>NC_140584.1:802071143-802743143 GCF_964204655.1 Triturus cristatus
TTTCAAAGATCCCTTCTACACTCACATCAACAGGACTGTGTATTTACATATAATCCTATCTAAGGGTGCACATAAATTTAACATGCACAGCATACTATACCCCAGTAGGTATATTGTTGAATGGGTTCTGGAAGAATAAAAAAAGGGGGTAAAATAATAGAACACATCCAAACTGCACCATATGTGGTGTTGACCTGTAAAGAAAAGTGATATATTTCTGTGATATATTTTTCTTATCTTTATCCATTATAATTGTTAATCAGTGCTGTGTTATGCCAGGCGAGGTGGGACAATACAAAAACATACACAAACAATACATAAAACACACACTCTATATCTAAGGACCGCGTGGTGTGCATATTCATATGATCAGTATAACTGAGAGTATCTGTTAAATATATCTCTCCTTCAAAAAACAGTTTAGTGACAGATAAAGAAGCCTCCAAAGTTTAGTCTGTTCACGTACTGTTATATCGCCCAGATAATGCCCCATGAGCCTTCAAAACGGGAGGGAAGGGGTACCTATAGTAACACACTGTTAAAAGAAATTGAAAAAGAAAAATGGCTGTGCCGTACTTACAATATCAAGGTTACCACCTTACCAGGACACTGCCTTGCTGCGGCTCCATGGAACAATGAGCCAGTGTGGGCAGTGTCTTTAAATACTGAGCATAATTGGTAGTTTTGCCGCCAAAAAACTGCACTAATTGGTACAAACACTAGACCGTCAGAAAATCGAAGATGGTGACCTAGAATGGCACCTCCGGCTGAATGTGTTTGTTCCTCACTTACTGTTGCTCAAGGGCGTTTGTTCCTCACTTCCTGTTGCGCCAGGGTGCCTGTTGTACAGCCCTAGGAGCAAAAAAGACTAGTGCGCTAACTAAAAGGACACTACTTCTTCCTAACTCTTTAAACCATCTGAGCGTAAAATGTGGACTAGCCGGATAGCGTTAACAGAGCGTAATAGACTGGAGTGCTCACCGAAAAAGCTTCCTATTGTATGAAAGTATAATTAAAAAAAATATTAATAATATTAAAAATAAAGTAAACCAGGTCTGGGCAAGTATTTACTAATGGTACATGTAATCACGTTTATGGTAGACATTGTACTAAGGAAGTGTGCAGCCAGACATGCGGGTTACTCCGAAGTGTTTTTTTCTCATGTTTCCTAATATGCACGACAAAATGAGTGTAGTGGCACCTCACAGTAAAGGGGTGAACTCATGGCGGCATAAACAAATAAATGCAAGAGTGGCAATTCTTGTGGCAAGGCAATGACTTTCCATATTTCTATCCGTCCCCTCATGGCGACATTGTTGAGGTTTTTATGTCAGCCCCTAGCGTTTCTTAAAGAAACGGTGTGTTAACAAAACCGGGTTCCTGCCCAGTTGCTTCAAAAGATTTTTATGTAGAGGTCATATAGTGGTAATGACACCTCTCTACAGAAGGGTGAGCTCAAGATGGCATAAGTGAATGGGAATGGAAAAACGTGTGGCAGGACATTACATTCCACAGGGTAATGTACAGGCCACATTATTTCAGTGGTGTTTTCCTGCTGGCCCCAAGTGTTTAATAGAAGGTTGGCTAACATAAGGGTTCTGCCCAGTCGTTTTAAGAGTTTCTACGCAGTGTATTTGCAGTGACACACATTACAGGTCTGAACAACGACATCCCCTGGGGACAATTTAGCTGTTTTGTATCTCCCCGTGACTTTTGTCACTATCTCTGGGAAGAGAAAAGTACTACATATACACTGCATAGAAACTCTTGAAATGACTGGGCAGAACCCTTATGTGTCACACAGTGCTGGAGAAAGGCCAGCACCACCCACACGTGAGGCACATGACACAGCAGAGGACGAAGATGCGGATGAATCTGCCCTCGTGGTCAAAAGGAAGCAGTAGCATCTATCTCCATATCACAGCCGGTTTCAGCTTGGTCCTGCCCTCTGCATCATCACTTTCCACTGTCCCCTGATACACTCTGCGACACTCACCTTGGACCTCGACATGGACTGCCATAACCTGCTTGATCGCCAATGACACTGCTATCAGACTGCAGGCTGAACTCTTCCCCTTCCTTTGGACTGGTCATTCCCTGAATGACTTGGGCTGGCCCTTCATGGGCTAACATTTGAAAGTGGGGTTTGCATGGCCCTGTACTGCTCCAGATGCAACACTCCACTGAATGTGCATTAAACATTCCGAATCACACAGATGTGTCGTCTCTATGGTCTTTCAAGTGTGGTAGCATGGATGAATGTGGGGTCAGTGAATTCCTCTTACGTCCATGTGGCTCATGTCGTTGGACTTGGGCCACAGGGTGACACGTTGTCAATTGTCGTCCAGGTGGCGCCGACGCAACAACAGCGACACACACATTTGTTACTTTCTTGTCCAGCCCTGTATGGAACCATGCACAGACCACCGGGGTCATTGTTCAAACCCTTACGCTGAAGTGGCATACGCCAGGCCAGCCCACTACGCTTATGCTCCAGGGGGGGACAACAACGCCACATATGCCAGGACACCCCTGAAGTGACCTGCTGCTCACAGGTCTAGTTGTCAGTATGCCACGGCCACTCCCTCACGGCTGGTTTACCCCACACCACACCCATTCAGCACTCGTGTCACAGCACATATGACTCTGCCAATAAAAAGGGCCAGGCGCACGTGTGCGATGCCATTTACAACCTCTCTCGGGGTGTATCCGTGTGGGGTGCATGTAGGCATGGAGGCCCATAGGCCTGCAACATCACATTCCGCAGGCCTGGAGGGGACATGATGGCATCTGCACCACAATACCCAATCATAGAGGGTCCATGACTGTAGGGACACCGGATACACTGTGGCCGGCACAGGCCCACCGCCACAGGACGGCGACTTTCGGTGCACTGAGGTAGGGGCACCTTAAGTGCTGAGCGGGTGTGCAGCATGCGATGATGCCCCGTACCGGCGGTCCGGACGGCTCAGGTTTTGTGTGCCCTGCTGGACTGCAGTGTAGGCCTGAGCCAGAGGGCAGCGCGGGTCTACCGCCACGTGGTGTCGCCTCCTGGATCACAGAGTTAGTGGCACCTATGAGGCTGAGCGGGTGTGCAGCCTGCAATGAGGCCGGGTGCACTGGTATGTCCTCTGCCATGGAGTAATCAAGACCCAGCACCAAACGTGAGACCTGGTGGCCTGCAGAGCTGGGATGCATGATGTGGAGGGTGCCATGTCGGCGGGCCCCGGGCTTGTGGCTTGCAGCGGCACATGGTGGGCCCTCTTTTCTACACGCCAGTGGCGGAAGGTGGGCAGTGATGCCTGGGTGCACAGGTGTGGGCATGCACCACTGTGCGGTGGGAGGGGCTGGGGTGCAGCTGCCTGGGTGCGCAGGGGCGGGCATGCACCGCTGGGTGGCGGGAGGGGCTGGGGTGCATCTGCCTGGGTGTACAGGGGCAGTCAGGCGATTATGTCTTGTCCAATTGTATGTACTGTGCCATTCATGTATCTGGGCTCTGTTTCAGATGACGGGTCTGTCTCAGATGTGGGACCTGATGAACTGCACTACATACCGGCACGTGGTTGGAGACACACCGGTGGCAGTAGGTGGGCAATGTGGCCTGGGTGCGCAGCATCGGCACTCTCTCTCACAGTCCCTCTCTTCTTTTCTCTAGCTCTCTCTCTACTATCTGTTCGTATATCCCTCTCTTTCCGTCTTCCTCTCGCTCCCCCTCTCTGTCCGTCTTTCTCTCACTCCCCCTCCCTCTCCTTCGCTCTCTCTCTCCTTCGCTCTCTCTGTCCTTCGCTCTCTCTCTCCTTTGATCTCTCTCTCCTTCGCTCTCTCTCTCCTTCGCTCTCTCTCTCCTTCGCACTCTCCCTGTCCTTTGATGTGCGTAAGACACACCTTCTCATCATGATTTTGTCTTGCAGGCTGTGACCTATGGATTGTCCCGAGGGGAGTCGACATGTGTCTTCAATTCTGTTCTATGTTTATTTTAATAAATTTTAATTTGTTGCTTCGAAGGGGAATGTGTGATGCTCATTTTTGTGATGACACATGCATGTCACCGGATGTGATTGTGTGACATCATGCTGGTTCTTTGGTATATGATTCCGTGTGGTTGATGTGACATATCTTTGTACGGGGGGGGTGGAGGGTGCCCGGAGTGGGGCCCCGGGGGGGGAGGTGGGGGTCCTGGGGGTGATGGCAGTGGGTGTTGTTGCCCTCTTGGGGCTCCGGGATGTATGTTCAGTGGCTCCATGGCATCTGTTGTTCTTCAGGTGTGGCTCTGGGCTTGGCTCTCTTTTGTGTTGCAGGTTGTAGTCCGACTTTGCACCAGGTCGGAGCAGGTGTTAGTTTCCTGGTGCTAATGCGCCTTATCGCATGTTTTGTGATCTTATCGCAGATCAGACTGGTCATTGAGAATATTGTGGTGTGGTGTTGACGCGGCTTTTTGCTCGGGAACGCCTACTCTGCATCTCATTAGCGATAGTTGCCGGAGTCATCCTTGGCGATGTTTTTTGCGACTGCTATCGTCAGAAAACGGGTGATATGGGCTGTTTGCACCTGCTTGTGAATGGGGTGGTAAGTTTATTGCGAATTTGGCTGCGTTAAGGTGCCGATAACTCAATGATAGCTCCTTGAGAATATGGCTCACCGTTGTTTAAGAAACGCTAGGGGCCGACAAAAAAACCTCAACAATGTCGCCATGAGGGGCTTAATAGAAATATGGGAAGTCATTGCCTTGCCACAAGACTTGCCACTCTTGTATTTAATTCTTTATGCCGTCATGAGTTCACCCCTTTCCTGTGAGGTGCCAATACCTCCATTTTGTCATGCATATTATGAAACATGAGAAAAAAACACTTCGGAGTAACCCGCATGTCTGGCTGCACAATCCCTTGGTACAATGTCTACCATAAACGCGATTACATGTACCATTAGTAAATACTTGCCCAGACCTGGTTTACTTTATTTTTAATATTATTATTATTTTTTTCATTATACGCTTGTACAATAGGAAACTTTTTCGGTGAGCGCTCCAGTCTATTACGCTCTGTATACGCTATCCGGCTAGTCCACATTTTACGCTCGGACGTTTTAAAGAGTTAGGATGAAGTAGTGTATTTTTAGGTAGCGCACTAGACTTTTTCGCTCCTAGGGCTATACAACAGGCACCTTTGAGCAACAGGAAGTGAGGAACAAACACCCTCGAGCAACAGGAAGTGAGGAACAAACACATTCAGCCGGAGGTGCCATTCCAGGTCACCATTTTGGATTTTCTGACAGTCTACTGTTAGTACCAATTAGTGCAGTTTTTTGGTGGCAAAACTACCAATTATGCTCAGTATTTAAGGACACTGCCCACACTGGCTCAATGTTCCATGGAGCCGCAGCGAGGCAGTGTCCTGGTGAGAGGTAACCTTGATATTGTAAGTATGGCACAGCCGATTTGCAACAGTGAAACGCTGCTCAATTAGGAAGGATCTCAAAACCAGCAGTTTTTCTTTTCCTTTTTCAATTTATTTTAACAGTGTGTGACTATAAGTACCCCTTCCCTCCCGTTTTGAAGGCTCATGGGTATTATCTGGGCGATTTAAGAGTACGTGAACAGCCTAAACTTTGGAGGCTTCTTTATCTGTCACTAAACTGTTTTTTGAAGGGGAGATATATTTAACAGATACACTCAGTAATACTTATCATATGGTGCTTAGATACAGAGTGTGTGTTTTCTGTTTTGCGTGTGTATGTTTTTGTATTGTCCCACCTCGCCTGCCATTACACAGCACTGATTACCAATTATAATGGATAAAGATAAGAAAAATATATCACAGAAATATATCAATTCTCTTTGCAGGTCAACACTACATATGGTGCAGTTTGGATGTGGTATGTTATTTTAACCCTGTTTTTATTCTTCCAGAACCCCCTCAGCAATATACCGACTGGGGTATAGTATACTGTGCATGTTAAATTTATGTGCACCACTTAGTTAGGATTATATGTAAATACACAGTTTTGATTTGAGTGTAGAAGGGATCTCTTCTAGGTCCTGATGAGAAGCCAGTGGAGGGCTTCGAAACTTGTTGACACAGGAGACACTGCTCATTAAGGCATAGTATCTCCATCTCATTTCCTCCCTTTTAACAATACCAGCTCAAAGGAACATTATAATTTATTTTTTCCAATGAGCCAGGTATTTGTTAATTTTTCACAATTCACCATTTACTCACTTCTGAACCTTCCACTCACACTCCTACACCACACATAGTATTGTTTTTCATAACCAGTGCTCCCACGTTGTCGTAGGTCGCAGCACGCCCCATCCCGCAGCAGGGCCGAAAGATCCTGATGATGAAGCATGCCGCCAAGGATCCTTTTGGTGGGTGTGGGGTATTTAAACAAAGCTGTGTGCTTTCCACCATTGTAGGAGACACACGTAGTCTGGAGGAACACTTCTATACTTTCCCATAAGGGTTTTTTGACAATACGGACCAAGATCTCCAAGTTCAATCACTCCCTCGACCTGCAGGAAGCCCACATTAAAACCCTAGTAGACTGGTACATTTACCCCACCAAACTTAAAAAGATCTTCCTGAACACAACTGACCTGTGCTGGAGGGGTTGTGGTCTTCTCAGCACATTTGGTGGGACTGTCCCACAATCAAAACTTTCTGGGAGAAAATCCTGGCACACATCAAAGATATGTTGTGATTTCCCATTCCAACCACTATAGAGGGAACTCTCTTGGGTATTAGGGATCCGGCACTCGAACATCAAACTAAGGCCGACAAAACCGTAATATGGGCTTGTTTGGGGGCGGCTAAAACTGCAACTGTGGCCGCATGGAAGAAGAAAGCGGTACCCGATATATCATTGTGGCACTCCCATCTCTGGAAAATTTTCTGCTTGGATAGAATGTCAGTCATCTTCAGGGATGATTATAAGAATTTTGAATATAAATGGGGACCTTTAGTGCCCTATCTTACACAAGGCCTTCTTCTGGCGGTTTTCCCGCCCTCAATCAGGGACATGCACCTATTCCTGTTCTAGTCCACACGGCTCACGGGAAGGAGGTCCATCCGGAAAGGTGCCACCTCTCGGAGATTTTTGAGGGGGACACACAACTCAGTATAACAATTAGGGGATCATTCTCCACGCCATTGGGACAAAGATTGAACCATGCAGCTGCTGACACCGATGACCACTACGTTCCTTGGGGGGAGGGGGTGTGGGTTTGTTGATTTTAGGACCTTCTCAGTTGGAAGGGTTTAAAATCTCCTCACAAAAGAACAGACCGGTTGATTAAACATAAAATTAAATTCATTGTTCTTGCTCCCTCATGGATCGAAACTGTACACTTTATAGCCCGCCATATCAGAAAGGGGAAGCAAGTGTTTCTTTACAGTGCGTGGTCAGCCGTGACTTTGCTTAGTCTTCTAGGAATGGCTATTGAGATAAGCTGTTATAGAATGTTTTGTCTATAAAAAACTATGTAAGCCATTCTTTGTGACGAATGTGAAATCTTTTGTTAATAAAAAGAAGTTTGACAAAAATAAAAAAAGACCAGCAAGTCGCTGGATAATGTCCACTTGGCTCCAGAGGGTTCTTGGTGGCCAACATGCCCTCTTGTAACCTCCAGTATGTCCCAAGAAGTGTGATTACTGAGATGACTTCAGAGGCCACGCTCCCTTTCTCCACCACTCTGCAAACGCACCTCCTGGCACACTTCTGGTTGGAGGATGAAGTACCCTTGGCTTCAGAGGGTCGTCGAGGGCCAACAAGCTCTCCTATTACCTTTAATAAGTCCCACAGAGCGTGATTGCTGAGAGGACTTCGGAGGCCATGCCCCCTTTCTCAACAACTCTGCAAACGTGCCTCCTGGTACACTTCTGGTTGGGGAATAAAGTCCCCTTGGCTCCAAAACATCCTTGGTGGCCAACCAGCCCTCCTGTTACCTCAAGTAAGTTCCACAGAGTGCCATTGCTGAAAGGACTTCAGAGGCCACGCACCCCTTTTCCATTACTCTGAAAACGTGCCTACTGGTCGCACTGCTAGTTGGGGGATGGAGTCTCCTTAGCACTAGAATGTCCTTGGGGGCCAACAAGCCCTCCTGCTACCTGCAGTAAGTCCCATACAGTGGAATTGCTGAGAGGGTTTTGTAGGCCATTTTCCCTTTTCTCCACCACTCTGCACACATACCTCCTGGCACACTGCAGTCCTTTTGTATGTTGAGGATTCTTGGGGGCCCAGAAACCCTCCTGCTACCTCCAGTAAGTCCGACACAGCAGGAATCCTAAGAGCCGGTCAGAGGCCCGCATCCTTTCTACACCACTCAGCAAATTTGACCACTAGTTAAAAAAGTATAGAAATTCACTTAAAAAACCAAAGGTTACAAGCACATTATAGTTAGTAAATAGAATTTGAAAAACCTTAGAAATTCACTTAAAAAACTGCAACCAAACATAATAGGTATTATCTATATATATATATCCATTATAAGATTACACTTCTTCTCTGAAATGATCATCCGGCACTCCAGGGTAAATTTTGACACTCGGTCTATTTTATTAAGATGAAGTTTCACATCTATGCATTTCAGCAGACTCACGCTGCCTTGTTCACGATGCCTGAGCGCCATTTTTTTGTCAATAAAATACACAAAAATTGGTGAACAACATTGACAAGGGACTCAACACAGCACATTCAAAGCTCTACTGCTTACATTTTTGCAGCCATTTTTTAACATGTTCGTTTTTTATCTTTAAACATGTTTTTCTCTTCTTCTATTGCTTTTTGAAATCCTCATTCACAGAATTCAAATAAAAGGATGATGTGCATCTATAAAATTCAGAGCGATCAAACAAAATAGATTTTTATAGTTTGGAGGAATTCCGTTCCTTGCATTCTTTTCTATCAACCAATTATGATCGATCGCATTCAAAATCTAATCAAAGTGCACATCATTTAAATTGCAAGTGCAAGCAATTTCCTTGAAGCTCAGTTTCAACATTTTACTCTGGCAAGCGCCTTCTCACATTGGGTGCAAAACTTGGCAATTCAAAGTGCTAGTGCAAATGTGCAAATTAAGCAATTTCCCTACTTTGGAGTAATACCGATAATTTGGGACTTCCAATCAATTCAAAAAAGTGCAAATGTCTAATAAATATAACATATCATGGTCTTCTATTTATAAAAAAAAACCAATTATTTATGCACTTAATAAAAGAAGGAACCTAAAAATTATAAGAACAATATTCTTGGCGATTGGTGTCATCACACAATCTAGAATTTAAAGTGCTAGTGCTTATGTAAACTAGGCAATCCTATAATATATATGCCTTTTTCCTCCTTCAGCCTTCCATACTTCAGTACAAAGTACAAAGATTATTGAAAAGTGCAAGTGCATATTCACCAATATTTTAACCCAAATGATAAGATATATCTTTCCAGTAGAGCAATTCATTGTGTTGTATATTCCTCCATAAGTGTAAACATTCACTACAATTAAAAAAAAAGCAAGAATAAAAACATGAAATTAATGGTCTTACATATGTGCAGATTCTCATTTTACACATCTCTTCATATATTTCAAGACAGGCAAGTATAAAGATCCTCATCTACGTTCAATCCTTGTGGTTCCTTGCAGTTGAACTCTAATAAAAAATATGTTTCTAATTTTCTCAGTTTTTTTTCCCTGTCCCCCCCGCTCTTTTTCCTGGGGACTTCAGCTATACAGGTATTTTGCAGGCTCACAGGGTTGCTTTGGTGGTGGGTCTCAAAATGTCTTGCAATTGGGTAAGTTCTGTCTTTGTTCACAATTGCTCTCCTATGCTGCAGGATTCGTTTGTATACAGGTAAGGTTGTATTTCCTATATATATTTTAGGACAGGAGCACTGTAATAAATAAACAACAAAACTGGATCTCCAGGTCAAAAAACTTCTGATAGTGACAGTTTTATTAAAAAAAATTCTGAAGTTAGTGCAATTCATGCCATGGTGGCAAACCTTGCATTTTGAGCACTTCTTAAAACCTGGTTTCTGCTGTAGCCATGTGGGGGCACCTCCCTTTCTTTCTTGATATTCGCTCCTGACAATCATATCTTTCAGAGATTTCGATCTTTTATATGTGATGTCTGGATGTCTTTTCGCTCTAGAGCCTAACACAGGATCATTCCTTATCAGATGCCAGTGTTTATTCAAAATAGACCTGATTTCTTTATGTTTGATGTTAAATGTTGTTATAAATCTAGAACTATCTTGATTTTTCTTCTCTTCTCTGTGTTTTTCCCTTTGTTTAGTTCTAGATGGTTCAAACAGAATTTTTTGTCTTTCTAGATTTCTCACCTTTGTTGATGCCCCCTTTATAATATCAAGGGAATACCCCCTCTGGATGAATCTATGTGTCATATCTTTCTCTATTGCATCATATTCCTCCTGATTGCTACATGCTTTCCTTGCTCTGTAGAATTCCCCAAAGGGGATACTCCTGATTAATGTGGCAGGATGAGCACTTTTCGCGTGGAGAACTGTGTTGCCAGCAGTAGCTTTGCGGAACACTGTTGTTTCCAATTTCCCTCCTACTGGTTTTACCCGGATGTCCAGAAAGTCTATAGTAGTCCTACTATAATGACCTACAAATTCTAGATTCAGGGAATTCTGGTTAAGGTCCTCGATGAACTGGGTGCCCGCGCATGCGCATTTGTGAAGAAGTTGCCGCTGAAGGAGGAACTGGGAGCCCTGGGACGCCGCACCTTAGGTAAGATATTTTCTTACTTTTAAATACTTTAATTTATTTTAAAATGAGGACAGGGCGGGAGGCGGGTGGCGGGCAACTCTGCTCCGCCGTAGCGTGTGCATAGCGCTGCCTGCTACGCCTACTTCGTGCCCCACGAAGCAGGCAGCACTACGCACACTCCGTGGGTGGAGCGGAGTACTACGCCCACCCTTACCCAGGACCATTACTCGTAAGAAGGGGGCCACACGGCCTCCCTCCAAAATTAAAAAATTAAAAAATGCTGGCCAATCCCCAGAGGTTGGGGCCGCCGGGGCCAAAAGCAGCCCAGGGAAGGGAGGCCACATGATCCCATTCCTGTCTTTTTTTTTTAAATGCTCAGGCCCTGGGGATGGGTTCCCCAGGGTCCAAACAAGTACTAAAAGAAGGGGGGCCACACCGCCCCCTTCTAAAAATATTTTTTTTAAAGAAAAGCCGGCATCTCGCCGGAGGACCCACCCCCTCCCTGCACCACTCTGCAAACACGCCTTCTGGCACGTTTTCAGTTGGGTGATTAAGTCCCCTTCATTCCTGAGGGTCCATGGGGGCTAACTAGCCCACCAGGTACCTCCAGTAAGCCCCACACTGTGGGATTGCTGAGAGGTGGGTTTTTTTACACCACTCTGCAAACACGCCTCTTGGTGCACTGCTGGTGGGGTGATGAGGTCTTCTTCTGTCCTAAAGACCTCAGGACACAAGTGAACTTCATCCCCTGAGCAGCAGTGCACCAGGAGGCGCATTTGCAGAGTGGTGTAAAAAGGGAGCATGGCCTCGGACCACTCTTAACAAACCTGCTGTATGGGGCTTACTGGAGGTAACAGGAGGGCTAGTTGGCCCCCAGGGACCCTCAGAAGGAAAGGGGAGAAAGAGGACTTCCTCCCCCAACAAAGAGTGCACCAGGAGGCACGTTTGCAGAGTGGTGGACAAAGTGGGCATGGCCTGTGTCCACCTATCAGCAATCCCACTATCTGGGGCATACTCGAGGTATCAGGTAGGCTAGATGGACCCTAACAACCTCCAGCAGCGATGGAGACTTTAATCCCCATCCAAGAGCGCGCCAGGGAGTGTGTTTGCAGAGTGGTGAGAAAAGGGGGTGTGGCCTGCTATGACAACTAAGCATTCCGCTGTGTGGGACTTACTGGAGGTAATAGGAGGGGTAGTTGGCCCCCAAGGTTGCCCTTGGGGGCCAACTACCCCTCCTATTACCTGAAATAAGTCCCACAAAGTGGGATTGCTATGAGTTCTTTGGAGGCCACGCCCCCTTTCTCCACCACTCTGCAAACACGCGTCTTGGCACAGATCTGGTTGGCGGATGAAGTTCACTTTACTCCTGAGGGACTTTGGGGGCCAAGAAGCCCTCCTGGTACATCTTGTAAGTCCTATGCTTTGGAATTTCTGAGCACTGGTCAGAGGCCCAGCCCTTTTCTGCACCACTCTGCAAATGCTAGTTAAAGAAGCATTTGTAATGTAATAGGTATCGCATTTGCAAGAGTTAGAGCTATTAGCATCGCATCGCAAATGTAAAAGATTTTTACTAATGTTTTTGGGTGTAGAGTGGATGCACATTGTGTGTAGTGGAATTATGTGGTATGTTGTGCAGTGAAATTATGTGAATACCAAGTATGTGGTATTTACTATATAGGAATTATGTGGAGTGGGAAAGAGTGTTTTGGAGAGTAATTATATGGCATTGTAGTCTGTGTTGTGGAGTGGTAACCTCAGGTTTAGTCTTCCTCGTTTCCATAGAAGCTAAACTATAAACTCAATGAGACACAAAAAAAGAAGGAACCACTGAGGAGCACTTCTGGACCTAGTCGGAGGTATGAGCAGGGCCACTGGAATTATGTGACTGTTCAGCTGCACCAATTTTTACATAATTAAACATTTTCCGCATTGGCCAAATATTCAATCATCTGCTGCCTAATCTGGAGATTTGAACAAAAAATGCCTTGTTTCTAGCTCAAACGGCTCAAATGTCCCCATCATGTGTTACAGCATGGTGGAAGGCCCTTTGTAAAGCTGGAATGGTCAAGTGTTACTTATTGCAAAATGTGGGTATTAAACTGGTACTACTGGTGCACAAACCTCTCTTCTTTCTGTGCCTTTCTTGCCTCCTGCTGCATGTCTCTTGCTTCTTTCTGCACCTTTCTTCTCTCTTTCTGCACCTCACTGTCTTCTTTCTGCACTTTACTTGCCTCTTTCTGCACTTCTCTTGCCCCTTTCTGCACCTCAATTGCCTCTTTCAGCACCTCTGTTGCTTTTTTTCTGTAGATCTCTTGCCTCTTTCTGTACCACTCTTGCCTCTATCTGCACCTCAGTTGCCTCTCTATGTACTTCTTTTTCTTCTTTCTACACCTATCTTGAATCTTTCTGTTCCTGTCTTGCCTCTGTGCATTTGTCTTGCCTGTTTCTGCAGTTCCCTTGCCTCTTTCTGTACCTCTTTTGCCTCTTTCTGCACCTCACTTGCCTCTTTCTTCACCTCACTCTCTTCCTTCTGCACCTCTCTTGCCTCTTTCTGCCTTTCTCTTACCTCTTTATGCACTTCTCAAGCCTCTTTCTGTAGCTATCTTGCCTCTTTCTGCACCTGAAGTGCCTCTTTCTGCACTTCTCTTGCCTCTTTCAACACTTATCTTGCCTTTTTCTATACCTCGCTTGCCTCTTTCTGCCCCTCACTTGCCACTTCCTGTTCTTCTCTTGCCCCTTTCTGAACCTCACTCTTTTTTCTGCACCTCTCTTGCATCTTTCTGCTCCTCACTTTCTGCATCTCTCTTCCCTCTTTCTACACCTCTATTGCTTCTTTCTGCACCTCTGTTGCTTCTTTCTGCACTTCTCTTGCCTCTTTCTGCACCCCTCTTGAATCTGTCAGCACCTCTATTGCTTCTTTCTGCACTTCTCTTGCTTCTTTCTGCAACCCTCTTGCCTCTTTCTGTGCCCCTCTTGACTCTTTGTGCACATCTTTTTCCTCTTTCTGCACCTTTCTTGCCTTTTTCTGGAGTTCTCTGGCCTCTTTCTGAACCTCTTTTGCTTCTTTCTGCACTTCTCTTGCCTCTCTCTGTACCCCTCTTCCCTCTTTCTGCACCTCTGTTGGTTCTTTCTTTCTGCACTTGATTCTTTCTGCACCTCTTTTGCAAATTTCTGTATCTATCTTGCCTCTTTCTGTACTTCTTTTCCCTCTTTCTGCACCTTTCTTGCCCGTTTCTGCATCTCTCTTCCCTCTTTCAGAACCTCTGTTGCTTCTTATTGCACTTCTCTTGCTTCTTTCTGTACCCCTCTTACCTCGTTCTGTACCTCTCTTGCCTCTTTCTGCACCTCAATTGCCTTTTTCTGCACCTCACTCTTTTTATTCTGTACCTCTCTTGCCTCTTTCTGCCCTTCTCTTGCCTCTTTCTGCACTTCTTGAGCCTCTTTCTGTAACTCAAGTGCCTCTTTCTACACCTCAAGTGCCTCTTTCTGTACTTCTCTTGCCTCAATCTACACTTATCTTGCCTCTTTCTCTATACCCATCTTGCCTCTTTCTGAACCTCACTTGCCAGTTTCTGCTCTTCTCTTGCCTCTTTCTGAACCTCACTCTCTTCTTTCTGCACCTCTCTTGCCTCTGTCTGCTCCTCACTTGCTCCTTTCTCCATCTCTCTTGCATATTTCTGCACCTCTATTGCCTCTTTCTGCAACTCTGTTGCTTCATTCTGCACTTCTCTTCCTTCTTTCTGCACCCCTCTTGCCTCTTTCTATACCCTTCTTACCTCTTTGTGCAGCTCTCCTACCTCTTTCTGCAGCCCCCTTGCCTGTTTCTGCACCTCTGTTGGTTCTCTCTGCACTGCTCTTGTTACCCTCTGCAACTCTTTTGCAAATTTCTGTATCCCTCTTGCCTCTCTCTGCACCTCTGTTCCCTCTTTCTGCACCTTTACTGCCTATTTCTGCACCTCTCTTGCCTCTTTCTGCACTTCTGTTGCTTCTTTCTGCACTTCTCTTGCCTCTTTTTGCACCCCTTTTGAATCTTTCAGCACCACTGTTGCTTCTTTCTGCACTTCTCTTGACTTCTTTCTGCAACCCTCTTGACTTTTTCTGAACCCCTCTTGCCTCTTTGTGCACCTCTCCTTCTTCTTTCTGCATCTTTCTTGCCTTTTTTCTGCAGTTCTGTAGCCTCTTCCTGCACCTCTCTTGCCTCTTTCTGCACTTCTGTTGCTTCTTTCTGCACTTCTCTTGCCTCTTTTTGCACCCCTTTTGAATCTTTCAGCACCACTGTTGCTTCTTTCTGCACTGCTCTTGATTCTTTCTGCACCTGTTTTGCAAATTTCTGTATCCCTCTTGCAAATTTGTGCACCTCTGTTCCCTGTTTCTGCACCTTTCCTGGCCGTTTCTTCACCTCTCTTGCCTCTTTAAGCACATCTGTTGCTTCTTTCTACACTTCTGTTGCTTCTTTCTGTACCCCTCAAGCCTCTTTCTGTACCTGTCTTGCCTCTTTGTGCACCTCTCCTTCTTCTTTCTGCACCTCTCGTGCCTTTTTATGCTTTCTCTTGCCTCTTTCAGCACCTCTTTTGCTTCTTTCTGCCCTTCTCTTGCCTCTTTCCATACCACTCTTGCCTCTTTATGCACATCTCTAGCTTCTTTCTATACCTCTCTTGCCTCTTTCTGCGCCTCCCTTGCCTCTGTGCAGTTCTCTTGCCTGTTTTTGCAGTTCCCTTGCCTCTTTCAGTACCTCTCTTGCCTCTTTCTGCACCTCAATTGCTTCTTTTTGTACCTCACACTCTTCCTTCTGCACCTCTCTTGCCTCTTTCTGCCCTTCTCTTGCCTCTTTCGGCATTTTTCGAGCCTCTTTCTGTACCTCCCTTGCCTCTTTCTGCACCTCAAGTGCCTCTTTCTGCACTTTTCTTGCCTCTTTCTACACTTATCTTGCCTCTTTCTATACCCCTCTGGCCTCTTTCTGCACCTTACTTGCCCCTTGCTGCTCTTCTCTTGCCTCTTTCTGAACCTCACTCTCTTCTTTCTGCACCTCTCTGGCCTCTTTCTGCTCCTCACTTGATTCTTTCTGCAACTCTGTTGCTTCTTTCTGCTCTTCTCTTGCCCTTTTCTGCACCCTTCTTGTCTCTTTCAGCACCTCTGTTGCTTCTTTCTGCACTGCTCTTGCTTCTATCTGCACCTCTTTTGCACAGTTCTGTACCCCTATTGCCTCTCTCTGCATCCCTGTTCCCTCTTTCTGCACCTCTGTTGCTTCTTTCTGCACTTTTCTTGCCTTTTTCTGCACTCCTATTGAATTTTTCAGCACCTCTGTTGCTTCTTTCTGCACATCTCTTGCTTCTTTCTGGACCCCTCTTGGCTCTTTCTGTACCCCTGTTGCCTCTTTGTGCACCTCTCCTTCCTCTTTATGCACCTTTCTTGCCTTTGTCTGCAGATCTCTGGCCTCTTTCTGCACCTCTATTGCTTCTTTTCACTTCTGTTGCTTCTTTCTGTACCCCTCTTGCCTCTTTCTGCACCTCTGTTGGTTCTATCTGCACTGCTCTTGATTCTTTCTGTGCCTCTTTTGTAAATGTATGTATCTCCCTTACCTATGTGTGCTCCCCTGTTTCCTCTCTCTGCACCTTTCATGTCCGTTTCTGTACCTCTCTTGCTTCTTTGTGCACTTCTCTTGCTTCTTTCTGTAACCCTCTTGCCTCTCTCAGTAACCCTCTTGCCTCTTTCTTCACCTCTCCTTCTTTCTGCACCTCTCATGCCTTTTTCTGCTTTTGCTTGCCTCTTTAAGCACCTCTTTTGCTTTTTCTGCACTTCTCTTGCCTCTTTCAGTACCATTCTTGCCTCTTTCTGCACCTCTGTTGGTTGATTCTGCACTGCTCATGCTTCTTTCTTCACCTCTGTTGCAAATGAATGCATCCCTCTTGCATCTTTTAGCACCCCTCTTCCATCTTTCTGTACCTCCCTTACCTCGTTTTGTACTTCTATTGCTTCTTTCTATACCTTTGTTGCTTCTTTCAGCAATGCTCTTGCCTCTTTCTGCACTTCTCTTCCTTCTTTCTGTACCCTTCTTGCCTCTTTTTGCACCTCTGTTGGTTCTTTCGGCACTGCTCTTTCTTCTTTCTGCACCTCACTTGCCTCTTTCTGCACTTCTCTTGGTTCTTTCTACACCTCTGTTGCTTCCTTCAGCAATTCTCTTGCCTCTTTCTGCACTTCTCTTGCCCCTTTCTGCACCTCACTTGCCTCTTTCAGCACCTCTGTTGCTTTTTTCTGCTGATCTCTTGCCTCTTTCTGTACCACTCTTGCCTCTATCTGCACCTCAGTTGCCTCTCTATGTACTTCTCTTGCTTCTTTCCACACCTCTCTTGAATCTTTCTGTTCCTGTCTTGCCTCTGTGCATTTGTCTTGCCTGTTTCTGCAGTTCCCTTGCCTCTTTCTGTACCTCTTTTGCCTCTTTCTGTACCTCTTTTGCCTCTTTCTGCACCTCAATTGCCTCTTTCTTCACCTCACTCTCTTCCTTCTGCACCTCTCTTGCCTCTTTCTGCCTTTCTCTTACCTCTTTATGCACTTCTCAAGCCTCTTTCTGTAGCTATCTTGCCTCTTTCTGCACCTGAAGTGCCTCTTTCTGCACTTCTCTTGCCTCTTTGAACACTTATCTTGCCTTTTTCTATACCTCTCTTGCCTCTTTCTGCAGCTCACTTGCCACTTCCTGTTCTTCTCTTGCCCCTTTCTGAACCTCACTCTTTTTTTCTGCACCTCTCTTGCATCTTTCTGCTCCTCACTTTCTTGTTTCTGCATCTCTCTTCCCTCTTTCTACACCTCTATTGCCTCTTTCTGCACCTCTGTTGCTTCTTTCTGCACTTCTCTTGCCTCTTTCTGCACCCCTCTTGAATCTTTCAGCACCTCTATTGCTTCTTTCTGCACTTCTCTTGCTTCTTTCTGCAACCCTCTTGCCTCTTTCTGTGCCCCTCTTGCCTCTTTGTGCACCTCTTCTTCCTCTTTCTGCACCTTTCCTGCCTATTTCTGCACCTCTCTTGCCTCTTTCTGCACTTCTGTTGCTTCTTTCTGCACTTCTCTTGCCTCTTTTGGCACCCCTCTTGAATCTTTCAGCACCTCTGTTGCTTCTTTCTGCACTTCTCTTGACTTCTTTCTGCAACCCTCTTGACTTTCTCTGAACCCCTCTTGCCTCTTTGTGCACCTCTCCTTCTTCTTTCTGCACCTTTCTTGCCCTTTTCTGCAGTTCTGCAGCCTCTTCCTGCACCTTTTTTGCTTCTTTCTGCACTTCTCTTGCCTCTTTCTGCACCCCTCTTGAATCTTTCAGCACCTCTATTGCTTCTTTCTGCACTTCTCTTGCTTCTTTCTGCAACCCTCTTGCCTCTTCTGTGCCCCTCTTGCCTCTTTGTGCACCTCTTCTTCCTCTTTCTGCACCTTTCCTGCCTTTTTCTGGAGTTCTCTGGCCTCTTCCTGAACCTCTTTTTCTTCTTTCTGCACATCTCTTGCCTCTCTCTGTACCCCTCTTGCCTCTTTCTGCACCTCTGTTGGTTCTTTCTGCACTGCACTTGACTCTTTCTGCACCTCTTTTGCAAATTTCTGTATCTATCTTGCCTCTTTCTGCACTTCTGTTCCATCTTTCTGCACCTTTCTTGCCCATTTCTGCATCTCTCCTCCCTCTTTCAGAACCTCTGTTGCTTCTTTTTGCACTTCTCTTGCTTCTTTCTGTACACCTCTTACCTCATTCTGTACCTCTCGTGCCTCTTTCTGCACTTCAATTGCCTTTTTCTGCACCTCACTCTTTTCCTTCTGTACCTCTGTTGTCTCTTTCTGCCCTTCTCTTGCCTCTTTCTGCACTTCTTGAGCCTCTTTCTGTACCTCTCTTGCCTCTTTCTGCACCTCTAGTGCCTCTTTCTGCACTTCTCTTGCCTCAATCTACACTTATCTTGCCTCTTTGTCTATACCCATCTTGCCTCTTTCTGCACCTCACTTGCCACTTTCTGCTCTTCTCTTGCCTCTTTCTGAACCTCACTCTCTTCTTTCTGCACCTCTCTTGCCTCTGGCTGCTCCTCACTTGCTCCTTTCTGCATCTCTCTTGCATATTTCTGCACCTTTATTGCCTCTTTCTGCAACTCTGTTACTTCATTCTGCACTTCTCTTCCTTCTTTCTGCACCCCTCTTGCCTCTTTCTATACCCTTCTCATCTCTTTGTTAAGCTCTCCTACCTCTTTCTGCAGCCCCCTTGCCTGTTTCTGTACCTCTGTTGGTTCTTTCTGCACTGCTCTTGCTTCCCTCTGCAATTCTTTTGCAAATTTCTGTATCCCTCTTGCCTCTCTCTGCACCTCTGTTCCCTCTTTCTGCACCTTTACTACCTATTTCTGCACCTCTCTTGCCTCTTTCTGCACTTCTGTTGCTTCTTTCTGCACTTCTCTTGCCTCTTTTTGCACCCCTCTTGAATCTTTCAGCACCTCTGTTGCTTCTTTCTGCACTTCTCTTGACTTCTTTCTGCAACCCTCTTGACTTTTTCTAAACCCCTCTTGCCTCTTTGTGCACCTTCCCTTCTTCTTTCTGTACCTTTCTTGCCCTTTTCTGCAGTTCTGCAGCCTCTTCCTGCACCGTTTTTGCTTCTTTCTGCACTTCTCTTGCCTCTTTCTGCACCCCTCTTGAATCTTTCAGCACCTCTATTGCTTCTTTCTGTACTTCTCTTGCTTCTTTCTGCAACCCTCTTGCCTCTTTCTGTGCCCCTCCTGCCTCTTTGTGCACCTCTTCTTCCTCTTTCTGCACCTTTCCTGCCTTTTTCTGGAGTTCTCTGGCCTCTTTCTGAACCTCTTTTGCTTCTTTCTGCACATCTCTTGCCTCTCTCTGCACCTCTGTTAGTTCTTTCTGCACTGCACTTGACTCTTTCTGCACCTCTTTTGCAAATTTCTGTATCTAGCTTGCCTCTTTCTGCACTTCTGTTCCCTCTTTCTGCACCTTTCTTGCCCGTTTCTGCATCTCTCTTCCCTCTATCAGAACCTCTGTTGCTTCTTTTTGCACTTCTCTTGCTTCTTTCTTTACACCTCTTACCTCGTTCTGTACCTCTCTTGCCTCTTTCTGCACTTCAATTGCCTTTTTCTGCACCTCACTCTTTTTCTTCTGTACCTCTCTTGCCTCTTTCTGCCCTTCTCTTGCCTCTTTCTGCACTTCTTGAGCCTCTTTCTGTACCTCTCTTGCCTCTTTCTGCACCTCAAGTGCCTCTTTCTGCACTTCTCTTGCCTCAATCTACACTAATCTTGCCTCTTTCTCTATACCCATCTTGCCTCTTTCTGCACCTCACTTGCCACTTTCTGCTCTTCTCTTGCCTCTTTCTGAACCTCACTCTCTTATTTCTGCACCTCTCTTGCCTCTGTCTGCTCCTCACTTGCTCCTTTCTGCATCTCTCTTGCATATGTCTGCACCTTTATTGCCTCTTTCTGCAACTCTGTTGCTTCATTCTGCACTTCTCTTCCTTCTTTCTGCGCCCCTCTTGCCTCTTTCTATACCCTTCTTACATCTTTGTGCAGCTCTCCTACCTCTTTCTGCAGCCCCCTTGCCTGTTTCTGCACCTCTGTTGGTTCTTTCTGCACTGCTCTTTGCTTCCCTCTGCAACTCTTTTGCAAATTTCTGTATCCCTCTTGCCTCTCTCTGCACCTCTGTTCCCTCTTTCTCCACCTTTACTGCCTATTTCTGCACCTCTCTTGCCTCTTTCTGCACTTCTGTTGCTTCTTTCTGCACTTCTCTTGCCTCTTTTTGCACTCCTCTTGAATCTTTCAGCACCTCTGTTGCTTCTTTCTGCACTTCTCTTGACTTCTTTCTGCAACCCTCTTGAATCTTTCAGCACCTCTGTTGCTTCTTTCTGCACTTCTCTTGACTTCTTTCTGCAACCCTCTTGACTTTTTCTGAACCCCTCTTGCCTCTTTGTGCACCTCTCCTTCTTCTTTCTGCACCTTTCTTGCCCTTTTCTAAAGTTCTACGGCCTCTTCCTGCACCTTTTGTGCTTCTTTCTGCACTTATCTTGCCTCTTTCTGCACCGCTCTAGAATCTTTCAGCACCTCTATTGCTTCTTTCTGCACTTCTCTTGCTTCTTTCTGCAACCCTCTTGCCTCTTTCTGTGCCCCTCTTGCCTCTTTCTGTGCCCCTCTTGCCTCTTTGTGCACCTCTTCTTCCCCTTTCTGCACCTTCCCTGCCTTTTTCTGGAGTTCTCTGGCCTCTTTCTGAACCTCTTTTGCTTCTTTCTGCACATCTCTTGCCTCTCTCTGCACCTCTGTTAGTTCTTTCTGCACTGCACTTGACTCTTTCTGCACCTCTTTTGCAAATTTCTGTATCTAGCTTGCCTCTTTCTGCACTTCTGTTCCCTCTTTCTGCACCTTTCTTGCCCGTTTCTGCATCTCTCTTCCCTCTTTCAGAACCTCTGTTGCTTCTTTTTGCATTTCTCTTGCTTCCTTCTTTACCCCTCTTACCTCGTTCTGTACCTCTCTTGCCTCTTTCTGCACTTCAATTGCCTTTTTCTGCACCTCACTCTTTTTCTTCTGTACCTCTCTTGCCTCTTTCTGCCCTTCTCTTGCCTCTTTCTGCACTTCTTGAGCCTCTTTCTGTACCTCTCTTGCCTCTTTCTGCACCTCAAGTGCCTCTTTCTGCACTTCTCTTGCCTCAATCTACACTTATCTTGCCTCTTTCTCTATACCCATCTTGCCTCTTTCTGCACCTCACTTGCCACTTTCTGCTCTTCTCTTTCCTCTTTCTGAACCTCACTCTCTTATTTCTGCACCTCTCTTGCCTCTGTCTGCTCCTCACTTGCTCCTTTCTGCATCTCTCTTGCATATGTCTGCACCTTTATTGCCTCTTTCTGCAACTCTGTTGCTTCATTCTGCACTTCTCTTCCTTCTTTCTGCGCCCCTCTTGCCTCTTTCTATACCCTTCTTACATCTTTGTGCAGTTCTCCTACCTCTTTCTGCAGCCCCCTTGCCTGTTTCTGCACCTCTGTTGGTTCTTTCTGCACTGCTCTTGCTTCCCTCTGCAACTCTTTTGCAAATTTCTGTATCCCTCTTGCCTCTCTCTGCACCTCTGTTCCCTCTTTCTGCACCTTTACTGCCTATTTCTGCACCTCTCTTGCCTCTTTCTGCACTTCTGTTGCTTCTTTCTGCACTTCTCTTGCCTCTTTGTGCACCCCTCTTGAATCTTTCAGCACCTCTGTTGCTTCTTTCTGCACTTCTCTTGACTTCTTTCTGCAACCCTCTTGACTTTTTCTGAACCCCTCTTGCCTCTTTGTGCACCTGTCCTTCTTCTTTCTGCACCTTTCTTGCCCTTTTCTGCAGTTCTGCAGCCTCTTCCTGCACCTTTTGCTTCTTTCTGCACTTCTCTTGCCTCTTTCTATACCCCTCCTGCCTTTTTCTGCACCTCTGTTGGTTCTATCTGCACTGCTCTTGATTCTTTCTGCACCTCTTTTGCAAGTTTCTGTATCCCTCTTGCATATTTGTGCACCTCTGCTCCCTCTTTCTGCACCTTTTCTGGTCGTTTCTTCACCTCTCTTGCCTCTTTAAGCACGTCTGTTGCTTCTTTCTATACTTCTGTTGCTTTTTTCTGTACCCCTGAAGCCTCTTTCTGTACCTCTCTTGCCTCTTTGTGCACCTCTCCTTCTTCTTTCTGCGCCTCTCTTGCCTTTTTATGCTTTCTCTTGCCTCTTTCAGCACCTCTTTTGCTTCTTTCTGCACTTCTCTTGCCTCTTTCCATACCACTCTTGCCTCTTTATGCACATCTCTAGCTTCTTTCTATACCTCTCTTGCCTCTTTCTGCTCCTCCCTTGCCTCTGTGCATTTCTCTTGCCTGTTTTTTCAGTTCCCTTGCCTCTTTCAGTACCTCTCTTGCTTCTTTCTGCACCTCAATTGCCTCTGTCTGCATTTTTTAAGCCTCTTTCTGTACCTCCCTTGCCTCTTTCTGCACCTCAAGTGCCTCTTTCTGCACTTCTCTTGCCTCTTTCTACACCTATCTTGCCTCTTTCTATACCCCTCTGGCCTCTTTCTGCACCTTACTTGCCACTTTCTGCTCTTCTCTTGCCTCTTTCTGAACCTCACTCTCTTCTTTCTGTACCTCTCTGGCCTCTTTCTGCTCCTCACTTGATTCTTTCTGCAACTCTGTTGCTTCTTTCTGCACTTCTCTTCCTTCTTTCTGCACCCCTCTTGCCTTTTTCTGCACCCTTCTTGTTTCTTTCCGCTCCTCTGTTACTTATTTCTGCATTGCTCTTGCTTCTATCTGCACCTTCCTTTTTTGCTCATTTCTGTACCCCTATTGCCTCTCTCTGCACCCATGTTTCCTCTTTCTGCACCTCTGTTGCTTCTTTCTGCACTTGTCTTGCCTTTTTCTGCACTCCTATTGAATCTTTCAGCACCTCTGTTGCTTCTTTCTGCACATCTCTTGCTTCTTTCTGGACCCCTCTTGGCTCTTTCTGTACCCCTGCTGCCTCTTTGTGCACCTCTCCTTCCTCTTTATGCACCTTTCTTGCCTTTGTCTGCAGATCTCTGGCCTCTTTCTGCACCTCTATTGCTTCTTTCTGCACTTCTGTTGCCTCTTTCTGTACCCCTCTTGCCTCTTTCTGCACCTCTGTTGGTTCTATCTGCACTGCTCTTGATTCTTTCTGTGCCTCTTTTGTAAATTTCTGTATCTCCCTTACCTATTTGTGCTCCGCTGTTTCCTCTCTCTGCACCTTTCATGTCCGTTGCTGCACCTCTCTTGCTTCTTTGTGCACTTCTCTTGCTTCTTTCTGCAACCCTCTTGCCTCTTTCAGTAACCCTCTTGCCTCTTTCTGCACCTCTCCTTCTTTCTGCACCTCTCATGCCTTTTTCTGCTTTTGCTTGCCTCTTTAAGCACCTCTTTTGCTTTTTCTGCACTTCTCTTGCCTCTTTCAGTACCATTCTTGCCTCTTTCTGCACCTCTTTTGGTTCATTCTGCACTGCTCATGTTTCTTTCTTCACCTCTGTTGCAAATGTATGCATCCCTCTTGCCTCTTTTAGCACCCCTCTGCCATCTTTCTGCACCTCACTTACCTCGTTTTGTACTTCTATTGCTTCTTTCTATACCTTTGTTGCTTCTTTCAGCAATCCTCTTGCCTCTTTCTGCCCTTCTCTTCCTTCTTTCTGTACCTCTCTTGCCTCTTTGTGCACCTCTCCTACCTCTTTCTGCATCCCTCTTGCCTCTTTTTGTACCTCTGTTAGTTCTTACGACACTGCTCTTTCTTCTTTCTGCACCTCACTTGCCTCTTTCTGCACTTTTCTTGGTTCTTTCTACACCTTTGTTGCTTTCTTCAGCAATTCTCTTGCCTCTTTCTGCACTTCTCTTGCTTGTTTCTGCACCTCTCTTGCATCTTTCTGCACCTCTGATGCCTCTTTCTGCACCTCACTTGCTTCTTTATGCACCCCTCTTGCCTCTTTCTATACCCCTCTTCCCTCTTTCTGTACCCCTCTTCCCTCTTTCTTTACCTTTCCTGCCTGTTTCTGCACCTCTTGCTTCTTTCTGCACCCTTTGCGCCTCTTTCTGCACCTCTGTTGCTTCTTTCTGCACTTCTCTTCCTTCTTTCTTCCCCCCTCCTGCTTCTTTCTGTACCTCTTTTGCCTTTTTGTGCACCTCTCCTACCTATTTCTGCACCCCTCTTGCCTCTTATTGCACCTCTGTTAGTTCTTTCGACACTGCTCTTTCTTCTTTCTGCACCTCACTTGCCTCTTTCTGCACTTCTCTTGGTTCTTTCTACACCTTTGTTGCTTCCTTCAGCAATTCTCTTGCCTCTTTCTGCACTTCTCTTGCTTGTTTCTGCACCTCTCTTGCATCTTTCTGCACCTCTGTTGCCTCTTTCTGCACCTCTCTTGCATCTTTATGCACCCCTCTTGCCTCTTTCTATCTCACGAACATGCACTTTGAGAGCGAGAAAAAGCAAAAAATTCCGCGAAGCCGCGGAACCCAGCTTTTTGGGCAATTCCGCAATATATATATTCCACTTGCCCACTTGTGTCCTGAGGTCCTCAGGACACAAGAGGACCTCATCGCCCCACCAGCAGTACACCAGAAGCCACGTTTGCAGAGTAGTGTAAAAAGAGGTGTGGCCTCGGACCACCTCTCTGCAACGCAGCTCTGTTGTGTTTACTGGAGGTACCTGGTGGGCCAGTTGGCCCGCAGGAATGCTCAGAACTGAAGGGGACTTAAACCCCCAATTTACAATGCGCCAGGGGGCGTGTTTGCACACTTGTTATATCAGGCCCCTCCCCCTCCCTGCACCACTGTGCAAACATGCCCCTGGCATGTTGTAAGTTGGGGGATTAAATCCTCTTGAATCCTGAGGGTCCCTGGGGGCCAACTAGCCCACCAGGTACCTCCAGTCCAGAGAGGTGTAAAAAGGGGCGTGGCCACAGACCACATCTCTGCAACGCAGCTCTGTGGCACTTACTGAAGGTACCTGGTGACCCTTCGAATTCAAGGGGACTTAATCCCCCAACTTAGAACGCACCAGGGGTGCATTTGCAGAGTGCTGCAGGGAGGGGGAGGGGCCTCCGATGAGTTGCCAATTTCTTTTTTCTTTTTTTCAAATTTTTATTTTCTGGGAGGGGGACTGCGTGGCCCCCCTTCCCTGGGCCACTTTTGGCCCCAGGGACCCATCCCCTGGGGCCTGAGCATTTCTTTTTAAAGGGACGGGAAGAGGGCGGCTTGGCCCCCCTTCCCTTGGCTACTATTGGCCCCGGGGACCACATCCCCCGGGGCCTGCCCATTTTTTTTATTAACGCAGAGGGGAGCCGCGTGGACTCCCTCCTGGGCCACTCCTGGCCCCGGGGACCCCATCCCCCTGGGCCGGTCCTTTGCGTTGGGGACCGTGGGGGGAGCCCAAATACCCCCAAGGTCCCGCCGGTTCCCTGCCTCCTGCAGGAGCCGGCATTACTTTTGAGCAAGGGGAGCTGCTGACATGCAGCTCCCCTTGCTCAAAAGCAATCATCTGCTTTGCTTCTTTGAAGCGAGAGCAGGTTTCCCTGCTCTCACTTCAACGAAGCAAAGCAAAGTTTGCTATGGCAGGTCGGGAACCATGCTCCCGCCCTGCTATAGCAAACAGCAGTGTCTTGGGGGTGGGCCCCCCGGGACACTGCAGGAGCCGGCCCAGTGGGGTGGCGGTCTACAGGGCCTTCGAGGGCTCCTGGAGGAGGGCCGCGCTGCCCCACTCCCAACATTTTCAAAGCCTTGGGGAGGTGGTGGCTCCCGGGGCCTGGGGGTCCATAACGGACACCGCATTTGAATAATTAATACCCCAGGGCGGTGGTGGTCCATGGGGCAGTGTGGGGAGTGGCAATAGCCCCCACACACACTTTTTTTTAAAAATCAGCCCCGGGGAGATGGCGGTCTCCGGGGCATGGGGGGCAGCGAGGTCCCCCACCTTTTAAATTTCAATGCCCCGGGGAGGTGGCGGTCCCAGGGGCTGTGGGGGGCCACGTGCCCCCGCATTCAAATTAATAAGGCCCCAGAAGGTGTTGGTCCCTGGGGCCACGGGGGCCCCTATGGGCCCACACAAATTGATCACTGATTACCCCCGGGACCTGACCCACCCGGGGACGTTTTGAAAACGAAGCGCGGGAGGCCACGCTTCAATTAATTTTTTTCATGGCAGGATTCGCAACACGCACACGAATTCTGCCTTTAAAAAATATATATATGGCCCTGGGGGTCCTAAAACGCGTTTTCCCCATGCAATTTTCCATGGGGACCTTTAGTCCAAGGTACAGCCCGAACGGCTGAACAGAATTACTTGAAATTTGGCAGAGAGGTAGTCCTCAGGTCAGGGATGTGCCTTTTGCAGGTCTAGTGTCAATCTGTTCAGTAGTTCCTGAGAAAATCAAAAGTAAAATCATATATGTATGTGGGCGGAGCCTAACCACACATCTCATCCTGAGATCTGATTGGCTGTTATCACTTCATCCAAGAAGTGTTGGCAGCCATCTTGGGACCAACATACATGATAGCACCTTATTAAAAAGCATTGCAGTTAATAGAAGGTTTTAAGACTTTAGTTACATTATAAATCATTTGTTGATGGTACCATACTCATTTTAGGAACTGTGGTATGTTCTAAGGTGATTTCACCATGTGAAAAAGCCTTCTGCTGGGATATCATGATTGAGAGAAAAATATTTTCTCATGCTTTTCCCACAGAGGTTTGGAAGGTGATCTATAAGCTAAACTGAGAGCTTATTTTCTGTAAATTCACATTATCTTTCTCAGTCATGTGGGAATGAAGTCTGACATTCTCAGAAAAACATGTACATCCAACAAGGGCAGAGACTGTCAGTTGATTCCTTTGTGTTCTACTGCCGCTTCCCAGAGTGTTCCAAAGAACAACTAGAGCGCTAACAGTCCTACTTATGATAAACTTATGGCACACCTGAAGCCATCTTGCTTGGATTAAAGTTGTAACTCTTAAAACATTTAATTTAAAAAAGGAACAAAATGAGGGGGTTCATTTTTCCATAAAAAGTATGATTAGTGCTGCAGAAAGAAAAATTAGGGCACATTTTGAGTGACTTCTCAAATCCTCTTCTATGTCATTAAAAAATTCTGACATGCAGACTGAAACATGCACTTTTAATACCAGGAGCAGACTTCCATGGTGAACAGTAGTTTTACTACAGTGATCTAATGAGCAACTAGAGTGTTAACATTCAGAATTTATGGCAAATGTGTGACATATCTGAATTAGGGGTGGGCGGAATTTGCGCAATCGCGTTACGCAAATCTCCGCAAAACGGTAAAAAATCTCCGCGAACACGCAGAAATCCCGTGAACACGCGGAATTGCTTGTTCGCGATGCTTTTTTCCTGTTCACAGTTGCTGTTTGCATGCTCGGGGAGAAATATCTCGCGAACACGCATTTTGAGAACGCGAACAAGAAAAAATTTTGCGAAGTCGCGGAAAGCAGAATTTTGGGCAATTTCGCGTTCTCCGCGGAACGCGAAATTACCGAAATTCCGCAAATTCCGCGAGCGGAACGGAATTTACCGCCCAGGCCTAATCTGAATACCTTCATGATGGAATCAAAGTAAAAAACTGAAAGCATTTCCTACTGAGGAGACTGCAGTGCATGAGGAAATTAGGAAACTCCATAACAAATAAATCTCCCAAGATGGCCACCGGAGACAAATGTGCCCAAATGTAGCCCAAAATCACCCAGAAGTAGCCCAAATATAGCCCAATGACAGAAGTGTGCAAAACACTTATTATTTTGTGTTTTTGCAATGTTATATAGTGCAGACTTGTCAGGTATTGGAGTGCTTTACATGAGCATTGGTTACATGACACAAGAACAAATTCATTTTGGTTGTAGACATGGGGAGACTAAGTGATTTGACCAGAATCACAGAATGTCGAGCTGAAGCAGAAACTCCAACCTGGTTCCCCAGTTGCAAAGTCTGCAGTTCTGGAAGTAACACCACATCCTCTCCCCTAAGTGCAACATTTAATCAAGTGGTCAACTTGATAAAAAAACCTAAAGGTAGCAAATAATTTAAAAGTGCTTGGTCGCTATTTGAAAACTCAGAAAATATATCCTTATTTTAGTCTTTTAGAGCACTAACCATAATTTTGATGCCAATAAGACCCTCTCATATATGTAATTTCTAAAGGAAATGCTCTAGGTATTACAGTTTTGATTACATCAAGATGACGTCAGGCGTTCCACACTTTTGTAATAAATATAGAATGTTAGCAATCTAGTTATTCATTAGGATACTGTTGAGAGGCAGAGGCCAGGGGCACGGACACTGAAAATTGAAGGCAGGTAGGAGGGTGCAAAGGCAACAATTTAACCACACTGAGCAGGCAGGAAGGGCCGTGGCAGCACAACAGACTATGGAGGGCAGTGGAAAGGGGGGCAGGGGCAACAAACCAACAATACAGGACTTGCAAGAGAGGCTGTGGCAATGTAATAGACCATTGTGGGCAGAAGGAAGAGGCAATGGTAGTACAACCGTACATGCCAACAGACCCGATTCAGCCAGGAAACGTCCAATGTTTTTAAGCTCAAATGGGCTTTATTTGATCTGTCTCCTGTCTACAATCTCCTCTTTTTCAATGTAACTCAAAGGGGAAAATCAATACCCCAGTTTTTTTTCAAAATCTCCCTCTTACCAAGTTCAAAATGTTCGCAAGTATGGTACATTGGATCATGGAAGGAAATGGGGTAGGGACATGGACTTGGATAACAGAGGACAGGAGGGACATGGAGAGGTGCACCAAACTGACCCTGCAGGGCAGGCATCAGGGTTTGCAGCAGCACAATACACCACACAGGGCATGCGGGACGGGAGTGCAGCACAACAATCCATAGAAAGCAAGAGGTAGGGGACAGGACCATGCACATGGACAACAGAGATCAGAGGGGCAAGAGGCAATGGTAGCTAGCTGACCATAATGGACAGACAGGAGAGAAAGCTGCAGCATAACAGACCATAAAGGGCAGGAGGGACGGATCAGGGGCATTACAATGGAACAGACAAGCCAGGAGGGAGGGAGTAGGGGTCTGCACATGTAAACAGAAGGCTGGGGGCAAGGGCGCAGGGCAGGAGCAGCAAGATAGCCATGGAGGTCAGGCAGGATGGGCACTAGAAGCAAGACACACCATGAAGAGCAACAGTGAGACTGTGATGGCATACACACAGACCATGGAGGGAAGGTGGGAGGGGTTCAGGGGCAGCTAACTGACCACACAGGGAAGGTGGGAGGGGCCATGGCAGCACAGAAGACCATGCATGGCAAGTGGGAGGGTTAGTGGCAGCACAATGGCTATGATGGGCAAGAAGGAGGGTGCAGGGGCATGCACAAAGGACGATGGAGGATAGAAGGGAGGGTCAGGACCTGTGCACAGACAGGAAAGTTCAGGGGAAGGGGCCTCACAACAGACCGCACGGGCAGGCAGGAGGAGCAGTTGCAGCACAACAGACCAGGGAGGGCAGAAGGGTGTGGCAGTACAATGGACCATGTAGGACAGGAGGAAGGGGATAGGGGCATGGCATGTGGACAGGCAGGGTGGAGGTGGCAGAGACAGGTTACAGTCATCTGACAATGCTAGGCAGGTGGGAGGGGAGTGGCAGCTCAACAGAACACTCAGAGTAGATAGGCGTGGCAGGTCCATGGAACATGGTGGGCAAAAAGGATGGAGCAGGGGCATTCACAAAGACATCGGAGGGCAGGGGGAAGGAGAATAGGGGCAGCAAGCTAAGCACAGAGTTTAAGCAGGAGGTCAATGATGGGGCATATAATTGGGCAATGGAGGGCAGAAGGAGTGGACTGGTACATCATACTAAATTGAGTGCAGTGGCAGCACATCAGACCATGCATGGCAGCAGGGAGGAGGCTAGTCCATGGATTCACACAACAGAGGATAGGGAGGAGGTGGATGGGGCAGCAAGCTAACTGTTCAGAGAAGGCGAGTATTAGGAACTTTATTGTTTTTAAAACGTGTGTCTGTGCGAACTACTTAAAATATGAACAAGTATGCAGCATAATCTCACTTTTATTCAGGAAGAAGAGGACGTTTGTGACTGTGACTCCGGGCTCACTTGGCAGAAACACCCCCTGACCCTCCACCCCCTATCGCAAAATGTAATGCCCGTGAAAAGGGTAGGTGAACACAGTGTTATATAGAACATAGTCCTGAGAGCACGATTGAAAATGAAAACTAGATATAGTGTATGGTATAAACTATGCACCAAAAAGTGTGATATAAGATGAACCGGGCGTGAAATATAATATGCAATACATTGTGCACAATGACAGATTCATTGGAGAGCGCGAGATAGCACAGGCACTAGCGCGTGCTATGCGATATGCGCCTTGGAGTGTAATATGCACAGGGCAGTGTTGTGTAACCTAACTAGTCTCTAAAGTTGTAATATAAAATATGTGCTGGGGAGTGTAACGTTGCATATGCACTGTGACAAAGATATGGATGCCAGATTGTAATATGTATGGCATAGCACTGTGCGTTATAACATAGGCATCGAGGAAGGCACGTTAGATGGGGCAATATAACCTGTGCGAAGACAAGTGTGGCATGACATATCCACGGGGTGGTGTTACAGTGCACATGGGCTAGAGAGTGTCATAGCATATGCACTAGCTAGTGGAATACAACACAGAGGTGTGTGGCACTCAGCAGGCAATGGTGGGTGTAACACAGCATTGGGCTCTGCCAGGAGCGCGCTGTGACTCTCAAGTGATGTTCGTCCCCTTTCCAGAGAGTAAAATAAAAAGTATTACACATCCGGCAGTGGATTTGTGTTTTATTAACCGTGAGGGGGGTTTCTTGCATAGTTTTGGTCGAATTTTTGTCGAATCGCCTTTGAATGGCTTGTTGTGCATGTGTATTAAATGTGCCCGTCAATAGCTACCCATGTTTGTATAAATAAACGACAAGGGTGTCTACCGGGATTAGGCACGGTAGGGCATCAGACATGTCAGAGCTTTACTAGTGGTGTAAATACATTCCACGGGGATTAATTGTATGCATAGTCGCCTTTTAATGAATATCACGCACATCGTCATGGTGATAGGTACGTACGGTTTGTCCAGCATGTCCTAGGTGTGTCTATAAATATATATTTTTAAAAAATAATAAAAAACAGTGGCCGGCCCTGGGGATTGGGGTCAAAAAAATATAATTAGGAGACAGGCCCTGGGGGATGGGGTCATCAGGGCCAATAAATTAGAATAAGAAGGTGAACCACCCAGCCCCCCTTCTTAAAAAATGTAAATAAATAAAAGACTGGCATCGTGTCGGAGGCCACGCCCCCTCCTTGCAGCACTCTGCAAACGCGCCCCCTGGCGAGTTGTAAGTTGGGGAATTAATTCCTCTTCAATACTGAGGGTCCCTGAGGGCCAACTAGCCCAACAGGCATCTCCAGTATGTGCCAGGGAGCTGCGCTGCAGACAGGTGTTCTGAGGCCAAGCCCCTTTTTACACCTCTCTGCAACGCAGCTCTGTGGCGCTTACTGGAGGTACCTAGTGGTCTAGTTTGACCCTAGGGACCCTTAGGATCTCAACTTAGAACAGCCACAGGGTGCGTTTACACAGTGGTGAAGGGAGGGGACGGGGCCTGAGGTGACATGTGCAAACACGCACTATGGCACGTTTTAAATTGGGTATATAATTTTCTTTCAAAACTGAGGGCCCCTGGGGGCTAACTAGCCCACCAAGGGCTTCCAGTAAGCGCCACTGAGCTGCATTGCAGGGAGGTGGTCCAGGCCGTGCCACTTTTTACACCTCTCTGCAATGCAGCTCTGTGGCACTTACTGGAGGTACCTAGTGGGCTAGTTGGACCCTAGGGACCCTCAGGATTCAAATGAACTTAATCTCCCAACTAAAAACGGACACAGGGCGTGTTTACACAGTGGTGAAGGGAGGGGACAGGGCCTGAGTTAACGTGTGCAAAAACGCCCTGTGGCCTGTTTTAAGAGGTAGTTTTAATCCCCCTGCCCTATTATATACTAGGGGCTTACAGAGGAGGCCATGCTAATCACAGGGGGACCCCAACGCATAATGTTCCCTAGTGTATGTAGGTGTTTTCACTGTATTCTAAGTGTCTTTTAACATAGCACTGGCTCTAGGACTGGTTAGTCAGACTCAGTTACCACCAGTATCCGTCTGAAAAAGTTGAGGGTACAGGATGATTTTGCAACAAAGCTTCTTTCTGCTCTTCTTTTTGTTCTTTCTGCACGTTATCCTTCTTCCTGCACTTTTCTTCGTCTTTGAGGACTTCTGATGCTTCTTTCTGCACTTCTTTTTTTTCTTTCTGTGCATTTTTTCTTCTTTCTTCACATGTCCTATCTCTGTAGGCATAGTTAGAAATTAGCATTTAAAAAACCTTTGATATTCACAGAAAAAACCATAGGTTTCAGGCACGTTATAGTTAGGAATTAGCATTTAAAAAACCTCAGAAATTCACAGAAAAAACCATAGGTTTCAGGGGTGTTATAGTTAGCTGGACTTTTCACTTGTACAAAACCATTGAAATTCCCACGTTATAGTTAGTTCAGATAACTATAACTCGCGCGCCCACAATGCACTGCTGATGACGTCACATAATACATCACTCATGACATGGTCAGTGACATCACTCATGACATCACTGATGACATCATCCTTGTGATAGAGTGGCGGTCGCACGAGTTATAGTTATCTGAACTAACTATAACGGGGGAATTTCAATGGTTTTGTACAAGTGAAAAGTCCAGCTAACTATAACACCCCTGAAACCTATGGTTTTTTCTTTGTATATATATATATATATACACATATATATATATAGATAGATAGATGGATTAGATATAGATATAGATATATATCTGTATATATATATTATCTACTGGCGGTCGCCAGTAGATAGTTATAGTTAGGACCATGTTTCCATAGGAAATCTGAAAATTCTATTTTGAATAACTTTGGCGCCGGTTGACGAATCCTCGCGAATTTTTCAAAATAGGTGGGGCGCTCCGCTCCACTCCTACCCTGAAAGTCTCGGGGTGATTAGTCAAGCGGGGGCCGAGAAAAAAGGGGGGTCCCAAAACACGTTTTCCCCATGCATTTTTCCATAGGGACCTTTAGTCCAAGGTACAGCCCGAACTGCTGAACAGAATTACTTGAAATTTGGCAGAGGTAGTCCTCAGGTCAGGGATGTGCCTTTTGAATATCTGGAGTCAATCTGTTCAGTAGTTCCAGAGAAAATTTCAGTTAAAAGTACATATATATCTATAAGCGCACACCGTGCGCGCACGGTGCGCGCACGGTGACGTGCGCGAGCGCAATTCTGATTGGTTGTTAGATGTCAGTAAACATTCTAATCGGTCGAAATCAGGAAGTGTCGGCCACCATTTTGTCTCTCGCAGTCTGAGGCAGTAAAAAACAAAGGTGGAGAACGTGAAAAGGGGGCAGGGTGGACAGTTCCTGACCCCCTAGCCTTTGTCAGGGGGTCACTGAAGGACCCCCAAGGGTGAAAAAAACATTTATTTTTTTGACGAAAAAGCGCGGTGTGCGTGCACCTTGCGCACACGGCACGCACAACGCATCGTGGGCGCACGGTGAAAAACCTGAAAAAAAAAATATTAATAAATACATAACTTAGCATTTAAAAAACTGTACAAATTCACTTAAAAAACCATAGGTTTCACACACGTTATAGTTAGGAATTAGCATTTAAAAAACCTTGTAAATTCACTTAAAAAAACATAGGTTTCACACATGTTATAGTTAGCTGGACATTTCCCTCGTAAAAAACCAATGAAATTCCCCCGTTATAGTTAGTGCAGGCAACTATAACTCACGCGACCGCATCCTCTGCTGATGACGTCAGATATTACATCACTGATTACATATGTGTCTTTCTGAAAAATAAATATTTGTAATATATGTATAGCTAAAGATTAATGGAAGAAGACATGGGTAAATAGGTGTCTAAATACAGTGATGTAATATCTGACGAGAGAAATGTCCAGCTAACTATAACATGTGTGAAACCTATGGTTTTTTAAGTGAATATAGATATAGATATATATAGATATCTACATATATATATATAGATATAGATAGATAGATAGATAGATAGATAGATAGATAGATAGATAGATAGATAGATAGATAGATAGATAGATAGATAGATAGATAGATAGATAGATAGATAGATAGATAGATAGATAGACAGATAGACAGCAGATCTATTTCTTCAAAAATCATCAATATTTATAATCAAATGAATATTTTAATAATTAACACAATGCAAGGTTTAATAATACATAAATTTAATAAAATGTTTAATAAACTTCTAATTAAAAAAAACATGTCTGTGACTCTTTCTTTTTGCATAGTTTTTATTTTTACATTTTGTGGGTGAATATGTCCAAATAAATAGAGACATATTTATTAAACTTTTTAACTTTTAATACATTTCAGGCCCACAAAATGCAATCATTAAACCAACAACAAGAGATACTTGCCCTCCAGTTAAAGCGCACAGAGCTCCAGCTAGAAATACTTGAAAACAAATACGGTAATTTATCCTGCGGTCACTTAATGACACAGTACACTTAACTATTTTTTTATAGCTTTTGGATAAGGCTAGTAGACTTCCTGCAGCCCCCAACATCATTAAAAACACTTAGTGGTGTCCATCCCTTACTAGGGACACCACCATGCTCACAGAAATATAAACAATAGAGCCCTTTGAGGACATTATTGAGAGTTCCTTTATAGAAGCAGTGAAAAATAAATAAATGGCTCCTGCAGCTCATTTATTATTGATTTTTCTAAAAAGTATACAATACTTTGTTAAATAGTCGAAATCAACAATTCATAATTGTATCTTGCAACTCTAAATAATTACACTTTGTGCACTTACAAACATATACAACATTAAAATTTCTCCATACCGTTATTCAATATGGTTCACAGCCAAAAATATCACATACATTTTATAGCTCTAATAAAACATGATAAAATTTTAGCTGATAACAACCTATTTATAATATGCCTATCCGCATTTATGAAGTGCAAAGTAATAGCAGCTTATCGCAACTTCAATAATCACACTTGATCTTGCTTCAGTTTAAGGCATACTTCCCGTCTTCTTAATTATTCATGTTTGGAGATCCCCCGATTGCATTTGGGCTTTCATTACTAAGTAAAGAAAACACCCATGCCACCATTATATTAACATCCTTAAAATGGGATAATATCGCAGGTGACTTCAAGATTTTACACAAATACTGGCCAATGGCTATAGCTACATCTCGGAACCTAAGGTCATGTATCAAATCCAGACCTATTTCCCTCATTTGGATTCCGTATTTATTAAATACAGGTAGGAGAAACTTTTTCTTTTCCGCAATGAAGAATACACAGCCCACCAATTTATGGTTAACTGAATATTTCCTACCTTGCCTACAGGGGCACTGCCCATTGTTCTTAGCAACTTCGATTTTTAAACCCTTGATATGCCCAGGGTTGATTCCCACCCTCAAATGCAAGACTTCATTATGTAGGTGTTTTTCCGGAATGTTATACAGGTAAGGGAATAGATCTGTGTTCTCCTCAGACCTTAGATAGGGAATAACTGAGTCAATGCGCATTTCTGGGTCCCCTATATATTTTAACATTATTACCACAGGATACTTTATAAATCTGGTAAGATTTGCTCTGACAATTTGTCCCAGGGTGTGCCATTTTTCAGAGAAATTTAAAAACGCAAGGCTCTGGCATCTGCCAAGGCACTCCAGGCTACAATTCTCAACTCCCTCCTTACCGATTGAATCATAGCATTTGTAGGGAGTTCGGGAGCTGTTTCAGAGAATTACTTTCTAAACCTTCCCATAAGACCCATCTATCCCTAGCCAACATTTCTGCTCCATAAGGGCCTGAGGAATTAGCTGACCCTGCAAAACTTTACTTAGGGGCTCGAAGGTATAACTCCAAAACTTACCTTCAAATCTTTTCAGGAATCATTTTGTTTGTCCCACCTCAAATCATCTGAAATGGCTACACCCAGATATTTATACTCACTCATGAGCTCTAGTCGAACATCACCTAGGAACCGCCCAAATTTCTTTTTCCTCTTAGCAAAAAACATTGGGACAGATTTACGTTCCCTGGCGCATCGCTGCAAATCAGCTAGGATGCGCCAGGGAAGATGCGTCACGCAAGTTTGCCCTTGCGCCACCGCAGATGCGCCGCATTTACAATGCGGTGCATCGTGGCGCAAGGACAAGCATATGCGTGATGCATCTACTGGCGTAAAGGTTGGCGCAGTGCTGAAGTTGTGTCGCAAGCGCGACGCAACTCCAGCACTGTTCCAACCTGACCTATACCTAACATGGTGCGTCACGCCTTACGCCTGCTTGAAGCAGGCGTAAGGATTTGACGCACCAGCGTCGGAAAAGTGACTGCGTGACATCTCGTAGATTTCACTGCGTCTCTTTTCCGAGGCTTTTTCCAACGTAACGCCCACCCTGCATACATTAAACCTGACGCAGGTTTAATAAGGCACATGGCTTTACAACGTGACGCATCTCCCTAGATGCGTCACGTTGTAAATCTGTCGCAGCATGGTGCTAGCTGTGCGCCACCGCTGCGTCACAAAAGTGACGCAACGGCGGAGCAAAAGTGGCGCACAGGGCTTGTAAATCTGCCCCATTGTTTTTGTCTTGTCCACATTTATCGTTAATTTGTTTTCAAGACAGTAGGCAATAAGTGTATTTAATTTCCATTGAAGCCCTATAGGTGTAAGGTCCATCACCACCAGATCGTACCCATACATGAGGCAACTAATATGCCTACCTGCAACCTCTGGTGAAAAACTATGTATATCACATAATGTCTGGGGGAAGCCTGCAATGAACAGACTAAACAGCAGGGGTGCTAGTACACAGTGCTGCCGCAAGCCGTTCTCAACCGGAATTTTCCAAGTACAGCTTCCATGTCCCTCTAGATCAATCTGTAACCAGTTACCACTGTGGAGCATCAAAACCAAGACCAACAAGGCTCCAGCTATCTTTTACTGCTGTAATTTAAGCCAAAGCATGCCTCTGTCTACTCTGTCAAAGGCTGCTCGGAAGTCAATGAAACAGAAGCACAGGCCACCAACCGACTCCATTGACTTCTTTGTAACTCCCCTTGTGAAACAGTGGTCCATTGTGGAGTGCTTTGGCCCAAAGCCTCCTGCTCCACTGGAATCAATCCAGTATCAAAGGCCCAACCCGCTAGATGTTTTAAAAATGTCTAGGCGTAACTTTCTTGTACACTTGAGATAATTGAGTTAGCAGGCCGCTTTAGGCCATTAATTATTCCCCAAAATGCACTTGAGTTGATTTTCGGCACAGTATGTAATAATTTAGCCCAAAGGTTGCCCTCACATCTTTTTTTGTCTTCCTTCAGCATCTTTTTGTACTTTTTCTTGAGGTTCCGTATTAATTACCAGTCTAGGGAGGACGTCTCGGTTCTTTTTAGCCTCCTTTCCTTTTTCTTTATTTCTCGCTTAAGTTTGACAAGTTCAACTGATGTTGACCTGGTGTGTTTCAATTCCGGGGCTTGTTTGGGTTTGGCAAACAAAATTGTTAGTAGTTTGTTCATGAAACTTACCCACTCTTGTATCTTATTGCTTTCGCTCATTTTGCTTTCCATTTTGATTCTCTGTACTGTTACTTGAAGTTCTTCAATGTTCTCTGTTGACCATTTCAGTCATTTCAAGTCAGTTGAGAGCGTGCTTTCAACAATTATCGCACTGTTTTGATGCTTGGGCGGCTTTAAATTGAAGTAAAAATGTTGGTATGAGTGGTCGCTTTTAGTAGTGAATTCAATTGAGAACCGTGTGAGAAAGAGGAATAATGGTAGAGATAGCGCTGTATAGTCAAGCCTGGATTGCGCTTTTCCTTCGAGGTAGGTATTCAATGGTGGGTAGTCTTCTGGAGTTCTCCCATTTATTATCCTCAAGCCCAGGTATTCCAAAGTTGTCACCAGCTGTTGTCCTACTGGGTCGGGACAATCCGATTTAAGCTGGTATTGGGGTAGTACCTCCCAGAACTCGTCTGCTGCTAATTTCTCATCGACTTCCGGTGTGTAGATTAAATTTGAATTAAAATCACCTGTTATTATAATTTCCCAGGTGGGATTGCTGTTTTGTATGTCATTGATTGTGGGTATTAGCAGCTGAATATGGGCTTTCTTCTCTTTCTTTTGGATGATCGTAGATGTCAACTAATAATACAGGTGCCGTACTGTCTTTTGTCACACAAAATTCTTTTGAAGCATCTCGAATGCAGCGGCATCTCGGGCATTGTGTTGGAACGGATCAAATCATTTCTTTCTAACCGCAGACAAGCGGTTACCCTGGGTATGTTCCTTTCAGCAGAACGCAACATAACAGCAGGGGTTCCACAGGGATCGTCATTGAGCCCATTATTGTTTAATATATATATGACCTCGCTTATGTCTCTGATTGGATCATTTGGGATAGAAGTCACTTCATACACAGACGATACCCAGATGATCCTTTCAATAGATAATACCACCACAGATGCTGAGTTTAATTTTAAAAGTTGCCTATCTGCTGTTCTCCAGTGGATGAGGAATAACCACCTTAGATGCAACGCGGACAAAACAGAAATCCTCCCGATTGGGAAAGATGTCCTTTTCCAGCCATCTAAATGGTGGCCTGAGGGAGCTACTCCTGCGCCAGATGTGGTGAAGGTGGCCAAGAATTTGGGGGTACAAATTGATGCAACACTCTCCTTCTTGCCACATGCCTCAGTGGTAGCAGGGACATGCTTCAGCCTCATCAAGTCACAATTTGTTTTTTAAACTTTCTCCCACTGGATGCAGGGAAATCAGTGGCAGTGGCTTTGATTCTCTCGCGCTTGGATTATTGTAATAGTCTTCTTGCGGGAGTTAATAAAGCTATTTTACAGAAGTTACAGGTGGTTCAACATGCGACAGCGTGGTTAGTGCTTAAACTCCCATGAAGATCCTCAGCCTCCGCAGCCTTAAATCGTCTTCATTGGCTCCCAGTGCACAAGAGAATTCTCTTTAAAATTCTCCTGATCACCGATAGAGCCAGGCTCAACTTGGGACCCCAGTATCTTGCAGCACGATCTGCTCCTTACACCACAACAAGATCTCTCAGGTCATCCTCAGCGAACCTGCTCAAACCCCCTACATTTAGATATAACTTGAAAGGAAGGAAGACAGTGGCCTTCCTCGGGGCCAAAGCCTGGAATTTACTTCCATCTCATCTAAGGCTATTTAATTCAGAAACTCTTTTCAGGAAGGCCCTGAAGACTTGGGTTTTTAGTGCCCCAGATGAAGTATGTCTAGCTCTTATCTAGTACCTTGATGGCCATCTCTCACCTCCAAACCAATTCAGCGCCAGGATCCTCCTCGCGGAGTGACAGATGCGCTTTACAAGTACCTAATCAAATCAAATCAAATCAAATCTGGTAAAGACAGTTTTATTACTTGCATATTTGGTCCCTAAGGGGCTATTTGCTTGGATTTAATTTGAATTTCAGTCGAGACATAGACTGCTAGCCCACCTTTTGGACGACCATGCTTCCTGTTTTTTTTGCTGGTGTGCTAAAGTGAGTATATCCGACAAGCGGCAGCTCCTCTAGCACCCAAGTCTCCTGTAGGCCGATTAAATCACAAGACACCCAGTTTTGAAGGGGCCGGCCGTCTTCTAGCCATTTCTTGGCACCGGCTATGTTCCATGAGATAAGATGGGATCAAAATGTTTCGTGCGTGTGTGGAGTGCAGTGAGACCTGTTGGGCGCTAGTAAGCGCCCACATGATGTGCTAGCCGCCGACAAGGTAAGTAGTTTAATTCATTGTTTAATTTTATCTTACCTACTCTGTCATCTGACGACTTAGTGCCCGCCCCCTCCCCACCCCAACACTCTTACCTGACCCAGCTGCGCCTGATTGGATTTAAGAACTTTGTTTCAGTGATATCACAAGTAAGTTCAAAAACTGTTGTATAAGGGTGTTGTTTATTTGATAGAGGGCAAGCACAGGGATGTATTTGTACTTGTATTTGATTTTTAAAATGTATTGTAATGGGTGGCCTGCAGTTTCAATAGAAGCCTGTTTATTTTTTTGCATGTAATTTTGTAATTCTTCTTCTTTTATAAAGGAAAAATGTTGCACAGTTCAGTACATTTTCTCCATGCTTTTTAATGAATGTGCTATATTCATTTAATTCACTGGGGTATATTCACAAGAACGTGTGATAACTACCGTAGCTTAACGCAACTCTCAACATCGCAGCCTATTGCGGGAAAATTACGCCGTGCCAGCCAAGTATTCACAACGCGGTGGTAGCATGAGATAGTTACCAGATAACGTGTCAAATGGCCGTGCAAAAATCAATGCCATGCCATAAAAATCTGAAATGTGCATGCAAAAAATCATGCGATGAGGCCAATCGCAGTACAAAAAGTAGTGAAAACGAGCCACAGCTTTGCAAATCCGATGCGTCTGGTGGGAAAATGCACCATATAAACCACAGAAACAACACACCAGAAACAAGCCAAAGCACGTGGCAACATGAATGCACCCTGACCCAGGGCAGAGGCCAACGTGAACCCCTCAACCCCCACAGACCACCAGCAAGGAACAACGGGGACAGGAACGGCCGAGGAGAAGAGGGAGAGGAAGACGGGGTGCAGTCCGCAGCAAAACCAGATCAGCGTCACAGGTGACAGAACACTACCAGCAACTGACCTACAAGTAGACCACCTGGAATGCAGATGGAGTGCCGAGGAGGCCAATCGAGGCGGCCAAGAGGCACTGGCATGATGTGACAAACTAAACCAGGCACAAACCTGTTGCCAACAGGAAGGCTGCAACGGCAACAGGAGGTGGCAGTACTGCACCACAGGAGGACCTGGAGGGAACCGAGGCCACAGTCATCAGTTTGGAGACGGTGCAAGGAGTAGGGAGTATGGACACAGCTCGAGAGGACCTGACACAACATCAACAGGGTGAGTAACGACCAGGGACTGGGGGAAAGTGGGAGATGGGCACAATGGCACACATGCACAACGAGGTGTAGCACACTGCATATCCACAATTACCCTGATCATGTCCCTCATCCCCTTGGCACACTGCAGCACACACACATAGCAAGAACTGCACACCCACATTGACGACAACATGGTACAATGCAGAACAGAGGACACAACTGGCTCCGCACGTGCACAGAAACATGTCTACTACATCTGACAGAGCAGGAAACTGTGAAATGGAAATGTACGTGTACGACCTCACTTCCATCATGTAGTCCAAATGTACACTGTCCCACAGCAGTAGTCAGCACCTCCCAAACAGTCACAATGTACATTACCATGCATGTAACCCAGAACATTGCGCCAACATACATGTCAACACAATGTCAACAGGCATCTCTCCTTCGCATTGCAGAGGGGCACACAACACCTCCAGCTGAGAACAGAAGACAACACATCTGTGATGCCGGAGAGGACCACCACACCTTCGACACCGATGGCCTACAACAGGCCATGGACATCCCACGCAACCCACCAACCCACCACCAGTACCCAGGCAGACAAGCTACTTAGAGGAGAAAACAGAGCTTGCAACAGACCACACAGCAGGAAGCACCCGCAAGCACAGTTGGCTCACTATACTTCACCCACCCACCCACACATGGCACCCCAATGCCATGTGTCAGCACGCCAAAGGCGGTGGCCCAACAGGTGTGGATGGGGTCCCAACCCATGGAAGGTGATCACATACATTGGTGTCTATTACCCTTCAGGGAACACCTACACCCCACAAACGAGACCCACACTGCTATACGGACACATGCAAATGCACATTCACAGTACACAACCACGCCCAGGGGCACGCACATATCAGTCACACACCCTCATTGGCCCTGCATACGACGGCCCAGCCCACTCCCGTTACGAATTGAGTGGGTGATGACAAAGCTACATGTACAAGCTCAAACCTGATGCCTGCGGTGACATGCCTGCATCCGCTGTACACAGCACACGGTAATGTCGCAGGACCCTGGGTCCCCATGCACACAACAAGACCACAGGGACACACGCAGACATGATGTTGAACTGGCTACGGGCACGTGCGCCTGACCCCTTTATTGGCAGGGCCACATGTACAGTGACGCCTGTGCTGGATGTGTGTGGGGTGGGTGCAAGTCTGCCCTCAGGGAGTTGTTGATGCTGGCAACAAATACAACAGTTAACACAATGAATACGTAAACAGACAACACCAGCATCACAGGGACAACTGCAGAGTATCATGGAAGTAGCCTGAGCAAGTCCAGAGGGCACACAATGAGAAAACAGAAGTGTCCATGAGTTGCAGCGCACTGAGGTCTGGGCACTACAGCTGAGCGCACCCATGTGAAGAAAAAGTCTCAGATTGTGTCCCTTCGAGATATTCCTGATGCAGATGCAGTGGGGTGTGTTACACCTGCATCATCTTCTTTATCAACGTCCCCAGTCTCCCACACTGTTTGTGATGACGTTGCTGCGCAACCTCTCCACAGCACAAAACTCAATCAGTAACGGATGATGGTTTGCGGTGCACTGAGTCAGTGGCACCTGGAGTGTCTAGCAGGGTATCAGTCTGATGATGGCATCCATGACAGGTGTGAGCAACTCCGTAAGTCTGTCAGGACCACCGTTTCAACTCTGGCAGATGGCGGTTGGAGGTGGTCCTGGCAGTGGTGGCGTGTGCCTCCTGCGGTGATGTGACATCCGGGCCGGTCAGGACTCGTTTTGATGTGTGAGCCCTGGTGGACAGCAGTTGAGGCTGGAGGCAGCGGACAGTGCAGGGCCACAGACACATGGCGTCAATGACCCTAAGGCCATCGCCTCAGAGGCCATCCAATATCTCAGAAGGAGGGGTCCCGGACCTGATCAGCACAGAGGTAGTGGCCCCAGATGCACAGCGGCCAGCACAGCACCCTGCCACGGGACGGTGACTTACGGTGCACTGAGGTAGGTCCATGCACAGTGAGCGAGTCCGCATCGATGTCGAAGGTGAATTGGCGGAGGCTTGCAGGGGACAGAGGAAGGTGTCATCCAGGGTGTGATGCGGAAGGTCTGATGTTATCCAGAAGCAGCAAATGGTGGAGTGAAAAGCGACAGCCTCGTTTTCACCACCAATTAGGTATCAGCTACATGAGGATGAAAACTCGCCCCTAGTCCATAGACTCAGACGGCACAAAAGTATGTCTAGAGAGTGTCCATGAATGTTGGGGAACAGACTTAGAGGCACCGGTGCTGAGAGGGGATGCAGTCTGCAATGATGCCGGTACACTGATATGACCTCCACCATGGCTAAATCAAGACTCTGTGACCTACTGGACAGCAGTGTAGGTCGGAGGCAGCGGTCAGCAGTGGCCCACACCCTACTGTCTTTGGCTCGTCATGCACAGAGCTAGTGACTCCAGGGCAGTTGTTGGTAGTGTTCGATCACCTCCGAAACGATGATCCTATTCCCTCAGACTGCAACGCGTCGTCCACTTACGCCTCGCCTTGCGTGCGGTGATATGTTTATGCCTTTGAATAATCGATGTTCAGTTCCAATTCTGTGGCCTACTCTTGCGCAGCGTTGGCCAAGGGCAGTAGTCCGCGTAGGCCCACAGACATGTGTGGTTGTAATGCTATGCACAGACTTGGTGGCACCACATCGAAGGGAGTATAGTGACATAAAATCTGCCTTAAATAAAGTTCACTGCTATGGTGTAATCAAGACGCAGTTCCAAATGTGTGACCTACATGACCGTAGTGTAGGCTGGAGGCGGCAGTAGAGTACGTCAACGAGAAAGGTCTAAAGCGGGCCTATGTTGTAGAGGCCATGATGGTCTGAGAGTCTACCAAGGTCACGGGCCTCGGGCTTGGAGCTTGTGCAGGCACATGGTGGGCCCTCCTTGACACACGCCGGTGTCGGAAGGTGATCAGTGTGGCCTGGCTTCACAGGGGTGGGCCTGACGGGTTCGGGGTCCATCCGGCCGGGGTACGGCAGGCGCACAGGATCGCCGACAACTTTGCTCAGGAGGATGGCGTCGGCCTCATGGCATGGTGAGAGGTGCCTCCCTGGCAGAGACGTTGGGTTTTCTGGAAGAGGACCACGTGCTAAGTGCTTTTTATTCACACCCCTACGCTGGCCTGGCATACGCCGGACCATACAACTCCGCTCACGTTTCTGGGGGGAGTGTAACAGGCAACATTTCCCCAAACTCCCCCACTGGCTGAGGTGACATGTTTGCGTCCACTGTCCACTACACTCCATACACCAGCGGTGTATGTCGCCATGGATATGGGTGTGTTCTGCATGCTGCGGTCTGTACAGTACATCTCTGCCCCTCTTGGCATTGTGTGCTTTCCCAGTCATGGTTTTCCTGTCTCCTTCACACATGCCTGGTTGCCACCTCTCCCCACATTGGGCTAGTGTGTGGCTGAGGTGCTATGTCGTTGATGGCTCATGTTCACAGCTTGTCCAGGTTACCATTGGGAGTTGTTCTGTCGTGTCTGGTGGCTGGGCATGTTGTTTAACATGTTTGTTTCAATTTTGTGACATGTGCATTGCCAGAGTTGTGGTTGCATGGTTGTGGAGTTGAGCTGAGTGGGGTGTTCATTTGGAACTTGCCATGGGACTTTGCATTTCCCTTGGTGCCATCCTGGGGACGCTGGCTGCTGATGGACTGTCCGAGGATGGAGGAATCGTGCACATTGGCTGGGTATTTGGAGGCGAGATTGGTGGTGGTTCCACGGTGTTCGGTTGTTGCCTGCACATTGATGTGAGATGTGTGCTTTCTGTTGCGGTGATTGTGTACTGTGTCGGCAGGGGGCACAGGTATGACATGTGTGCTGTGGATTGCCCCCAACACATGCATGCATCCAGCTATGGCATATGATCCTTGCTTGGTGTTCAATGGATCCTGCGCATTGTGTTGGACATATAGGGACTGGGGTACCAGGCTGATGGTGATGTCCAGGTCAGGTGTGAGGGACTTGGATGTGGCTGGCTGTGTGACTCCTCCGACTGTGGCGGGTGTTGGTTGGGGGGGTACCAGGGGCCAACAGGTGCAGCACAGCCTGCAGCTTTGTGTGGGGTGGGATGCTGGTTGTCCACTGTGTTAGTGTCGTTGGCCTGTTAGGCGTTGTTGGTCAGGATGCGTATGGTGATTGTCCTTCTGAGCCTGTAGTGGGCAATGATATTGTCAGGTGTTGGGTCTGAGTGGCTGGTGCATTTCCTGGGGGTCCACTGTCTTTGTCTGTGTTGCCTCTGTGGTGGTCTGGGGGGGTGTTCCGGGTGGGGGTTGGGGTCCTGGGGTGGTGGCGGTGGGTGTTGTGGCCCTCCTGGGTGTCCGGGCTGCATGACTTGGTGCTACCAAGAAAGTGGTCAGTGATAAGAAGGAGATTACCACCACTGGTATGTCGTCCCAGACCTTTTTCAGGTAAAAACATGTGCCTGCTGCCTCCAGGGAGCAAGCATGGAGCAGCACTTTTGCATCAACGGCCCCACCTCAACCTAGGTCCAAGCCCATATCTGGCACAGAGGCAACCACTCTAATCACAGCAACGCTGACGAACAGTCATGTTGAATTGGAGTTATCTCTTTCACAAAGTAGTACCCAATTGTTGCCAGAAGCTCAGGTAAGTGGACAACAACAGCTACAGCCAATAATAGTAGTTCCTCCTGAAGTAGGAGCACTTTAGGATATTGAGCTTTGCGCTGAGGAAGTAGAAGTAGCACCTCTTTCAGAAAACCCATTGTCTTCCAGATCGCCAGCAAGAAAAAGAAAGGGTACTCCATCATCTTCTTCTACAACCCCCTTCTGATGATCAAGACTCCACTTGGATGCAGCCCCATTCTGAGACATGCCTGGAGTTGCTAGTGAAAAGGAAGATTCCTGAAAATGTTGGAGTTACGGATGAAGGAGAGGAGGATGGTGATGACCTAGTCATCATGGATGTTAGCCCAGCCTCAGGGGAGACTGACGTTACCCCATCTGAACCTTCTCTGAGAGATGTGGCATAGATACTACCACCACCACCACCAGCTTCCATATTTGCAAGGCCCCTGCAAACCTCCATCCACCACCACCTGTGTAGAAGCAGGCACTGCAGAGAGACAAGCGTTAAAACACCCACCTAAAGCCACTTCTTCGGACACTGGCAGTGGCACCAGTGTCAGAAAGTTGATCTACCCAGTTTGGGACTTCTTTACGGGTAGCAAGCAGGAGCTTAACATTGCTGTGTGCTCCATTTGCAAAGCAAGTGTTAGTCAGGGTAAGCTTGGTACAATCTATGGTACCGGAGGCCAAACTATCCACTTGAGAAAGCACCACGCAATCCACTGGTAGGCACACCTTAGCCCAAAAACTGCAAGTGGTGTTGGTGAAGGTGGTGAGAGCTGGAAATCTGATCCGATCACGGTGGAAGGTGAAGATGAAGAAGAGGGTGAAATTTTTGTTGTGCAAATCAGCCCTGTCCCTCTCACGGGGCAAGATGGTGGGTTAGGCTGACCACTGAGAGCACACCCTCTCCCTGTTCTCCCATGATGCTGTCCTACTGCATCTGGGCTGGTTGACTCCAGTGCGATTCTCTCCAGCATTGGATTCCTCCCTTTAGTCCATGTGGCAGCTGTTAAAGTGGGTGCGATGCAGATTCCCTGTACCTGGTTTGGATTCATTATCCGGCTCCGTACGATTCTTTTGTTGCGGGGGCTGGTGTCTGTGCTACAGATCTATGACACCAGCACGTCCCAATGCATCCCGTGGAGGACTCAGCACTCAAAATATGGATAAAGGTTGAGCAGAGACCAGCGCCGAGGTGGATGTTGAACGCTCCCAAGGGTTGAAGGGGCCAATGCCTGAAGATTCATTGGTTGGCAAACTGATACTGAGGTTGCTCCGATCTGAGTCAGCCATCAGCCTGCTCCAAGCACCTCCCACAGAGATAGAGATGCAGACAGCAAGGGCTGATTCTCTCTTAGCAGATTGATTAATGTCGGCTGCCACAAAAGGCTCAACTAATCCCTCTACTGCTCTGATGCCTGCACCCTGCAACATTATAGTTGAATCCCTGGAAGACACTACCTCACAGCTACAAAATTGAAGGTCATCTCTTAACAAAACTACTGCTGCTACCGAGGTGGTACTTGACTAGCACCCCCTGAAATCGATAGTTCTAGGTCACATCGACCAAAATGTGAGTACCCGGGTGGGGGCCTCAACCAAGCACCTTAGCCGTGGGAGCAGACACTGTCATTCTGCTCAATCACACCCAGACTGCTATAACACTGCCCAGTCTTTCCTCCTGTCATCAGGATGGGCTTTCTCCTATGGTCTACCTGGCTTATCTGCAGCTATACCTCTACTCTCTCCTCCATCACCCAGTCACACCAAACCAGTCTGCATTATGTACAATGCAGGCTTGCTCACAGGCAGTGCTAAGGAGGCAACTGTGGAATATGTGGCTAACAGTTGCCCCGGTGCTCAAATTGATGAATATAGGCCCCAGCTAGGCCCGCAAGGCACAAGGGTTCGCTCTCCTGTAACGGAATCTATAAGGAAGTTGGCACGGAAACTGCAAAGTACAAAAACAGCATTTATTAACCCTTAAGGGTGGTCCTACAATCCACACAACACTCTTCAGTATTGCATGGAGTAGCACACAGAACATTCGTACACAGTCCCCTTTTATACACAACAGAGGGGCTCATAGTGGGTGGATACAACATGAGGCCGAAGAACATTACCATTTATGGTCATTCTCGATATTGAATCAATACATGGGCGGAGCTAACACACTCTTTGAGCCCGCGAAAACACATGGTCAAGCAAAGCTAATTATAACAGATGTGGTCAAGTCTGGGCATGCGCCAGATGGACAAGAGGGAGCTATTTATAAACTGTTGCTAGGCAGATTACAAGAGCAACTAACACAGAGGTCGGACTCTCCTCGTGGTGAACACATGGCAGCATATCAATACAAAATGGAGTCCGGACTTCGGTCAACATAACGAAGAAAACATGATCTAAAGGGGAGCATTAATGTCTTTAGTAAATGCTTAATCACATTGCTGTTTCAATTTACAACAGACGACCCTTTCAGCATTTACTGAAGACATCCGGCTTCCAAGAATAATCATCATATATGTCAATTATCATCATTCCTTTAACCTCTTTAGCTAGACCCTTTTGGTGAGCAACATCGGCAACAGCTTTCTTATCTGGAATGCAGAATGAAATGCATACAGAACAGCATAATGGTCCACATTGGATACACATACAGAAAAAGAACAGAATTGCTATAATAATACAGAGACCAGTTAAGACCTTCCATCCCCAGGCAGTAACCAACGCCCAAAACCATCCAGAAAAGGACCAAGTGCCGTTTTCTGTGTGGATTTCAGCTGCTATTTTATGCAGCTTGTTAATGGCGTTATAAACGGATGGCGTATGATCAGGGATGAACACACAGCAGCTACTTCCAATCATTTTACAGGCTCCTCCTCGATCAGCTAGCATCACATCTAATACCATACGATTCTGCAACGCAACAATCCTAGTTATTTGTAACTCTTCCGTAAGATTCCCAAGAGCAGCAGCAGTCTGATTGGTCACAGCTTCTACCACTCTTGTTAATCTTCGGATCTTCCTACTATTCAAAGCGGCTCCAACAAAGAAAAACAATCCTAAATTAAAGTCAATATACTGTTGCAAGCTGGTATCGGTCTGATCCACATCATCAATTGATAGAGTACGTTTATACCTGTTTACAGTCACATTATTCAACAATTTCAAATCCTTATGATATGACGCGGGTGCTAGGAATACAGGAGGTAATAGGAATGATACATAGCATACCCCAGACCACCCAGCCGGCAAACGGTAATAACCTTTATTTCCACACACAAAGTAGGTATTATGGGACGCTAGGAAGGTACTGTCATTCAACCCGTCAATGTTCAATACGGTTATGCAATCACTGACACCAACAGGGATAAAACCCACACTCTGGACACACAGGTCCGCTTGAGCTTGTGCCACTTGGATTACGAATTTGTCCTTCCCCACAGTGTCTCTGGTGCTCGTGAAGATATAGGGAATGGATTCATTGTCCGGTCGGTACTCCTCCCATTCCCAAATTGTCCCATTCGCTTGTGGATACCCATTCTTGTCCTGATGGCATTCTTTATTAAGTCTAAAAAGCAATCGTCCCACTGTCGGTTTCCGAGTGGCAAAAAGCAAAGTGTACCATGCTCTACAAGAGCCATTATGAGAGAAAGGAAGTGGTATGAATGGCGTACCTCCTTTCTTCTGATGGGCCGGCATCATCCCACATATCCAACAGTTCGTAGCGTTCGTAGCAACGTGGGTATGATGCAGCATCTGGATGAAAGTGTTGTTCAAGTAAGATTGTCGATGCTTCAACTCTTGATACGGTAATGTATAAAAGTAGTGCTCCTCAGGCACCGGAGTTGTCAACACAAGTGTTTTCCGAGCAGGGGTTACCTCCTCCACAAACCATGTGGTTATCCCAACAATAGCTACTGTTAGCATGAACCCCAACGCACAAAGGATTTTCTTCTTCTCCATGTCAAAAGAAACAATACCCTGATATCTTCCTGAAACTAAAAAGTCTGTCAGAACTCTTCCCCTTGGGCAGCGGTTGATTTCTTCACCAGCGGGCCAAGACGGGTGTCACTACACTAATGCAGGGCTGATCCCCCCCCCTTGCCTCATCGGCTCTCCGTTTCACTAACCCAAGGGCCGTTCTGACAGTATGTCCCGGCACTGGAAACCTTACTTCCTTGGTCGAAGATGATATCGCCTTCCTCCAGAAGTCGTGTGGTCCGAAAAGAGCTCCTCAGTGTCTCGTGGCTCAGCAGCACGGCCTGTCTCTGCTGCTAGGATTTCTCGTTGATCGGTCAGCACGGCAGACTCCACCAATCCGGGCGGTACCTTTCGGCAGTGCAAGGAATGGATCCAATTCTTTCGGTTCGAGACTCGCACAGCCGTCCTCGTTGCAAGGAGGACTTGCTCAGGTCCGACCCATCTCGGCTCCAAACTGTTCGTTCTGTCGAAGACCTTCACCATAACATGATCTCCAGGCCGGAGACCATGTCCTTCACCGGTAGACCGATCAGGGAGCGCCTCTCGGACCTGTTGATGAATAGAAACCAAGTTATCCGTTAACTGTGCCAGATAATCGCTCATCATTACACAAGGTACATCATACACAGCCTTAGGCCTTGGTGGACCCCAAATGTTCATTGGGCGTCCGAATACTATTTCGCATGGCGTAAGGCCGGTTCGAGAGTGTGGCACTGACCTAATTGACAATAACGCCAGTGGCAGGGCGTCTGGCCAAGTCAAAGACGTTGAAGCTTGGATTTTGGCGATCTTAAGCTTCAGTGTACCATTATACTTCTCGACTAGTCCGGCAGACTGAGGGTGGAACACGGCATGAAACTTCTGAGTGATGCCTAGGCCCTTCAAGACATACTTTATAACATCCGCTACAAAGTGAGGGCCATTATCACTCCACAGAAGTCTACAAACGCCATATCGGGGGAAAAACTCTTTTAGCAGTAGCTTCGCCGTGGTCATTGCAGTATTGTCTTTCGTAGGGTACGCCTCAACCCATTTACTGAAAGCGCAAACCACTACTAGAACATACTTCAAATTGTTACAGCGCTCAAGCTGGATGTAATCCATCTGCAGAACCTCAAAGGGTGCAGTGGGTGTCGCAAATCCTCCTGCTGGAGTTCGAGTGCCTTTCCCTGGATTATACTTCAGACAGATCATACAGGTCTGCACCACCCTCTTTGCTGTGCTAGCAATCTCTGGATGCTCCCAGACTTGGGTAAGCAATTTCACAATTGCGGAAGCTCCAACATGTGCTAGCCCATGTGCCATCTGAACCATAGGTTGTACAAAAGCCGTGGGTAACTTCCATCTATCCATCTGTTTATTTCTCCAACAACCCTCGTCATCCAGTTCTCCTTCGCTAGCCCATTGTTCCCGCTCTTTGTCAGAAGCGGTCCTTTGCATTTCTCGCACTTCCTCCTTCGCATCACGCCATCTCTCCACCTGTGACTTTACTACATACATGGCAGTAGCGCCGGGCTGCATCGCAGTCTCCCGTGCTACTCGATCCGCTAACGCATTCCCTTCTCCAACTTTATCAACCACTTTCCTATGGGCGCTACACTTAACGATAGCAATTTTCTTTGGGTATGTCAATGCAGTTAAAAGATTATGAACTAACTCTCCATGCATTATCTGTACTCCATGTGACGTTAAAAACCCTCTCTCCTTCCAGAGTAGGCCGAAGTCATGCGCTACTCCGAAGGCATAGCGGCTATCTGTATAAACATTCACACATAATCCTGTACTGAGCTCACATGCTCGTGTTAATGCTATCAGTTCCGCTGCTTGAGCTGATTTCTGTGGTATGCGTGCTGTCTCCACTATCGTGTGTAATGTGGTAATTGCATACGCTGCTGAAGTCGTACCATCTGGTAGCTTCAGGCATGATCCGTCTACCCACAACTCTCCATCTACATCTGAAAAGGGCGTATCCTGGAGATCAATACGACCCTTTGTTTGTTCCTCAGTCACAAGAATACAATCATGCGCTTTCTGCGCCTCAGGCTGGGTCTCGGGGTATGGCAACAATGTGGCCGGGTTTAATGTCACGCACCTTTTCAACGTAATATGAGGAGCCAAAAGCGTCAGCTCATATCCCGTTAAGCGGGCGCTGGTCAAATGCTGCGTCTTTGTTTGATTAAGCAGGGCATCCACAGCATGGGGAACTAACACCAACAATTTATGGGACAACACAATTCCTTCACTTTGGCGTATTGACACAGCTGTCGCCGCTACCGAGCGAAAACACCCTGGTAATGCTCGGGCGACAGGATCAAGCACAGCCGAAAAGTATGCACAAGGGCGCTGCTTGTCGCCGTGCATCTGCACTAAAACTGACAACGCACATCCATCTTTCTCATGCACATACAACGAAAAGGGTTTTGCATAATCAGGGGTCCCTAACACTGGTGCTGAGCAAAGGGCCTGTCGCAGTTGCTGAAAAGCAGCATCACACTCATCTGACCAAGGGATTGGGATAGGCGTGTCTTTTGTCAAAAGAGCTAGTAATGGCTTAGCTATGTGTGAAAACCCCAATATCCACTGTCTACAAAAAGAAACAAGGCCCAAAAATGCACGCACATCCTTCTGCGTGGATGGTCTCGGTGTGTCCAAAATTACTTGGATACGATCTGGTGTGAGTGCACGCCCCTCCTTAGACAAAAGGTGACCTAAATAAGTCACCTTTGGTCTACAGAATTGCAATTTCTTCCTAGATACTTTATGATTATGGGATGCTAAAAAGGAAAGTAGGGATAACGTGCTCTTTTCACACAACTCCAGGGTGTCAGCCGCCAACAAGATGTCGTCGACATATTGAATGAGGGCGACCCCCTCGAGCAAAACAAAGGAATCCAATTGTCGTTTCAAAGCCTGGCTGTAAATACTAGGGCTTTCTGTATAGCCTTGGGGAACTCTACAAAAACGATAAGATCTATTGTTTAATGTGAACCCAAAAAGAAATCGGCTATCAGGGTGAATGGGAATAGAAAAGAAGGCATTTTTCAAATCAATCACTGAGAACATGGTCGCCGTAGGCGGGACCAAGGTAAGCAACGTCGTGATATCAGAAACCACCGGGTACTGAGGTATCACGATCTTGTTTACCTCCCTCAAATCAATTATGAACCGATAGACCTTCGCATCCGTGTCCTTTTTCAAAATTGGGAGAATCGGACTGTTACAGATATTATAGGGAACTTCTTCCACTACCCCTACTGCTATCAAGTCTTGCACAATCTGTATGAGAGCCTCCTCGCCCTCCTGGGAAATCCGATACTGCGGGAGGCGTGGTAACACCGCCCCCTCCTGGACACTAATGTGGACCGGAGGAATCACCATTTGTCCCACATCTGTGTCCGAAGTCGCCCATAAAGTTCGGGGGAGGGTAGCCAACAACGCATCCTCTGATATCGTACACATCCGCCCAGACCGGGGGTAGTTGTCATTTAATATCACCCTCACACCCTCAGGGGAGCAGCGGATTGTAGCCCTAAAATACTTTAACATATCAAGGCCCATAATGTTATCCGGTGTATACGGAGCAAGCAGAAACGGACAGGGCGCAGAAAAGGAATCAACCTTAAATGTAAGGGGCTGTGAAAGAGGGCTTCGGGAAAGTGTACCGTCAAACCCTACCGATGTAACCACTGAGCCGGATGGGGGAGCCCCCGGAACCAAGTACCTAGACAATGCACTACGAGTCGCTCCTGTATCTACTAGGAACTGATCAGTAGAACCTAAAACCTCAGCCGATACATAAGGACCCGTCTGATCGACCGGCACCTCAACTGATTCAGACCCCCATCCAACGCATTCCTATGCATGTTGAGAATCGTGATATCCCGATCGATCGATATCCGATACATGATACTGGTGCTGGCGATCGAAAACATTTGAGCTATTTCGGTGCTGCCCAGCAGTATCGAAACGGGCATTATCATTAGAATTCCCTCTAAAGTTCGAGGAACCCCCTCTACCTCTCGGACCACCCGGAGTATGCCCCTGACGGGAAGCGCGCAACACTGGGCAATCCCTGGCCCAATGGCCCAATTGCTTGCAATACGCACACTGGTTCCTATTCAAATCAGATCGGCCCGGAGGGGGACCATAAGATCCGCCCCTTCCTCTATTATTACCCCGTCGGGGCGGGCCATATACTTGTGCTAACATCACCTTGGTTTTGAGATCTTTCGATTTCTTCTCCTCCTGGCCCTTCGCCTCGTGCTCCTGACGCTCATAATACTGAGCGATAGTCAGAAGGGCCGTCGGCGTCGCGGAGGACCAGGAACTCTCGCTCGCTTTTAACCGGGCCGCAACTGCCGGTAGCAGATTAGCCACATATTTGTCCGCGAAAAGGTGGCGGCCCGTGTCGTCAGTAAGCGACTGACCACTAAAATCATGAAACGTCTCCTCAAAGCGCGTAAAGAAGTCCGCAACTGACTCGTCAACTTTCTGCTTACATGCAGCTAACATATTCCAGTCAATCTTTTTAGGGGGGATAATCGTCTTCAACTTAGCCACAATAGCCGCAGGGAGATCTAAAATATTCTGGGGTGGTTTCTGTGCGGGCTTCCGTTCCCTATCCTCATCCTCAAGGTCAGACCACCGGGCCTTAAAGGCAACCGCATCATCTACCTTTCGGACAGAGCGCCACGTATCCGGCGGTAGGATAAGGCCAAAGAACAGGTCTATATCCGCTAAAGTCATAATGCAAGAATTCAAGGCCCCCTCGACTTCTTCATAGAAGGCCGCTGGATTCTTGCGGGGGTCAGGCAGCGCATTCTTTAATGCCATAACATCGGCCCTATGCCATGGAGTGTAAACCCAATTATATACAAAATATCCCCTTGCATCGGCGGAGTTAATATCCGAGCTAGTCCCTGCTCCCTTAGGAGGAACATACAAAGGCGCCGCCTCTCGCATTGGTTTAGCATGCACTATGTCATCCTTATCTGACTGGGAGGCGGATGGGTGGCCCCCTGCTGCAGACGAATCCGACTGCTTCTCCTCCTCCGTTTGTTGACGTGCTTTCTCTCTAAGGGCCAGCACCTCGTCCCGCAAAGCGAACAGCCGCCGAGCCGCCTCAGGAGCCTTAGGGGGAGAAAAAACACCATTACGTAATGCTCCGGCATCCGAAGACACTTCGTCAGGCTCAAGGACACTAGAATATTTTCGGAAAGCAGCAATTACTTCATCCGCGAAATGAGACAGAAAATACACCCTCTCTCTATCTTGCCACGACCCCCAAGTATGGAACAAGTCCTCCTTAGATATCTTGCCCTTAAGTGCACGGAGGGAAAGTTTACGAAGCTCAGCCATATGCTCGGCCGATAACATGGACCGTGTGTCGACCTTACCCGGAGCCGGGACAGAATCTTGCGGCCGCGGAGCAGATGCACCAACATAAGGGGGCGGAGAGCGATCTAGTAAATAAAAATCATCATCAGGATTATTAAGGACAGGATAAAGTGGCTGACGAACAACATATTGACCCGAGACCTGTAGCCTACGCTCTTTCTCTTGTCTGTCCGTTTGCTCTTTGTCCTCCCGACGCTTCGCTTCCTGCGCTCGCACATGGTCATTCTTCCGTTGCTCTTTATCAAACAGCGCTTTCTCACGTTTCTCTCGCTCACGCACTTCCTTCACCCATAATCGCACACACTCAAACATATCCTGACGAGCACGTCGCTTACACATACACTGTTCCACATACTCAATCTTACGTATATCAAACGATCCATACAAAGGTCATCGCAACTCAGGATCCTTCTTCGTGTATTTCCTCCATAGCGTGCTGTACATTATGGAAGAAAGACCATGCTTCACGTACATATCCCTATTAGGAGTCCCCTCTGGGGGAGCTGGAGCAGATTCCTCGAGGTTCAACCGGTTACCCAAACAGCAGCACCACTTACGGAGTGCGCTAAAAGCAGGCATGCTAGGAATAATGCAAAATATGCAATATTATAAGGAAAAATGGCACTTAATTGTTGCGCCGTTCAAAGTTTACACAGCTCCGGAGAAATCTCTCCACATTACCTGCCTATATGTGTTGCAACGCATATATTTTCACAAAGACAAATTCAAAATATGACTAGTCATCATCAATCAAACTCAAATAGCCAACCCAGGCTTCAAAAACTCGGAGCAAGTACCGTACAACGGTTCTTACCAATCAAGAGTCCAGGTTCCAACTGCCAAGCTCCACAATCGCCCAAACGGCTCTCACGGCAGGACCGACAGAAGAGGTCTCAGTCGATGACCGGCGCCACCCAGACGGTCAGCTCGGAAGGGAAGGAAGAAGGACCTCGGGATGCCAGGGCTAAGACGCCGCTGGCAGTGATCACGTCCCCGGCCAAACTCCTCACCTTCGTCGCGACCAGTCCTTCGAGCATCCGAGTCGCCGATGAGCCCCACGTGACGGGCGCCAATTGATGAATATAGGCCCCAGCTAGGCCCGCAAGGCACAAGGGTTCGCTCTCCTGTAACGGAATCTATAAGGAAGTTGGCACGGAAACTGCAAAGTACAAAAACAGCATTTATTAACCCTTAAGGGTGGTCCTACAATCCACACAACACTCTTCAGTATTGCATGGAGTAGCACACAGAACATTCGTACACAGTCCCCTTTTATACACAACAGAGGGGCTCATAGTGGGTGGATACAACATGAGGCCGAAGAACATTACCATTTATGGTCATTCTCGATATTGAATCAATACATGGGCGGAGCTAACACACTCTTTGAGCCCGCGAAAACACATGGTCAAGCAAAGCTAATTATAACAGATGTGGTCAAGTCTGGGCATGCGCCAGATGGACAAGAGGGAGCTATTTATAAACTGTTGCTAGGCAGATTACAAGAGCAACTAACACAGAGGTCGGACTCTCCTCGTGGTGAACACATGGCAGCATATCAATACAAAATGGAGTCCGGACTTCGGTCAACATAACGAAGAAAACATGATCTAAAGGGGAGCATTAATGTCTTTAGTAAATGCTTAATCACATTGCTGTTTCAATTTACAACAAAATGAAACAGTCTAATGAATCAACCATGGGTGTTACTAAGACTGTACAGAGCAAACCAGACATCACTTGGAAGCTCAAGGATGCTTCCAAGAATTTACCACGTGGAAAATCTGCACTATAGCAAGAAAGGGGAAGGGCTCTCAGTAGTGGTCCTAAAAGCATTTCTCTACGAGATTGGGTGAAGTCAAAAGTGGAGGTAAAAACATGAATTAAGACATTGTCATCTGTCATGCAAGATCAGCAGTGCAATCAATTTATCAATGTATCATCTCCTGTTATTTCCTGCTGCCATGATGACTCTGACCTATCCAAGATCAGTCTTAAGTCTCCAAATGGTGTCCTAAATGATGTCCCTCCCAGCTGTACATCTTCAGAAGATTCATCAGATCCCTTTAGCATGATTTGTGAGTGGGAGCCCTCGCTGCTTACCATTCTACAACTCTTGCAGACCCTCGGGCGGAGGCTCTGCAATACTATGCCCAAACCTGGAAAGATTGTGCCATTATCCAACAATCTGTAGCTGAGGTTACTAGTAAGGTCTCCACCCTTTCTACGACATGGTTGAACTCCAACTACGTGTCTTTGATATAGAGGATGCTGGAGCAATTGCAAAAAATGTCTATTGAGGGTCAGGATCGGCATCTGGATAATATACAATGTAAAATCAAGGATTTGGAAAAGCATAAAAGACGGATGAATCTCCTTGTTTTTGGTATATCAGATGGAAAAGAAGGTGATGACCCCCAACAATTCATTGTGAAACTCTTTGGGAGTGCATTCCTGGATACTTCAGAGTGAGATATGGATTCGCAAACCGCCTTCCTATAAGTAGGCTCAATAAAAATACATCTTCTACTTCTAGTTCCAACACTTGACCAACAAATTCTATAAAATCTGTAATTCTTTGCTTAGACAAGCTATTTCAATCAAACCACACGCCCATCTACCCCTGTGTTGATCGAGTCATTGTCATTTTTTGTCCATTATGATTTCTGCAAGTACACCACAGAAAGGTGATGGAAGCCTCAGCAATTAATCAATCCTCTTAAAGCTGCTGGAGCCTAGTTCTTTCTTCAAGAGCCAGCCAGGCTTAAGATCATCAAAAGTAGACAAACACGGCTTTGTTTTACTGAATATGATGCCTCACAGATTCTTGACAGTATGAATAGGGAGGGGTTCCCTAGACTGTCAACTTCTTCTTACAGTTGGAATCAGACACAGGACTTCCACCTTTCTGCTCTTTTGCTTTTTTTTTTATCTGTTGAGCTCTTCTTTTCTTTAAGAGGGGAAGGGACACATTTTTCATTTTGGGCAGTGATTTGGTTGCTCGGCACGGGACGGGTTTTGGAGAGAGTCAGGGGGAGGGGTTCTGTTCTCTAGGCTGCCATTGCCAGTGGCAGACTTGGGCCATGGATGACTTCCCAAACCAGAAATAGATGGGTGGGTTACTGCGGTGGGGTCTCGGCAGGTAGGGAGGGATGGGGTTTCTGCTTCTAGGTTTAAATAAGTCAGAATGGTGAAAAGACATTCTTTATCATGATACTTGTGTTTTTGTTTAATTTTAAGACTGGGGTACAGCTGGTACAAAAAGATGATTTTTTTAAGCTGATGATAATATGTTTAATAAATGGGTAGATTTATTTGTTTATGTTGGGACATGTCAGGTCTTAATTCATCCAGCACAAAGAAAAAAGAATGCATAAACCCCAGATGGACTTTTTGACAGAAACTCATCTTGCTTATCAGGATGAGCATATTAAAGCACCTAGGCTATAACACTATTGCATGCACCTCCCAGTCAGTTTCCATCCGGAAAGTAGACATTTTGGTAGACAGAAATCTTGAATATAAAGTTCTTAAAACTGCTGTTGACCCAAGACGCAGATGGGTTATTGCCCAGCTGTCCTTGTTTGGTATCAAATTTGTGTTTTGTACGGTTTATGGTCCGAATATAGACAAACCTGTTATGTTCGATGGCTTATCATTAGAACTATTGGACTGGCCTGGTGAACTTTTAGTTATGGGGGATTTTACCTGGGTTCTTGATTATAGTATGGATACCACTAACCATGATGCTTCACCCTGGAAGTTGAAAACTCAGGCTTTTATTTTAGAGCTTGCCCGTATACATTAGCTGACAGATACTTGGAGGGCATTGTATTTAACGGAGCAAGAATACACGTATTATTCTTCACCTGATCGACAGTACTCCAGGATCGATGTGATATTTGCTGGTGGCAATCATTTACAGGAAGCAGTCATGGAAGTATGCCTCAAGGTAACTTCTGACCACAATCCTATCCTGCTTTGTTTTAACATACAAGCAGCCAGTATACAGCTGCGTCAATTTTCCTTTCCACGCCACCTCTTTTCTAATCCAGAATATTTTAAAATCCATGTCAAAAGCCCTTTCTGAATTTAATTGATTAAATGATGGCACAACTTCACCGCTAATAGTCTGGGACTCAATGAAAGTTTTAATTCGAGGTACCACACTGTAGTTTGTTTTCTGTCAAAATAAGGCTAATCAAAATAATATACAAAGGCTTTGTCAGCTAACCATATCACTACAATTATCACATGCTTCTAATATCGTAGCTAGGAGACCCGACTATTTACTTTTCCTTAATCGAAAACCATTCAATGTTGGGGCAGGCACTAAAAGAAAAGGCTCCAACCAGCTTTCTAAGAATCGGGCTCTTCAGTATGAGTACGATGAGCAGGTAGGAAATCAAATATTAGTTAGAAGTGTTTATGCTATTAAAGGGAAGGATGGCCGAATTTATACCAACCCCCTCGCAATCGCAGAACAATTTTCAGCTTTCTATCTATTGGGACCTTTACAATCAATGATTTAGATACAGCGGGTTTGGGTGGTTCCCTCAGGGCTGTTGTTCATCTGTTTTACATTAGATACATGCCAATGCTCTTTAGGCAGAAATCACTACAGGTGACATGATGATCTCTTTGGCTATGCTTCCCTCGGGTAAGGCTTCTGAGTCAGATGCATGCTATACCCTTGGAGTTCTACAAGATATTTAATGATATTATCACCCCTCCACTCCTTCATGTTATTCAGTATATTGATGCCAGTGGTGTAGTGCCTGAGTCTTGGAATAGTACCAGTGTTGTCATCTTGTAAAAGAAATCCAAAACACCTGAAGAAAGCGTCTCAGATTGACCAATCTTTCTTATCAATGTTGACGCAAAAATATTTGCAAAGATCTTAGCGTTCTGCTTTGCCTCTCTTATGGACATGCTTGTTTCGCAGCAGCAGCACGGCTCATACGAGTGTGGGACACCAACTGCCATGTTAACACCGCGTACCCGCATTTGATGTGGCAGCAAAATGTGGAATGAATAGTGGAATGGTACTCTTAGACACTGGGCAAAGATGGCTGCTCTTGGCATCAGGATCATTTTTTAAAATAGGCACATTCCTTATATCAAAACCCAAGTGGCCAAATACTACATACTGGGATATCTCCTATCTCTTTTCGGATCTATTGTTTCACCCAGCTGGGGTGCCTGTTATCCCCATTGCTATTTGCTTTATATATGGAGCCATATTTGCGTTCTTTGCATTTTAATGAATATATTCAGCCTGTTGTCCCTGGCAACTTTAAATTTAAAATCACTGCATATGATGATGATGTCGCAATTTTTCCCCCCAACCCATTGATTTCTCTTAATCACCTCATTGATGAAGCTGGTAAATTTGGAGAATTTTCAGGTTATAAGCTTAATATGACTAAAACACAAGTGTTCTTTAATTTTGAACACGAAGTTCTAATACTAGGGGTGTTATTATTATAGCGGGCGAATCGCCACCGCCCGTATGGTGGTGGCGATCCGCCCGCCAAAATCTCCCGCCCGGATTACTTTTCCCCCCGCCACATTACGATGGCGGGGGGACCCTGGCAGACGGGAAGACCGTCTGCTGGTTTTCCGCCGGTAGGCAATCCGCCCGATTGCCTACTGGGCGGAAAAGCCCAGGAATATGGTGGCGGTGCCTTGCAGGTACCACCATCCATATTATCATCATGGCGGAGAATGGCCTTTCCATGGCAGAGACTCCGCCGTGGAAAGGCATGCGGTTTTGTCTTTCGGGGCCCGTTGCGGGCCCCTAGGGTGTTTGGGGGTGGGGGTTGCTATGGTACCCCCCTGCATTTGCATGCAGAAGGTGGCTGGCACCGGACAGTGCCAGTCACGTTGTGCATTCAAATGCACAACATGAATTTTACACATTGCGGCGGGTGCTGCTTGCAGTACCGCCCACCACAATGTTTAAAATGCGGGATACGCCCGCCAGTCTGGCGGGCACATCCTAATGCCACTTGCGGGACCGCCGCGACCATGGCGGGCGGTCCCGTTTCCCGATATGGTGGCGGGCGGACAAAGTCCACCCGCCATCTTAATAGGCCCCAAGGAGTCTGTTCGTCGGCCACTTATCTTGGCATTCACCTGACTCCACAGGAGACATAGATTATCAAGATAAACTATGAGCCACTTTTAATATCTGTGCAAAAGAAACTTAGGGTGCGGAATAATCTTCCTATTTATTTTATTGGCCGATGCAGCAATATTAAAATGAATGTCATGCCCAAATTTATATACTTATTCCAGGCAATTCCTCTATGGGTTTCAAACTTCTTTTTCAAAAGGCTTGATGGAATTATTTGTAGTTTTACCAGGGGCTATCGACAGGCTAGGCGTGTAGTACGCTTCATTAAATTACCGTATTATCAAGAGGCATTTCCACTCCCTGGTTTTAAGCTTTATTTCTGAGCGGCGTTTGCCTGACATCTTTGTAGACTTTTGATTGCTGGTAACCTTGACCCAATTGATTTTTTGTTTCGCTTTGTGCTAGAATCAGATTTTAGATTGTTCTTTTATAGATTAGGGGATCCCAACTATTTTAAACAGGTGAGATTTAAGTTTATTAGGCATATAGTAGATATATGGCGGGAAATCTCCATCAAATATGCTTTTACACATATGATCCTGACACACCGCTATGGGACAACCCGATATTTCATGCTATATTTAGCAACCAGGTGGACAGAGAATGGTCCGTATTTATTGTCTAGGCCATATCTATTATCTTAATGGGTTTACACACATTTTCTGGGCTTCAGGCATCCTTCAATCTCCAAATGAAACATACAAAAACACCCAATTGACCCCTGGGTCTGATATGAGAGTGTTGGGATATCCCTTTTACAGGACAATTCCCCTCACGCACCCAAAGGTGACATGCTTCCTCATAGGGCAACCTCCTCACATTATGAACCTGGTTTAAATGCTGGCTACAACACCCTCTCTGAGAGGGAGTAGCTCAGGGAAGTTTTTCTGTGTCAGAAGAAAGGTATCCTAAAACCTATAAGAGAGCAAGATGTGGTGAAGGGAATAAATAAGAAATATGTGTGAGCTAAAACTACGCTACAAAATGCCAAATCAGACTTTAACCCCTTCACTGCTAAGCCTTCCCCCCGTGCTAACCTTTTCGTCCACATAGGGAATCCACGCCAAATTTGCGTCCTTTTCTTCCAACATCTTGAGGATTCTAAAGGTACTCAGGGTTTGGGGATTCCCCTGTAGGGGACCCAGACATTAACCAAAATATTGCTACATTTAATTTTTTTAAATGTGAAAAAAGTGCTGCTTTGATATCCTACATATGTTTGTGGCTGCCCTTTGCTCCAAGAATTTTGGGCAGGTGTGACACAGCTTTTTAGCTCTTGTATCAGTAACGCTATACAGTTCACGCATAAGGAATTTATGTTAGGCTATAGGATGCATATTGACTAACCCCAGGTGGGTAACTCCACTCCGCAAGCGGAATTTGTGGATTTTTGCCTACTCTGCGCTCCATTGCGAACGAGGAGTTTAGGCAAATCTCCCCTCCATGGCGGAGCGGAGATAGCCAGCACCTACACCCTCCCAAATTACTTACACATTTTAAAAGAAGGCACTTACCTGCCTGGCTGCCTCCTCCTCTGCCTGGCCCCTCTCCTTCCTGCTCCTCGCTGTCCTTCTTCTATGAACAAACCCTATGTTTCTCTGCGAATCCGGATGAGAGGCAGCTCTGGACCATGACATGAAGCAGTTGAAGTAGATCCGAAGACAAAGTTGAAGAATCCAGATCTGGAGCCCTGGAATCCAGGTAGGCGTTGCAGCAAAGAGGCAAAGCGAGGGCTTCGGGGACTTGGCTTCCTTACATAGGAGGCTGGAACTTGCTGGAAGCTTTGCACATGAGGGTGTATCTGTCAGGGGCCTGCTACACGTTTTAATGACAGGTGCAAGGAAGATGGGTGACATGTACTGACAGGTGCAAGGAAGATGAGTCACCCACTTTTAAGCAGGGGAGCTGTCAACAATGAAGGGATGTCTTGGTGATACTCAGCAGGGGAGAGCTGTCACAAAGGCTGATGATAGGCGTGGCAATGATTAGCAGGATAACATGTAGTATTAAGAAGCAGTAAGACAAGTATATTGAACAAACATTATGTTTAGTAAAATAACAAAAATAGAACATATAGAAAACGTGAACTAATCAATAATCTATACTGACTTATCATACATGGATCTATGTGAACATCTTGCCATCAGAAACCACATGCATTACACATTAAGAATGTGTGAGAATTTCTAACTTAGGAACTGAGACGTGCCATACTGTGGAGACGACGGTGATTCATAACAATGGGTGAGTGACTAGGTTTTGAAAATGTCTGTATCAGTTTGCCAGATGGTGTCTAAGTGGCTGTATGGGTTGGTGAGTGGGTATGTGAGTGGCTGAATGGGTGATTGATTGGGTGTCTGAGTACCTTTAAGGGTCTGTGTGGCTGGAGAAGAGGGTGTGTGAGTGCCTGGATAGATGAGTCAGTGGGCATATGGGTTAGTGAATCTGTAAGAGAAGGGCTGTATAAGTGACTGTGTGTGGGTATGGCTGTGTCGGTGACTGAATGAATGTGTCAGTGGTATATTGGCGAGTAAGTGTTTATGATAAAGGCAGTGTCGGTGAGTGTTGGAATATATGAGTGTATTTGTGAGTGGGGGATTGGGATATTGGCTGTATGGGGTAGTGAGTGCGTGTGTGAGGGGCTTTATAGGTGAGTGAGTATGTGTTAGTATCAATATGAATAAATGACTGGGTGTGTTTATAACAATATAGGTGGGGAAATATTAGTCTGATTGACTCTATATGTGAGTGAGTAGGTGTGTAAGAAGCTCTATGAGTGACTGACTGTGTGAATGTCTGTATGATGTATGAGTGGATATATCAGTGGCTGTATTAGTGAGTGAGTTGGTGTATGAGTGGTTGTATGGGAAACTGAGGGATGTGTGTGTAGACCTATAAATCAATGAGCTGGTGTGTAAGTACTGGTATGAGTGCCTCAATGGTTTTGAGAACGGTAGTGTGGAAGTTGGAGTGGGTGTATGAAAGGTAATATGTGGGTATGAGTGGGAGCATAAGAGATTCTGTAAATGATGTCATCAGTAATGTCATTTGAGATGTCACCAGTGATATCATCAGTGATGTCACTGGCCATGTCATCAGTGATGTGAGGTCATAAGCAGTGCATTGTGTGAGTGCAAGTTATAGTTAGTTCAGCTAACTATAACTGCTGAATTTGTCAGGTTTTGTACAAGTGAAATGTCAGCCTAACTATAATGTCCATGTAACCTTTGTTTTTTTCAGTGGAATATATTGTCATTACGTACCACATCACTGTTTTAAAAACATATTTGTACACATATTTTTCTAGTAATTTTTTTATGAAACTTGTTTAAACCCTACTTACCGTTTTTGTGATTACACCAAGGGTCATGATGACTTCCGTAACTGTGCCTTTTTTAAGAGGTGTCAAACACATATATGCACAAATGTTATAGTATTTTAGACACTAGAGGTGTATTACTGCACTGTTTATAGTCATATTTTTGCAGGGAGTTTATAAGAAAAAACAGAAAACAAAGGCGGATCAATCAACTGCACCTCACATAAAGTTCAAATTTGTAGAATATGGTGCACTCTTTTTCCAATACCAGCCATTGTATACTATTACTGCAAATGCAGACAAACTCTTAGGAACACAAAAGAGTGGAATGGTGCATCCGGAAGCATATTAATGAAACAATTTTCAGTGATTGTGGCATTTATTGAGGATGGCAAAATAATCCCTAAAAATATATATCTATATACTCGTCACACATGATTAACAAAATTTTAAAAAGGAGAGATATTTACCATCTTATAAATAAAAGCCCTGACGAAGTTCAACACAGTTTGAAACGTGTTTGCTGGAGTGTTTTTCGTAGGGCATTTGTATAAAGCTCGAGCTCCTTAAAAGTGCAGTGAAAGCTCCTTGAAAGTGCAGTGAAAGGGAAGCAAACAATTGCTCAACCACGGCTTGCACATGCAACACACACCTTGGAGAACGGAGCAGGAACGCTCATTTGACTATACGTTGGGAGACCACAATGGAGGGAGGTTGTGCATGCCGTGGTTGAACAATTGTTTGCTTCTAGTTCAGTTGAATTACTACTTCCAGATAATAGGAGACTGGATAACGCCGTGTGGCAGTGACTTGACTTCCCAACTTGGGAGTAAACTTTCAAGGAGCTCGAGCCAGAGCCCAAAATTCAATTGAAGGCCATTTTGTTTTCCTTTACCCTTGTCCTGATGAAGCCCAGAAGGAATGGGGGCTGAAACGTATCAACAGTTTTGAGGAGAGAAATCCACTTGAAATCAAGACTTAGAATTGTATTTCGTGCCACATTTAGTAAATGTTGTTTGGAGGTGTAGAAACCTCATGTGCAAATAGGATTACCTCACATTGTATTGTCTCGACTGAGGGTGCGAACACTGATTTGTAAAAAATGTAGGTACAGGCAACAAGACATTGAATTATGTATATGTATATATATATGTGTAACTGTTTGTCATTGTTTTTGTGATTGTTTCTATATATCAAAATAATTGTTAATTTTTCCAAAGGGACTCATTGTGGTGTGTGTGTTTTTTGGAAATGCAAAGATTGTAATCGGACTGTGTACCATTTATAGGGCAATTTGATGTTCCCTATTGTTAGGTAATTGATATTATTTCCTCCATACCATCTTTTTCTATAATGTGTAGTTTCCTAGCCCAGGTAATGGAGGGTGATTTGGGCAAACCCCATTGAATTGGTATCAAGGAAACTTGCGGCAGCAAAGAATGTTAGGTCAGTAGACAAAAGTATGATAGGATGGCCAATTTCGTGAAATGGTGGAAAGGGATGTTGGTTCTAAAAAGTTAACATCAGATAACCAGGAGGGTCTTGTGGTCAATGACAGATACCAGCAAGATAATACTGAAACAGGGATACAAGAGAGAAGGTGTAATAAAACAATTTGCAAACCAAAAACAGTTGGAGGATTTTATTTGCATATAATGGTGATATGTAATATAGTTTCAAAGAAATGTATGAACAAAACATTGGAGGGTATTAGGCATAAGAAAGTGTATTGAAAGTATTTAATGCTGCAGCTATGGTATTCAAAGTCTGCATATTATTCATGTTTTTGCAAAAGGGGAAGATGTGTGGTAATGAGGTAAGCTATGGAATGTAGTTAATAGAATGTGGGTTGTGGTTATGAGGGTTCTGGGAAAGGATGGCTAGTGGAGAATCTCAACTTATGCAGCATATGGATCGCTCATTAAGAAACAGGGAAACGCTGGCACCACTACTGTAAATCTTGAAATACAGATATCACTCCTGTAATCATTGAAATGCATATATCATCCCTGTAAATCTTGAAATGCCAGTATGGCTCCTGTAAAGAGTGGAATGCTGATAGCACTCCTGTTAACATTGAAATGCAGGATCACTCCTACAAAAAAAGGTTTTGTCCCTGTTGGTCGCAGAGCCGGCTGTCGGGCAGTGTGACCGGCGCAGCTACACCTGGCGATGACTTTGGCAGGGGCACTGTGTTTAAAAATAAGTTATGGGTTTAAAAGCATGTGAACTTCCTTGTGTGTCCAGCAGTTGCCAGGCAACAATAAAAATGTAAAGATAACTGTGGGTATTAATATTACTGCCGGTGAGAGGTCGGAATTTTGTCTGGTGCAGGTTTTACTCATCCTAAAAGTAGCGCAGCGGGATAATGTGCCTGCTGCAAAGAGAATGTACCATGCAGATCACAATACTGAGGGTGAGGGAACTATGAGTAGAGCTTCCGCACATAAAAAAATGAAACGACCGTCAGAGAGGGGCAATGGAGAGGTGATGGGCACTATTGGAAATTGGTGGGGGCATATTATCAAGCACGGCGTTATAATTGTCGCTAAAGCGGCGATAATGGGCTTGATAATATGCCCGTGAGAATTCCAATAGAAGCCCATGTTCACACCAGACCATGGGGGCATATTATCAAGCACAGCGTTAAATTATCGCCACTTTAGCGGCAGAAAACTACCGCTAAAACGGCGATAATGGGCTTGATAATATGCCCGTCAGAATTCCAATAGAAGCCCATGTTGACACCAGAACATGGGCTTCTATGGGAATTCTCAAGGGCATATTATCAAGCCCATTAACTGCCGCTAAAGCGGCGATAATTTTAACGCCGTTTCTTGATAATATGCCCCGTAGTGCGAATTTAAGAAGGCCATGGGGATGGGGGGCAAAAAAAGACTGTGGCGCCAGACGCTCCCAGTGCTAAAGCCGGCCCCGATTGTTACTGTCTTGTTGAAAAGTGAATCTCCTTCAGAACAGAAAGAGTTGCAGTGCTGTCTGCCTGCGACTGTGAGACAGCACCTGCTCCTGGTATTGAAGCAAAGCCTTGGGCCACGTGCGCAGCACTCTCCAGCCTCCACTGGGAAGAGGCGGCCTGCGATGCTTCCCATTGCTCTGGGACTTCTGGACGCACATCCATGACTCTTAATGTAACACAAATCAAAATAAAATGTGGTCGAGAACAAGAACCCTGCAGCTAACTCCCGACATGTGATAATTATTGACAGCCCTCTCTCGCCCCATCCTATTCCTGACTCCTTGATGGAGACAGATTTCACCTGTGCGTGTGAGTTCCATCTGAGGGGACATGCAAGTCCTCAAAAAAATATATACCATTTTTTTGCAAAGAGCTGTGGGTTTTATTTTTAGAAAGGCTTCGAAGTAAGCTTCCGCTGATTGGAAAAGAATAATCTTTTCGCGCCAGCCCGCCACGTTAGCTTTGTTACAGAAAAGCTCTTTTCTCACCTCATAGGAGTGCTCCTGGCCGGCGATGGGGGGGGGGGGGGGGGGGGGAGGCAGGCTGCAGCAGGCCAGCACTTGCTGCAATTTTCTTATTAGCAGTTCAAAGGTGTAATGGCTTTCAGAAAGCTTTCAGGATCAAGCAATCTTGTTAGCTTTTTTTTTTTTAATTAGCAGCTCTCTCCTCTCGCCCTCATCTTAAGCATCAGCCCCTTCGTAGACCCTCGGGTGTTAAGGGCAAAGGGGAGGTTGCTATGGTTCTGGGCAGGATAGGCTTAAAGAATTGAGGTTTCTGTAGAAGCCCCGAGAACCATTAAAGGAGTGGACTTACAATGAAAGAATACTTAAAACATGCTTTGTAGCTCTTGCTCACCAAAGGCGCACAGAACTGCTAACGGATGCCTTTGTTATCTTGTACCATTGTGTTCATCGACCTTGGAAGAATGAAAGTGTAGATTCTCCCTCTTTGGAATCGAATCTGTCTCCTTCAGGTTCCAGACATGTTGGAGAGCAGTTTTATGTAACACGGACAATTCTCAGGGTGCCAGAATGCTTCACAATGGAGCAACTTGAAACCATCGAAATCTAAAATAATACACTTAAGCTGCGAACAAAACAAAAGGTACTGTTAAACTGAATAATTTTCTAGAAGGGAAAAATGACAAAAAAGGTTCACAAATATTCAAATTTTACATAGGAACAACATCATAAGGTACAGAATAACCGAAGGCATCAGGAATTGTGGGATTTACGAGGCTCTGGTAGGACGGGAGGCTTCAGATTCTGCACTATCTTCTCTGCCTTATTTTCAATTGCAGCCATGTAACGCAACCATAGAGATAAGGGTGCAGTAAGGCAATGAATAAGGTACCCAAAATCCTCAAAGAAAAACCTACAATTCCAAGTAACAGTATGAACCATCCACCAATCCCAATGCTGGTAGTCATATAAACGTATTGTAATGTAATTAGTCCTCTTCTTTGCTGCTCGGCGGCCATCATAAGTATTTTTCTCACCTTTGAATCGATTGTATTGCCATAATTTAGTATTTGATTGTAGTTTACTTAATCATTTAGGGGCAGATTTATGAGGCCCTTGCGCCTCATTTATGCTGCCGTTGCGTCACTTTTGTGACGCAGCGGCGGCGCAAATCCTGCGTCATGCTGCGGGGTATCTGGGAGATGCGTCACGTTGTAAAGCCCTGCGCCAGCAGTAGGCGTACCTATGCAGGGGGGGTGTTCCGTCGCAGAAACGCCTCCTAAAAGTGGCTGAGTGAAATCTACAAGATTTCACTCAGTCACTTTTGAGCCCATGCTGCGTCAAAACCCTGCGCCTGCTTGAAGCAGGCGTAAGGATTGATGCAGCATTGTGAAGATAGGTCCCCCCAAAGCATTGCTGGAGCTGCGACGGCGACGCAACTCCAGCAATGCGCCACTTTTATGGCACAGATGCGTCACGCATCTGTGCCGTTTTTGCCCCATGGTGCGCCGCATTGTAAATGCGGCGCATCCATGGTGGCGGAGCTGTGGCGCACAATAACTGGCGCATCCCTGCTGATATGCAGGGATGCGCCAGTTATTATAAATCTGCCCCTTACTTTGCATTCTCCTTGTCCTGCTTGGACTCTCTCGTCTTTGGCTCTTTTGTTTTTTGGTCCCTTGCTGGTAGAGGTTTTCAGGATTTCCCTTAGAACGCTTTGAGGCTCTCTAGCGTCCCTTTCGCACCGCCGCCATTTAAACTCTACTTCGTGGCGATTAGGTGGCAGTCACAGAGCACCTGATTTGCTCTGCAGTAGCTTTGGTTCACGGAGAGCCTTTCCATTTTCATTTGGCACTTGCAAGTCCATTTCGTACCTCTGACACTGCCCGTGTCTATCTCCCTTGAGAGCGCGTCTTCTGTCTGAGAGATGAGGCTCCCTTGTCCCAGCTATAGCCAGGCATGGGCGGAGTTCGTGGAGCTCCGCTACGCAGAACTCTGCAAAGTGACCAAAGGACTCCGCCGTGCTACGCGGACTTCTACAAGCAGCTTAGTGAGTATGGTCATGCCGTTCATGTTGATTTTCAGTGCTGGGTGTTTGTCCCGCACTGTAAAATCAGCACAAACTGCACCATGTGAGAGGGCACTGCTTTTTTTCTTGCCGCTAAATAGACCCAACACAACACGAACCTTTGGCTGGCCTCCTGACAGAGCGTTTATTTGGTTAAAACACTCCTTAAGCCAGGTATGCTGGGCCTGCCTCTAGACGTGAAGGTGGCACACTCACATATTATCATGCCAATAAAACTCATTTATCCCTGTCTGTGCCTTTTCATTGACATCCTTTGCATGGGGCTGAAATAATAATCAATTCTAGAGATGCCCTGATCTTCCCAAAGGCTGCAACAAGTTGTTGTCCTTCGCTAGTGACCTCTGTGGTAGAAACAAGCACTATCCTATAGATCAGTAAGGCTGAGATTACTCCTGGGCCCTTAAATTGCTTCTGCCAGTCTTGGCGACATTTGTCATGTCAGAAAGCAACCCTCCATATATTCCAGCTGATTTGATGGCAGATACTGCCCCAGACTTTGTCTTTGGCTAAGACCGCTCGACTCTGCATCAACTCTGCATCAACTCCTGCAGAATTATGTTAAGAAAACTATCACCACCTCTTTAGGTTCCAAGACCCAACAACTAAAAAAACATTTTGGTAGGACCCCTTACTCCTTTGACTTCTGGAACTGTAGACACAGTTCCTCAAAAGAATAAAGGGGCATATTAACAAGCCAGGCGATAAAATTATCGCCGCTTTAGCGGCAGAAAACTGCCGCTAAAACGGCGACAATGGCCTTGATAATATGCTCTATTGAATTCCAATTGAAGCCCATGTTAGACGTCCTTCACATCTAACAAGGGCTTCAATTGGAATTCCATAGAGGATATTATCAAGCCCATTATCGCCGTTTTAGCGGCAGTTTTCTGCCGCTAAAGCGGCGATAATTTTATCGCCTGGCTTGTTAATATGCCCCAAAATAACCTCAGGCAAAGCTAGACACTTTGGAAAACCTAAAGAACGCATATTTGGATTCCTTGGTCCATGAACCAGTTGAGGGGCATGTGGAGGACATAGTAGAGAGTGTGACCTCTCTTCCTGACATGACTGAGGTAGAGATCGGTACAATGCCTCAGAGGATGAGAATATATGTTCTTGCCTTCCAGTGCCAAAGAGGAAAAAGTATGCAGACACTGATGCAGGAGAAGGTCCATCCGATTTCCAATCTGTCCCACACAAGTTACAGGGCACCCTCGACCCTGAAGATACAATACATCCAAGTTCTTTGGAGTAGACTCCGGCCCGAAGAAGTCAGTTTACCTACAAAATAGATTACACAAACCTTTAAACAAAGAGGACTGCAACAGACTTCGGGCAGAGTTCCCTTTCCCTTTCCTGCCAAGAAGAGTAGCCATAATGCCAGATATTGGATGGTATTGATAGATCCAGGAAAGCTTGCCAGGATAAGCTTTTGGATTTGTCAGGTCCTTTGCTGAAAGCTTGGATTTAGCATTTGCTGCAGAGGATCAAAGTAGTCTAATAGATGCAAATGTCCTGTCAGGTTGGGCTCTATGTGCCATTTGTCTCCTTGGCAATGTGAAGTTGTGCCCTGCCTTCCGAACGCCTCTGCTCATTCTGTTAAAACTTGATCGTTAACTATGTGATTTGATGACTAACAAAGCAGGTCTTTTGATTGGCAATCCTTTTATTAAGGTGGGAGCTTGCTTCGAAATTACTTTTACTTTCCTAGACAAAGCCCAATTGGCAATGTAAAAAGTTTGCGGTCCTACCTTTTCTCCATGGCTGGCAGAGGCAGGAGCCACTCCCCCAGCCGCTTTGCCTATTAGGTTCCCTTCTACAGAAGGATTTCATGGCGGTGATCCACCTGAAATGTCAACCTGATGGGAATCTCTATTTTCCCATCAAGAGCCAGGGGCTATTGAGGCCACTTTCAATGCAGAGGCTTATGCAGTACATCTTCAAATGCTACCTTTCAAGATAAGTCATCCCCCTTCCTTCCATTGAGAATTGGGAGAGAATCTACAGCTTTGTTCAAGTTTGGAAACAATTCGTACAGGATGGGTGGCTCCTTCAAATGGTCCAAAGGCCCTATCTACAATTTCATGCAACCCCCATTCAAACATCACCCCTAGACAGATTATTTTTTCAATACAGAAGGAACATCTCATAAATCAAAAGATACTTCACTGGATTCCAAATGTGAGCCATATCTCCTTGTCATCCCCACCCTTGAGGTTTCCTGAGCAATGTCTTTCTGATGGACAAAAAGGTGGGGGCTCTTGGAATTACATCAGTGGCTCGATCACATAGAAGGTTTGAATGGGAGAGCCATTTTCAGCCTTGTTCTGGACATGGTAATAGAGTCCGATGTGAGTTGCCCTTCACATCAACTGCCTTGAACTTTTAGCAGGATCAACTTGTTTACGCCTCAGCGGACCAGCTATTTTTACTCTTTTAAAAATGGACAATATCTCAGCGGTCAAATATTTCAACATCCTTGGAGAAACGATGTATCATCTTCTTGAAGAGATTGCCAGGCTTCTGGAATTTCTGCCTGAGTCACAATATCTAGCTACATATTAGTCAAGCCTCTTCCAAAGCAAACAGAAGTCTGTGGTAGACAAGGATATTAGCCTCCTCAAGAATCCAGCAAATGGAAACAGAACTCATCTGTATTTTCCAGGATAATGGCAAAATGAAGCCCATGTCATATGAAACTCTTTGCTTCTTGACTGACCATTATTCTACAGCTGGAGACCTGATCATCTGGTCATAGCAATGGATGGATTTTTCCAGAATTGGAATGAACTGAACTATGCCTTCTGTCCCTTTTCCCTGATCCTGAGAGTAGATCTCATAGTCAGGAAACATCTAGGGACAATGTTTTTTATATCACCAATGTGGAGAACTCAGAGCTGGTTCCCATTTCTCCTGGAATTATCATGCCATCTCAGCATTATATTTCCCTATTTTTAAAATCTACTCCTGAACCCTCTGGGCCAATTTCATTCTCTGGTCACTCATCACCAACTGAGATTAGTAGCGTGGAGACTTTCCAGAGTAGCTGGGATAGGTTTTTGAGCTCCTCGACAATGTTTGGTCCAATGCAACTCACAAGAGATACAAATCATCCTGGAACAGGTGGGCATGCTGGTTCAAAGAATAAAGGTTGGATCACATGTAGCAGGCATAACTTGTGCATCAAGTTTCCTAGCTTCATTAGTGCCTGAATGCTTATTTTACAGAACAATACATTCTTACAGATCAGCAATCTCTGCCTGTCACTGCCATGTGGCTAATAGGCCTGTATTGAAATTCCTTCAGTGTTAACTTGATAACACACTTGTTTCTACAAACAACTTTCACTAATGTTATCTTGTTTCTCTGTTTGTTCTCCTGTAAATGAGTATCAGATGTTTGTGCACTAGACTGGGCAGGTAGGCCCTTTACTGTGGAAGGAGTTTCATTTGTAACCTGCAAAATAATTAAATCAGTCTCCAGTTACGACTCTTTCCTAACTTTTCCAGGAGTCTAGAAACTATGGGGCACATGTATCAAAGGAAAAACCAGTCACAAACGGGCAGATTCTCAGAATCTGCCCCTGTGCGACCGGTATTTTTGCATTTGGAATGCATCATCCCAAATGCAAAAATCGCAATGCTAGTAATCGCAAAATTTGCGATTACTCAAATTGCGATTGCATTTAAGGAATCGCAAATTGCGATTCCTTAAATGCAATGCATTAAACAAAATAACTTAGCAATTTCGCTAAAAAGAATCGCAACTTACCATCAATCTCAAATTGATGGTAATTTTCGATTTCTCTGAAAAATGCACTAAAGTGCATTTTTCAAAGTCACATGTTATATGCCCTTGGGGCATGTGTGTGCGCAACATGTGGTTAAAGTGTAAATTCAGGGGTGCAACAGGGTGTCCTTTTGGGACCCTTGCACCCTTGAAATTGCATGTACAATTTTTGGGTACTCTCAAATTGCATGTGCAATTTCGTTTGATTCTATAGGAATGAATGGGTAGCAATTCCTTAATTGCGATTCGCAATTTGCGATTTGCAATTAAGTAATTTTAGGGAATCGCTATTTTTGTAAGAATTCCTACATGCATATGCATTTGTGATTCCTTATTAGCGAATCCTTAATATTCACTAATAAGGAATCGCAAATGACATTTTTGATGCATATGCCCCTAAGTGTTATCCATTGTCTGAGGCAATTCTAGCTCATTGAATCAAATGGATCTTGTCTGGAGTAGGCATTGAAACTTTCACGGTCGGTGCCCATTCTGTCAGAGGTGCTATAGTTTCAAATTTTCTCAATGTTGGAGCTCGATTCGAGAACATCATCAGCATGGCAGATTGGTCATAAGGAGTTCTATTGCAAACTAGTACATAATCTGTTGTACAGGATTGTTGATTGGCTTTGAATTTGCATAATTTGAATCCTCTGGTCCTGCCATAAAATCAAACCTTTTTTAGCATACACCAACATCAAATTTGAATTCTATTAAGGACACAGAGGTGAGCATTGTCAGTTGTAGCTTGGTTCCAGTTCAAGTGGTATAGTGGTACAGTGAGCAAGGGGCCCACATCTGGGCATGCTCTTGGCCACTTACAGGGCGTTACATCAAACACACAAAAGGTGATGGGAGGGAGCTTCCACCACTGTATAAAGAACATCTCAGCCTGGATGAAGGACAACTGCCTAAATCTCACAACAGAAAAAACTAAAATTCTGATCTTCGGCAGACACACTTCCCTCTGGAATAACTCCTGTTGGCCGGCAGAGCTCGATCCCACCCCCATGCCGGAAGATCACGCCCGCAACCTCGGTATCATTCTGGACAGCGAACTCTCCAGGAAATGTATGATCACGTTGTCTCCCCAGATTGCTTCCACAAGCTCTGCATGTTCCACAAGGGTTTCAATTGGCTCCCCACCAGCACCAGGAAAATGGTGACGCCTGCCCTCATTAACAGCCAACTGGACTATGCCAACATACTCTATGAAGGCACCACTGCCAAACTCATGCAAAGACTCCAGATGATAGAGAACACAGCTGCCAGACTGATCCTCAACCTACCCAAGAGTACCCACATCACCCAGCACTTGAAGGACCTCCTCTGGTTCCCTGTCCAGAAGGGATGCCAATTCAAGCTTCTGACCCACACCTACAAAGCCCTCCATGTCAACGGACCTGCCCACTTGAACCACCACCTGCATCAACCCCCCAGGAATATCCGCTCCGCACACCTTACCCTCGCACAGATACCACACATCCGATGCTGCTGCCCCAGAGGACGTTCCTTCTCCCACCTCACGGCCTAAGTCTGGATTCCCTCTCTCTACACCCCTGCACCGTACCCTTTCTGACCCACTTCTGGAACAGGCTGAAGACCTTTTTTCTTCAACTGATAACTCCAGCACAGTGCCTGGATACCCTTTAGGGTGATAAGCAGTGCTCTACTAGTACGATTTGATTAATCGTAATAAGTCTAGTCAAAGGCTCTAATCTGGGGTGGCAGAGTGGGCAAAAGAATGATGGGTTGGAATGCTACCCTACGCGATTGCCAGTGGTTAGACCTATTGCAAAGATGCTTCCATCACCATTTGTGTGTTTGATGTAATTCTCTATGTTGCCAAGGGTATGCCGAGACATAAGTCCCTTGCTCACTGTGCCACAGGAACCAAGCTACACCTGACTGAAGAGTCCCAGTGAGAGCAAATCCAGCCTTGGGTTACTCGTGGTCCACTACAGAGAAAAGCAGGGTCAAGACTGATTTGCATATGACTGGGTCTAATCTGAAGCGGCATGGTGGGCAAAAGAATGATGGGTTGGAATGCTACCTCAAGTGATTGCCAGTAATTAGACTCATTGAAAGCATACTCCCATCACTTTTTGTGTGTTTGATGTATGTGGCCAAGGGTATGCTCAGACGTGGATCCCATGCTCACTTCCAGAGGAACCAAGCTACACCCGACTAAAGAGTCCGGGTATGGGCGAATCTGGTTTTGGGTTGCTTGTGTTCTACTTCAGGGAGGACCTGGATTGTCAGTTAGGGCTGGACTATTCTAATTAGAGCAGAGTCAAGGCTGATTAGCATATGGCTGGGTCTAATCTGAGGTTGCATGGTGAGCAAAAGAAGGATGGGTTGGAATGCTACCTCGAGCAATTGCCAGTGGTTAGACTTATTGCAAGCATTCTCACATCAATTTTTGTGTGTGATTGTGAACAGTATGCCAACTAATTCATAGTTTTAATATTATAACAATAACTGAAATGCGCTGATTCAGATAACCTAATGACAAACATTTTCTACCCTACAAGACTGAAAGTCACCTGACAAGATAAGACATAGATATTCTTAGATCATAAAAAAACTGTTCTGAAAGAAGTCAGTAAAAACCCAATGGACAGAGGATAAGACCACAGCTGTCATGAATCGTAGGGAGATGATGGATACCAACTAGTGGAGACGACAACAGAGGCCCCGAAGCATTTCTTCAGCCAATCAGAACACATGGAAATATAAATGCCTTTACCTCAACACCTAAGCACTATCTCATTTTTAAAACAATTATTCAACACCCTCTAAGCTAATGTATTCTGGAAATGTAGAACAAATAAGAAACATTAACAATAAAACTTTCTTCCAATGAATAGATGCAGTGAAGAAATGGAAGATTTAGTTACATTTATAAATTTTACATCCAAGCTGTGGAATGTTCATCAAGAGCAGCGCAATAACAGCAATAAAAAGAAGCTATTATGACTTTAGCTTGACTGTTTACTGTGGAGCCCGTGGGAGGGGATGTGCACAGGGGAGGAAGCACGAGTGAGTGACAAATGATTTCCATCTTGTTCAAGATGGCATTTTACACTGAAATGTGGCCTGACTAAAACACATCAAAATATTCACAACATAGGAAACTCACTTCAGCACGGGGATGCCTCCGGGTCACCAGGCGCTTTACAAATCGTTAAATAAATAAACTTCAACAGCAATCATATTAAATCAGTCTGTCTTTGTGAAATCTTGTGTGTAAATGCATATTACACATTATTAATGATGCACAAAAATATAAATCTACAAAACACTTTTACATATCCTCCTCTGATTATTTTGTAATCTGCAGGGTCACCACGAAATGTTTTTGTCTTTACCCTCTAATTTTTGTTGAAATTCTTCTTTTTTGGCTCTAAGATTCTGTGTACTTTACCACTGCTAACCAGTGGTAACGTGCAAATGCTCTCTCCTTTAAGCATGGTACAATTGGTTTACATCTGGTTGGCATATTTCATTTGCTTACAAGTCCCTTGCAGTGTGGTATATCGTATACCTGTAAATTTAATGTTACTAGTGGGCCTGCAGCACTCAATCTGACCACCTTGCCAAAACTTTAAATCGCTTTTTATTGCATATGTTACCTTTAAGGCTGGCCCTTGTTAGCACATATGGCAGGGTGCATTGTATTTAAAAGGTTGGAGATGTACTTTTAAGTTCTACATGCCCTGGTAGTGAAAAACTAAAAAGAATATAACTACTGTGAGGTCTACCTTTCCCATATGATTACATTGGGCTGCCTTTTTACTCTTCATAAGTGCTAATTTTTGATTAGGAACAGATAGGAAATTAATGTTTGGTGACTTAGAAATTCTAATTAAAAATCCTCTTTAATGTTAAAGTTGGATTTTAAGTTACAATTTTGAAAAGGCCACTTTTAGAAACTCAGTATTTTCCTGCTGTAGGTGGTGCATGCAACCTGTTCCTAGGTCACAGGAGTGGATGCAGCTGTCAGTTTAACTTTATTTATTCCTCGCAGACAGCCAGACAATAGAGGGATTAAGTGTGCCTGAATGGAACATTAACTAGCAGAATGGGGAGGAGGAGCTGGGCTTGGCCATGGCTAGTTTTGGGTCGAGGGTGATTCCCAGCGATTTCACGGAGTCAGCCAGGGTGACATTGCCATTGGGAGCATCAATGGCTTTTAGCCATTCTACGATTTGGGGGTTCTCCTCTTTGTTAGAAACGAGGAGGAATTCCATTTTGTCTTGGTTGAGTTTCAGGTGATTTAGTGATAGAAGTGTTGGACTTCTCTAAGAGTGTTTTTTAGTCTATGGATATCATCAATGGAGGAGGTTTCGAGATACATCTGGGTGTCGTCTGCATATAGGTGGAAGGGGATGTTGGTTCTTTTGAGTATGGTGTTGAGGGGTTCCATGTAGATGTTCTGGAGAAAGGAGGAGAACCACTGTAGGGCCCCCTCTTCTGCACCTAGCCTTTCTTGAAGTATTTTGATGAGTAGCATGTGGTCAACTGTGTTGAAGGCTGCTGATAAGTCCAGAAGTCGAGTAGGCAACATTGGTCCTTGTCTAGTGACTTGTAGATATTGTCTATGACATTAAGGATTGCTGTCTCTGTACTGCATCCTTTTCGGGAGCCCGATTGGTGGGGGTCCAGGAGGTTGATGCTGTCTATGTGTTTCGTCAGTTGTAGGAGAACACACCTTTCCAGGATTATAGATAGGAGAGGAAGATTAGAGATGGGTCTCAAGTTGTTCAGGTCGTTCGTGTCCAGGCCTGGTTTTTTCAGAAGTGGCTTGACTTGGCCGGCTTTGAGGCAATCCTGTATGGTTCCGGTTCTCAGGGAGCTGTTTATGATCATGCTCGAGAGTGGGGCTAGGGAGAGTTTGAGATTTTTGGCCAGTTGGGCAGGTATAGGATCAAGGACATGTGATGAGGGTTTGGAGGTGGAGATCAGTTAAACTATCTCCGATTCGGAGATAGGGTTGAAGGCTTTCCAGAATTTTGGTGGGTGTTTGGGTGCGAAATCTTCTGCCCTTGGGGACGGGCTCCTAAGGGGGAGACTGCGGTTGGAATCCAAGGAGAGCTCAATTTTGGTGATTTTGCCGTTGAAGAAGTTGACGAAGTTGTCGCATAGGTCTTTGGAGGCCAAAACTGAGGATGAGGGGGGCTTGGAAGTTTGTTGCCTGATGAGGTTGAAGAGTTCTTTGGGCCTGTTTTTTGTGTTGTCAAGAGCAGTGCAGAATAAGGACGTTTTTTCGTTTATGATGTGATTTTTGTACTTCCTGCGAGCTGATTTGAGTTGCTTGCAGAGGATTGGGGATGGGTTGTTCTGCCAGAGTCTTTCTGTGGCTCTTAGTTGTCTTCTTTCAGAGTTGATGTCTGTATTGAATCAGGATCTAGATGGAATGTTTCTGACTTTTTTTAGTTTCAAGGGGGCTAGGTGGTTCAGGATAGAAGTCATGGTTGTGGTATAGTGAGAGGTGAGTTCTGTTGTGGAGAGATCTTCTGAGGCGATGGGAAGGAGAGATCTCACCTTTCCCTCCAGGTTTGCCAGGGGAATCTGAGTTAGATTTCTCATCCATTTGGGGGGGTCCGGTGTGGGGGGTTGGCATAGGATGGGTTTGCTGATGTGGAAAAGGATGATGTGTGGGCAATAATGGCATCCAGGATAGATCCTCTGTCGTGGGTTGTATCTAACAAGGAAGAAAAGAGAATAGTGAGTGCAAACAGAGATTTAAACACAGTGGACAAAATTCCTTAAAAGGTAACAATTTCTGCCTAATGCATAGCTTTGCAACAAAAAGCTTCAGAAACTGAGATTGACTTTAATTAGTGAACTACTCACATCTTCGTTCGTAGCTTTTTTCAAGATTTCACAAATGCAAGTGGCAACTAAGAGTCCAAGCCATTAAAAGAGAGATTGCCATAATACTAAGGAACTTCAATATCAGAAGTCTCACACTAACCCAGATCCCGAGAGAGTATCTGGAATATTCTTAGCAATGCACAAGAATCGCCCTTTCACATGCAGTGGACTCAAAGAAGAGATATGAACCTCATTACTACAGAAGTTTTCCGAATGACTTAGACTGTTGATCGCAAGTAGGGTATTGGTGAGATTTAGATAAACTTGCGATAGAAGAAAAGAAGGGGGAAAGCATAGCACCCTTCATATTCTTCTTGTTTTGAAAGGTTCAACCACAATCTAGCCACTTGATCCACATAATTATTTCCAAGAGTGCTTTAATTGGTAGCACACTTAACTACAGCAATTTACTTTGGCTGCTCTTATTGCCTTAAACAATTCAAGTATATATAAACTGTTTTTGATGGGAGCTCGAAAAGATGTCCTAAAACTCCTTTGTGACCACAGTGGATCAAAATCACGAACCACGCCGAAACCATACTGGCTCGCTGTATAAATTGTCACATTCACATTTTCTGACTAGCAACAAACTTGTCACTGCAACCATTTCTGCCACTTGGCAGATAGGATGTTTCAAGAATTTCTAAAATGGAACATACTACATAGGGGAGCCTTCTTGAACAAGAACCATCAACAAAGTCAGATCAGCCATTTAAAGAAACGTTTCTTTGATATCTGGTCTTGGTTTGGTACATAATTTGGTAACTTCTATGCAATCATGGTCAGGCTCATCACCAACATGATAATTAGCATCATCCTTGTCTTCACCATGGCTTTTGGAATTGTAAACATTGTTGCTGGATTCAACGTGTTACATCTATTAACTGAGATGTTCTCAGCTGCCAAAATTACTTGTTCATATCTGGTTACTCACCTGTTTCTCATATGCTGGGTTTGTGTGTGTGTCAACAAGATCTTAACTGAGTTTGGGACATATACAATTAGTTTATGGCCCATCACCATTCCTTCACTCCGTTCAATGGCAATGTAAACAACTGCACCCTATTTTAAACAACCAGCGAGACTTCCAGCTACTGAATCCAATACAGATAAAAGGGAAGATAACTGGTCTCATAGCTCCATCATGCTTCGGAGTAAAAATCGATAATGCATACCCACCTTTTACATCACAGTAAAGAAAGAAAATCAAAATGTAGTCAGGTATTCCAATAGTGGGTGTGTTACATAAACTTTCTCTCAATACCTGTCAAGACTCTGGACATTCTTGGTCAAATGGTATTGGATCCTTAACCCCTTGAGTGCCCCGCCCTTTCCACGCCCTGTGCCGGGCGTTTCATTAGCAGGCGGGGCTCATGACGAGATAGTCTCGTCATGGGCACAGCGCAACCGCGGCCCATGACGAGACCATCTCGTCATGGGCACTCAAGGGGTTAATGTCACTGTGGGTCAACCTTATTAGAAGTTTTGCAATCAAGGTAAAGTTTGGAATCCACTGACAACAGTAGCCAACAGTTCCCAGGAACACCCTTACCACCCTCTGGGTGATAAGAGGATTTGTTTGCAGAATTGTAGAAACACATTCTTTTGTTACTTTTCATGCTCCTTTTTCACTTTGATGACCAAGATAAATGACTTCCTTTTTACCATACTGCATCTTTGTTGAGGAAACCTTATGACCACAGTCAGCTGAACGATTCAGCAACGCAATTGTGTCAAGTTTATAGTCTTCTTTTATCTTAGATGCAACTGGAAAATTATCAATATATTGCACCAGGACTGAGCTACAAGGCAATCTCAAATTTTCCAGATCTTTCTTCAGGATTTGGCAAAAAATTCAAAGACTTTCGGTATACCTTTGTGGGATTCTATAACAGACAAGAACTTTATTTCGAAATCGAAAATCAAAACTGTAATTTACTTTCTTTGTAGAGAAGATTAGAGAAGAAGCTTGACATAAGTCAATGTATACCATTCTGCCTCTGATGGGATTTGGAACAGGATTACCGCTGGATTTGGTACCACTGCACAACATGGGATGACAATGTTGCAAATTTTTCTTAAATCCTGCAGTATTCTCTATTTACCTCCTGGTTTGTTTATCCCCATCACGGGAGAGCTGTAAGGGCTACTAAGCACTTCCAGAAGACTTACCTGCTCAATCATTTTCTCAGTGATTGGCTTAATTCCTTTTTTCACCTCTTTTGAAAGTTTATACTGTTTAATTCTGGGGAAAATAGCATTAGGGTTCGCTCTAATTGCAACTGGCACAGCACTTTTTATTAGTCCTGTCTCTTTACCACAGAAATCCTATACCTCTTCGTTGAAAGCATTTGTTATATCTAGAGGTAAATCATCCTTTATTCAGAGTTGGGATCATTTGAACTATTGAATCTTATCATTTAATTTTAAACAATGAGTCCTAATCTTTGGATTCAATCGCAATACCGTCCGATGTGCAGTAAATAACAAAATTCATCTTGCATAGCAAATCACTGCCCAATAAATTAGTACGATTTGAATCACACAAAATGAACTGTTGTTTATTTTCCATTGGCCCTATCTGCTGTAACCTGGTTAACAGGCTATTTATTACTGATCCCTACAACTTGGACTTCTCTTACCAAGCTGGGTAGGTTTGGGACTTCTACAGAATGAACTGTAGAAGGGTTAGCACCTGTAACTATCTAACAAGAACGGTGTGGCCATTGATTTCACCATCAATGTATGGGCCACTTTGAACTACCTCCAGGACTACTCCAAACAGGCAGTCCTCCTCCCCTCTCATGCAATGTAATTTTGAATTATTTCCTGAAGAAACCTGAGGAAAATCATTACTCAGAATCAATGGATTCTGTTGGTACCCTAGACTAAATGGCATTTAATTTTTTATGTTTAGTTGCAACACTGGGGCTGTAGGCATTGTAGTGAGGAACTGTTTCTGCTCATTGGAACTCTACACTGGAGCTGATTGGGCGGAGCCCATTGATAGTGTGCCTTTCTACATCCATGGAACAAATTTATTCTGAATTCTATTTTGATGTTGTTTATATTCCCACTTCACATGCCCAATTAAGACCACAGAAATAACAAGCATTGTTTCTTTTCAATATTTCAATATTCACATTAATTCCAGAATTATTCATCATCCCTCTTCCACAAACTTGCATTTACATCGATCCATTTCTCATTCTCACACCTTGCATTGAGGGCATTCCACTCATTCCAGCATTCCCCGTTTGCACATATGCCAAATCTGAACGCATCAACTGATTCTGGGCACTTTTCTCAAATTGCTTCTTCTGGGAAACCATCAGCTTCTCTTTGACTTTCTTTTGCTTCACGTCAAACCAATCAATACTGTATTTGGTAAGCTACAAAATCTTATCTATACTCTTTGTCTGCCAACACATTTTGCTTTGCTGAATTTGGTTACTATTTTCTGGATGTAACCCCATAACAAAGGCAGAGATGAAATCATGAAAACCATCTTTCTATTGATCTTCTACTCCACTCTGCTTCCTAAAAATCTTCATAAGCTTGTCATAATAAGTGTGTACTGACTCTTTGGGCTTTTGTGAAGTTTTTAAAATCTTTACCCAATTAAAATCATTTTTAGGCACATTCTTTTACACGTGTTCAACCACCTGCCTATATTTTTTACCTACCTCATCAGAAGGAGCATTATTAGGTGTAACACTAGCTATTTCTTCAGTTGGCCAAGCAACAGCAATTTTATATTCAGACCACTAGTCACTAGGAACCACAAACATTGATTTCAAATCAGTACATAGGATTTGCTAAATCGTAGTCAACCTATTAACATCAGGCTCTTCTCTTGATTTTGGAAAGTTTGCAGTAAATTGATAAAGAATAGATCAGCTCTTGTCCAAGGCACATGCACTAACCTCCCTCCATGTACTTCTCTCCATGAAAACTCTAAAGCTGTCCCTGCTTCTGAATCACTGACAGACCCCCTTCAAATTTCTTCCGACCTCTGTAACTTTGTTTTAGTTGCTATCCTTCTCTTCCATTGTTCCTTGTATTTCTTCTAAACACTCTATTCTCTTGTTTTCTCAATGATACCTTTATTATGAGCTCTTAAAGTCCTTAACCCCAAATCCTTTATTTCATCATAGGTCAAATCAATTTTGTAATTCTTTCTCACATTTTTCATTTTGCTGATGTCAACTTCACATTCATACCCCAATTCTTCCAACTTATTGTGTGCTTCATTCACACATCTTCTTTAATCAAGTACCTCATCTCATCAACATTTAAGTTAATTATCTGTTTAAATCAACTGTTCCACTTAACATTTCTCCAAATTCGATTTTTAACAGACCACTGCTCGGTTTTGGCAATGCTGTCATTGTAGTTTCGGGTTGGGCTCTCACTATTGTACTCACAACCACAGATGTGGCTGGTACCGGAGTATGGATACCCATACTATCTCCTGCGGCACCCATATCTGGTACTTCACTAGGACCACAACCAATTCCCTGTCCCTGTATTCTATCAGTTTATGGAGGAGGTCTAGAATTCAAAACATCATTCAGAAAAGTATTTTATTCATCCAAACCTTGATTCTGCTGTTTCTCTCTCCTTAGATTTCTTGTTATTCTCTGTCTCTTTGACTATAGCAGGGAAAACTCTCACTCCAGCCATCGTTGCCTCCCACCAGCATTTTTCCTGTTGGTCTCTTTTGCTTTTGCTTTATAACCACTGACTGAATGAGCCTTTCACTTTATTTGTAACACTCTTTCTCTCCTTCTCTGTGGCCATTTATCCCATTTGTAGAATGCCTAAAACTGTGTGGGTCTAGGTAATGGCTTTCTGTTAGTCACAGTCTGCCTCAAGAAATACAGCTTTCTAATGTTAAAAGTAAGCTCTAAAGGACACTGTAAGGGGCATGCTTATGAAACTATGGTGCAGCCCTGCAAGTCATCTTAGTTAGTAAGCTCCCTAGCTGACTAACCAATCCCAGAGCGGCTTCTCCATGAATGTGGAAAACAATTGCAAGACCCTTTTCTTAATGAACTTGCACTGAATAAAAAAGAAACCTTGTCTGCTAAGTTAAAGTAAAGCTAATCTCACAACCAATAGAATCAAGAGAAGCTGCAGAAGAGGTGCTACTAATCGATCTGATTCACATTAGGCATACCCCCATCCAGCTGCAATCTACTCTGGGAGTGCAGATACCAGGTGAAAGGGCTTGAGATGCTGTATGCATATACCAGTGCGGTCAAACCATATTATATTGAGAATAACAGAAGTAACATAATCACACTCTGGTCTCTCATTTAAGGCTCAAACCCAGGAAAGAAAGGTACCAAACTCTGTTAGTGCTGCAAGATCACCGTAAAGGCAGTATTCACACTGTATAAATATATGCAATATTACATTACACACCCTTTGACTCCAATGACGTCACATAATTTTTGCCCCACTTTCTCTAGTGAATTCTAGCAGCCATACTTATTTTAAAGGTAGGTAGTCTGCTCAAATAAAAATCAAGACATCTATATCATACACTTGATGAGTATCCATATTCTGGATACTTAGCACGCCTCATTGGGTATAACAAATATTTCTCATAAGGCATGCACATGAGCACATTTCGGGCCAGACTTACCAGTATCTCATGCAGGCCAGTGCAGCAGCTGCAGATGCTGCGCTGCGTGAGATGAAGAGAGCAGGAGAGTGCCATACTTACAGAAATGTGGCATGCTCCTCCCCTTTCCCTAGCACCAGCGCTGAAATCACCCACCATGCACCAAGGAGACTATAGTGAAAGGGTGTCTCCAGAAGTCTAGCATAGGTTTTGTACTAGAAGGGTACCCTTCCAGTGTAAAATACTATGCTTAGACCAATTTTAAACAATGTCCCACTTTGTATGGGTGCTGTACCGTACAGCACACATATGAAGTCAGAAATTAAAGGAGAAACACGCATTTCTCCTTCAGAGCACCTGGTTCAAGTATGCACTATTTTCTGATGCTAAACCCGATCTACCTTTTTTAGTAAATTGGGTTTAGCATCAGAAACCTGTGGTGGTTGCCTGTGAACACCCATGAACTACTATAGTGCGCCCCTTGACACTAAGTATTGCAAAGCAGCGCTATGTGCTGCTTTGAGTTACTTTCACGTTATTTCCAGCACCGCGCTGGAAAGTAAATCGGAAAGGAATATTTTGCGCCAATTTGCGTCACTTGTGTGACGTAAGGCTGCCCCTTTATGCTTTATATGCCATCAGTACATCTCATGCTCTGGAGACTACGGATACATATATCACTCCTCTGAACTCAACCTCGTGTGCGAGGCATATTTTGAGGGGTAAAAGTACAGATAATGTACATACGTTATGATGTTTCTTCAGATGAATCTACATGTATGATGAAGCTGCAAGGAACGCGATCTGACATTAACATATTTTCCACCATTCTCACCTTCTACTTCAGCGCACTTAAAATCTGTGCCTCGCAGGAAGAAACCAGTCCCTGCATTTGATTTTAATTAAACTTAGTCTTAAAGGGGGTGTCAACATCGAAATAGCAATTAGTAGGGAGCTGTGATGAATCATTCAGGGATGTGTAAGTGGAATTCTCATCCCCCTCCGGAGGAATGTCAGATCTCGAGCTGACTGTGTGCACATCACTCCTGTGAACATTTACTTCATGGCAGGGCCTACTGAGGGCGGATGTTTACTATTAGGGTTCAGCTCAAATTGTTGTACGGATGGTAAAGAATTGCGCTAGCAGGCTGGAATGGTCCCAGTAAAGCAGACTGGAGGAGTCAGTCTGAGGGTGATTAGGTTCTGGTGGACTTTGATTCAAGCTGGCCTAGGTATCAACTTACCCCTTTCCTTGACCTGCCTTGCTGCAGGACACGGTGCAACAAACCAACAGGCACTGCCACAACTCAGACACCGGTAGCACACTATAGCATGGTAAGGATTTTAGAGGCCACAGGAAAGACATTCTTTGGGACCCCACTTTGGGAAAATCTTTAATGTTATAACCAATTTACTGCTGGTTCAAGCCTACATGATGCTAGCAATTTTAAATAATATATTTAACTTTGTTGAAATATATCTTGCTTGGGAACCTACAAATCATTGGTATGACACTTGGTAGAGCAAGTCAGCAGTAAAGGCAGAGAGAGAGATGCTTAGATAGCAAAATATTACAGACAAAGGTCAAATGGAGAGAACATTTTCCTTCCTGGGGGACCCTTGAATGGTGGAGGCCCTGAGCAATTGCTGATCAGAGGCTTCTTGCCTGTAAAAACAAGCATTGGCATAGCCAATAGGTCTCGCTTTTGGGACCTTATAAGTATTTCGTTATGCAGTACAATATCCTTGGTGCAACAACATCAACTGTTGCATGGGTAAACACTTATAAGGTCCCAAAAGCACGACTTATTGGCTATACCAATGCTTGTTTTTATTAGATTTTTGTTTCATCCCAGTCGTACAGTACCAAAAATGTATGGCAGGTTTCATATCCAAATTAAAGTAACCATAAGCATTAAAACTAGTACGAAAGCACACTATGGGTTGAAAAGGATTGTGGGAATAATAAAAAGTGTCTTGGAATGATGGCAGTGGGATAGGATACATTTTTTTTAAAGACTTATGGCGAAAACAAACAAGTACAGCAGGCAGCGAATATAATTGTGATTGGCCCGATAAGGAGAAATATACGACTGGGTCATCAAGATGTCCTTCGATCCTGATTATATCCCTGCTGTGCAGGAGTCTAGGAAGGCTTTTGGTGACATCAAGAGGAAACTATGTGCATTAGAAGTGCAACATACAATGCTTTATCCTGCTAGAGTACGAGTGTGATAGGTGGCTCTGACACACTTCTTCATGACTCCCGCATGAAGCTTTGACATTTTTCAAGCAGTGGGTATGAAAGGGTGGCAGGAAGTTATATTCGAGGAAGGAGGGACGAACATGTAAAGACCAAGTCTACCCCTCTATGTCAGAACTTAGCTCATTTGACTGAAATGTGATGAGTACTCATCAGAGGGTGGAGGAGATTGAAACTGTTGCGACTCCAGGCTGTCATTACTGCTTCTTAAGGCCTGTAAATAATTCTGACATGGTCTGGCTCGCTGCTTGTTTTGGCTTCTTATGCTTCATACTGTTGTGTCTGATTGCAAAGGGTGTTGCTGCATTATATCGCCTCTTGATCAAACTATTGTTTGCTATGAACTCCAGATTAAATATCTGACTGGTACATGTTAACGGTATCCAGTGCTATGGTTTTGGCTGTGTGGGGTTTGGGAAGGCTTTAGTTCTCATTCCTTGGAGGGTATCACATTTACGTTGCAAGATGTAGATCAAATTAACATTTGTTTGCTTCTCTTGGTAGTCACTGATTAGTTTTTAGGTTGTTGCGGGTGGGTGGCGATGTTGGAATGTTGGTTAGGTTTTCAGTTACAGTATAGTCACACTACTACAGAGGCAGATTATTGCTATGTATAAAGGTACTCTGGGGAAGGTCATTAAGTTAAGCCATTAGCAAAGCAAATGGCTTTAACTTAATCAAAGGTGAGACCCATTGCATTTTCAATGCTTGTTTGTTTGGGTGCCCAGCCGGGACGATTATTGGTCCCAGTCCAACTTGGGATCAAGCACATTAGTTCCACTTAGTTGCACAATTATCTGTTGAATTGGGCTACTTGTAAACGGAGCAAGCCATGTGATCTTGAGCGAAGCATTTCACCTCTCTGTATCAGTCCATTTCGTTTCCACAATCTGGAGTGCTTATAAATGGCCTGCATCGTGGCATGAAACACACCTGCAAAGCATGTCGGTGCAAACTGTGGTGAAGTGAAATCGGTGCAAACTGTGGTATGGTGAAGTGAAGCGCATCCCCACGCATGGAAAGACGCGGATCCCTGCCGACCAGTATAAGATTTGAGAACAAGAACGGGAAATGAAGGTGGTTTGTGTTTCAATTAATCTGCCATTTGATTCCTCTTCATGCCATGACCACAGGGAGCAGAAAAACGAAGAAACAATCATTGGCTGCGCGGCAGTAAAAGTAACGCCACGCAGCCGTAAAAGCGAAAGTCATCGCGATCGCTCTGAAAGTTAAAGTGATCGCGATCACGATAACGCGCTAAAGCACGAGTTTTCAAAGTGTTGTTGAAGGCTAGCGGTTCGCGCGTGCACGCTCGCGTGAACGCAAGCGCTAGGCCAGCCAGCAGCACTTTGAAAACTCACCTCCAAAATGTCTCTCCGAGCCAGCGCATGGGCTGGGTTCAGCGAAACCTAAAAAGGGGCTGAATTTACTCATATTTCACGCAACACAGTGCAGCAAAGCAACTTGCTGCACTGAAAGGAGAGAGCAGAGCTGTGCCACACCTACTAAGACAGGGCGTACTTCTGCCCTTTCATAGCGCTGATGCACTTCAAACAGCCTAGTGCCAACGCCAGCACCATGGTTGAATGGTGCCTGCATTACAAGCAGAATTGTGTTTGTGTGGGAAGAGACACCTTCTTCAAGAAAAATAGTTCCTTGAAGGCAATTTGCTCTTTCTATGTGTGCTGCACAATGCACCACACATAGAAAGAGGAAATAGAAGGAGAAAAAACATTTTCTCCTTGGCATGCCATCCTTTGGGAGGCATAGCGATTTCAAGCAATCCCAGGAATACAAACCTTTGCAAATCTGGGATTGTCTGAAATCCATGAGTGGATGCGTGGACCCATGCTACTTCTATGGAACGCCTCCCTGATCAAAATGAAATGAAATTCAGTGCAAGGCGCTGTGCTATATTTCTTTACAAAGCTACGCAAGGTGGCAGAAATCACCCTTTCCATGGCTTTGTAAATATTTACTAGCATTTTGCATCGAGGCTGGGCCACAAAAGTTGCTCAACCACGGTGCAAGATATTAGTATACATGGCCCCTGGGACCGTATTATGCATAGTCATTGTTTGCGCAGAGTGCACCTTTTACAAGGTGCGCCAGGCGCAAACCATGACAATCTGCCCCATTATGATGCATGCACTGCCCCCAGGGCAGCCGCAAACTCGCACTGCCCCCAGGGCAGCACATTCATGTGAAAACACGGAGCAGCTGCTGGCAGCCATTCTGTGTTTTCACAGTGCAGGCGGTAACCCGCCTGCACTTTTATAGGGGATTAGAGATCCCCTTCCAGGCAGGTGCAGTCAGTCACTACACCCACCTGCTAGGGAAACACTGCTCTCAGGGGGCTGCTCTCAGAGGGTGCACTCACAGTGCGCCACCTAGAAGGTGGCTCACTGTGAGTGTGCCAGCTTCTTTGCCTCGCTCCCGTGTCTGTAATATGTCGCTGGCACAGAGGCAAAGGAATTCCATCATTTGAATAGGGCACGCCCCTATGCAAATCAGGGAGTGACCCCTGAAGGTAGCACTGGTGCTTTAAGCACACCAGCGCTGTCGGTATTATTGAAGGGGGAGCACAAGCGTCTGCGCCCCCTTCTGTAATACCAAAGTGCCCCGGGGGCGTGCAAAATGGGCGATAAAGGTCAGTTGCGTCCCTGGGGGACCTATTGTAATACGACCCCAGATGTTCTTGTTACTTAATTTATGATTCTCAATTAGACCAACTTTCACGAGAATGGATTCAAAGTGTGACCTGCTGATCACCACTCAGTTCAAGAAATGAACATTCAATTTGTTGAGCTATTCCTGCGGCTTTTAAACCAAATATCTTCCTTGCTGCTCTTTCAGATCTGCCTCTTGGATTTGGTGTTTATCTTTGAATCATGGTGATGTATGCCATCCTCCTGGCTGAAACGTGGTAATAACACTCGCTTGTCCCAATAAGACAGAATGTTAACAGTTGTATTTGAGTATAATTCCCTTTCCATGGGAAGAAATAGTGTTTTATCCTAACCAGTATCCTCGATTCAAGGTGCAGCAAGTATATATATAAACGGATGCAGCATAAAGCATGACAGTCAGTATAATGTAACTGTTGGGACATTAAAAGTTCTCTGCATGCTAATGGATGTGCACCCCTGCCCTGAGTGACCCAGTTGTGCTTATGTCTGGATCCCTAATGCTGATTTTTGGTGTCATAGGTAAACACAGATCATGTGTGTTACGACATAGGCCTGTCTCACAGATTGTGTACTTGCTGAACCATTAGGGGCATTCAAAGTGCTACCCTCATAGTGGTGGAAGGCTACTGCCTTCACTAGCAGTTAAGCAGCATGAGCGTGGTGGTGGCAGCATACTGTGTAGTGATTAAGCCTGGGCGAAAATTTCGATCCGTTTGCGGAAATTGTGATAATTTGACATTTTCGCGTTCCACGAAAAGCGAAAAAATTTCAAAATGTACGCATTCCGCAGCTTAGCGATAATTTGGTTCTTGCTCGCGCTGTAAAATAATACATTCTCGTGCGCGCGCGATCGCCTTACCTGAATCCCTGCGTTCGCCGACAAGTTTTCTTGATCCGTTCGCGTTCTCCATGAGATGTTGTATTGTTTTTTGCCATTTGGGCTGTCTCGCGACAGTTCGCGCCCGCAGTGACGTCATGCGTCGCGCGATCACGTCTTTCTTCTCGCGATCATGCACCGCGAGACAACTAAAAACAAGATGGCCGTGCCCGCGAGCAACCACATGGGTAAGTTGGCGAGCCGCAACCATGCAGAAAATCTCGCGAACATGCGGTAAAAAAACGTACGCATCTTCGCGATATTTCCGCGTGTTTGCGATAACTTTTAACATTTTCGCGATAATTTGAGAAAGTGGATTTCGCAAATTCCGCCCACCCCTACGTGATTAGAAGGAATGAGCCTGTCCTTTTTAGGTCTCGCCTAGCGAAAAGCAGCGCATGCGTTGCTCTTGTCAGAGAGACCTTTTGGAATCGATTCTCGCCGTGGGCTCATGCACGCGCCTGCATGGACAAAGATGGCTGCTCTCGCCATCTGTCCATAGCAGACAGCATGCTCGTGTCCGTGGGACAGTGGACAGTCCCACGCCATTTTGTTGTCTTAGTCATAGCTCGGGTCTTCCCGTCGCACACGCGCACGCGCCCATGGCGGCGTGCTTTTAAATAGCGTGGCCTTAGCGCCATCGCTTTCACTTTCGCGCGGTTGTGCTTGTTAGTTTAACGTTTCCTTTGTATTTAACATACATAGTGTAGTTTTACTGTTTCAAATGTTTTCGATGGACTTATATTTTTTCCGACTTACGCCTGACCCCGCCACCCCCTCCAATACATGGGTGCTCTGCTTCTTTTGGTTTTCTTCATCTTTTTTACTGTGCAAAGTTTAGTTTAATAAAAGGCTAGCTTTATGAAATCACAGTTTTGTTCCCCAAGTCATTTAATAGAGAAACACAAGTTTACTAATTGTATTCATAAATTATATATACTGCGAAAGTATATTACAGAGCGTTTGTTAATGCAGGTGATACAATTTCACAGGATTTGCTATATATAGCCTAACACAGTTTCACGCCTTTTAACCAGTAGAACAGGATGAAAGACTGAGTCACCTGTACCGGGATACAAACTGGTGACCTAGTATTTACAAAGGAATCTCTGCAACAGGCGCTTAACCGACTTAGCTGCCGCAATTACATGCATCCCTTGGGAAATACACCTGTTGGTTGCAACCACTGTTTTTCTACGCTTTCTAAAATAAACACACTTAATTGAAGGAAACACATGCACGCATTGACACAGACTTGCAGTAAAGAACACAGCACAATTGAATGTTATCTTTAAATGTCTTTAGAAATACCGAAATCGGTGGTGCGTTTATAATAGCTCTCAGAAGGATAAAGGGTAAAAGACAGCCTTGCCCATGAAACCGATGATGTGAAGCCTCCACCATGATCTTTGTAGCAGGTGCACGAATCTACTGAGCTGTCCTGTTTCAGGTTTTAAAAAAAATCTGGGAAACGCACTCACTTAGTCAGCAACAGGATTCCTCGAAAAACTGGAGCTGCGGCTCTTCCAGCGGACGCCTCTCGTCTCAGTGGGCACAGACCTACAATGGAAATATAAGTGAATACAAAACAAAAACACGGCTGAACCCCCTGTTGCTCGGCAGTGGTGGAAGGGGCTGGCATCGCAGCCTGCGTGAGCGGGTGTGTGTCAGACTGTGTGTGGGCGAGCCCAAGGCGGCAGAGGGAATCTTACACCAAGGCTGCTCTGCTAACGGGCTGGCCATGGTGACAATTTTGAGAGGCAGCTTTTGTAGGAGTGGCACAGAGAGGACCTGTCATTTACGCGCGTGTGTGCCACCGATGTCATCCTTGAAAGGCAGCCGGCCTTCAGAATAAAAGCCTGTCTCTGTCACGTGGGGGCTTTTGATAGCAGGGAGGGTGCTTGTTCTGGCAGTCAGGCTTGAAAAGAAGGCTCATAATTAGGAAATTGCCTACTTATCTTGAGTTTGTGTCATCCTATGCTGTTGGGTGCCTTCTTACCCCCTATGGAATAGTTATCGATTATGGAACGCTGTTCTGCAGCAATCATAACAGTAATAACGTATGTTTTGTGTGCTGCTGGTTTGCACAAAACATTGTTGTAATTTTTTATATAAATTATGTGAACAATTGCTTTATTGTTACTGGGTTCTGTTGAAAGGCGGAGCTGACTGACTCAGGATTTGAACTACTTGATTATTGCTTAGAGAAAGGTGTTATTTCATCAAACTCGCTTCGATGGCAGAGCTCCCATTGGCCAGAATTGGGGCGCGTGAAACAGTGCTTAATTTGTGCCCGTGGTTTCCGGTGCTCGGCACCGGCACTTAATTGTCCACTCTGGGATTTATGGCAGTGTGCCAAATGGTGGCACTGTTTGTCAGATTTAGAGATGAGCACAACACCACTGGTTGTTTATTACTTCAAAATACATTAAAAATTCCAAATACATGCCGCCCAAGCCATTCTTATAGTTTTGGGCCCTGGAATAGTCTGAAATGTCACACTTACAGGAATGTGATGTTTAGTAGTTGTGTTGGTACTGTCGGCAGCATTGGCAGGGGCAATGGGTAGTGCGATCTGCGGTAGCCTCCTAACGAGGGCCCTGGCACTTATTGTTTTACAAACTAAGCACTGGCGTGAATGGGGAGTCAATGGAGGATGTGAGGTGGTCACCAAAGGATAACTAACCAATATGGGCAATGCTAGAAGTAAAGTTGAGCTGCAACTCATTGTCAAAGCGTGTCAGTCTAATTAGTTCAATGAAAATAAACAAAGACTACAACAACCAGAATGCATCTGGGGCCTAACACAGGCCTGCAACCCTTGGTGAGCCTGGGTGCCCCAGCCCATCATGGGGTCCCCATTCACTCCAAAGCCTATGAGTATGTGTGAGATATTGATGACTCAGAGGCCCCTTATCACAATTTGCAGGGCGGCCACATCAAGTTGCGTTACGCCACTGGAATACATAAGGCTGACACACAAAAGCCAATGCCTTTTATTTATGTGTTATGAAAAGCTGCAAGCGTGCGTAAACACACACTTTGTACTTCTAGTCCTTGCTTACGAGACGCAAGGCTGGCAGTAAAAGATGCGCAGTTATTGCCAGCCTTGCATCTCGTAAGCAAGGACTATAAATATAAAGTGCGCCCTCGAAACACAGAAATAAAACGCATTGTTATTTGCAAAGCCAATTGCTCAAACTCCGCAAATGCGAGACCTATTGCATTGCAAATGCTTGTTTACTTGTGTCGCTGGAGTCACTGGGTCCTTTTTAACCTATGTCTCAGGCTCACTCGGCTAAAGCTTTGCTACTTAACTCACCCTTGGCTTACAGTGGTTTGGTGTGCAGAGCAGCATAGTGCATGAGGAGGGTACCTACGATGAGCGTATGTGTGCCTGGGATACCCAATAAAAGGATAATGCAGGACTGTACAGTGTGTGCATGCTGAATGCATGTGCTGGGTCTATGTGTGCCTATGAGTGGTACAATATATTATGGATGTAGTGCTGTGCCAGGTGTATATGTTAAATGTATGTGCTGAATGTATGTGTGCCTATGAGTGGTACAATATATGACCGTTGTAGTGCTGTGCCAGGTGTACATGTTAAATGTATGTGCTGCATGTATGTGTGCCTATGAGTGGCCCAATACATGTAGGGTGTAGTGCTGTGCAGTCCATGCATATTAATTGAATGTGCTAGATATATGTGTGTGCAATACAGGAAGGATACAGTGCTGAGAAGTGTTTGTATGCTATATACGTGCACTGGGTGTATGTGTGCCTGGGAATCATACAATACATGGAGGACCATGTGTTACAATTTGGGAGACACAGGCCTCTACGTTGAAAGGTTAGGGAAGGAGATTTGTGTATTGCAGCATTCCTGTAGGCTGGGTGGGACACACACTGGGGAGAGGAGAGCCAGGCTTCTCCTGCATACTTTAAAGGGTGCTCTTTGGTTCATTGAGAGGTCACAAGAAGGGTGCCTGGGCACATCCCAGAAAGAAGATGAAGTTGATAAGAGAATCATAAAGAGTTGGTCTGGGGCATTGGGCATTGGGCTAATGTTTTGATACATACGCCACTATGGCTAACATCAAGGTGGGAACTCTAGTAACTCTCATGGCCTGTGTTGTGGGGCTTTGGAGTCACTCCTGCTGTGACAGACTGCTTTCAAGAATAAGAGAGTGCAGAGGAGTGGACACTTCAAAGAAGCAGAACCCTAAAATATACTTCAACGACTCAGACTCTTAGGGCATGATTTGTTGGCAGGACCGCGATGGACTGCAGTTTTTTGGTGGTCTTCTGACCCCCTACCTGGTGGTCTGCCCGCCTGATTTAGATATTGGCTGACAATGGGAGAAAAGACCGCCGCTGTCCTGCCGACTCTGCCAGGACTTTGCTCACCTACAGCGGGATGGGCGGCCTGGGGCAGAGGCTGGAGTCCAGCTAGGATTCCCGCTTCCAGATTTGGATTTGGCCTGTTTTGAAAGGAATTCCGATGGGAATCCCTCCTACTTCAGATCAGCGGAACGGGTAGAAAAGGGGTTAAAGCTGCGGTTTCGTCCTCCTCGCCTTTGTCCCTGACCTCCCTGTCCTGCTGCACCTTGACCTCGACGGACCGCACCCCATTTTTATGGACTGGAAGGTAAGTGTTGATGGTGTGTGTGGGTATACATAGCACAGTGTGTGTATGTTGGTGGGGTGCAGCGCACAATGTACACATAATGGGCGGAGATTGGAAGGGAAGCTCTTTATGACTTCTGCCTGTGGCTAGGACTAGGGGCCAAGCCTTCTAATCTCCCTTCTGGGTGAAGGGACATCACCAGGTAATCCAAAACCATCTGCCCTGGAGCACCATCTCATGCCTGCTTGCCAAGATCAGTGTGTCCTATGAGGAAGAGGAGAACGTTGGAGGGTTTGAGGTCCAGTGGGGGAATCCTGTTGAGTGGACTCCCGTGGTGGGGTGTGAGGAAACAGTTGCTGCATCGATTGTGTCATTGCCCATGTGCAGGACAAAGTTGGTGACCATCCTATGTCTATCAAGGACCACCATGAAGTGAGCCATGGTTAACACTGCAGTGATCAAACCAGAGCCTGTTTGCAGCTAAGGATTTGCAAAATCATATTCCAGGAGGCGCTGCTACAATGTGAAGTTTTCTGAGCACTGTGCTGATCAGGCTGAAGGATTCACAATCCCGTATGTTAGGTGGGGCTGCGTAGTACTGGGGTTTTTAGGACCCCTGCGGTGCCAGGGGTAGCACCCTATGACTTCGAGTTCTTCCTGTCTTGGACCACAGTGTAGTACTTGAAATTTTCATTCTCAGGGTAATATAACAAAGAACTTGGCAAAAGAAGCTGAAATAGCAAAAGACATCTTTATTAAACTCAAATGAGTGAGACTACGTCACACAGAAGCCTTAGCAACTGAATGAGGCAGTCTCTAGAACAAAAACCAGTCTTCTCTTTTATACAGAATATTACGCTTTGGGCAACACCGCCCCTGTTTTACAAGTGGTCATTCACATATTTTCGCTTCAAAGAAGGAACAGATTTATGATGACAACCCCACATTTCAGCTCGTTCAGCCCACTATCATTTAACCCAACAAGGCTCAGAACTCTCATCAGATATCAGCAGACCCCAATAACACGGGCACCTCCTGCTCGTAAAACAAGCCATAAAGTAGGAAACAGAGTCAGGTGTGAAATAGCTTAGTCAGAGATCGTGTGGGAACAAGGGCTTTATGATGGGTCGAGCCCTGATGCTAATCACATTAGCCCGCGAGGGATGGAACCGGCCGGACAGGATTGACCTCGGGCAGCGGAGTCAGTTTGCACAGGTCATAGAGAAGTCACAGAAGGTGTACGTGTCCTTTAGGCCTAGGCATGGCCTCAGAGCGCAGCCTATGTGAGGGCAGCCACAAAAATGGCTACTATTGTAAAATGGAACCCACGGATACAATATGTAGTATCGTATACACGGTGAATTCATCAGTGAAACATGACGAAAACACTTGTACATACCGCTTTTGTCATTTGCGGTTCGTTGACACCAAAATAGGCATGGTGGGGCCATGCCTCCAATGTGGTTCCACATTTTACAGTACCACAGACCCTCCTTTTGCCCTTACATAGGCAATAACTATACTCATACTAATCTGATTCCAGGTTTACATTCATCAGATCATCAAGATGTTGCTGATGGAGCAAAATCCTAGTACTTGGTAATTCTCTCTGGACAGGTCTCCTTGAACATGAAGAAGCACAAAGGCCACATATGGCAGGACAAAATAAGGAATACCTCTATCTGTAGTAGGTGGCATAAGATCTCAAACCCAACAATTAGTGATGTTCACTACTAACTAGTGTCGATGCAGAAGTTGTACAAAAGAATTGCTTACGAATTCTGATCTTTCAACCTGCTCATGTTCAGGAAAAGGGTGAAAAGAGTGCAAAGAAACAGTAGTAGGAAAAGACATAGGTTGGGAAGCGGGTGCAGAAGTCAATTGAGTAGAGAAAAACAATCCCACCCATAAATGATAATGTCATGTTTAAAAAGACACTAGAAAACACGTTATTAAGAACATATAGACAACGGGAGAAAGTAGTGACCACTATTACAAATGAAATACTAATTTTTCACAACCCTAAGCAAAAAACAAATCCCAAAATTATCTAGTAACATTTTTAAGGCTCCTATGCATTTCAGTAATTCTTGTATGTTCAGGTGAAACAGTGGTGACCCTCATCAATGCTCTAAGGTGAAAAGGGGGTACTCTTTCCACAGAAAATGGACTTTATTCTGCTTTTACTAAACAGAATAGTACTTTAAAACAATGCCAGCAAAACAATCAGTCTCCTAACACCTAGTCTATACAATCACACGGAAACCTCTTGTGAAACCAACTATGCCCAGAGTCCGTTCAAAAAGCCTCTCTGGCAGGCTTCTATTGTCCATTAAATCTTCTTTTGTTGTTTTCTTTCGCATGGGCCTCTTCATTCAAGCCTTTCATGAGAAAAGTACTGCTTAGTTGGAGTGCCCTCCTGGCAAACACCCACAGCTCACTCGAAAGTCTCAATGTCTCAAGGCAGTGCACCAGTGTCTCTCCTCTGCGGCAGACACTACAAATAATATGCTCTTCATTGGTCATGGGCACAGATCATCTTGTGCAGACCCGGGACCATTCTCAGGCTCCTACACTCATCATTCGGTGTCAGAGGACGCTCAGGCTGCTCTTTCATGGGCACCAGAATGTAGTGCATTTTGTCAATCTTGGATCCGCCGGTGCACTGCACTTCCATTGGAGCAAAGGAAAAAGAGGGGGGGGGGGTGTGGCCAAAAACTCATGCCAAGGGGCTCAAGGGACTGCACACTGTCAGAGGTTACCAGCACATGACAGGCGCTCTTTTGCACTGAAATTCTGGTTCTGTGGCAAAACCAGCTCCTCCTTCTTTTCTGATGTTGAACGCCTTCTGATGAAGCAAGTGCGATGCTTTAAACAGTTCATTGTATAACAAGGGGACTGCAAACAGGTGGCCTGCGGTCTTTCAAAGGAGTGGCCACACGCCATGGGACAATTTTGGTCTAGAATACACTGTCATTCTCAAAAAGCAATACAAATATAAAGGTAGTAGGCAAAACAGTGTCTCTAATCTTTTCAATTGGGTTTCCGTGTGAGAGCCTCCATCATCTATGGGTAGATAACTACACGAGAATTCTATCTAAATGGATGTCTTCACATATGGTGGCATTGTCTAATGGGGCAAACACATTTTTTTTCCTCAATGATTTCATCTAGGTGTTCCTAAATTCCTTATCTAGAACATCTCAATAGAGAAAACACATGGTACAGATTATCATGGGCATGTAGAAAACTTTCACATCAGGTGCACTATACAATACACAGGCTAATAGTCAAATATGCAAACAAAAGACAAGAACTAGAGGGTCCTGATATTTGCATGATTAGAACACATCTGATCCCACCAAAAATTAAAGCAGCATGGAGCAAAAGGGTAAAAAAAACCACATTAAAAATAGACATTGAAAATTCGTCATGTTCAAAAGGGTAAACGTAAAATATCTCCTATTGATATGGAAAACTTGTCTTACTATAATATTGAGTCAGTTAACCAGTCTATCGCTACCCTGACAGTCAGGCTGGAAAACATTGAAGCAGGCCTAAGGAAAATTCTTGAAAACCAGTCTGGCCATACAAAAGGGAATTATACATAACATGGGGGTCCCTGGTACATCACTGCAGTCTGGAAGTGTGTACCTGAACAATACACATACAATAATAAATGGGCTGACTAGTGAAAGGAATATGGAAAAGGGAATTGGAACTAGGACACAACTAAAATCCACAATAACTAAGCATGATGCGACATCGGTCAGGGGAGAAGCATCAAAAGAAAAAAAAAATCTATAGGAAGAACAAGAATTTACTTGGGTGATAGTCAGGCATGTGACACAACACCAAGAGTGCGGGTGATACACAAAAGGCAAAAGTTACACAAATTTTAACTCTACCGCTGGTGACTACACCATATACGGTACTCCTAGGTAATATTCCAGTTCCTTCTTCAGGGAAAAATGAAAACCTGGTTTTTCTTTTAAGGAACAAAAGCCATATGCTACTTAGGAAACAGAACATCATTAACTAATGCAATATAGAAATTGGGCCACCTTGAGTCACAGATCTATAATTTCATCCTTAGGTCCAATCAAGGATACATAAATGTAAGGCTGCCTGTTCCGGAAGAGGCAGTAACGTGACTAACTGCAGGTGACACACTTTGATCCTGTATATCTCTTTTATTTTCCTTCAATACCATTATAGCCAAATAGACATGCACTGGTGAAGTGTTGTCTCTCGTGTTCACAGCATGAAATATCATTATCTGTGGAATGTAGTAACCAGAACAAGTTCAACCAACTGTTGCGTATCGATGGGCATCGTCATGACCATCCCCTCACAACACAGGTAACCTTGCCTTGTAATAGTATCAAAAGCAGCAACAAAGAGAACAAAAACATGCATAAAAATAAAAAAAATAAAAAAAACGCACAAAACGTCAAGCCATCAGATATACTTGCTGTATATCAAGCACAAAAAGCATAGACAAAACAATAGCATATGTAAATAAGCGGTGACACACAACACCATGTCATGTACTTTTATGCACTGTAAACCTGCAGCCCAAAACCCAATATTTGGGCCTGTTTAATTTGTCAGGTTTAAAATCCTTACCCTCCTTTTGACAGCAGATCACCAGGCAATGGAAATCTGCTGTCAAATATAACTTTACTGTTTTCCATACAGGACCAGCAAGAACAATTCATGATAGGACCAAATACACAAAAATAAATTTCCATTACTTAACTGTTACCCTCAGTTACCTCGCAACATCAAGCCACCGACCGTAGTTTTACCTTTCTAAAAGTAAAAATCGTTACAATGACACTCCATATTAATTTGGCACCTACAATTTCCACTGTGAAAAAGAAGTCTTAATTGGCGATTCGTTCTCACTTAGGCATGTAGCCTTAAAAATTTAAAAAAAGGGCTGCATCTTATTTTCTGTCTAAGACTTAATGCAACACTTCGTTTCCTGTCAAATAAAAGCAACTAGCAGGCATCATTTTATTTTTTTTAGAGCGAGACACAAATGTATCAGTTCTGCAAAGCATTTAACATGATGTTTGGACTTTCAAAGAAACCCTTTTTCTATATTTTCCCTTTGGAATTAAGTTCTTTAGTTTTATTGATGTTCTTATGGAGAAACCAGAAACCCCACCTTTAGAGGCCCGTTTAGCAAGGTCATTCTGCATTCCACAGAGACAAGGCCCTAATTTAAAAGGTCATAAATGTCAACGTGGCAGCCAACTCCATTGTTTACGGGAAAACTAAAGATAGCATCTCAGCAGCGTGACATGAGCCAGCCTCTGCAGCTCTCCTAGCCCCCAGCTTCTGCCACTCTGAATTTGTCAAAGCCAGAAGGCCTTCCTAATTCCTCCTAACTTGCAATAATTTACTCTATTTTGAAAAATAATTTCTCCTTTTTAGGCGCTAAAAAAATTTATCTCTACTCCCAGATTATTAAACTACATTTACTGTGAATAATTCACAAAACTTAATAACACACATACCAGTTTTTAGATTAAATGCTTGTTGCAATCCTATGCAATGGTACACATTTCATCAATCTTAAATGAATGAACGTCTCAGTAGGCCCAGCTGAAGTTAGAACCTTCAACCCTGATATTAAAACAAGCCTTTGTACTGGCACATTGACTCATTGAATCATAAGAAGGCACACCCTGTAAACATATATCAAACCTAAATGTATGCATTTACTGAAGCCTGAGACACTTTAAAAAGTACTCTGAATGAAAGAAAATGCAGTTTAAACAGTGCTTTTACCCAAATTCGACTTTGATATTTTAGGCATTAAAAAACGAATATCCTACAATTTTCTTGCATAATATGCATTACCAGAATGTCTATTACATAACCCATGAGTCAGGCATTGGAAAAAAATAACTTATACTTTATAAAAATGAGTTTGTTTGCGCCTGCGCCAAGGGAAAATTGTACACACGAATGCTTGTCATTTTAGTGATGCAACACAACTCAAATCAAATGTTAATGCTAGGAGGTCATAATATGAGTATTAAGCTTTATAAATATTAAAAAACGATTTTGAAAAGCACTTTTTTTTTTTTTTTTAAATAATTTCTCCTTGTTAAATAATTGTTTTTTTTTAAAAAACAACCAAATTATTCGTTTTTGTGATAATTCCACATATAAAAGCAAGCTGTATCCCTTGCCTATCATTTTGGACATATTAACTCACAAGCCTAAGCGCATAAGCCCAACTTGAAACGCGTCACATTTTTGCGCCACTTTCATTTAAAAGGACCATTATGCAAAATTCCACCCGTGTTTAACTGGGAAAGTGCTGGCTGAATGAACATTCCTATCAAATATACTGCAGCTGAAAAGTTTGCCTGTGAACATCTAATACAATGCATCTAAGAAAAACGCTGTAAATGTATTTATTTTTGCAAAAATAGATAATTTCGTTTTTGGAGCCTTATTTATATCTATTGAATGTGTTTTCTAATTTTATCCTTTAAGCATTTAACGGCAGTTTGGTATATGTGCACAATTGCTTATTCTATAAATTAAAGAGCAACATATAGCTATTTTAGCACATCACATGGTTCATTTCTGGATTTTTTTCTAAGTTTCTACTTGATATTAATTAACCAACATTTTACTTAACAGACTGAAAACATCAAAAGACCCACAAACACATATTGAGCTCATTTCAGACATAAACAGAAAGGGGTCAAACACACAATACAGCGCACTTTAGCCATTTTTCATAAATAGCGCCGTCGCAATTTACTTACAGAAGTTGCATTAATGAGAAAACCACATAGACATTTAAACACACAGTTGACTGACAAATCAATACGCAGGACAGAAAGAAAGAACAGCTCACAGACTATACTTGAACCAAACCATTTGCAAATACTAGTTGTAAGTCATATTTACAAGAAACGCTTCTCAATAGTGTTCCAAAAGACTGCATAAACAGCCCAACAGACTGATGTATCTCCAAGAAGTAGTGAATGCGCTCAATTCACTAGCTTTGGCTAGCAGAACACCAAACAAAATCGTTCTGCATATCTTCATTCATAAAACTGCGCAGAACAAAGTATCCTTGTATTGTATTATGTCATATTTTAATTCCCTGGGGATACAAAATCACCAAGGAAGAAATATGTTTTTTTTTTTTAAATCTATCCTATTTAGATATTGCCCACACTATGGTACCTTCCAAAAAAGCAACACATTTTTCCATGTGAGCTTACAAACAGGCATGCCAAAAATACTACGGAAAACGCAAGTATTATAATCAAAATGGCGCTTAAGGTATTTTTCGTACGTGCACCGTTCAACTAAACCAAATGGAGAAATATCTCCTCATTACCTGCCTACACAAATTGCAATTCGCATATCCAAACCTATACAAACCAAAAGTTGGCCAACACAAATTTCAAAGTTCCAAAGCTACATTTCCAAATTTGCTAAGACTCAGGCATCTTATAGCTCACTAATCTAGCTTCAAACTTCAAGGGGTTATCTCTACCAATACACTCGCAAATATACGAGCCCTTGGCTATGGTAATTGCAATGACCAAATCAAAAACCAAGAAACCAACCCCTCGGCTTTGGTAATTGCGATAACCAAATCAAAGACCCAAAGAACCAAAGGATTGGGAGCGACCCACTTATACTTAACTGTTACTTTTACTAATCCAAATTCTAACTGTCAAGTTCTACATGACCTAACGGTCTTTTATAATACGCATGCCAAAAAAGGTTCTCAGTCAGGAGTGACATCTTTTGGAGAGTCAAAGTCAGAAAGATCAGAGACATACTGGGCTGCAGAGACGAAGAATCCCCCAGAACCCCTGTGCACAGAGTACCTGCTTAGTGGATTTCTGTCCTGCTCTCCCCAGCAGTTTGCTGTCCTCTGACAAGATCACTCCTCCAGATAGCCACTTCTGATGAGGCCCACTGTTGGGGGCCAACTGTAGTACTGGGGTTTTTATGACCCCAGCGGTGCCAGGGGTAGCACCCTATGACTACGAGATCTTCCTGTCTTGGACCACAGTGTAGTACTTGAAATTTTCATTCTCAGGGAAATATAACAAAGAACTTGGCAAAAGAAGCTGAAATAGCAAAAGACATCTTTATTAAACTCAAATGAGTGAGACCACGTCACACAGAAGCCTTAGCAACTGAACGAGGAAGTCTCTAGAACAAAAACCAGTCTTCTCTTTTATACAGAATATTACGCTTTGGGCAACACCGCCCCTGTTTTACAAGTGGTCATTCACATATTTTCGCTTCAAAGAAGGAACAGAGTTATGATGACAACCCCACTTTTCAGCTTGTTCAGCCCACTATCATTTAACCCAGCAAGGCTCATAACCCTCATCAGATATCAGCAGACCCCAATAACACGGGCACCTCCTGCTCGTAAAACAAGCCATAAAGTAGGAAACAGAGTCAGGTGTGAAATAGCTTAGTCAGAGATCGTGTGGGAACAAGGGCTTTATGATGGGTCGAGCCCTGATGCTAATCACATTAGGCCACGAGGGAAGGAACCGGCCGGACAGGATTGACCTCGGGCAGCGGAGTCAGTTTGCACAGGTCATAGAGAAGTCACAGAAGGTGTACGTGTCCTTTAGGCCTAGGCATGGCCTCAGAGCGCAGCCTATGTGAGGGCAACCACAAAAATGGCTACTATTGTAAAATGGAACCCACGGATACAATATGTAGTATCGTATACACAGTGAATTCATCAGTGAAACATGACGAAAACACTTGTACATACCGCTTTTGTCATTTGCGGTTCGTTGACACCAAAATAGGCATGGTGGGGCCATGCCTCCAATGTGGTTCCAAATTTTACAGTACCACAGCTGCCCTGCTAACACTTGCTGTTCTGAGAAGGCTGGTGCTCTTATACAGTAGAGACACAGTGACCTTGTATGCCAGAGAAGGTTGTCAGAACCAGCCAGAAGTGTGGACTGACCCAGAACATCATCAGAGGAGTGAGGTGGCTTTGGGAACCACCCTATGCACCCAGCACCGGATGAGGGATCTGAACTGGGAGCTTCTCGTCATCTTCCCTTATCATGGGAGAGACCAAAAAACTAACCTGGATTGAGGAGCCTCGAAGAATCTCCAGTCGCTACAGGAGCACAACCATATTTGACGATATGGGGATGAGCGACTGCAGTCTGCCTGGGCAACGTGGAGTGAACTCACCTAGACATTCAGAAGGGGGGCATTCAGGGAATCCAGACCCTCGAACAGACAGGTGTCCATAAGACTGAATTCAGGCTGGTCGGCCCTAGCGGTGGTGGGTGAACTCCACTCCACCAGCGGAGTTTGCGAAGGTTTGCTAACTCTGCGCTCTGCTGAGAGTGCGGATTTCGGCAAAAAACTCTGAATCCGCCGCATGGCGGAGTTTGCCCCATGCCCACCCCTAACCAATGACCCAGCATCCCAAACTATCTCCCCCAGCTGCTCAATTTATGTACAGAAATGAAAACTGGGCAGTGAATCCAAAAAGTAGGCTATCTGCTGCAGTAATGGGTAGTAACTGACTGCAAATATGGGGAAATGCGAGGAGATCCCTCTGCTCCGGCTTGATAGCGGCAAACAGGCAGGACCGGTTGGTGTCTTTGGCCTCCGGTTTCTTGGCAACGGTTCTGTTTAGGAGATGGGCATGGCGAGTGAGCTGGAGACATCACATACGCCATGACCCAGCTGCTCTGTTTACATTCTTATCCTTCCACAGACAGATGATGTCTGGCCAGGATCCTGCATTTGTACAAGATGGGGCGATATATTATCAACCTCATGTATAACTCATAAAACGTGAGGCATGGAGCTTGAAAACCAAAAATATTATTTCCTTGCATTTTATGAACCTCAGAAGACGAAAAGGCTGGATGAATGCCGTTGACATGGAAATAAGGCCAACAGGTTACACACAGATCTATGCAGTAGTTACATTAACCAGTCGAGCTTACCCCTTCAATCCTTCCAGAATGGCTCATCTCCTTCATACCTTTGGAGGCCAGGGGCATAATGCAGACACCTGAAGCCCTTGCGGCACACGGGGTGGGCAAACACATTGAGGACCCCAACCTTGCAAGCCCCCCCTTTCCGTAGTCCAAACACTGCATCCACGGACTACACTTCCCGTGGCTCAGAGTGTGCTGATGCCATATGGCATATGATGTCAGGCGCCGTGGGAATCTACTCAGAGGAGACTCCCAGCTAAGCTTCACATCCGGCTTTCCCAAGTTTTCTTTTCGTGCACAGCCTAAGCGTAGACACTAGCAGCAGCCTTTTCCCAGGATCGTACCCGGCAGAGCAGGGGACAGAGGGAGGCTGCTAAAATGGGACATCCTAAAGTTTCTTTACTGGGAAAACATGCGTATATTAAGGACCTCCTCTGGCACACACTCCCCAGTGATGTAAGAGCCCGCAGGGTATGTCCCGTTCGACTGGGGAAGACTCGCTCCTTCAACCAGGTAAGAGCCAGTGCACTGTGTGTGCCTGTGCAGTTCAGTTCCATTGTAAGTAGGGCAGAGCAGAAACCAGTTGAATTCCACTGAGTTATTATGCAACTCTGCGGAATTCCACGCAGTGTAACTTTGCAAACTCCGCCCACCACTAGTCCGCCCCAGGGGAGCTTGCTTTCTAGATAGCATGTCAGCGCAGGAATACGTTTGGCATTAGAACAGAGTCAGAATGGACTCTTGAGACTCAGACTATTAGCATAGCATAGCCTGGATGTGGCCAATAGTGAATGAGGAATAACCACTATTGCTAGTGCGAGGATGAAGTGGGACAGGGAAATGCCAAGAAACACTAGAGCCCCAACCTCAGGGGGGATTGGGTAGTTGTTTGTGAATGTCATAATTTTCCTTTGTTTTGATAATAGTAGAAATAAACCACTTATCCTTTTTCATAAAAGTGAGTATTTGGCTGGACAATTATTTATTGCTGCTGCTATGCACATTTTGAGTCGTGAAACTGTGTTCAATCCTCTGTATCCACCTCCGCCCGAGGAAGCCTTAGGCTGCTCAGACCACGCTATTCCTGAGATTTAAATGCTTAAGGGGTACTTGGGCCATTTGCTCAGGATTCATAGTAGATCGGGACATCAGGAGTAAAGGGCCTTAATCCCAACGGTTGAGACCAGTAACCCCGGCATGCCCCAGGGCCCTTTGAAAGGAGGTCTAACAGTAACAAAAAGTGCGCACATAGGGAAGGAGAATAGTGTCCAGGGTATGGAGAAGATGTCATGTGAAGCTTGGAGTAAGTGGCCCAGTGTTCACCTTACACCACTAGTTCACCAAGTACAGTATCCTGTTTGCAACTGTTGAGGAAAGAGGAAATGAACTATAATGGCCTAGAAATTGGTATGACAGAAATGGCCATGCCAACAGTTCTTGCCAGTGTTAATAAATGACTAGAGGGCTGGCTGACATCTTTACATGTGGAGGACAGGTACTCCATCAGGGCGACAGAGTATTTTTACATTGCTCTGATGGAGCAATGCCAGTCCACTGCACTCTTAATCAGTCCCAACCTGTACTTTTCTCAATGGGATGAGAGCTTTTAACTGGTACACCAAAGACACTGGAGGAAAACTGCGCTGTTGGAATGTGGCACTTCAGTGACCAGTCAGCACTGTCAAACTAAAGAAAAAACAGTAAGGGCCCTGAAAAGGATGCAGACCCTGCCTTGGAGATCAGAGACCTCAAACCCTTTAACCCAAATAGAAGTCTGTGCTAAATTGTCATAAAATGGCATTGCACTTTATAAATGATCTAGGACCAATGTCAGGAAACGTGGTGTCTGAGAAGAACATAAATGAAGGAAGATTTGGACAATTGACGAGCCAGACGGGTATCATCCTCCTCCGGAGCCGAAAGCAGAGCAATGGTCAAAAGTAAATTCGAGAACAAGCCCCTGGGGCACCTGACGACACATATTATTTGCATCATAACCTACAAAAATCTGTCATAATTTCCCATGAAGCTGCAAAGCACAAGCACCTTATGAGAGAACTAGTACCCACGAGGAGAACGGAAAGGAAACAAGTCCTGTAAAATTGAGGAGCCAGATGGGTGTCACTGCCCCATGGGACCGGTCGCAGTGAAACAAGAGCGATCACCGCCCTGAGTCATGTGACGGCTCAAAACAATTGCACCTTAGCTGAACTTTTAACTTTCACGAACAATGGTCCCTTTTTTAATTGTTATTTTATTGTAAAGCAATGGTTTTAATTAACTTATGCAAATACATTTCAACTTTCACTGTCAAACTCAGTACGGTGCAGGAAGATGAGAGCTCGTTCCTGCACAGTAGGTCACCAGATCGTGTGCTGATCCACTATGTGGCCCTCAACTGTCCTTAAATCCAGTACTTTCACAACTCATGACAGAGTGAGGTAGGGACAATGAGGCTTCCTGACACCTCCCCACCCTGTGATGAGTTGTGAAAGGATACGGTGTGATGGCTCCCATTAATGATGTGTGGTGCAGGGTGCTGCAAGGGTGAAACCTGAAGCATTTGGGGATAATATTTCCTGCTTGTCATCATGGGGTGATCTGTAGCACAGGTTGCCATGGCTTTGCTGGGATGATGACCTCACAGCCCTCAGTGCTGTGAGACTGTCGGCCTGACAAATGCTGATTTATGGCAGAGCTGTGTAACTGGCTGAACATGCACATCAGTGCATGGCAATGAATGTAGTTGAGAATGTGACAGACGCCGGCTATGAAGTGCTTACCTGCATGCTTGTCTGACAAAGCCAGACAGCCTGACCCAGCAATCAGTTATGTGCACCTTTTTGGTATTTTAAATTGCTATTAACAAAACACATAAGGCAGAAAACAAAAAAGGGTAGTTTTCCAATCCCACATCAGAGGTGGCCTTACCTGCTCACAAAACTGCAACAGCGTTAGCAGTGTCTACTTTGGACCCACCCAAGCAATGAGCAATGGCGGTATTGTGTGCTGATCCAAATATCGTGACTGCACTAATTTCATGGTTTTCAGTTTTTGTGATAATTTTATTGTTCTGTTGAGATAATTTAGGAATGACATTTTCTAAAGGTTTGGGTGTTTTGTGTGCGAAGGGGGAAAGGTATTGGATTAAACATTTCAATGCAACATATGTCATCACAGAACCAAGGGCCATATTATCAAGCCAGGCGATCAAATTATCGCTGCTTTAGCGGCAGAAAACTGCAGCTAAAACGGCGATAATGGGCTTGACAACATGCTCTATGGAATTCGAATAGAAGCCCATGTTAGACGTCCTTCACATTTAACATGGGCTTCAATTGGAATTCCATAGAGCATATTATCAAGCCCATTATCGCCGTTTTAGCGGCCGTTTTCTGCCGCTAAAGCGGCGATAATTTTATCGCCTGGCTTGATAATATGCCCCAATGGTTCTTAAGATGGCTGTTCTCACATTGTTACTCATTCGTCATCCTACTTCAATATCAGCTACGCCCGACACGGATCACTCTGTTCCAGTGGTGACAAGTAATACAACCACACTCCTCATCTGGAATATCAGTGGTCTAAACGATCGTGTAGAACAAAAAAACACATATTTCTACAATCTGTGGGACCCATGTGGTTAAAAGTGTTTGAACAATTACCGGAGGGTCTGGGGGGTATTTAATGAGAATGCTTTTGAAAAAGCTATTGCAGCTTTTGATAAGTATTTTGCACCAAATGTATGCTTAGGCAATATAAAATAACACATTCTTTAAGAGGAAGCAAGAAACAAACATGAGTGTGGTTGAACATGTGTCAGCTTTACACAAATTATCTCTTGATTATATCTTTGAGGGGTTACAAGAACAACTTATACATGATCAAGTGGTTATTCACACGAAAGACGTGGATATTCAAGAAATCTCGGAAATTGTAAGAAAGGTTGAAATGTCTAGCCACAGTGTGAAAGCCGTTAACGGTGAGATTAGTAAAATGCAAGAAGAGGTCATAGGTAAAATTAGATGTAAAGATAAAGGTAATACAACAGAGAGAAAACACTAAGTATAGTCAGAAAAAGAACAAGCATTTGCAATGCAATAGGTCTCGCATTTGCAAGAGTTTGAGCTATTGGCATTGTAAATGACAATGCCTTTTATTTATGTGTTGTTTTTGAAAACAGAAAATAATAGGCATTGTCATTTACAATGCCAATGGCTCCAACTTTGGCAAATGCGAGATCTATTGCATTGCAAATGCTTGGGGGTGCAGTGCTTTGCAGTGGTTAATTTGTAATAAAAAATAAGTGCTGTGGCTCACGTCAGGAGGCAGCTTACACCAGTCTATTTTTCCTGTTAGCTCTGGCCTAACACAGAACCAACAAAACTACAAGTGGGAGGGGATGTGGCGCAGTGGCCAGAGCTGCCGAGCTCCGAGCTTGGGACCCAGGTTCGATTCATGGCGTTGGCTCAACATCCTGTGATTCTGGGTGAATCACTTAATCTCCCTGTGCCTAAGGACTAATGAATGTGTCCTTAACTGGTGTTGATGAGTAAGTGCCGGTGCTGAGCCCCGGAACCCCCCCGCTCAAATTAAGCACTGGTGCTTCGACCCAGGACCTCTTTCCTTCTGCCAAGTATGTCTTTGAGCCCTGCCCAACAGCAGGTTAACGTGAAATAATTAGGGGACCCTGCTCTGAATGTGGCGAGGAGAACCCCATATCGCATAGATATTCATAGATCTTTGACTGCTGGGGCTGCAGAGGTCTGCAATAAGTCCTTTGCCTCGCCCATTACAAGCACACAGCACTGTATTTTCACTTGAAAAAGCACTGGCAAACCCAATAGTTCTCTGTTTAATGTGCTAAACTAATGCTGCATTAAAACATTAGTGCAAGACGCACAAGGGAGCCAGCAGATACAGAAGGTTATAGCTGTAAAATAGTCCCACTTGAAGATCAATGGAAGGACTCAAGTAGCGGCAGAAGGATATATCTAAAGAGGCAATACCATTAGGTGAGAGATGGATAGGCCACGGGGCCGACGCAGGAGTTGATTGACAAAGACTCTAGCCAGTGGCTGAAACTGTTTGGTTGAAGAAAGTCAGTGATTGGAGGAGCGGACCCAACGCCTCCTCTATATATACAGAAAGCGATGCACTGTCAAAACGACATATCAGTCAAGGCCTCGTGCAGGAAAGATGGCGACAGAATGAGCCGAATACAGTAGAGCACAATTACACTGCCTCAGTCCTCACTACTGGGACATATTGGGGGGGGGGGGGCGCTACAGCCACAATGGTGACTCTCCTCCCTGAATGGGTGAGGGGGGCAACATTACTCCAGGACTTCCTGCTCCTTTTGTGGTGACGATACAAGGAAAAGAGGGCGTGGTTCGGCAAATTTGTAACGCCACTGCCAGCCCTCTTTCTTTTGGGCCCTCTTAAGCGGGACTTATTCTAAATAATCTTTTTAGTGTAACAGGGCTGTTCGAACTCAATAATGACCACAGCCCCAGCAAGAATAGAAAGACAGGTATGGCACAGTATCCTCTGAAGTGCCACGCAATCGGGGCTGCTGGCAGGACGCCAGTCTCTGCCTGGACAGCCGAGGGACCTGAACAACCAACCCTAAGACTGGCCTGGGACCAGGTCAGCGAAGAAGTGCACTCTGACCCGGGAGGAACGAGTGTCCTATGAGGTGGTGCAAAGGAAGAACCTGAGGCGCTGACGTGAACTGCTTCACCTGGAAGTAAATGAGTCACTATAAACAGTTAATGTAATCAGCCTGTGTTAAAATCCGGCACTGCGTATTGACGGAGGGCATGCGGCCTAGCAACAAGTGCTCCAGCGCTGGCCTTCACTCCGCATCCTGTGATTCTGGGCAAATCACTTAAACTGCCTATGTCCTCCTGTAAAGCGCTGCAATGATCTCGGTTCAAGTTCGCGCTATAATAAAGCACAAAAAATAATCAATTGCCGTGGGGTCCCACCATATTATACTGTTGGTAATAAAACCTGCGGTCTATCCAATGTCCCCTCTGTATAATAAAGTTGTGTTTTTAATTTACGAGGAATTAAAGCAACGAAACCGCTATTTAATGCAGACCACATTTCTTTTTACATTGCACGCACTTTTTGCACATTACACACACACAACATGTAGCAAGGAATGAAGAACAAAATGCATTCGAGTCTGGGAAGGGTTGTAAACGCTGCACATATCAAGGGGTGGGGGCAATTAAAAGAACAGCCTGCCCTGGGTACCATTACAGTGAACTTCACCCTGGGCCCCGCCCCTTCCCATTAACTAGTTGCAGGCGAGAAGGCACCTCCTGCTGTGACACCCCATTTCCCATGGCGGGGAAACGTGAAGTCAGCGGCCCAGACGCGGCTTTGGTCTTGGAAAAGCACTCAACGGGGAAAGGTTTGATTGATGCAGGAAGGGAGGTCCCTTTGAAGCTGCGGTGTGTCCGCTCGTAAAGGACAAAGTGGCGACAGCCCCTGCCCCCTCACCTTTGGACAGAATGTCACATCCAGTCAGAGATAAGCAGCGCCCGCCCCACGTGGCCGCGACCGTCTCCGGGAGGGCTCTATCACGGGCTCTATCACGTGAGAACCATCGCTCTCGAAGCTAAATTAAAAATCCATGGGAAATGAGAAAGGGGGGAGCAGCTCCTTTAGGGTGCTCGCGGCAGGGTTGTGGAACTCGCTCCCGGTACACATCCGAGCTCTTGAAGACCTGCTCGCCTTCAGGCAGGCGATTAAAACTTTACTGTTTCCCGTGTCTGGTTAATTTCCTTTTCTTTTATTGTGTGTTATGTTGTAGCATCTGTCACAGCGCCAGGACGCCCCTTTGCTGGGGCAGCTGTGCGCTATAAAAATATAAATAACATAACATAACATAACATAGCTGGAAGCGGTGGGTTGATGAGAAGAGTGGGGCGTCCAGTGCTATTTAAAACGCTGCATTTATTTATGACCAGACTTGAGCGCGACGCTCGCGCCGCGCACCTTCCAAGACATCGCTGCCGAAGCACGGGGGAATGTTTCTCTTCAGCCCGGGGGGAGGGGGGTCATCCGTGGTCTGGTCAGCCTGGCACAGACGTGGACTCCGCTCTAGTGCTATTTAAAACGCTGCATTTATTTATGACTAGACTTGAGCGCGAGCCACTCGCCTTCCAGTGCTGCTAAATGCACCAGTTTGAGTATGACGTGTTTTTTTTATGAGGGAAGCCGGGTGACATCCTTTGTGCTTGAATGCATGACGCATGCATGGACTTGGGTTCCGTTCTAAAATTAGCTGCATTTATAAATTGTCATGCTTGCATTTATTTAGGCCAAACACTACGACTTCAACTAGCTAGCCTAGCACACTAACAACAAGCATTGGCCGCACGCGCGCCTAGCGCTTAAAGTAAAAAAAAACAACAACAAAAAAAAAGCCCGGCGGGGCGTGGCGCGCGCGCTTGGGGGCGGGGGAGCGCATTCCAGGCGGGGGAGCGGACCCTTTGAAGTGCTCCCAAAAAGCAGATTGCATGGCGGTACGATGCACGTGATTGTGAGCGTGCTAGCCATGCAATCCGCTTTTTGGGAGCACTTTTCAAACCCGCTTACAATAGTCTCGCTTTGCGATCGCCTACACGATAGCAAGGCGAGACCTAACAAACAGGAGAAGGACGGGGATGGCCGGAGTTCTACACTTGAGGGAAGTGTATGTTAGATTAAATGGGAAGAAAAACAGCAACAAGTAAAATCCCCATAAAATGATTTTCCTCTAGCACAGATTTCCACATTATTCACGGTGAGTAGTTCTCACAACTTCACAATCTCTTTAAGCTCAGTTGTAATTGCAAGGCTGAACATGCCCCCTTTCGTTATTTTACCACATGCATCCAGGCACATCAACCCATTGTCTATCTATATAGTGTATGAATCCCAACATTACTTTCCTACTTGACCGAATAGAACGTGAAATTTGCAAATTATTTTTGGTTCTAGAACACACCAATAAATCCCCAAACAGTAAGGACAAAATTGCACAGTTCTGCTCTCATGGGAGGCTCCGACCCGATTCCAAATAAATAATAATATTCGGATTTACCATGTATACGTGTGCTCCACAAATTGTGTTACCCACAGAGCCATGCTTGTAAAACCAGTAAGTTGTAAAACCCTGACTCAGGCCATGCACAATGACTATGCAGAAGGAAAATGTGCATATAATGAATTTCACTGGAGATTATTTGCATACTTGGTGGCCATTCTGAAAAGCCAACTGAGGTTTACTAATTGTTGACTCAAACAAAGTCCTAGTCGCACTAGTATTGCCTGCCCGAGTAGCACTCCTTTTACGAGCATCAGAAGGATGTGCTGGCCTTTCAGAGATTTAAACATTTTAACTGCAAGCATCAGCTGCATCCCATGTTTAACCCACTCAGTTAGCTCATCAACCGTTACCCAGTACTTGTATTTGCTCTCACGCATCACTATGGAAATGTTTAATAATACAATTTTTACTGTCCTGTGGCATTGTGACGCCTCTTTCGTTCGGCTTCTGCTTGCGTGGCACGAGCCCCTAAAAAGCGCGCGCAGGCTTAACGAAAACTGTATCTTCATGGAGGTTGACTGCAGCCTAAAAAATGCGTTATATTTAACGGGGTATTTTTGCTGCTGAATGAACCGCGGATGCAGATTACATAGCTTGCTTTCATGTTCATAAAATGTCAAGTTTTTTCGGGGAGGTAGCTTATCATAACTGCTTTGTAGCCAGATAATTTGCTTGCTCAGGAGATTCACTCACATGAAAAAGCCAAGGCGCAGGAGAGGGCGAGGATCCTAGTGGCTTTGATCAGAGATAAGTGCAGTAGCAAAGTAAATGGGCCTGTGAGAGGGGCTTTTTGTCTTCCTTAGTGTGCTTCTTTATTGTTTTCTCTATTGATGGGTATGGCTGGCACTCATCGGTTGCAAGAGTTGTGAAACTGAAAAGAAAAACAAAACAAGCTTTGGCAACGCGGCCGCGAAAGTGAAAGTGATCGCAATCGCGATTACGATCGCGTGAAACGGAGGGCGCGCGTGCACGTTCACGTGCACTGTAGCTTTAGGCCACGGCAGCACTTCGAAAAAGCCTGTTTACAAAATGTCTCGGCCAGATCAGCGCAAGCGCTGGATCAGGCGAGACCTAAAAAGGAAAGTTTAAAAAAGTTGCAAAAGTTGTGACAGTGACTCTCACCTTGCATACACCAAATCATGCCCTGCAGCTAAAGTAAAATGTTCCATATTTGGTAAGATTGGGCATTTTGCCAAGGTTTGAAAGACTAAGAAAAATATTAAAGTAAAATGTCTTGAGAAGGAAGGGACTCTGATGAGGAGGAGCAAGTCAACCGAATATTTAGCACAAAAGATTAATTTGTGTTGAATGTGAGTGGTAATAACAAACTAATGGAAAAATCAGTGTGTTTAATGGGGATTCGTGGGGTGGAAATTCAAATACATGCAGATTCGGGATCACCCATAAAATCATTAATGAGAATGTATGGAAGTAAAAATTTGTAGATCACATTGGAGAGATGTTACTTCCCATGGATAGTAGGTCAGAAAGGTTTTCTGGCAAGAAAATTGAGATGTTAGATTACAGACCTTTACTTTTCAGATTCACAATAAAGAAGAGTCAAGGAAAATTGTATATTGCAAGAAGAGGGCCATCTGTTTTGGGGGGGATGGCCAGGGTCATCTTAACATGATGATGTTGAACCCGAACAGTTCTTAACCAGTAATGATTGTGGTTGCCAGTCAAGGGTTTGGTAGTGTAATGCTTGAGAGATTTTCCAAAGTGTTCTCAGGTAAAATTGGCAGTGTCACAAAGTTTGAGCATCACATCATACTTAAGGATACTGCCCAGCCAAACATTCACAGAGCCAGTAATATTGCTATTCTGTTATGGGAGGAGGTGCAAAGGGAACTTGAAAAATTGATAAAGACAAAGGGCCCGATTCACAGAATTAACTTAAGACAAAATCCTAAACTTACTACTTTTGGTGTTTACAGAATGCACTTACTACTTTTGGTATTCACAGAATGCACTTACTACTTTTGGTATTCACAGAATGGATTTACGACTACTAACTTTACGTCCGCACTCGGGCCGGAAATTCCGGCCCGGAGGCGGAGCTTCCGGCCCAGAGGCGGAGCTTCCGGCCCGGAGGTGGAGATTTCGGCCATGGCTAAATCTCCGCCACCGGCCGCAATCCCCACCTCCGGGCCAGAAGCTCTGCCTCTGGGCTGGAAGCTCCGCCTCCGGGCCGGAAGCCCCGCCTCCAGGCCGGAATTTCTGGCACGAGTGCGGACGTAAAGTTAGTAGTCGTAAATCCATTCTGTGAATACCAAAAGTAGTAAGTGCATTCTGTGAATACCAAAAGTAGGAAGTGCATTCTGTGAATACCAAAAGTAGTAAGTTTAGGATTTTGTCTTAAGTTAATTCTGTGAATCGGGCCCTTCCTTATTGAAGAGGTAGAAGTATCTGAATGGATTTCGCCTGTGGTGATTGCCAGACGTAACAATGGCAAAATCAGATTTTACATTGACTTGTGCTATCTTAACAACAATATAGTGATAAACAAATTTCCCTTGCCAAAAAAGTCTGACATTTTTGCTTCAAATTGGTTTGATCACTTGACCTATCTGCAGTGTACCATCAAATATCCTTACACGAGGGGAGAGTAAGAAATTCACTGCATTCATCATGCCTATGGGATGTTATCAGTATAAGAGAATGCCGTTTAGGCTAGCGTCCATGGCAGTAGTTTTTCAGACATTAATGCACCAGCTCTTCGGTAAGGCAAATAATATAAGGTATTTCCAGGATGACATATTGATCTATGGTAAAAATAAACAGGAGCATGACACAACAATGAACAAGGTGTTAAAAAGTTCTAAATGAAAGGAATTTAACTATGGAATTTTCTAAATGAAAATTTGTAAAGCATTCTGTGACATATCTCGGCTATGTGTTAAGCGAGGAGGACATTTTTCCCAAACCTATATTAATTGAAGCTATCAGCAAGACCTCAGCTCCTACTAACATATAGAGGAATTAAAATCTTTCTTAGGACTTGTAGAGTTCTACTCCAAGGGGCCGATTCACAGAACTAACTTAAGATAAAATCCTAAACTTACTACTTTTGGTATTCACAGAAGTTAGGATTTTGTCTTAAGTTTGTCTTAAAACAAACTTAAGACAGACTTAAGACAGACGTAAGACAGACTTAAGACAACATCCTAACTTAAGTCTGTCTTAAGTCTGTCTTAAGTTTGTCTTAAGTCTGTCTTAAGTCTGTCTTAAGTCTTAAGTCTGTCTTAAGTCTGTCTTAAGACAAACTTAAGACAAAATCCTAACTTCTGTGAATACCAAAAGTAGTAAGTTTAGGATTTTGTCTTAAGTTAGTTCTGTGAATCGGGCCCCAAGTTTGTAGAACGGTTCTCTAGTAAAGGTTACAATGTGAGACAACTATTGAAAGATAAGGTGGGGCGGAGTTTGACTGACACCAAGATGGCCGCCATTTAGACGAGCTCTGACGACCGTATAAACTATCCTACAATTATCCTCCAGATCCGAGGTCTGCACAGCCTTAAAAACAAAGGCTCTAATTGCCCGGGAACGAGCGCTGCAGCAAGGTGTTTTGAGCTACCAAATCGGATTACGTGGCCAAGAACGGAGTGCGCAGCCTGCCGCACCGATACGCGAATCGCGCGCAGCCTGTGCGCAATGAAACCTGACCACTGCAGAGCGCATCAGGTCGGAGACGTGCACAGCCTCCCGGAGAGCAAGCGGGGGTGAAAAATGGATCAAACTTCCGCTGTCACTGCCGGGTCGTATTGCAATTATGAAAATGATAGTACTCCCCAGATTTCTTTTATATTTGCTAATATCCCTTTAAAACTCACTAGATCCTTTTTCCACACGCTGACCACACAGATGATAGGACTGGCCTGGGTGGGCAAGCAGCCCCGTATTAAATGGAAATACTAACTAAACCCTACGCAGAGGGTGAGCTCAATGAACCCGATTTGGAGACATATTATATGGTAGCGCAACTCCTACATACACATTATTGGATACATGGCTCCCCCACTCTCCCACAACTGTATATTGGGAAGCTCCCATTTCCCTGCCGGTATACTTGCTGCAGAAAATGCAACGCAGATATCACATAATAGATCCAGTGGTATGTGCGAAGTCCTAATTGAGGCAGATTGCAGACATACTGCGCATATCATTGCTGTACTCACCGAGATTGCCAGTTGAATGGTGTGCATGGCTAACTGTTATTGAGGATAAAGCAGTTCTTAAAACATTTAGCTCCTTAAACATTGAATGTATGGCTGACCTTTTTTAAGGAGGGGTGTTGAAGACATGGGATCAAGTACGGGGGCAGATTCCACACCTAACTACGCTAGATAAATACCAGTTTCATATGTTGAGGCAGGCACTGCGCAAATTAATAGGCGAAGACATGGAGGAGCCACAAGAACTAAATCCATTGACATACTTGCTTAGGGCAGAGTCCCCCCAAAAGGGGATAACTATGTTTAATAACCTCTCCCACTCACGCTCTAAACTGGCACTAAGTAAGATTCAGCAAGAATGGGCTGCAGAGCTGGGGTTTGCGGTTACTGAAGCCCAATGGGCATATTGCTATGCACGCACTAAGACCATATAGCAAAAGGGCAGACACAGGCTCATTCATTATAAACACCTACACAGAATGTATTATAACCCTGTCAGGACGTGCAGGTACAGCATGACAGATGATAGTGGCAGCCCACGATGCGGGGCTGGAAATGCAAACTTTATGCACTGAGCATTGGGCTGCCCAGGAGTGTGGGCATATTGGGGGGAAGTATTTGCCACTCTGAATGACATGCTAGGAGAGCAAATGCAGGAATCTCCGATGTTGGCGTTATTGGGCTACGATAAAGTTGTCCCTAAACCCAGTAGGAAGCTCGCTGCAATCGGCATTTTGCTGGCTAAGCGCAGAATAGCAATGCGCTGGATGCAGGGCCCAATACCTACTCTACAAGACTGGCAAACAGATTTAGCATATTGTACTACACACTCCGAGAATTATAACACACAGATGCCAGTAAGATGTAGACCCAAGAATATATGGGAGCCCTACTAACAGTATCTATTACAAAAAGGCTCAGTTAAAAAGGAGGAATCTGCTTTTGAAGCTATGGGCATAGGGTGATTGTATACGGGATGGATGCAAGGCAAGGTTATGTGGTTATGTGGTATTGCTAACACTGAGATGGTAAAGCTGGAATATAGTAGAAAAGATGCAGTGAAACAAAAAACTGATTTAACCTGCCCTCGGGTAAAAAGGTGCAAGGACTGCCTAACGTCACAGATTAATGCATGAAGAAATATGTAGTTACTACCTATCGATACATGTATAGTATTACGTATGAAAATTACTGGACCGTTGAATATGTGGTACATGCTGTACTGTTGTAAAAGATAAATAAATTATTAAAAAACTATTGGAAAATAAGAGCAAATGTTCTTGGACACTTGAATATCAGAATGAATTTGAGGAAATCAGGAGTGCCTTTGTTAAGGATTCTACTTGAAAAGGTTATGACCCCAATTTGAAGAATTATGTTATGGTGGATGCAAGCAGCAAAGGTTTAGGGGGAGTCTTAACACAAAAGGATAATAAGGGACAGGAAAAATAATTGCTTATGCATTCAGGGCATTGTCACCGATGGAGGAAAAGCTCTCTGTCATAGAGAAGGAAACTTTGGCTTGTGTGTCGGCGTTGGAACGCTTTAGATGTTTTGTATGGGGTAAGTATGCACTGTTAGGACCGACCATAAACTGCTTGTGAAACTTTGGACAGCTAAATGTCTGTTTAGGGCATTGGCTAGAATAGCAAGAATGTTCAAGAGCCTGCAGAATTCATCTATAGGGTAGAATATGTTCCTGGTAAAAGCAACCTAATGGCTGATTGTCTAGAATGCCTTTGGACATTCAAGAGTGTGAGAAATGTGAATAGCAAGAGTTCAGAATAGCTCTTATCCATGATCAATGTTTGGCTGGGGTTAAGAAAGAAGAACGGCAAAAGGAGTATGCTACTGATGCTGTTTTACAAAAATTTATCAAATTCATTGAATCAGGTTGGCCCAGTGAATCTGAGTTAACCACAGAATTGAAACCATTTTTAGAGATAAAGAATGAATTATCGGTGGAAGGTAGCATTGTGAAAAGAGGAAATAAGGTTGTTCCTCCAGCTACTTTCAAAAGGAAAATAGTCAGTTTATGTCATGAAGAAAATGGAGGAATTGTCAAAACCAAACAAATAGTCAAAAATGGGTTTAGTGGCCTGGATTGGATGTTTTCATGGAGATAATGGTGAGAGAATGCATCGCTTTTTCAATTGCTGGCATATCCTCAGGACCTTAAGGCCCAGCATGTGTGAGCCTCTTGTTCCACATAGTTCATGGGAGAGAGTTGCCCTCGACATTATGGGACCCATTGGAGAAGGGCAGAAGTATGTGATAGCCTTGATTGATACCTTTTACAAATGGTCTAACATCAAAATCGTGGAAAGGGTAGACAGTGATGCTGTCTTAACATTTATGGATGAGGTTTTCCTAAATAAGGGTTTGTCAGCACAACTGATCATTGATAATAGTGTACAATTTATGTCTGGAAAGGCACATGGTTAATTTGCCAGTGTGAGCATCAAGCATAGAACCACTTCACTCTATAATCCAGTGGGAATGGTAAGATAAAGCGCTCTAACAGAGTGGTTAAAAATGCTGTGCAATTAGCTATTAAGAACAAGGATGATTGGAAAGTCCAAGTATTCAAAACAGTTTGGATGTGTAGAACGGTTACTCATGATGCTTTGGATAACTCAGCTTTTGAAATAATGAGAGGAAAGGAGGCCAGTACCAAAGTTAACCCAGAGTGGTTAGCACATTATGGGCCCCTTATTTCCTGGTACTATTCAATGCGATCTTGAAGGGTATGGAGGTGCCCTGTACTTGGCTGGGTGCAGAGGTGGTTCCGATTTTTAAGAAAGGCTCGCCCCTGCTCCCATCCAACTACAGGCCCATCAGCCTGATAGATGTGTCACAAAAACTTTTTGGAAGGCTTATTTTGGATCGTCTACAGAACTGGATAGAGGAGACCGCTACCATGAGTCCTTACCAGGCCGGGTTCAGAAAGGGGGTATCCACCATGGACCAAATTTTCCGCCTTAATCTTATTTATTGGAGGACGGCACTTGTCGAAGGGGGCAGCTTGTACACGGTGTTCGTGGACTTGCGTGCCGCCTTCGACTTGGTGCCAAGATCCAAACTCTGGAGTGTCCTGGATGACCTGGGAGTCCCGTCAGATATCCTGGCCATCCTGATTAAATTACATCAAGACAACTTTGCGCGGGTCAGGTGTGGCAGGATGGGGGGCTTAACAGAAAGATTCCCCGTTGACAGGGGGGTGAGGCAGGGATGTGTGCTTGCACCCACCCTGTTTTGCCTCTTTGCCAACGGGGTAATCGCCCATCTGTCGCAGATAGAAGACATTGACGCTCCCAAACTGAATGGCAGCAGGGTGCCCGCCATGTTTGCAGATGACACCCTGCTGCTGTCTAAATCCCCCATGGGAATTCAACGGACAGTGGATGGGTTCCTGAAATTTTGTACTGAGAGGGGCCTCGAAATCAACGCCTCCAAGACAAAATTTATGATTTTGAACCCTACCCCCTCAACACGTCCTAACCCTTTGCTAGGTATAGTGCGATTGGAGAGGGTTTCCACATTCGAATATTTAGGGGTAACCCTGAATGAGAAAATGACATGGGGGTCACATATCATTAAGGCAAATTTGAAACTATCACAGAAAGTGGGGGGTATTACTAGAATGGCGGGCAAATCTATATATCGCCCACTGGGCCCCATGATACAGATCTATAAATCCCAAGCTCGGGGCTCAGTTACTTACGGGGCGGAACTTTGGGGCCATGTTCCTGCTAAAAACCTAACAATCACAGAGAACACATTTCTCAGGCAGTTAGTGGCCCTCCCCTCGAGTACCCCATTGTTTCCCCTGAGATTGGACCTAGGTCTCAGGCCAGTCGCTGAGAAACTTGGTCTAAAACCCCTAGCCTTTTGGCAACGAATATGGAGTAGCCAGGATCTTAGTGATTATAGAAGTGAGCTCCAGGAGTTCCTGGCTTTACCGAACACCAGCAACATCCCCTGGTTAAGATACATAAAGAATCTATGTGAATGTTTAGGCCTACCAGAACTATGGACCGACCCTGTCAACTCAAGCGGGAGGACCTCTCGAAAGGCACTCTCACAACTTTATTATCAGTCCAAGCTGACTACCGCTCTAGGCAGTACACGGGCAGGTTCACTTACTCATACATTTATACAATCGAAAGACTCTTACGTAATGGAAAGTGTATTAGACGGTATGGGTCCTGCGATGGCAAGAAAGCTCTACCTACAGTGGAGATACGGTTCCCTACCCCTGAGGGCCTTCACCAGTTCTTGGTCCCAGCCTCCATCAATAGAGCAGTGCCCAGCCTGTGCATATCCCCAGGAAAGTGACCTACATGTGGTCCTTTTTTGCAAAGCCTACCAAAGAGCGAGGAAGTACTGGCTTCTACCCATTCTTAAAAATATGGGATTCAGGAAATATCTGCCTGCGTTCAGAATCCTAAAAACTGATTTGTCACCACCGATTGTTTTTGCTGTGGCAAAGTACTTAATGGCTATGTGGCATGTTCGATCTCGTTTTTTAAAAGAGGGGGGGGTTGTATAATGTTATAAGATATTGGATTATCTGTTTTTATGTTTTCTTTTAATGCTCATATTCTGAAATTTTCGAAAGTCATTCCTTACAGGGAATTGTTGAAAATACTGAAAACTCCAAAATTTTAAAAAACTGCTATGTATTTTTATCTTTGATGATCTAAATGATCGAGAATAAAGATGTATTTGATTTGATTTGGTTAGCACATTCTGTTAAGGCAACGTTTTGCATGAAGGAGGTCAGGATAAAATTGTGGATACCCATTTACAATACAAAGTACAATATGATTTAAGGAAAACAAAATGAAGATAGTATAGTGGAAGTTGGACTGATGGTCAAGGCGAGGAAACCTTGGAAAGTCAAGAAAGGAGAAAGACAGTTCAATGAACCTCCGAAGGTAATTAAGATATTACGTAATGCTCTCATTTTGAGTGATGGCCAAGTTTGGAACTTAAAAAGAATTGCTGGACTTCGCAATGAGAGTGTATAGAATGAAGAGACTACTGACAAAAGTATAAATACTGACTGGGAAGATGTTGAGCTAGCAGCGGATTTTGGAATGGAATGAGTCAGAAAGGCAGATTGAGGCAGAAGGAGGTAATGCAGGAGGAAGTGTTGCAGGAAGAAATGTAGGAGAAGAAGGAAATCTGTGTGAGGAAGGTCTAGTGGAGCTGAATGGAAGAACTACTGGCATGCAACGAAGGGAAGATGGAATTGAGGGTGGTGCTGAAGTGAGGGAAAAAGAAAATGTGTGAGAATGAAACCTAAATGGTTATCTGATTATGAGTGTGAAATAGTAAGTGATCAATGGTATTGTTATGTCATTGGGTTAGTTTTTTTATATATTATTTTGTGGCACTAAATTTTAAAAGTTTATATCATAGTTTTGTTTCATCACTTATGAATGGAGAAGATGTGTCTTGTCAAGCATTCTTTCATTGTTATCCTTTAACCTTGTGAAGCTTGTGCCTAGCTTCCTGGTAACAGGAGATTCTAGGTTGTTTTATAGGATAGTTACTGAGGAGCTGGCGGAGATAGGAGGGTGAAGGTTGTCTGCTTGTACCTTCCCTGGTGTTCCACTTACTATTAAATCCGACTTAAACTACTTTTGTGGTGGATTCATATTTTACAGATAGGTAGTCATGCAGGAGATGGTTAGCATTGAAGTGGAGTCCTTTTTCAATGATCTTACCAATGAAGGATAGGTGAGTGACGGGCTTATGTTATCAGGGTATAATTTACACTTTTTAGTGGGAGGATCTGGTCTGCCTTGAGAGCATCTGGCTTGAGTGAGGGAAGAGCAGACAATAGTAAGTGGAGGTGAGAGAGCTTTCTCGGAGAGCACTTTGGTGAAGGATTAGTGGAAAACATAATCTTCACAGAAAGTGGCATTGAAGAAAGTTGAGGTTGTTGGTGAGATCTGTGAGATACAGTGTGTTCCCCATCTAACAAGTCCTGTGTGATTGCAAGTCTCCTCTATTAACCTGTAACTGACAGTATAGCTGTGAATGGAATGGCCTTTTCCATAAGGATAGCTGTTCCTCTTGAGTAGTTGTAATAAGAATATGTACATCAGACAATGTGAATTCTCGAGCTCTGGCATTAGTGAATTTCTGGCAGTAAAGCTGTGTTAACAGAGTGCCTTTTTAGGAATGCTGAAAGTTGGGAGGAGCTACCACTGAGAATGTGACCTTATTAGAAAAAATAAACTTTATGGAATGTGTGCATTAATGTTACACGTATATGCATTTAAATGTAGTTCAAAGCAGTACTTAGACTTGACTATTTTAATGATTTAATGGTTATTATGTATTGTCAATCATAATACATATGAAATGATAATCACTTATTTTTAAATGTGTATACGCTTAATAAATGTGCACTATTGAATTTATGTTTAACTTGACTTAGCAGTTTAGGATTGTATTTCACCATGCTGCATTTCTTAAAATACTGTTTTAGAATTTCTACTAACACCACATTTCTTGCAGGTATTCACATGCATTGTTAGTTTAGAACAGATACATTAGTGTACTAGAGATAGGGGAAAGAGCCTCAGAAGACCTTGACGAAGGTACATGGAGAACAGAACGTCAACTGAAAGGCCCGTTGAGTAATTGTTACAACCTACGGATTTCTGAGAAAGAGGAGTTGTTCCCATGTCCAGTGTTGGACAATCCAGCAATGTTGCAATCTGCAACTTTGGGATTTAACAAGGACAATGGACCACTGATGGTGTGATCAAGGGGTTGTTGCCTAGTTGACTTTGCACGTTATAATCTGTTCCTCCTGGATTTACACACAGATTTCTTGCAGATTCTTCACAGATGATTTTGGGGATCCCTTCCTAGTTTGTGGATTCCTTGCAGACACCTTACCTCATTCCCGACTATCTATTTGTAAGGAGAACCAATGAATAAAGAGACAGATGACATAGGGAATGCAGCTGAGGACAGTTCCAGTGATATAAAGGTTGATTTTATAACTGAGTTAGTGCTAAATCGTCCAACTCCATAGAATGACACCCAGACTGGTGGAGCAACCAATGTCCCTTTAAGTGAGACTTTGATGTGCCTACGGCACCAGTAAATATGAATTTCAATTCAGGGGGTGAGAATTTGGTAATAACAGCACCTTCAACATCACATGCTTTAAATCCCCCAAATGCATTGACTGTTCTTGTCATAATTGGTCCTGTAGTTCCTTTGTAATAGCCTGGAGTAGCAGGGAATGTCACAAATTCTTTGGACGTTCCTACAGGAATGAATTCCACAGCTAGCAATTCAGTGGGCTCAACAATGAGACCCACTTTTCAGACTCTTATGGTTTTAACACAAGGGAATACACCATGTGCTATGAGTGCAGACCCCACATTAAATCAGGCAGGGTTCAGCTTGAGAAGCTCCTCAGAGGTCATCTCCTTTTTTTCATGCCCAACACAACCGGCCCACCAATGATGAATTGCAGTACCCCTAAGGCAGAGATGCCTATTCGAACATCAACTTCTGACATGTCCTTTCTGGATTCAAATGCCTGGTTTGAGTAGTGGGACCTATAGTGGAGAGATAATTCTTAATACCCCAGCCGAACAACAAGGTCTGACTGCCCGACAATTTGATGATTGACTCAGAGGTATAGAGTAACCCTGTATGTAGTGGGCATAGCAGGACTACGCAAAGGTCCACGGAGTTGCAAACAAACTCCGTGGAACTCCGCTCTGCTCCCCTAAACTGCCTGCCTCCACCCCCTATTAAGAAGTATGTTTGAGAAAACTGTGCATGTGCGTGGGCCCGCCCATGTGCATTTCTTGTTGACTTACTTCTTAATAGGGGGATGGATGCGGGGGCTGGCCAACTCCGCTCCGCTGCGGAGTGTGTGGAGATTTGCCTTCTCCGCATTCTCCATGGAACGCGGAGAAGGCAAATCTCCACGGAACGCGGAGAAGGCAAATGTCCTCATACTCTGCGGGCAGAGTGGAGGTCTCCACCCGGGGTTAGTATAGAGACCACTACCAAGTAGTGGCAATCCTGGAACGAGTGGGACAATTGCTCAATCCCCGGAGAGAGAAAGGGTTATGCATGTGGCCAAATTGAAAGTAGAATTAGAAGAAATGATAATTGGGACTCTCGACTTATCATGACTGAATGCATGCTAGGACAATAAGCTATTGTTCCTGTGCAAAGATATTACCAGACATGCAGGACAGGCTCATGACAAGATCTCTGATTTGGCTCAAAGAGATGGAATTGATATACAGAAATCAAAAGCCCTTCAAAGCAGTTTCGGGTAAAGCTTTAGTGACAGAGATCTCGCCAATATGCATCCATCTAGAATGAATTTACAGATTAAGGAATTAATTGCCCTAGTTCCAAAAGTGGAGTGAATTTGATAAATGGGAAGGTAGATGGTCAAAGAAAAAGGAACCAAAGAAAGTCAGGTTATAGATGCCTCCATCTGGAGCAGAGGAGGGAGATGAGGATGTACACAGTCTTCCCATGAGAGAAGTGCCTTGTGCCTTGTGGAGGGTGTGTCTATATGCCATTGAGCAGTTCAGATATTACTTCCTTCACAAATGATTTTTCAAAATTAAGAGAGAGTCCACTTGAATGGTACAGACAGGTTGATGCAAAAATTTGGATATTTCATTTGAAATTGTGGTTCCAGATGAGCTGTAGATCAAATGCAAAATTGCTGTGGTTTAGAATGAAGTGAAACCAATGAGAGAGACTCAATCGCATGCTCTATTACTGCTGGTGATTTGAAAGTGCAATCAGGTGGTTACATTTTTGAAATCGAAAATCTCTCCTAAAAAGATCGATTGGGTTGAGATTGACAGAACACCCAAGAAACCAATAAGTCATTACATGCTTACTATGAGAGATTGTTGCAGGCATTTAAACGGTTCAGTGGAACTGAGAACATTGAATGCACAGGGTATGGGACATTTTGTGTACAGGTTCCTGTATGCATCAAAGTTTGAGATTAGTTCCATGATTCAGCAGCATTTGATATGTTGGCAGTGTAAACCCATTGATGAAATATTTAGTATTGAAGCAATGACGCTCAGAATGGTGAATTTGTGCCGTCACATGGAAACAATATGGTTCAGACACAGCAAGTACAGAGAGTGTGAATTCATAGCCCTAATCTCAATGTGCTACAATCTCAGGTGATGCAAGTTCCACCATCCCCAATGCAACAACAAAATGCAAATGTCACATATTTCCAGAAATACAATGAGAACCAGGGGGCATATGTATCAACATCTCCATTTGCGATTCTCAAATAGCGATTTTTTGAGAATCGCTATTTGAGAATTGCAAAACGGGATGTATCTAAAAATTCGCACAAATTTTGCGAATTCTTAAAATTCCTTAATTGCGATTAGCAAATTACGAAATCGCCATTAAGGAATACCTTCCCATTCATTCCTATGGGCCAGGGGGCACATAGCAATGAATGGGAAGTCCTTCTCAATTTGCGAATCGCTATTTGCTAATCGCAAATTGAGAATATTTTCAAAGGTGCAAGGGTGTCATTATGACACCCTGATGCACCCCTGAAATCAGAAGGTGTGCACATATGGTGCACATACATGCCCTAAGGGCATGTATGTGCGCCACATGGCACTTTGAAATATGCAAAAAAGTGCATATTTCAAAGAAATCGCAAATTACCATCAACTTGAAGTTGATGGTAATTTGCGATTTCTTAAGGAGAAATCGCACAACTTGGGTACGTGTTACATTGCATTTAAGAAATCGCAATTTGCGATTTCTTAAATGCTTACGCAAACTTAAGAAATCGCAAAATTAGCGATTCCTTAAGATTGCGAGGCTGAAATGCCTCATACATCTCATTTTGCGATTTTGTATTCGCAAATGCTGTTTTTTTGCGATTCGCAGCGTTTGCGAATACAAAATCGTTTGATACATATGCCCCCAGGTCCACAATGTGAATCAGGGTATGCCCCATCAATATTCCATGATCCAAGCAGATGAGTCCATCTCAGACCTGTTCCAACAATGGGGCCTGAGAGTGGAGGAGGATTGCTTGCATGGCGTACCTGTAGAGGTAGATCAGAGTGGTCAATCCATGGTGGGCAAGGTAAATGGCAATCCTGTCCTGTTCCTCATTGACATTGGTGCTACCCGCTCTACTGTAAGAACAGCAGAGGCTCCTAACCTATCCCTCTAGGAACAAAGAATCTAAGTTGTAGGAGCTGCAAATAAACAAATTGACTAGCCCAGTTTCAGGAGCAATACCTGTTAAGATAGGGTCCTTTGAGGATTTGAGCCGATTTGTGGTGTGTGATTCTAGCTCTGTGAACTTGCTTGAACGAGACCTCTTGTGCAAGCTGAATTCTTCTATCTACTGTACCCCACGTAGGATTGAATTCCAGACCCATGATGAGGGCATCGTCTTTAAACTGCTCAGACAGAGATCAGAAACATAAAAAATGTAACCCATATTGACACAATACGATTTGCCCCCCATGATTGTGAAACACAGTTTTACCTGGCGTCTGAGACTTTTCAGGTAAAGACATGGGACTTATCAAAGGTGTTGAACCAGTCCGCATTACAGTGGAACCAAATGCTGAGTCCCCTAGAATCCCACAATACAATCTGACCCCTGATACTGGTGCTCGGATTACTCCTGTGACTGACTCAATGATTGAGCAAGGCATTCTGAAAGAGATTGTGGGTAGTCCATGTAACACACCCATTATGGATCTGCAGAAACCCATCGGCAAGTACCATATTGTCCAAGACTTGAGAAAGATACATTCTATTGTTGTTTCTTGTTGTCCTGTGGTACCGAATCCAACACTAATTTTGATTCAGATTCCATGTGAGGCCGAGTGGTTCTTGTCATCAATTTCTATCAAGCCTTGTTTCCTATACCATAGCATGAGGATAGTCAGTTTCTCTTTGCTTTCCATTTCAGCAGCTGTGCCTTGGCATGGTGCCGGGTCCCCCAAATGTATATGGAGAGCCCCTCAATCTTTAATCAAATACTCAAAAAGAATCTAAATAGTCCTTAGTGATGCCCTATCACTCAGTCCTAGTCGAGTATGTTGACGACCTATTTGTGGCATCAAATACGCAGGAGGCTTGCAAACACGACACAATTGCATTGCTGAACCACTTAGCTGAGAATGGCCATATAGTGTCCTCAAATAAACTGCAGTTCTGAAACAAAGAAGTCCTGTGTCTAGGACATCATTTTGAGAAAGGAGCAAGGAAGGTGTCACAAGAGAGATTTGTAATGATTCTGAGAATGAATCCGCCAACCACCCAGAAAGAAGTCAGAATGTTTTTTAAATTAGTGGGCTACTGTCGACAGTGGATTCCTAACTTTTCCCTGATGGCCACACCTTTACAGAGGCTGACACACAAAGACGTGTCAGGTCCAGTACCATGGGATGACAGCTGCATGTGTGCCTTCTCAGAGCTGAAAGAATGTCTCTACCGCGCCCCCAGCATTGGGAATGCCCAATTATAATAAATATTTTGCTTTGTTTTGCAGTGAAAGACAGGGTTGTGCTCTTTCAGTGCTAACTCAGATGCACTGCAATGCTCGCAGACCTGTGGCTTATTTTTCTGCACACTTCCAGCTGATTTGTCTGGCTGTCATAAAACTGTTGCCCCCACTAGTGTAAGCATCGAGCAGTGTGAGAGCATTGTTATGGGTCACCCCTTAACAGTTTTTGTACCCCATTCAGTTGAGGTGTTGCTACCCTAAACTTAGACACAACACCTGACCAATAGTTGGCTTACCAAGTATGAACAAGTCATCCTTGGAGCCAAAAATGTATCCCTTAGCAGGTGTACTATACTAAATCATGCCCCCCTACTGCCCCTTCCTGAGAACAAAATGGTTGAAGGTGAAGTGGAGCCTGACTGCCTTGATGTTATTGAACTATGCACCAAGCCGAGACCTGACATATAAGATGTGCCACTACCTGAATCAGATTATGTGCCGTTTGTTGATGGGTCTTGCCTACGAGACCATGAAGGAATCCTGAGAGCTACCTCTGTTGTCCGTACTGTTTCAGTTGTGGTTGAAATTTCCTGGCTTCAAGGAGTCTTTTCAGCACAAGAGGCAGAATCGATTGCTCTTACTAGAGAATTCTGTGTTTTCGACCAGCTGAAGGTGACAATTTTCAGACCAGCTGAAGGTGACAATTTTCACCGATAGTACAGCTTTGGTGTCGTTCATGACTATGGGCAGTTATGGCGCCAACGCAGATTCATGCTCTCTTCTCGGTCACCTATCCACAATGGTGAGAGTGTGAGAAACTTGTGATAGGCTCTGCAATTGCCTGCCCATATTGCTGTGGTACAATGTCGTGCCTGCACACAGACAGGGCACAGATTATGTGAAAGTGGGTCACATATATGCTGATGAAGCTGCACAGTATTGCACTTGAATTCATGCACCTTTAATGGAGACTACGTCAATGAAAGTTCAGATGTCACAAATTGCAATCTGCTGTTGTCTGTTGTGGATACCTGGGAGGAAGTTAAGAGGAAGACGTGCCAGAAGCAGAACAGCGGGTTGGGTAAGAGGAGGTTGGGTCAAAAGAGCTAAGGATCACATTAGGGGGCATATTAACAGCTGGCCGTGCTTAGCGATAATTATATTATCGCAGGCTATCTCTGGCATTTATCGCCCTGGTAGCGCGTTATTAACAACGCGTTACTCCAGGGCGATAAAAATTCCAGAGATAGCAAGTTTATCGCCCTTTTGCAGGGAACATCGCTGGTTTTCCAGCGATGTTCCCTGCAAAAGGGCGATGACCTTTCTGTTACGACCCACAGGGTCGTATTAGCATAATCCAACCCCTATTTTAGGGAAGGCTAAGTCAGGATTTTAGCAGATGTTAGGTTTTGGCGAAAACGGCCGTTTTTGCCAAAATCTAATGTGTGCTAAAATCATGTGGTCTGCCTTGTAAATATCACGATGTAAACATCAGCAATATATGGAAGGTAGTCCATCTTTGGGAGATGCAAAGTGAGGCGTTGGGAAAAAGGGTGCTAACATGCAATTATGCATGTTAGCACCCTCTTGTAAATAGGGCGCTGGTTTTATCTCCGCTTTTTTGGCTTTGTAAGCCAAAAAGGTGGAGATAAAGCCCTTGTAAATATGCCCCTAGGTTTTTATGAGATGGAAGATTGGTGTTTCCAGATTGCTTGTTACCTCCAATGATGAGACATTATCAGGGCCTTGCACATGTAAGGACAGGTGCTGATGTGAGCCTCTTCAGACAGACATGGTTTGACCCCAGATTCAGATTGATGACTGAAAATGTGTGTCACAGCAGAATGTAGGCAGAAGGACAGCAGCAACACTGACTCAAATAGGGAGATCAGGAGGACCCTTCAACAGGATGCAATTTGACTTCATTGAGATGCCCATTTGGAATGGATTGAGATATGTCCTAGTGGTTGAGTGCATCTTTTCAAGGTGGGTTGAAGCTTACCCGACTAGGAGAAATGATAGTCTCACAGTGGCCAAATTGTTGTTGATGGAGTTAATACCGCAGTTTTTGGCTTCCCGACTTCTTTGGAGTCAGACCAAGGAACTCATTTTAAAAGTGAGTTCCTGAAGATGTTATGTGCAGCCTTACAAGTTGAGCAGATGCTCCACAGCAGTTACAGACTAGAGGTTTCTGGAATTGTAGAACAAGTAAACAGCACTTTGAAATCTACATTGGCTAAAGTGTGTGCTTCAACAACTCTGAAGTGACCTCATGCTTTGCCTCTTGTGTTGATGAGTCTAAGCAGTACTCTGGATAGGAGTACAGGACTGTCACCCCATGCAATTCTTATAGGGAGGACCATGAGACTGCCAGCTGTGCCTGCAAATGAGCTTGCGAACATTACAGATGACATGATTCTTGATTACTGCAAGGAACGAGGCAGATGTGGTACGCTCTGTGTCTCACGCCTCAACAGGAGCAGTACCATGATCTCAATCCCGGTGACAGGATAATGGTGAAGAAGCACGTGCGCAAGTTGTGCTTGGAACCTAGGTGGCATGGCCCCTGCCAGGTGATTCTGGTAACCATGACAACTGTGAAATGCGGAGGACTCCCTAACTGATATAACAGCATCTGTTCCTGATGTGCTGGTGGCTACAGTGAGACAGAGGGAACAGGTTAGTCAAGCAGTTGGGGATCAGGAAGCTCTTGGGACAGCACTCATTTAGCCTAAGGGGGGTCAGAGAGAGTCAACAGCTGAAGTTGGTACTGGAGGGTCTCATCCAGTAGTGCTGCCTGCGTTAGATTCAAACCCTGGAGAAGGGCCTAGTGCAGTAGTGGTATGAGTTGTACCTGGAAACTAGTGGCCAAGAAGACAGGAGAGAGTGAGACATTTGAGTAGTCCACATACCACACAGAAGGGCCAATAGTAGGGAGACAAAAGAGAGCAAGAGTGCCCTGTTGGGGGTACTCCTCACCTGAATTTACTTACCTAGCTGTAATTGACTGAGAAAGAGCATTTTTCACCTTTCGCTATAAATGTTCAAATCCAATTGAGCCTCCTTGAACTGAACTTTTGAAATTGCATTGTCGCTAAACAGAGTCAATTTATTCTGGAAGTGATCATTAGTGAGTTTGAATTGTGCATTTATTAGAGACAGAACTTTATAGCATTACAAAGAAGAATACCAAGGCTCTAGTTGGTAAAGGATCCTAAGGTTCTCCCTTAGAAGAACACACAGTAGAGCTAAGGAGGTTTCACAAAGATCATTGTACAAATTTCACTGGAAGAGATATTTGAACTTTGCTTTGCTATCTGCGCAAATGGAAACCAACTGAAGGAGCTGTGCTACAATCTTCTGGTTAACAGTTTGTCACCATAGAACTCATGGAGCCTAATCCAAATGCTATTAGATTCAAACGCATATGTGCAGGAGTATTTGGTGTTGTCACAATAGTACTAGTTGATTAACTTATAATTCAGAATTTACCATATCATTGACAGGCAGAAGAGTCTAAGGGCCTGATTATGGGTGTGGCGGTCTTGGAGCGGGCGGCCACACCAGAGCCCCACTCCAAGACCACTAACCACATGCTCAGTCCGTCCATTGGATTACGAGTTGTAATCCTGGTGGGTGGTCTTGCAGTGGCGGTGCCTTTCTACGGCTCATAGGAGAGCCTTAGAAAGGCACCGCAGTAGGAGAACCGCAGCCCGTTCCTGCATGGACAGAAATGCACAATGTGGTGCATTTCTGTCTGTGCAGGAACAGGGGGTGCACAAATACACGGGGGCATAACATGTGCCCCCCTGCATGCATTCTCATGCACAGAGGCAATAGGGGGCCCTATAGGGTCCCCTTAGCTTCCTCACCGCCACCCTTTTCATGGTGGGCTTACCACCATGAAAAGGAGGGCAGTAGAGAAACCCGTAATATGCTTGCCGCTGCTGGACCACCAGCACATTACTCTTCCTCAGACACTGCACAACAGCCATGGGATCAGGGATTGTGGCAGCATCAGTGGTCCAGTGATGGTCCAACCGCCATACTTATAATACGGTGGGTGGATCGCCAGTCTGGTGGTCCATGGACCACCATCAAGGGACCGCCAAATTCCTAATCGGGCCCTAAGTCTACACACATCCCTCAACCACGCCTTCCTACTGATAATAGTTTACCTCCATTAGATGAGAAAGAGTCACATATAGATGCTTCTAGAGGAGACTACTCATTAAATGTTTATTCCAAGCTGCTTTATGAATATGTTGATACTTTGGATGCTAGGGATTGCTATGTATGCATGCAATTACCTGCAGAAGTTGCTAAGGGGATAATGTATCACCACCTTTCCACGACATATGGAGTTACCTGTTGTTGGAAAGGCGTTCTCCGGGGGGCTTTGGAATACGTTCCTGACCACCCTTTGACCCACCTCTCCCAGAGTTAGGCCGAGCAAGGGCGGGGAGGCCCTTCCTGGAAGGGTCTCGTTCCTAGGATCGCACACGCTGAGCTTGCACTATCTGACAGAGGGACACCACACAGTAGTTCTTCGTAAGACAGTATACTTTATCGATAGTTTCAAGGGATCGTTATGATCCGAAATGCAGGTATTGAATCAATGCCACAAGCGGCGGCGATCTCGTGATGGGGGTATGGGGGTAGCGAGACAGTCTTTGAATTCAGTGTCTCCGCGGAGTATCCTTCGCACAGCTCTCAATCCTCGAGCTGGGGGATGCTGTTTCTGTGCCGCGAGTCACTCAGCAGGCACAGGTGGTTTCGGAGTCGGGGAGCCGCGACGGCATCAGCAGGGCTCAGATGGTTCAGAGTTCGTGGAGCCGCGACAGCGTCAGCAGGGCTCAGATGGTTCAGAGTTCGGGGAGCCGCGACAGCGTCAGCAGGGCTCAGATGGTTCAGAGTTCGGGGAGCCGCGACAGCGTCAGCAGGGCTCAGATGGTTCAGAGTTCAGGGAGCTGCGACAGCGTCAGCAGGGCTCAGATGGTTCAGAGTTCGGGGAGCGGTTCTTCGGTTCAGAGATCGATCGAGCCGCGACCAGGTCAGCAGGGCTCTCGTAGGTCAAGGTCTTCTCTACCTCCCGTCCCTTCAGCACCCCTTGTTATACTCCCCCTCCTCTTTGAAGTCCGTAGTCCTCGCTGAGAGAGGTCTTGGTGCCTGGGGGCGGTGTGTTGGGATTTCCTGTCGCTCGGCCCTTTGATCTGTTCAGGTGGGTCTGGGAGGGACTCCAGATGCCCAGCAGGCGAGGCGCCCGCTCACCGGGGGCCTGGTGGCCGATCGAAACCCTCCGTGGGGAGGAGACCAGAGGTGTGACAGGGACGGCGTCTCCTGGTCTGGCTTGGGGGCTTCTCTCTCTCTCGGCCGGGCATGCGTGGTAGGGTCTTGGGTGTTGCTGGGGCCCCAGCCGGCCATCGGGTTGTTGGGACATGGTGGCCGGAAGTCTGTGACATCGGGGATCAGGTGCGGTTGCAGGGTGGCTTGCTGGTCGGGAGGGCCCACGCCACGAGGCCGGTCTCACACATGCCCCTCCCAGCGGAAAGGCGGGGAGAACTACCCATCCACTTGGGGGTTCTCCTCGCTGAAGCGGAAGAATCGGGACAGGCCGTCAGCGTTGGCGTGGTCAGTCCCGGGGCGATGCTCCACAGTGAAGTCCATCCCCTGGAGGGAGATTGACCATCGTAGCAGCTTGGGGTTTTCTCCTCTCATTTGCATCAGCCACCGCAAGGGTCGATGATCCGTTTGAACTCGGAAGTGGGTTCCGAACAAGTAGGGCCGTAGCGTTTTGAGGGCCGAGACTACTGCGAAGGTCTCTCTTTCAATGGTGCTCCACCGCTGTTCTCGAGGTAGCAACCTTCGGCTGATGAAGGCTATGGGCTGATCTATGCCTTTGTTGTTGAACTGTGAGAGGACTGCCCCGATGCCGTGTTCCGAGGCGTCCGTCTGGACCACAAACTCCTGAGAGTAGTCGGGGGCTTTGAGTACCGGAGCAGTACATATAGCGGCTTTCAAGGCGTCGAACGCTTTTTGGCACGGGGGAGTCCACTGTATTTTCTTCGGGTGCTTTTTGGAGGTTAACTCTGTGAGGGGGCCTGCGATGCTGCCATAGTTCCTAATAAACCTCCGGTAGTAACCGGTGAGGCCCAGGAAGGCCCGGACTTCCGTTTGGGTTGTTGGGGGTTCCCAGGACAAGATGGCGTCAATCTTCGGCTGGAGGGGGGCGACCTGCCCGCTTCCCACCTGGTGCCCCAGATAGATCACTGAGCCTTGTCCAATTTGACATTTGCTGGCTTTGATGGTTAGGCCGACCTGGCGCAGAGCCAGCAGTACTTGCCGGAGGTGCTGGAGGTGTTCGGTCCATTGGGAGCTGAATACTGCTATATCGTCTAGGTACGCTGCGCTGAATCCCTCTAGTCCGGACAGGACCCTGTTCACCAGTCGCTGGAAGGTGGCCGGGGCATTTTTCATTCCAAACGGCATCACCCTAAAGCGGTAGTGCCCATCCGGGGTGGAGAAGGCGGAGCGCTCCTTGGCTCCCTCAGTGAGTGCAATCTGCCAGTATCCGCAGGTGAGGTCGAAGGTGCTGAGGTAGCGAGCGGCCCAATTTGGTCGATGAGCTCGTCTGCGCGGGGGATAGGGTGAGCGTCCGCTTGGGTGACCGCATTGAGTCCCCGGTAGTCCACACAGAATCTCAGCTCGGGGGCGACCCCAGGGGCGGCCGCTTTCGGGACCAGGACTACTGGGCTGGCCCAGGGGCTGTCGGAGGGTTCAATCACCCCGAGGGCCAACATCTTGGTTACTTCGGTCTGGATGCAGGTTCAGACCCGGTCAGGGACCCGGTAGGCTTGGTGTCTCACTGGCGGGCTGTCGCCGGTGTCTACGTCGTGGACACACCAGTCGGTGACCCTAGGGGTTAGGGAGAAGAGGTCTGTGAATTGTCCTAGTAGCCGGCGACAGTCGTCGGACTGTTGGGGGGTGAGGGTGGTTGACAGTCTCACCCCCTCTATGGAGCCATCTGTCTCTTTAGCACACAGGGGGTCTGGAAGGGGCTCTGTGTCTTCTTCAGTCCCATCGTCGGTGGTCAGGAGCAAACTCAACTCCGTCCTCACAAAGTGGGGTTTGAGGCGGTTCACGTGGAGGACCCGGAGGGGGTTCCGCGGGGACTGCACATCAACTAGATACGTGACTTGACTCTTCCACTCGACCACCTTGAAGGGACCAGTCCATTTGTCTTGGAGGGCTCAGGGTTTCACCGGGGCCATGACACAGACCTGTTGGCCCGGCTGAAACTCGACCAGCGTGGCATTCTGGTCATACCAGCGCTTCATCTCTTCCTGGCTAGCCTCGAGGTTTGCCTCGGCGAGTTCTCGGAATTTCCGGGTCTGGTTGCGGAGCGCCAGGATATAGCGGAACACATCAGGAGGGGTCCCCCGGAGAATCGTCTCCCAGCCCTCTTGTGACAGGGACGGCGTCTCCTGGTCTGGCTTGGGGGCTTCTCTCTCTCTCGGCCGGGCATGCGTGGTAGGGTCTTGGGTGTTGCTGGGGCCCCGGCCGGCCACCGGGTTGTTGGGCCATGGTGGCCGGAAGTCTGTGACATCGGGGATCAGGTGCGGTTGCAGGGTGGCTTGCTGGTCGGGAGGGCCCACGCCACGAGGCCGGTCTCACACCTGTAGTTTATTGCTGAACTTATTCTATGCGCAAGGTCATTTTACATACTATTACTCAAATCATGACTTGGTTTTTTCAGAACTTCCTGTGCTGAATCATCTGAATGGACAGCCTAATGAAAAAAACACTGAGATAGTGGGACATTTCTTTAAACCCATCTTGACCCTGGACACTGCGTATGCACGCAGACATAATCTCACTTGTGTCTTATCAGATGTAGAAAAGAAATTCATAGATTCAGTAAAAGACAGAAGGAGAGACATTTTAGCTAACGCAACCAATCATTCAAAAGTGTCACAATGGCCTAAAGATGAAAATGAACATAAGTTAGTGGGAAGTATGGTAGCTTTAGCTTTGGATTGGCAACATAGGGGGAGATTATGCATATTCATAAGTAAATTCACAACTGACACAAATTTCGTATGAACTAGTGAATGTGACTATACAATCGAAGTTAGAGGAAATTAGGAGTTATACCTAGATGGAGCAGATTCTATTTTTCCTGGAGTTTATTACATTTGCGGGACACATGCATTTTACTGGTTACCCAAGAGCTGGTAAGGAATATGTTACACAGTAGTAGTTTTTCCAAAGATCTATCATGTTGGACAAATTGATGATTTGACAAGGGAACAACACATGAGAACTAAAAGAGGTGCTAGTGAAATTGTAGGAGATATTTTCGGAGCTTTGATACCATCTGTAGGAGTGATACTCAACTCACATAAGATTAGAATGCTTTCTACTGCAGTTGATAAGTTGTCTACTAGTATAGATACAGAAATGGTTGCAATCCGATCAATGGTTTTGCAGAATCCACTTGCTTTAGACGTCCTTCTTGCAAAAGAGGGTGAAGTCTGATGGATGTTGTAAGTTCAACAATGTTGTAGTTACATTCTAGACGTGAGCAGGGACTTGAAGGAATACATCAGCAACATTACCGACCTCAAGAAAGATTTGAAAGGGTTAACAGCAACAGGTGCTTTTAAAACAATAGAGAATGGGTTTTCTGCAATTGGCAGATAGTCTGGAAACCTAAGTAGTGGACTTGTTGGAAGCATTTTGAAACCCTTAGGGATATTTGCTCCTTGTGGATTATTCTTGATTGTAATCTTTAAAATACAGAAACCTTCACAAGTCAGAAAAGGAGTGAAGAGAAAGAGAAAGAGGGCAGATATAGAACTGGAGGATAGACAGAGCAAATGCTATGATGACGCGAAATTTCTGGGGGATTCCAGAAGTAAGATGATGAAAACAACCAGATTGTAATCTGTCCATTTGATAAGACAGGGGCAAAAGGTGCAGGGCAAAGTTGTCCACTCTTTACATGTCACAAATTACGACAGAAAATGTCAACAGATACATGACATGAACATGCACTTAGCACATGTTTCTTACTATTTTCAGTTATTTCTGGAATTTCTTCACTTGATATCACTATTAAAGAGTGTCTTTATTGTAGAATTGGAGAATCTACTCATAATTATGTGTCTAACCATGTTGATTAGGATTTTTAATGAAGCTTCATTGATATAAAATCATCCTAGTTTAATAAAGAATGTACTTACTCTAAAAAAGGAACCCAACTTTCCTAAATATGTGCTATACTGTATGATTAACACATAATGAGTTGAAACTGTGATTAAAATCATCCTCATATATGTGGAATGTGATTTTATTAGGAATGATAAAGTTTATGTAATGATCTACTGGTTATTATGTAATGTGAATCCTAATGCATTAGAAATGATACATTCTCTTGTGTTTAAATGTGCAAACACATATTGAATATGCAGCGTTTAATTTATGTTGAACCTAACTTAGCACTGTAGGCCTTTATTTCACCATGCCGCATTTCATAAAATACTGTTTTCCATTTACTGGTAACATGCCATTTCTTGGAGGTATTCACATGCATTGTTAGTTTAGAAGAGACGCATTACTGTACAAGAGATAGGGAAAAGAGCCTGATAAGAAAACCTTAACAAAGGTACGTAGAGAACAGAGCATCAACTGAAAGGCTTCTTGAGAAAAAGGTGCTGTACCCATGTCCAGTGTGGGACAATCCAGCTATCCTAGATTATTCATGTAAAGGAGAGAGAACCTTCGATTATTTTCAGAGCTCCAGGTTTTGATGCTACTATTCTATATTGCTGCTACAGATTCTGCTTGTTTTTGTAGTACTAATTCGCCTCAATTTCTTCAGTCTGGGAATTACAGTTGTTATTCTGTATCTTTATAGCATGGTCTCAAGAATTGTGTATTTGAACTTGATTATTGTTAGACTTGGCCCTTCTGGCAGGTTCACCCCTAAACTTTTTGCGATTATCTTAGCTTTTTCCCTATGTTGTGTGAGTGGTTTTAGGCCTCTAGGTGCTTTTACACTGTGTCCCAGTGGAAAGTGCATGCGCGCTGTTACATTTAGTGAGACTGACCTGCCCTCCCATAGGAATGCATGGGGAATGTATGTGTCCATGGTAGTTCCTGATGCGTGGGGAGTGCAGGGTCGAGTTTGGTATGTGCGAACTCGTGAGAGTGAATGCTGCGCGATGATGTGTGCGGCGTTACTGTGTCTAGTATAGAAGTGCCACTTCTAGACGCTGGCATAAATGTGAAGTGACTGTCTGGTGTGTGATTGGCTGGTGTGCCTGGCTCCAGGAGTCAGGATGGGTCTGCCCCAGTGGTGAGTGGAGAGATCTGCATGTTGATGAGTGGGAGGAGTACACCTGGGACCTGAATAGGGCTGGGCTTTCCCACACAATGCTGGCTCCGCCCCCTGTGGTGCGACTGATGACCCTGGCCTGTTCTGTGAATAGGGAGAGGGGCTGAGCAAAACAAAGTGCTCAGGAACCAGTTGCATCTTGTTCGCACCTTCCCTGCACCTTGAGACAAAGGAAACCTGTGTATAAAAAGGGGCTGTGACCATGTAAAATGTTCTTCTTCTGATCCTAATTGGAGGGGGGGCCTGCTGCTGCTGCTAGGCGCCAGGAGAGACCGCCACTGGGGACTGCCTCCCTGCCTGGAGGGCCCTGTGAGCTGGCCCCTGGACCCAGCCCTTGCCCCCCTGCCTCCTGGACGCCTTTATTCCTAAAAACCTTGCCTTATCTGGAGGAGCGCTGTGGTTTGGGCTAAGGAGCGCCTTTGTTGTGACCAGCAGCGCTGAGCTAGGATAATTTGCGAGGGAACCCCGACGTAAGGATTCCCCCGATTTTTGCCCGTGTTTGCTAGCGGGTGCCCACCCCGCATTGTGGTGCTCGTTGGCGGGTGCCCACCCCGCTTATTTGATCGTATCTCACTTTAAAACGAAGGCGGGAGCCCACCCCGCGCTTCAGTGAAAGGACGAGGAAAAATCACCGCTGCAGCCCGGTCCGAAACAGGAAGCCAGGCAGCCCCGGTGGAGACGTGGGTGTGGCTAAACACAGGAAGCGGACGGGAGCCTACCCCGCGCTCCTGTAACGAAGAGACGGAAGCAGGAAGCAGCCCGGCAGCCTCGCAGGCTCGAGAACGAAGTCCCGGTCTCGAGACGAGGGACCTGGTGAAGCGAGGCGGAAGGAAGAGCCCCGCGCCTACACCGGAGGAGGCGTCCCCCGCAGTGAGGAGTCCCCCGCTTCCGTCCGGTGAGTGGGGGCTCTTTTATACATGGTGTATGGGGCTTCTCGTCGTGATACCTGAGCGGCCCCGCAACTGACAGCGTGCCGCTCCAACGTCTGGCATCCTCGTGTCTCCGAGTACCAGAGCAGAACTCCAACATTGGGGGCATTTGTTCGCAAGAGTCCCCTGGCCAGGCCAGTCTTGCCCATCCTTCCTTTTGTGCACAGCGGCGCCGCAGTTGCGGGCCGCTGCAACGAGTGGGGCACCTTTCAGGAAGAAGTCCCAGTGGGGGCTTCAGCGGCATAGTCAGTGCCAGTGTCATTTTCTTGGGCATTATTATTCCAGAGCCCGTGAGGCTCCAACGTTTGAGACAAGTTCTTTCTTTTTGTTGTCCCTCCTAATTGGCGCAGGAGTATTTCAGGAGCCAGTCGCACAGTGGGGGCATGATTATTTACGGAGCCCCATGGGGCCCCAACGCGCTGCATATTTGATCTAAAGGCACAGTGGTGCCCGGCCTTATCTGATTACCAGCTGCCCAGCACTTAGTGGGCACTGCAACGTTTAGGCCTGATCTTTGCGCCTTCTGCCTTGACTGCGTGCGCAGTCCAGCCCCGACACTTTGGACAAAGGGCGTTTGAGCCCCTGAAAGGCTAAGTTGGCCTGGGGGCAGTTTTCCTGTGTTGTGCCCTCACCTAGGGTGTATGGTTATTGTTACATGTGTACTTTTGCACCATGTGTATTGCCTTGATGCTATTTTTATTTCTAACTTTGCCTATGCGTAGGAGAGGGTTTTTCCTAGTATAGGTTATGCTAGTGTGTTCATGGTTCCCTGCTATATGATATATGCCTATGGTGTTTAGGATTGCGTAGGGTGTACTTACCTTTTACCAGTGGTAACTGGTTGTGCGCTACATTTATTATTTGTTCTACCTTTCTACATTTACCATTGGTGATTTGTGCTGAATCTGACAGTGGTCCATGTGGCCCTGTCTTGTGTAAATAATCCCCTGTAAATTCCGCCCAGTGCCAGTTGGCACGGTGTAAATTGTGTGAATATTATATAATGTGTTTTGGTATAATACAAAAGCTATTTTTATATATAACCTTGTGTGGAGTTTCTTTTGTGGTGGACCTTGGATGTTGTTGATGTGTGCGCGCGCAAACGTTCTACACATTGCCTCCGGGATAAGCCTGACTGCTCGTGCCAAGCTACCAAGGGGGTGAGCAGGGGTTTTCTTTGGCGGGTAACTCCCCAGCCCTGACTATAGTGGTGGTTTCTGCCTGGCTTTGGCGCAAGCCCTAGCCAACCAGAAATCCCATTTCTAACAATTATTAATTTGTAATGAAACCTTTTGAACTTGGCTACAGATTCCTGGTCCTCATTGTGTAGCCACATGGTTTGCACTGTTAATTGAAACTTTGATTTAATTCAAATGCTAACTCCCATCACCTTTCAGTCAGACCTAAACGATCTATCGGAGGCCCAGTGGTAAGCAAATGGTCCCAGAAAATGCTGTATCAATGGCATGAACCTTGATGTCTTTAAGCTCCAACTTTCACCGAATTCACCCTGGACACCAATCTAACCCTCAAGGAACACATTGCTATAAACACAAAGGCGGCCTGGTACCAGATCTTTCTTCTAAAAAAGTGAATCAGTTTCTTTTAGAAAGCAACTGCAGACCTGCTGTTCAAACCCTCTTCCTATTACATCTGGATGGTGCTAATGGCTTGCTTCATAGCCTCCCAAACTCCACACTGGCACCCTTCAGGAAATCCGAGAAACCATGGCTCATCTCATCCAGGGCCAGAAGCAATATGATCATATCACCCCCATTCTGCTGGAACTCCATTGGCTCCCCTTACCAGACCATACTTTCCTCAAAACCAGCAACATCATTTAGAAAGCCATCATGACCAGCCCCCTGGCTTATCTTGCACACAAGCTCACCTTCTATGGTGGATCTCAGCACACCAGCATCCAGGCCACCTCAGTCTAAGAAGTGTAAAAAAGGAAAAGCAAGACAAGAGGCCTTTTTCAGATATGCACCCTGGATCTGGATTAACATTTCCCTATACATAAGGACTGCCCTATTCGGCTCCAATTTAGGAAACAGTTGAAGACACACACCTCTTAAAAGACCAATACTTTACACAATACAATAAGCAGCTACCTCTCATATTTCTCGACTCTATGCTTGTCTTTGACACCGTACATTGCTCTGCTGCCTTTATGGCTAGGTCTGTGTTATATACATACCACATACATATATATTTACAACACTTTGCCGTAGTGACCTTGTGCACCCCTATATCTTATAATTCAATCTTTTTCCTTAAGACTATGGAGATGATGTTAGACTAGATGCCCAGACAATATTATGAAGCAGCGACTTTAACTCACTGTTAGCCCCTTTATTGGATAAAACAAGAACAAGAGTTTTCATTTGCTTCACGAGTAGATAACATACCTCCCAGAATAAACTATTGCATAGCCACTACAAATGGACGTGGGTGGGGAAATAATACCACACCCCTGCTTTTGTACCATGCCCTAGTTAAGATAACAATCTAAATCCTAGGGACAACTGCCCATACCCCATTAGTTACATTCTTGACAATGTCAATGCTAGATAACACACAATTGCGAGTGCTCCTTGTCGAGTACTTTAAAAAACTAATGTTGACTTAGTATCCAGCTCTAGGGTGGTGTGTGAAACCTTAGAATAATCTAGGGAGCAAGAATAGGAAACCATAAAGGTGAGCTGAAATCAATACATCATCGCTTATTTAAGCGACAAACGAAGCTGAAATGTTGATGACACAACAGATCACATCAAGAGACACAGCCAATGTAGCCACCATAACAGCACTAATTCAGGAGTTCAGAAAAAGAGGATGAAAAAGAAGTAAGAATCCTGGGAAATATGTGTGGAAAGGAATTATTGTGAGGTTGAAAGACCAAACAGGACAAATGGCAATGCTTATATAAAGTGCATGGGGAGCATGTAAGTTTGAGGCAGTAAAGAACAAACTCTGGAAACTAGGTATACGCAAGCACAGATATAGTCATGGCCTTTACTGGTTTTCATAAGTGACTTTATACTACACAATTCACCATGCTTAATACTGTTATGCTAAGTTATTTGACAATTATAGCGTTTGCATGGCCAGAGTATGGAATTAGAGATTTTCCAATCACCCCCATCAAGTCTACGGAACAAGGAACAGCATTGAAGGGCTTTCTTTTGGGAAGAGCTTCGGAAGGCAGTGGGCTCCTGGACAAGTTTTACAGACAACATGTATCATGTCACATCATCTTTAGGCGATGTTTGAGGAGGCTAGGCAGCGGGGGAATTTACTTCCATCCATATTGGAAGCCCTATTAAATACATATTTAAATCTTGATTGCCCACCTACAGCACAGAACTCGTACCCCCTACTATCATCAGCAAACATAGACACTAACATATAAGCCAAAGTACTTGCTGTCAGACTGCTCTCACTCATGCCGGGCTTGGTCTTGCCAGAACAAATGGGTTCATTCTGCAGAGTTGTACTACCCTTACTCTCTGTAGATTGTTCATGGTGATGCAACGGATCAGCCCAGACATTGAGGCAACAGCAGTATTTCTAGATACCAGCAAGGTGGTCGACAAGATTGAATGGCCTACCTGTTTGCAGCACTAGAACATCTGAGTCTAGGGAATGACTTACAGACATGGGTGAGACTGAGGTACTGGTATCCTATTATATGGCTCAGAGTAAATGGATTTATATCACCTACTATATAAATCACATTATATACCAGACTGGGATGCTCTCTTTCCTCTCCTTTGTTTGTCCTAGCAGTAAAGCCATTGGCAGCAACACTATCCCAGTTTCATGCAGATACAGGAATAGGCTTTGGGAAGGGTGCTATTATCACTAAATGCAGACAACATACTATTGGGCACTGTCAGGAATCACAGTGAAAAAATCAATATTATTCTCTCTGACCCCAACTATGTGCATGGTAGATCCAGAATATTTGCTAGGCCAGGAAGAAACCATGGTGAGACACATAGGGGTTCCAAAAGTGTAGACATGGGCAGAACTCACAAAGTTAGAAGTGGCCCTAAGTTAGAAGTGGGTATATTAAATCTAATCAGCCAGAGTCTAACAGTTTCTCCAGTTTGGCTAATTTTGGAATGATAATAGTAAATCTACCCTTGTAGGAAATGACCATCCTTTCACAGTGTGCTCCCTGGATTTTTGCACTGACTGTGTTTGCTTGTTGTAGAACTCTGTGCACTTTATCTCTGCTAACCAGTAGTAAAGTGCCTGTGTTCCGCTTTCACTTAAAGGTCCCTAGTGAACTGAAGCACCTGTTATGCCTCCCACTATAGTGACAGCGCTGGCCTATCATTTGTAGTCTGGCTGTTGCAGTTTTAAACTGCAAATTCAACCTTTCAAAATAACCCCTTTTGACAGGTCAAACATTTCTTTTTAAATATTTATGTCACCCCTAAGTAGGCCTTATTGTCCATAAGGCAGGATGCATGGTATTAAAAGTAGGAATTGTATATGTTTAATGGCAAACAAGTCCTTATAGTGATAAAATCTCCAAAAGCTATTTTCATTGTAGCAAGACTATCAGTTCCGTAGGAAAACATTGGGTTACATTATTATTACAGTTAATACTGGTAATTTTCCTAGAAATTTGATTTGAAAGTTGCTTTTTAATAGTTATTCAAAATCCAATTTAATGGTAAAATTGAAGTTTTAATATCTATTAAAGAAAAGGTACTTTTAGGAACTTACATTGTCCCAGCCTAATGCCTCCGGAGGATCATTTGCATGCGCTCCAACTCTCACCAGACAGCTTAATAGTCTCCTTGATGAGATTTGAAAATTGCTGCCAAAGCAGGACAAATGCCTTGGGTGAGGAAAAGCATTTTGCTACTCTGACAGGAAGAACATCTCGGCTGTGCCCAGGAACTTGATTAAGAGCCCTACCCTATCACAAGCCAATGTTAGTTCATACCTGGGCAGGACCGATGTGAGAGATTGCAGGAGGGGCTCACCGGTGTGTCACAGTGGGAGGACTTTCCGCCTAGAGCACAAACTCCTTTCAACGCTCAGGAGGTGCAGGACTATGGACGACTACAAAAACCATGCCCCTATCCTGTCTCTCCACAGCGAGATGTCGAGGGGGGCCCGGAAGTGGGCAGGGATAGCCCCGGAAGCTCTTTCCGAAGCCCAATGAAAGCAGGAGGAATTGAAAAGGAGGCATCTCAGACCGGTGGCGTGAAGGCAGCAGGAACAGTGTCGGGAGAACGGAAGGAAGAAGATGGACCCTGTAAGTGGACGACCGAAGGAGAGTCAAGGAACGAGGACGCTTTGGAAGGAGAAGACGTGGAACAGGACGAGTGGTGGTGCGAGGAGTGGTGGTGTCTGCCAGAGGATGCTGGGGAGCGGCCGCAACTGAGGAGAGTTGCGGCGGAGCCGGTGAGTGAGAGCGTCTCGAGGGACCAGGGGGTGGGTGCAAGGGAAGCGGGTGGAGAACGCGGGGAGGGATACGGGTAGGGAACTGGGAGTTTTGCCTTGAAAGTACCCGTATGTTGTAAGCCCACATATTTTGGTTCACTGAACAGGTGGCACTCTAATTACCTAGCGTGACATCTAAACGCCTCATTTTGCATGTGACAGTTTATTTTCCTGGCACTACGTTTGAACGAGCACTAATAGGTTCCATAGGCACTTTATAAAGACCTTCCCTCCCACCCCAACCAGCCCATAAGAAGAAACCCTGTGAGCACTTCAAGGTGTGGTAACGGGTAGATAATACAAATAGCTCTTCAAACCCGTATCTGAGGGCTCACTCTTTTTCCTCTCCTATGAGCCTCAGGGGAGACTACCTTGACAACGAAGAGGAGGATCCGGGAACATCGACCTCTGAATCCCCATCAAGCTCAGCCAAGGTCAAATTGGGAGAGGAACCAGAAGAAAAGCATCCTGAACAATATACCACTTCTACTATTGATAATAGAAATCGTCCTTTTGGCAAATACATACAGCCTCCTCGCCTGTTTATCAAACCCGCCCTCCCACAACTTTCCTTCCCAAGTCAAGCAGGCATAAATCCAACTGGAAAAGGAGCTGCCCCAGAAGTGGTTTAGAGTGAACACAGAGGAGGAGTTGTTCGTTTCCCTGACAATTCCTCTGGGGTGATGCAGAAGGGCTTCACCAACTTGGATTTGGGCAGAGAGCAGCACTATGGAATTTTTTGCCATAGGGCACACAGGAGTGGCTGCAAAAGTGGGTAATATTGCCCATGGGAATTTTTACCCTATTGTTTATGGAGGGGCCAGGAGTCACCCCCACCCGCAGGCTGGTGCCAGGCATAAATATGGCACCTATACTATCCTCTTCAGAACACTACACCTGTTGAAGATCACAAGAGGACTGAACCTGCTGTTGGAGACCTGAGAAGATCCTAGACCAAACCTGTTCTTCCTCTTGTTACTTAAGCTACTGGAGGCCTTTTCTGAAACTGCCCAACTGAGCAGTTCCAACTGAACAATTCCAATTAAACCTGCACTGGACTCAGCGGGCCTCTGCTGGAGTGAGTTGTGATTCCTGAGTGCTGATCACCTAGATCCTGGGACCTTTGACTGAGTACTCCTCCTAACATCTCCTGAAACCTCGGGACTTAGAAAGTTTTTGGGCTCCGAACACCTGCAGAAGACTGGGACCAACCTGTCAAGCTGGTTTGATAAAGATGCATTGTCGCTGGAATGAAGATTTAGGTTGCTCCCGCTCTGAACGTTTCCATAGGGAAAAATCTGATTTAGCAGGAACTTGTGCAAAAGCTACCTGGCCTCATAAAGCCATGTTCAGATACAGCCTGCAACCTTGCCCAGCTAGAAGAAAGTCAAATGTAGAAATCTTCAATGGGTATAGGTGTCAAAGGTTAAACCAGATTGGTCGCACACTGCTACACCTACCAGGCGTGTTCCCCCAATGAAAATGGTCCCTGAAGGTCAGCGTCGGCGGATACACCTATGCTCGAGTGTGACTGCAAGTATGCGTGGCGTGTGCCATCCCTGGACACGTGTTTCGAGGTAGTTGCCTCTCGTCAGCAGGGAGTAGGAAAATGTGTGGGGTTGCTGTGTAAGCTGCTAAAATCGTTATCAGGTCTAGTACCTCTCGTAGCGCGCAGGTGCGTAACCATGAGTCCGTCGACTCCACCGGCTCAAGGGAGCCTGAATATAAAGTTAAACCAGATTGGTCGCACACTGCTACACCTACCAGGCGTGTTCCCCCAATGAAAATGGTCCCTGAAGGTCAGCGTCGGCGGATACACCTATGCTCGAGTGTGAATGCAAGTATGCGTGGCGTGTGCCATCCCTGGACACGTGTTTCGAGGTAGTTGCCTCTCGTCAGCAGGGAGTAGGAAAATGTGTGGGGTTGCTGTGTAAGCTGCTAAAATCGTTATCAGGTCTAGTACCTCTCGTAGCGCGCAGGTGCGTAACCATGAGTCCGTCGACTCCACCGGCTCAAGGGAGCCTGAATATAAAGTTAAACCAGATTGGTCGCACACTGCTACACCTACCAGGCGTGTTCCCCCAATGAAAATGGTCCCTGAAGGTCAGCGTCGGCGGATACACCTATGCTCGAGTGTGAATGCAAGTATGCGTGGCGTGTGCCATCCCTGGACACGTGTTTCGAGGTAGTTGCCTCTCGTCAGCAGGGAGTAGGAAAATGTGTGGGGTTGCTGTGTAAGCTGCTAAAATCGTTATCAGGTCTAGTACCTCTCGTAGCGCGCAGGTGCGTAACCATGAGTCCGTCGACTCCACCGGCTCAAGGGAGCCTGAATATAGAGTTAAACCAGATTGGTCGCACACTGCTACACCTACCAGGCGTGTTCCCCCAATGAAAATGGTCCCTGAAGGTCAGCGTCGGCGGATACACCTATGCTCGAGTGTGAATGCAAGTATGCGTGGCGTGTGCCATCCCTGGACACGTGTTTCGAGGTAGTTGCCTCTCGTCAGCTGACCTTCAGGGACCATTTTCATTGGGGGAACACGCCTGGTAGGTGTAGCAGTGTGCGACCAATATGGTTTAGGTGTCAAAGGTATCCACCTGCCGAGGGACTTTCTCTGGGGGCAACATTCAAATAGCTTCCACTCTGAGCTTTCTGCCAAAAGTCAACAGCCTTACTGACACCTCGACAAGAAGCTATTTATGACGTGGTCACCTTCTTGGCCACAGCCTGCTGCCTTGCCCCACTGGGGATGTTTGACTCCCATTTTAGAAGCTAAGTCCAAAGGTAGGACTTCTCACTGGGTCAAACCTGGTTTCTGTTTCCGATCTGCACTCTTTCAGGGTTTGCTTAATCTCACATGTAGCTACCGGTCAAGCGCAACCAGATGACCGTGTTTGGTGCTCAGCTCTTTTCTGCGCTATTTTACTTCATATCTCTGGTTCCCTGTATTGGATCTTTTGTTGTTTTAGTACATTTTAATAATTAAAATATTATTTATTTTTCTAAATTGGTTTGAAATTTTTATTGTGTTGTGTTTTGAGTTTACTGTTTTGATACTGGATAAATACTTCACACATTATCTCTAAGTGAAGCCTGTCAACTCTGTGCCATACCTACCAGGGGTTGAGCTCAGGTTAATTTAATTTCTTTAGAGATTCACCCTAACAAGGATTGTGGTTATTACTTAAGGTGGATCATCACCCCCCTTAACTGATACACCAACTTCTTACAACAACCCCACACCTAAAAGTCCACATCTTATCTCGCTGTAGCTAAGTTGAGAGTGGGAACAATAACTCTAACCTCCAAGGTTTTTATATATTCAATTTAGGTGGCTAATTTATATTTAAATATGTCAGTATCTACAAGTTAAATCATTAGAAACATATTTCACTATATTTTTACACTTATTACAAAAACAACATGTTTTATTTAACAATTTTTATTGAAAGTAATTATGTTTCATTTTTATTAGAACCATTTGTAAACATTCTATTTTTCATATATTTGAACATAAAGGCTTTCCTGTTAGCATTTTAAAATGTCATTCTTTATGTTTTTAATATACTAAAAATATTGTAAATAAATTATGTTTCATTTATAATAAGTACATATTAAAAAAAATCTTAGACTTCTTAAAACAATTTGTTCATTTACAATGATCAAACATTTATACATTTTTTCCAAAATAGATAAAATTGTTTATATATTTTTTCCATGGTTTTCTGCAGTCTGAAAGTCTTTTTTTTCATTTCCATCACTCCACCATTTTTTTTACTTCGAGCTTTATTTTGCAGTCTGCATTCATCTTTTCAGCATGTTTGCAACTCTGCAGATTAGAGGTCCCTCGCTGTTTTCCAGTAAAGCTGAGTCTAATTTCCAAGTATTTTCTAAGGATAGTATGTATGGGATGAAGTGTTAGATTGTTAGGTTGGTTAGTGTTTTACTTTTAGTGCAATTTTTTAATAACAGCTAGTTTAGGACCAAATTGTAACTATGCATGTGTGTATAGTACTAGTAGGCCTAAAATGTTTTAATTTTTTATTTATTTTCTGTTAAAAAAAAATACTTTTTATTAAATAATTTTAGACGTTTACTTGTGTTTTCTTATTTGTGTTGGATATGTATGCTTTAAGGGTGGGTTTTTGTTTTTTATAGGTGTTTATATCAAAGTGGAGCATATGTTTTTTAGTGTTGGATGCGTTTTCTGTTTTGGAAGGAAAATTTAGTACGGATTTATTTTACAAAATCATTTCTTTCCTTTTTTGTCTTTTTTTATCGATTTCCTGGTGCATTTGTGTTTGGTTTTTATTGATTGTCAGGTTTTGAATCGTTCCATTTACCATTGCTCTTCGCATGATGCAACTGTGTGATATGTTTGCTAATATGTTTGTGTATTCCATGAAATTTCATACATGGCATGTACTTGATCTGCTTAATCATAGGTAAATATGGCTGCTGCTATCCTGTTGACCCTAGTTGCTATATATGTTGTCACTTATTGTAACAACTTTTGTTAAAGTCTAATAAAATAAAATAAACTATGGCTTTTGTTTCAAAAAGAAGGATTTCTGTTGATTTTAAATATTTTAATTGGATGGATTACACTTTTTGTGTGCATTGTTACATTTTGTTGGGCAATATTTTGAACCTATTTCTGGTGCAGTATGTTTTTATCTTGGATGTTGTATTGTGTATGGAGGACTTCATCTACGAAATACATTTTAAGTGCATTTTTAATATTATTTAATTGTTGGGTTGGGATTCATTTATCATATTGTGCTGGTGTATGTTTTATTTTTATGTAACTGTATTATTATATCTTGTTACATATTGTAGTATTTTTTCGCTATGCGAGTTCTATTTTATTGTACACTTATTTAGCTATTTTGAGTAGTTATTCTGTATAAATAATATAAATATTTATCTTTAACATTTTTATTAATTCTAATTAAAAAATGTATTAAGTTATAATTTTTTTGAGAATGGTAAAAATAAAGATATAATTTTATAATATACAATTGTTTAGATTTAATGCATTTTATATTATGTTTAAGTAGATTTCGAGTAGCAGTTATTTTTCATTGATTTTTTTATAGTAGAGTTCTGGCTATTGTTTCCAGGTATGGAAGGCCTTAAATGTTTATTTTAGTTGTGTTACCACTTGCTCTGCTGTTAGTACTTGACAATTCTTTTTTTTTGTAGTTCCTGGAACCTGTACAGTGAAAGGTGACTTTTTGCAAGTAGTTCTTGGGTGGAACTGTGACACCCTAGCACTGTATTGTTAATTTTTGCCTCTTGATAAATGCTGCTGTCATAGACATTCCACTATGGAATGTGAAACTTGGGTTGGCATCAGCATTCTGATCCATGCAGGTGGCCAAATCAAATGTGTTCAATATAATCCATAAGTAATGAGAGTTTGTTTTCATTTCTTTGGTAGCATACAGATTCTATTATCATGTTGTAGTGTTTGGTTACTTCTGTGAGAGTGATATAGGTTAAAGATATTACTTTTGTAACTTCATGTGCAAATTCTGCATTTGTGGCAAATTCTATACTAAGGGGCCGATTCCAATGTCGGACGGACTCAGGTCCGTCCGACATCGTTCAGGATCCGTAACCAACCGACCTGCTGTCGTCGGTTACGGCCCTGCTAGTACGATGCGACCGAACAGTGTTCGGTCGCACTCGTATACAAGACAATGCAGGCATGCATTCCGAGCGGAATGCATGCCTGCATCCTTAAAAGCAGGGGTGCAGTTCATCCCTGCACCCTGTGGGCGGCACCCCAAGGTGCCTGCCACCGGGTGCAGGGATCCACAGAGGGGCACCATTGGTGCCCCCAGGCCGCCTTACGCCAGCCTCGCACCCATGGGGATCCTACTGGGGGCCCCAAAGACAGTTTCCGACTGCCTTTGCATGCCGGAAAAACCGGCACGAAAAGGCAGTGACAAACTGCCATCATACTCCCTCGGTCGCAAAAAGGCGGCCGGTGGAGTACTGGGAGATATCCGGACGCCGGACGGGCTCTCCGAGCCTGTTGTCCGCAATCCGGAAATCTGGGTCAGATTCCTTTCCGACTGAGCCCATCGGAATGGCTCGGTCGGAAAGGAATCCGGCCGACATGATCCGAATCGGTCGGAAGGGCTCCGACCGTCGGTCGGAGACCTTCTGACCGAAATCGTAATCGGCCCCTGAGTGTAGCTTTTTTCAGTGCTTCCATATACTTTGTTTAAAATGGTTGTAGCACCCTCTATTTCTGTGTGATATTGTTGAAATCATCACCTCTTCAAAATCAATATTGAATTTTTGCGGAGTCTAATTGTTTGGTTTTTGTTTGATAAGTGTTAAGAGTTCATTATAGATTGCATTTTGCTTGTTTGGCAGAAGTGCATATATTAACGGGACATTTATGCTATGATAATGCCCATGAAAAGTATATATGTGGGTAAATGGTGGGTGACACGTTTAAATGAGATGTCCATCATCCACGTGTTGCACTCTGTTAGGATTAATAAATTGTCAGTCACATAGACAAGGATTCATTGGCATGATATTTCGGGTCAATGTTGTGAATTTTTTCAGGGGACATGTAGATCCTCCATAGAAACTTAAAGTGTTGTAATCTATGCTTACTGTTTAGAGAAATGTCTTTAATATGTTCGCATCAAAAGTCCCAATGTGAGTCCGAAATGGGATATCCCAAATCCCTCACCCAAGCCTCTTGGACCTTGGTGTCTCTACCAGGGTCAAGTGCCATACATGCACAATACATTTTAGAAACTAGTCGCTCACTCCCAGGGGCCGAAATTACAGTGGTTAATGGTACAAACTCGGCAGACGCCAGTGGGAACTCGGCGATTTCTGCTCTATATGCGCTGCGTACCTGTCGTAGAATGAATTGGTCCATGAATGTAGCCTCGCTGAATCTTTCTTCCTCAACACCGTCAAATACGTGGCCGTCAGGGAATAGGTCGCCCATCTTACTAATTGCATATTTGGCTAACCTACGCTGTACTACTTTTTCTGTCATGATGTGGATCCAAGGATTATTTAATATCAGAATGTCCGGGGAATACAATGCAGACGCTGCAGTCACAATGAACTAGTTTCTGCCACGCCCAACTGGTGGTGGAGACAGTTTGGATGTCCCTGGGGTCTCTTGGGTGGCCCCGGGGTAATATTGTGTGTAATGTCACGGACAGGACTAAATCAGCCTGGGGACTGGAGTAGGGAAGTCTGGCGTCTGGGTGGTACCAGGAGTGCACAAAGCTGCACTGCACTGCACTACCAGGTAGTATACTTGTAAATTTGGAACCCCAAATCCTCCTCTTTCATAATGTCATCACGTCCCAACTAATCCTGGGATTTATGCCACCCCATTTTAATTTAATCAAATGTGACCTGAGTGTGAGAAAGAAGCTGCTGGGCAGAGGGATCGGGATATTATTAAATAAATACAAAAATCTCAGAAGAGCAATCATTTTAATCAATGCCTCTCGCCCTGCGAGTGATAGGGGGAGGCGTATCCATCTGTTGACTTGTTCCTCAAGGGTACGCATAGCTGGGCCATAGTTCAATCTGATAATCTGGTCTGAATCGGAGTGAATGTGGATTCCCAGATATTGCGTCGTATCTGTGCACCAGGCAAGAGGGAATTCGCAATCCCATCTCTTAGTGGTAGAAGTGAGCGGAAAAATCACAGACTTGCCCCAATTTATTCCCAAGCCAGAATGTGTTCCAAATCAAATAATCTCCCTGATCAGAGGCTCAAGGTTCTCCTCCGGGGTGCGCACATATAAAATAATATCATCCACATAGAGGGATACGAGTAAGGGGCCTGTATTGTACTGCAGTCCTCTGTGCAGGTGACGTTCTTGAAAATGTCTGACCAGGGGGTCCATTGAGATAATGAAAAGCAACGGTACCCTGTCTGGTACCGTGCGATAGGCAAAAAGACCGTGATAGTGAACCATTCAATCAAAGTCTGGCGGTGGGGTTTTGATATAGCAGTGCCATAAGGACAATAAAACCTTTCGGCATGCCCATCTTGTGCATTACTACAAGGAAAAATGGCCATTCAAGAGAATCAAAGGCCTTTTCTTCGTCAAGCAGTACAGCGGTCGCTGGAATATCCAGTGATATTCTATGTAGGACAGCAAATAGTGTCCTCAAGTTGAGGGCAGTAGATCTGTGAGGCATGAATCCCGATTGGGCTGGGGAGATTATTCGATCTAGCAGGCGAACTAGACATAACGCTGTTATCTTGGCCAAGATTTTATAATCTAAGTTCAGGTGTGAAAGGGGTCAGTAGGACCCACATGATAGCGGATCTTTTCCCGGTTTGGGAAGAAGTATTATTACTGCTTCACGCAATGTAGGGGCAACTCGCCACATTCTAAGGCCTCGTTATAAACTTCAAGCAAGTGCGGAACCAAAAGTTCCTTGTAAATCTTAAGAAATCCCCTGTAAATCCATCCAGCCCAAGGGCCGTGGACCTGTTGATGGCGTCAATCGCATTGGTGATCTCTTCTTTAGGAAAAGGCTCTGCCAGGAACTCCTGCATACATTTTTCCAACCAGACCACCGCAATCTCAGCCAGATAGGCTGCATGAGCCAAGCAATTATTGTCTCTATGGGAGGTGTACAGTTTGGTGTGATATGTTAAAAATTCATCCTGAATGGATATAAGGTACGTAAGAACCCGGCCTTCAGGGGTCCGGATCTTAGTGATGTAGGCACGTCCTGCTTGGGGTTTTAAAAGTAGAGACAGTGTCCATCCTGGTCTGTCTCCCTCTCCATAACAGCGAGCAATGGTATACTTAGTTAAAAACAGAGACTCCCTGTCAGCTGCCTCCCTAAATTCAGCCAATAGAGACAATTGGGTGCTGTATCTTGTTGTGTCAGGCCATGTGACTTGTTCCCTGTCTAACTTATGCTCAATGCTCGATATTGTGGCTCTGAGGTCTTTCAATACCCCAAAGTGCTTAGAAATGCATACACCTCGGAAATAGGACTTGAAGGCATCCCAAAGCTTCGCCCAAGTAGTGACAGAGCTGTTGTGTTCAAAATAGTCTACTATAGCATCTTGAAGCTCTGTGTGAAAGAGGTTGGCCTTTAGTGCACGCCCAGGGAATCTCCAATGCCTCTTAACGCCCTCTGGCCTAGGGACCAATAACTACAAAACAACTGGATCATATTCCGAGTAATTTCTAGGGAGCAGGTTGATAGTCTTGTACCAGGTAAACAAATTGGGGGTGATTAACCAATAATCCAACCTAGTCCACGTGTCATATTGGGCTGAGTAGTGGGTGTATGCGGGGGTGGATGGATGACGTCGTCACCAAGCATCACACAACCCGATAGAGTCACACAGATCAGCTAGGGCATGCCATAATCGTGATTTAGTGTCCGAGGTGTTGGATGAACTGTCTAATTGTGGGTTCATTAGTAAATTGAAATCGCCCCCATACATATAAATTCGGACTCCATCTGCAGAATGTGGGAGTGCACATCATGGAAATATTCTGGGCAGTCTGTTAGGTGCGTAAATAATCGCCAAGGGTAAGCGGTGCCCCATTAATTGCCCTGCTACCATGGTGTATCGACCTTCTGTGTCATTGTGTACTTTACGTAGTTGGAATGGCAGGCATTTGTGTATTAGAATTGCGGTGCCGCGTGAATAGGCGTTATATCCTTCAAAATACCTATGTGGTCCCCAGGCTGTAGTGAACGAGGTGACATCAGCTCTGGGAAGATGGGTTTCTTGCAAAAATGCAATATCAATCCCTTGGCGTTGTAAATAGTGAAGTATATTTCTCCCTTTCTTAGCATTGTTCAGCCCCCCCCAATGTTCCAGGTAAGAAACTTAAGATTGGAGATGGTGGACAAATTATCGATAGCTGACATATTGTTCTAGTAGACGATGGTTTCGAAATGATAACAATGAAGGTGAAGACACGCACTACCAGTGTTTTTCAGGTTTGATAGTTGTAGCGTGCTACTGGGGAATCACTTTCTAAACCAAAAAGTGTGTAATGTATTAATCAACCAAGTTGCATCTCCTGGTTAGGAGATGTCCCACTGTGCACAGCTTCAAAGCCTAATGAATGGGTGAAGAATTTTTAGATCTAAGGTAAATGAATCTCCAATTAGTTGAGTTGCTTTTAATTGAGATGTTTATTCACATCAATCTGAAGATATTGCTTCATATCAAATGACATATATCATGTTCTTGAGAAAAAATCCATAAATGTAGATTCAGTACATCATTCCCTATGCATTTCGGGCAGCCCTTCATCAGGGGAAAGCATGTTACAGTGACGTGGTGGTGAACATCACAAACTCGTAACATAATTAATCATCCAAACGACGTAAGACCTGCAGTGTATGCGGCAAGGGTAAAAAAAAAAAACGCCACTCCGAATGCCCATCTTTATGCCCATCTTTATACTTATCTGAGATCATATAATGACAGTCCAGGAATCGGTAACAGCTCATCTGCGTTAATAAAAGACATCAAAAAGTGCTACACGGCACGCACATCATTCAGAAGAAAAGAGATCAACCTAGCAACAGAGCCGCTATGTGGAGGCGAGGATCTGGATGCATCCCTGGAGATCTGGTGACCTCCGCCTTTATAACCTTTACAATATTCCTGTACAGCTGAAGGTGATTCGAAAATTCAGGACTGACCATCAATGCCAACACGAAGGATATAGTAGTCCATACCGGAGTCCCAGGTTGCTCAGCGTGGCATTTACACCATTGTATATACACCTCGCCTCTTGGAACATAATTGTAAAAGCCGGGTACATGGATAACACAGATCGCTGCCAGTTAAGTACGCCTTTCTCCCTTGCGAGTCACAACGCCTTGTCTCTGTCGTGAAAATTTAAGAGGCGTGCAATTAGAGGTCTAGGACGAAAACCAGGGTTAGGTCTAGGGCCCAACGATCGGTGTGCACGATCTACTATGAAACCTGGGGTGGAGGCTTCTCTTCCAAATAATTAATCTAGCAGATTTTCTACAAACTGATCCATGCGACAGGTGTTGGACGATTCCGGCACACCTAGGATACGGAGGTTGTTACGCCGCCTCACTTTTAATTGCCACATCTTTTGGGGTCTTTTCAAACCGTTCGAGTCTGCGTACTGATAGAGCGCACCCATCTTCCAAGTCGGACACCCTCCCCTCTACTGTGTCAAGACGTTTATCATGTATGTCAATTTTGGCACCTAGATGATCCAAACGCTTGTCTAGTGTATCATAGCAACTATTGAAAGCTTTAAACCCAGCCCATAGCTCGTGCAGCAGAGAGTCCGAAGTTGTTGTTTGATCTGCGGATGGGCTTGCATCCGATCCTCCAGTGGCCATGGCTGAATCTGTATCCGGACCTTTCTCTGTCACCTTTGGAAACTGCAGGTTTTCGCTGCATTGGGCATTTATGGCCCATGCCATCTAGCCCACATCTGCTTGAGTGTGCCTGCAATCTTACATGTCTGGTAACCTCCCGGTTTATACAGCAGGAGGGCATACGATCGATCAAGCTTGAGGATCTTGGGATTGTCGCAACTATAACAGCAAATGACCTCTGTCAGACTACAACCTGCTTTGTCAGAGACTGTGTGTTCCACCACCCTTTGCCCTCACCAGTATACTCCTCCCAGCATTTCTCGAGTGTGATGGGGTGGTGCGGGGTTAATTGGTAAGCAGCTCGGCAGCTGTGAGTAACTTCCGGAGGACCCACGGTGAATTTAGGCAGCAATGAGCCCTCTCCAGTACAGATGCACCACACCGCAGCACTGGGCACTCAGAACTCAGTCGCACTGGGGGCGTAAGAAGCATGGGATCCCCCCTCACACACCTAAGCCGCAGGGTCCCCGGGGATCTCGGTCAGAAGGGCCATGTAGGGTCTGGTGTCGTGACACGCTGTCCCGTGCGCCTCAGAAAACAGTTGGAGCCGCTCTGGAAATGTATGTGGCCAAATGCGTGGCTCAATGAAGGGACTCAATGTCAGCAAAGGGCAAGACTGCCAACCGGGACCTTGATTAGGCACTCGCCTCAGCGTGCAGCTCCACCCAACGAAGTGTGTACGACCGGACAGGGCTGGTTCTCACTCCAGACTGTAAACAGGGCTAGGTCTGCACAGGATTGCACCTCTGTGTCGGGTTCTTCTGCAGCAGTAGAGCTCACTTCTGGGGCCTAGTCCAATATTGCCCCCCCTTGCGTCTGGCCAGACGGCCGGGTGGCCGGATCCCAGGCTCACCTACGGCCCTGACACTGCAGGGCCTCGAGGACTCACTACCGGGTGGGCCTCATGTTAGCTAGCAGTGGATCTTGCTGCTGGAATCATCTGAGGTATTGGTGGAGGAGGGGATGAGGGCAGATGAGTATTGTCTCTCTCACCTCATGCGACAATCCAACTCTAGGTGTAGTTAAAGTTGTGGCCTCTTGTGGGAGCCTCGCATCATCAGTCGGCAAGGCCGCGAGCCGGGTCCTCGATTTATGCTTGCCTCTGTGATTGACTCTGCTCAGCGAAGTGCGCAGGACCCGGTCGGGCCAATTATCTTTTCCGGATGGCGTCCATTTCGGCCCTGTCCGCTCTCCGTGCATTCAGGCGTTCATTGCAGGCGGCCCCTGCTCTAGAAAGGGTGTCATTGGGGCATTTTAATGCAGCTTGTGCGGGTATTATGGAGGAGCTTCAGAGCTGTACGGCCATCTTAGTTGGCAGCTTGGCCACACCCCAAAGCGTTTTTATTTGTTAGCAGTTTTAAGTTTAATTACATCTGTGGCATGGTTCATGTCATTTTTTTCATTTTTGAACCTTTTTTTAAATGTTAATTACTATTTTTTATTTGTCCTACATGCTAATCAATATATGTGTAATAAACATAAAAATAGGTTGAATTTATTTTATAACCTAAACATATACTTCTTTCATGTTTGATATATTGTTTGTTTTTATGGTTTTAGGCCATGTTTTCTTTGTTTTAATGTTGTCTAAACTTAGTTTCATTTTCGCTATTTTAGTATCTTATATATTTTTCACAAAGATGTTTTTTATCAATATTTGTTTATTGTATTCTGTGGACATGATGTCGATATTAGAGATGTCAATATTTTTAGACAAAGTTTATCTTTCAATATTTTGTATCTCAATAGTGAAGCACCAGTACAAATAGCCCATGCCATGAAACTATGGTATTATTCCTTATTTGACTTAATGTTTTACTACGTACCCTTTAACTTCAAAACTGATGTTAAACTGTAGCAAAACAATATATTTCACAGTTCTGCACTCTCAAACATCAGTGGGTGTTTTCACCATCATTGTGTTTTTCTCCGGAGTGACTGACCAGAAGATCCCAATTATGTATTTATTTATTTTTTTAAGTTTTTGATTCTGTCTCCCCAACTTGAGAACATATCAAAAAGTTAAACAAAGCAATTATTTATTCTTTCGTAGTTGAAGGATGAAATGTGTACATAGCTTTCAACTGGTTTTAGGGTGTTCATGGATACTAAAAAATAACACATGGAAAGCATGTTGTAAATCACTCCAGCAGAAATACTTGTTTGTGGCACATTCCCTTTTCTGAGGAATATCTACATAACGAGTTATGTCTGCCACAACACAAGGATATGCTTCCTATCCTGCACACTCTATGGAAAATATCAGGGAGTTACAGGACATCAGCAAATGCGCCAAATTGGCAAACTAAAAGAAATCCATCGGTGCATGATAGACAATTCCTGTCCTGATTGGCAACACCAGGTTTCTTACTGGAGGGGGCAATCTCTGAGTTTTGCATGAAACTTCTTGAAATGTATGTCTGCTCTGCCTCTCTCATGCAACAACACACCAGTGAGGAGGCGGAGTTAGGTATTCATTTATTTGGGCTTGCTGAGTGTACAGATACCACATGTGTAGTTTGTGTAAAGGATGGCGGAGCCCACAGAAGCTAATATAGGCAATGCACATGAATCTAGAAAGAACTGTCATAGACCAACTTGTTTCTCAGAATATTGTGGAAAGAAATATCATCTGACAAAAATATGATGGTCTAGATATAATTCACAAAACATGTCCAATTATGTGTAGATATTAACTCCTCAGGGACATATTTCTGTAAGGGATATTTAGAACATGATACTTATGTCAGATGATCTGTTGAGCATGATTTTCCAGTACCATATCGTTTGAGGCACATCACATTTGATGATAGACAACAACTGTAGCCAAACACAGTAAACCATATATTTCCCATGGATTGTTGACCACCCATTCATGAATGACCGGCCAGGAAGCCACAAATTCATATTGGATTGTTGTGTCTTGTTTCTTCTTGAAATGACTAAAACCTGATACTTATGGTCAGCTTCCCATGAGCACATTGCTGAGGGACCTCGAGCCAGATATTAACTTCCAACTTCTCGTGAGTGAATGTTTAATATGGGGGTGGTTTAAGCAGGTAGATAAGTATAAACAGCACATGCCAATAATTTTAGGAAAAAATCTTTTAAAACAATCAGATATCAATCACAAAAAGATAGCCAAACAAAGCAAAACGATGTACTTCTCACCATGAACATTTGATGCTCTTCACACTTGGCATAGTGTCAGAAGTTAAATAGTTTTTACCACTGTTGGTTAGAGCTGGACCAGCCCACAGTGACTGTGGAGTGCCAGGAGATTGAAAGCTTGTGAAATGCTTCTTGCTGACATGTTATACCACAGCTAATGCTTGTAATAGACTTGAGACTATCCAGCGATGAGTGCACCCTACCGAATAGCGCAGGCCTGGACTGCAAACTAAGATAAATCATAGATGGATCGAGTACCACAAGTGTTTTATGCCCCTCTTCATCTGTGAAGAAGAAGATGCAAACCCAAGTGCCACAAGTGTGATATGATAAAATAAGATATAAATTGATGCAGTGACCTCTGATTAGCAAGTAACAGTAAGCCTCTGTCGAAACGGTGAAGATCAATCAGAAGTGTAATACATGAGGAGCTCTAACAGCAGAGTCACAATGTGTTTCACCTGCTTTGATTTGGTGAAGAAAGCTTGCTTCAGCTTCTAATATCAATCTTTGAGATCTCGCAAGTGGCCTTAGCTGTTAAAGATAAAGGGTGAAACACCAGTTGCCATTCGTTTTACTCAATATCAATACCCATAAATTACCAATAAGTAATTTGATAAACATATTAAGATATTAAGGCGACAGCTAGGAATAACATTGGGGAAATTACATACTATGAAAACAGCACCTACACAGATTTCATCACCTAAGTAATAAAGCGATCCTAAAATATTGAGACTGCCTTGAGAGCAACAATTGCCAACTGTTTGAGTGAGCGTAGTGAATCCCTGCTCCCACACCACCAAACCTCACCACCAGCCGGCCGGCCAGCCGGCAGCCACGTTATGAGTTTTCCTTTGGTGTTCCCATGGCGGTGCCTATAAAAAAAGACACTGCCATGGGAACGCCAAAGCCCATTCCTGCATGGCATGGGCTGTGCAGTCTATGCTGTGCAGGAAAGGGGGTGTATGCAGAGAGGGTGACACACTATATGCCCCCCGCTTGTATCCTCAGGCCATGAGGGAACAGGGGCCCCTTTAGTTTCCTCACCTTCAGAGATTTCATGGTGGGCTCACAGCCATGAAATCTGTGGTGGTGAAGAAACGTGTAATATGCTTGGCTGTGCCGCGCCACCATTAGAGATCATGGATCCCTGTCGGCTGTGACAGTACTTTGGCGGTCCGACCGCCGCATTTTTATTATGGAAGTCGGATCACTGGTTCGAAATTGGGCGCACGATCCTGGCTTGTGCCAGGTTCACCAAGTTATGAGTACCCCATGGGGCAAACAGGGTCAGCGTGCCCGTTCCATACTTTAGTGCCTGAAGTGTTAATCTCTTTCCCGTCCTTGTATTCCTGCCCCGAGTGCTCTGGGCCACGTATGTAGTGCTTTAAAAAAAACTGTCAAATAAGATAACGCTTATCTATTTTTTGTGTGTGCAGAATCATCCAGTCATCATGGTATTAACAAAAATGTCATTTTCATAGTGGATAACGTGGTACAGGTGTTTTTACAACTAATTCAGGATTTATTTGTGCACAGTGAGAACTGTAGTTTTCTGGTGCCATTAGGGAGAGCTTTCCAGTATGAAATTACTGTTCACATTCAATAACTATGTTTTGCAAATCCAACCTTCGCCTAATAATATTAGGGGCCTAAGTGGATTTATTTCTACAGTGTAGTTTTTCGCTACAATGACCACACTGATGTCATAAATATTTGAAACGTTTACTCCAGCAAGTAATATACTATGAAGCCTTGATTGTGGAGGGTCGTTTACTATGGAATTTGGCAAATAAAAATGTAGCTAAAAGTTAGAAAAGAAAGTAAAATCACTATTTTGAGATTTGAGCTATGAAGGCTGGCAAATGCAGCACGGAAATCACACTTAGAGGAGATATCCGAAGCAAAATTTGCGCCAAAGGTTACCTGTGCTTTCTGAACGCCACCATAGATTTTCATAGGGGGTTGCTTAAATGTGAATCATTATAAGTAAAAGATTGTGGTCATCTGGAATAAAACATTTTCTTTTAAATTATCTATTAATGCCCATGAAGGGAAGCTGAAAAATACTGGGGCTGTTCCAGACACTAATTGAACCCCTGGACCATGCAATAAATAATGTGCACCCCTTGGAGGTAGAGAAACCATGCAGACTTGAATCCATTTCCTCAAAGTTATCCACTTCCATTTACCTCCTGCTGTGAACTGATGTAAAATGTGGGGTTGGCCCATTGCTGGACACAGAGAGCAGATCATGTTGTATGGAGGATGTTGTCGCAGGGCAGGCTTAAAGGCTGAGGGAGTGCATTCCAGGCTCCACCATTGCTGTAGGAGGTGAGGCAGGGGTGGGGCAGGCTGTGTCTGTGGTCTCTGTCAACACCTGGATCTGGGGACACTTTTATCCTCGGCAGATTATCACTCAGTAATACTGGACATAGTTAGCACGCATCCTGGAATACACGCTGAGGGTCCCCTGAGCTACCTGGAATTAACTGCAGTACTGTCACCTAGATCCCTCAATCAGGGTTCAGGATAACTCAAATTCAACCCCTAACAGAAGGGAACCCCAAGGCCCTCTACTTGATCCAATGCCTGAGCTCACTCTGCCAGACCTGTTCTGCCCTGTGTTCCCATGCAGTACCTTCAGAATGCATGAATATGACCACATAGGGCTTGTGGCACTGTGAAAGATGGCATTATCCTCTCAATGCTCCTATCATGCTGGGAGATGAGTCCCAAGAGCGGTCAGAGGAAGGTTTCAGCAAGGCCAAAGAGGCTATGTAGATGGCACGTGTACCTATGTGGCTCAGATCAATTACGCTCCACGTGGCACTTCTTGTAACCTTTCATATATGGAAAGACACCGTCAGCAAGTGGGCGGCCATCTAGTCACTGTGAGACGCAAATTTGAACTCTAAGCTTCTTTAATTTAAGCACGATTCGATGTCACATGAATGCGCCTAACTTCAACATCCCTCCATTGCTGCTCTGGTAAAGCACTACTTGTAATTGTTACAACTTGTTGTTTGAGCCACTAATTTGTAACAACCTCTCTAACTGACAGTGTACCTTGTCTCAATTGGGGCCAGCTTCTTGCTGGACCCCAAATGCACTAATACCCAATGATTGTTACGGGCCTTCTTCCCTCTCAGATTTCAGTTTTCTGTTCCCAAGAATAATTGATAACTCACCGACTCCATTGGTTATTTGGAACTATTTCCATTTCATAAAAGCTTTGCAACAATCTGCATCAATTGCTTGTAGGCCTATACTTAGGTTGGGGGAAAAAACTATAAGTCCCAGAAAGCTAAGCTGTGTATCCAAAACGTCAGGACAGACAGACTGCCAAAGACATGGGCTGGGAGCCCTTGTCATTCTCGCACAAGGTCGCCACATGGCTCCTAAGCACGGGACGCCATTTTCCAGTCCTTTGCTTTCATTCAACAACATTGAACCTCACTGAATAAATTGGCAAGGTAGTGTCAATTTGACCCAAGACGCTATTTTGAACCTTCTTACATACTTTATTTAACAGCAGTTTTTATGTCAAATATTGGTGTTGGTGCCGAAAAAGGCAAACATTAATTTTGCGGTCACAAAGCAGCACTGACCAGCGCAGAAAGAAATGATGCAAAAGAGCGCTCTCTAGCAATGTGTAATATACGGCTACATGGGATCGTTGTAATGTTTGCAGTCTTGTTACCTAGCATTCTCTAAATCCATTTGAACTGCTGGACGCGAATGAAGATCCAGCACATACTCCCTGACAGTGCTTAATGTGGGCCAGTCGTTGCAGGTAGGGCCCAGCTGCACTCATTTTTTGTGATTTGGTTATTTGTCCTCGTAAGACTTTGTCCAGAGCGAGAGAGAAAAACTCAATAGCGGGAAAGAATGAGGAAGAGAAATAAGGAAAAACAGTGATGAAGGAAGTTAAACAGGATGAAAAATAACATGTAAAATCTAGATAAAGGGAGTGTTTGGTGGTGGATAAAAGAGGCATGAGGTGGACTCAAGACCATGCAGCCTTGCTATTCGGCAACCCCTACATCCGATGGCGCAAGAGGCTCCTGGGCAAAAATTTGAGCCTCAGTATTTATGTTTTTTACAATTAACAATTTCCAAATTTGAATTGAGCATTTAACCTTTGCACCAAACTTTAGGAATCTGGGATACGTTCGGGTGCCCTCTGCACGTGTTCTGCTTCAGATTCAGAATTGCAGGGTCTTCAGTTAGGCGAAGAGTGTCAGGTGCATAAGCGAATGATTTGGCACCACCTGCCACCTCAAAGTCACAGTAATTAGCTTCCATCCTCCCCTCTGCTGCAACTGACATCACTTTGCCTTCAGCAGGGTTTGCATCTCCATTCCATTCCCTTCTTCCACACCTTTGCTACAAATTTTAACAGCATTTAATGAGCTGGAGTGACAGGTGTACAAACCTGGTGATGGAGGGGGAAATTGCTGTAAAGAATCTAACGGCAATGGCTCACGTGTTTTTGAGTTTTTTACTCCATTTCTTCATATCATACTTTCAAAATCTTTTTTTTCAGTCCTCACAGCTAAGACTCAATACGGTCATCTATGTGCTGTATAAACGCTGCACACAATAACCTTAAATCATATTGAAATTAAGTCATTAAAATACTCGATTAAACTCTGATTGCACATCCATAATTACAGATGTTATTGATGCTCATTCTTTTGACCTTAGGAGGACAGCAGTCAGAGTTTGCTCAGCGGAGATTTGAGCATGTGAACTAAAGAATACCTTCACTTCCCTGCAGTGGGACATTTACCCATCCAGCAGCTAGACATTGCTTACTGTAAATTGCATTTTCCCCGGGGAGATCATTTAAAGGCATTCACTACGGCCATACTTTACTCATGTCAGCTAAATATCTCTTCCTGCAGAGACATCCATACCTGTCGCTGTAGGTACTGGAGAGGATCTGGGATCTACTCATAGAAACCACACATGCCGGAAGATGTTCTGAGAACCTAAATCCTATTTTTATATTGAATCGAAAGATTCATATAGTGTTCCTGCCCTTGTAAAACTGAAAATCCTTCTGATTAGCATCATATTAATGAGCACTATCGGAGTACATGGGTGATGGAGGTAGTTTGGCCTTTGTGGGAGGTGTTGAGTGAGGTGCATGAGGTTCACGGATGTGCTTTAAATGTGGTGCAGAAAAACATTACTATGCATAAGCAGGAGGTATTGGAGAGAGTGTCAGAATAGGTGCATTCAGGCACATCTGCCATTCTTTAGGGAATGGTCAGTGTCCTACTGTTGAGTCTGCCCTAGCGCGTATAATATATGGATATATGGAGTCCATGAGGTTGTATGCTATGTGGAGGCGCCTCGGGAGTGAAGGTTATCGAGTCACCTCGTGGGCACTGTAAAGCAATCATCTATAAACAAATTGGGGTCCACCTAGAAGCGACAGAGGCTCAACCCTTTGGGGACACTGTTAATTTCTAAACACAATTTTATTGATTTTTATTGTTATCGTCAGTACAGTTACACACATCAATGTTTCTGTACAGTTTGTAATTAGATCGTTAACAAATCATGTAAAAGTAAGTCAGCGAAATGCTACAAATCTATGCTGTCTCTGCTTATACATTGCTTTAGTTGTTTGTTGGAGATCCGGTTGCGCTTCAATATGCCTTCTATGTACCATCGTATTATTAACTAGATATTACTAATGATCATGTCTCCAGTACTTGTTCCAAACCCCAACTTAACAAAACATACCTCCCACCCTCCTCCCCCTGTTAGACTTACGCTTGTACCTGTTAACTGATATTATTTTGTGCAGTGCTCCACTTGGTAACATCTTTGGTAGTTTTACCAATATAGTGGTTGGTTTGCCTGGAATATGTATATATGCCCGGAGGGGGGCGTTCTGGCCCCATATTGTGTTAGGGAGCATTCTACACAGTCTGAGAACTATTAGGTTCCGTTGTGTCTATATCCTTTAACGACTCCATCATGTGGTCCCACTCCAACGAGATGGTTATTTTGCGTTGTCCTCTGTGTTCTTCCCATTGGAGTGTGGAGCTCTCTGCCCCTCCCCATTGGACCATCGCTGTGTGCCATGTGTGAATCTGAGGAGGAAAGGAAGACTTCCACCTCATGGTGATGGCCTGCTTTGCCAATAGACGAAGACAAGTAGGTTCCCATATGAGCCCGCTACCTATTCAGGTATACCCGTTCAAGTGGTCGGGTCGCCTTCCCTCATCTATGAGGCTCCATCCAACCTTAGGAGGTGGAAAGCCATATCAAGAACCCTAGACTAAGGATCTTGAATTAAAGAAAGGGAGCTCTCCTCCCTTGGCTGACAATCAGCGGTCATCTCATTTCGGTCCTGAAGAAGTGTCGCTTTACTCTAGAGCACAAGACACAAAACATGTCGACCTAATCAACGAAAGGCTACCCAAATACCCTTACTTAATGGCGGTTATGCACAAAATGGAACCCAAGGGTGCAGACTAGATCGTCAAATACACAGTGAATCCATCAGTGTAGCATGACAAAAACGTTTACGCATACCGCACTTGTAAGTTGCGGTTCGCTGATACCAAAACCATCACGATACGACAACCTTCATTAAATGGGTTCAAAATTCATGGAACCACAGACCCTCCTTTTGTCCTTACATAGGCAATAACCTAAACTCACGTCAATCTGAATCCAGGTCTATGTTCATCAGATCAATGAGATGTTGCTGTAGCATCATCCTGGTACTTAGTAACTCTCTCTGGACAGGTCTCCTCGAACACGAGGTAGCAAAAAGGCCACATATAGCAGGAGCACACTGTATACAAAGACAGAACAGGAAAAGGATAGCTAATACTATCCCAATGACCATCAGAATCTTCCATCCCCAGGTGGATAACAATCCCCAGAACCATCCCATTAACGACCAATCTCCTTCGTCCACATGTACGGACTCGGAGAGCTTATGTAGCTTGGAGATGGCTTGGGAAACTGTTGGAGCGTTGTCTGGAATGAAAACACAACAGCTTGATTGGATCAATTTACAGACCCCTCCTCTATCTGCAAGTATGACATCTAACGCAACTCTGTTCTGAAGAGTCATAAGGCGATCCGACTGGAGCTCAGCAGTCAAATTACTAAGGGTGCCGGCAGTCTCGACTATGGTGGATGCAACTACTCTTGTCAATTGCCGTATGTTCCTGCTGTTAACCATAGGTCCCCAAAACGGCAGAAAACCCTTCAAGAAATCTCCCAATTCTTGTCCTGCGGTATCTTCCTTTCTGAAGACACCTCTAACGACTCTCATCTTGTGGTAATCTGCCGCAGCTGTAAATGTAGGAGGTAACAAGAACGAGACAAAACATGTGCCCGAGAAATCAGGGGGCAACCATGTATACGCTCTGTCATGGCAAATGAAGTAGGTACCCTTAGCTGCTAGAAATGGTGGGGAAGTCTGGGATGCAAAAACGTATGTCTCAATGCAAACACTCTTCCCTAGCTGAGCTCTAGGATTCTGGCCATTACCTTGCAGACAGTAACGACCCTGATGGGGTACTATCCAAATCGGAGAGGATCTCTTCGCTCGCTGGTTCCCACTCAGACTAGCTCCATATCCAGTAACGTTCCATCCAATATACGCTAGCGTCTCATCTCTCGGGATAGTCTCATAAGAACCTATTCCTCTAATCATGTCGACTGTTCCCTTGACCAGAGCACTATTCTTCGGATTATCCTTCACAGAACGTAGGGGGTTGACTTCACGGGCATAAATGAACATTGTTCTGTATGCCCACACAGAACCATTGTAGCTAAATGGCAGGACCAGGTAAGGAATACCTTTATCGGTAGTATGGGGCATAAGGCCACACACCCAACAATTAGTTGTGTTCACTACTAGCTGGTGTTGGTGCAGAAGCTGAACAAAGGAATTATTAGCAAATTCCATTCTCCTAATGGACTCATGTTCGGGCAGAGGGTGAAAAGAATGCGAAGAAACAGTAGGAGGAGGCATGGGTTGACTTCACGGGCATAAATGTTACTTGAATAGAGAATGTCACATATCCAATTAAAAACATAATTACACTAAACAGTATAAACAGACATAATATCAAAAAACGTTTTCTACTCATTATTATACACATTTCGTTCTTGAAGCTCATTTTTTTAGTAGGTCTCTCCATCCCGAAAAACTCCATCCTATAACCGTGCTGCTCGCGGCGGATGGGTGTTCCGTGCTAAGGAATGCGCCTGTTGGTCCAGGGAACGCCCTTAGACCAACCAGAACCGTCGACCTAACGTCTTCGGCTTGCACTCCAAGGACTTGGCACCGCGACCCTACAGCTGAACCCGGATGGTGGTTCGAAAAACAAAAATCAAAATAGTTTCTCGGAGGGGAGCTGACGTTAAAAAAATAGCAAAGAAGGAACTTAATTTGTTATTTGTCTCGCGACTCGTGGTCGCAAATTATAACGCTCTTTGCCAGGCAATGTCTGTTCTCTGAAAAGTAGCTCAGGTTTAACAGTGTTCAAACGGTTCGATGGAGGCACAGCGTCTTGAAGAAGATTATCGCTTTCTGGCTCAGTGTTTGTTCCAATATAACGGGCATTGCTGAAAGGCAGAAAACGAGGCACGGTCTCAGTCTCAGAATCAGGAAGTCCTTTTTGGACCCACCGGTCATACGGCAGAGGCAAAGGGGCCCTCTTACAATGTACGCCGTGAATCCAGTTCTTTTTACCGTGCACTCGTACCGCAGAATGGGTAGACAATAACACTAGGTACGGTCCTGTCCAGCGGGGCTGCTCGTTCTTGGTTCGCTGAAAATTCTTCATGAGCACCCACGCGCCAGGTTCAATGGTGTGCCCTGCATCTTCAGAAACCTGTGGCAAAGTATCATGAACCTGTTGCTGCAGAACACGCAATTTAGCCGTCAATTCGTACAGGTAGTCAAGCAATACAGGGTGTTCTATCTCACTAAATTTTGTCGGCCGCGGCACTCCCCAAATATTTGCCGGGCGACCAAACACAACCTCATAAGGACTCAGACCCGTTCGCGAATGCACAGTTATTCTTGTGGACAGAAGGGCTAATGGCAAAGCATCAGGCCATTGTAGACCAGAGCTCGCTTGAATTTTGGCCAATTTCAATTTTAACGTGCCATTGTAGCACTCAACTAGACCAGCTGACTGGGGATGATTGGCAGCGTGGAACTTCTGCCGGATTCCTAACCCATAACACACTCTCTTCATCACTTGGCCCACAAATTCGCTCCCATTGTCACTCCAGACCATTCTCGGCAACCCATACCTAGGGAAAAATTCCTTAATAAGGGCTTTAGCTGTGGACAAGGCAGTATTGTCCTTCAAAGGGTAGGCTTCCACCCATCTAGAAAAAGAGCAAACAACCACTAAGACATACTTCAGGTTGTTGCACCTCTCCATGTGGATGAAATCTAGCTGCAAAGCCTCAAACGGATACGTGGGAGGAGCAAAATGACCAGCTGGAGTTGGAGTTCCCTTACCAGGGTTGTACCTCAAACAAACCATACAGTTCTTGACCAAATTCTCTGCACACTCAGGAATTCCAGCATTTTGCCATACTGGGGCCAACAACTTACAAATCCCTTTCACACTGATATGGGCCATTCCATGTGCCATCGTAACCACTGGAAGTACATACGCATCAGGCAACAACCATCGCTGATGCTCTGACAACTCAACCCAACAACCATTCGAGTCCAATTTACCCTTGCTTTCTCTCCATTCATTCAACTCTTTTTCTGTCGCTTCAGCTTGGATGGATTTCACACTCTCAATCGTATCTTCACACATACTTCTATCTGGAACCCATCTCGCCGAACCCTGCGACATACATTCGACTCATCACATCTCTCGCAGTCTCTTTCGCGACTTCATCTGCAAACGCATTACCACGGCCAACATCATGGCTGTCTGCACCCTTGGGTTCCATTTTGTGCATAACCGCCATTTTGTGGTTGCCCTCACATAGGCTAATGACTACAGGATGACTGTGGCCAAGCGAGCCTCTAGGGACGCATACACCTTATCTTGAATTCGTGTTGACTCCTGTTTGACCTGAGTCAACTGACCCTGTTGCCCGAGGCTAAACTTGTTGAGCCAGTACCTTGTTAAGCAGCTGGTCAGATAGAGATCAAAGAGCAGGACATTATTGATTCTATGGCACACGCACACACCCCTCTATCTTGCTTCTCATCTGTTTCTGCTCCTTCCTTTTATGGCCTTATGGCCTAATTATTGATTTGGGTTGAGGTCTTTTATGATGGGCCCGTCCGGCCTGTTCGAGCAAGAATGCTGGATTTATGCCTTGTCATTGGCGATGGGTTGGATAACTGAAAGTGGGTTTGTCGTTATGTGATGCCTCTGTAAATATCATCCTCTGATTGGTCAAATTTGTGAGTAATTGATGCTAGCCAGGAACTCGGTTTTTGGCATAAAAGACGATGCTCCGCTCTATTATGTTGAGCAGTCTCCTGAGAACATACACCATGTTGTACTTCTAGGACCTCTGTTACTGGCTGCAGCTAATAAATTTGATCTTTGATGTCAACAGGAGAATCCCGTGTCTCTGTACTCTAAGACAGGTGAACCCGAAGACTTTGGGCGTGTCCCCTGCACCGCTGGGTTTAAATCCCGGTTTTCAGTTGGCGCCCAATATGGGGCGACTTCAGCGTTACCGGTCCAAGCCTGAAGATCGTGAGGAGTTTCGTGTGAAAATTCTGGAGGGAGGCCTACCACTTCATCAACCCCTGTATGTCGTTGTGGTCCGAAAGTCTTTGCTGCGAAGTTTCCCGCATTCCGACGGCTACGAAGGACTGCTGCCCTGACTGTCGCCCTGTCTTGGAGCCTTTGATGACTTGTAAAGCGAGACGATAGACGGGTCTTCTGGCGACGTCATCGATATTTCAGTTAAGTATGAGTGGAGCGTCTCCCAGTCCTTAGTTTGTTTTGGTATCCTTCGGGATTGCTTTGATTTGGTACCTGCAGGCCCCAAAGCCAAGGGACTCGTGTATTCACGAAGCTATCGTTTTGATATTCCCTTGCAGTTTGAAGCTAGACTAGTGAGCGAAGATGCCTGGTCTTAGCAGACTTGGAAAGATATTTTGTTATGGTTGTAATAGGGATTCCCGATTGGAGGACTCGTGTCCGGTGCCTCCGATTGGAACTCCGACCTATGAGCTCTATTTAAAACACGGCGTGGGCCCCATCACGTATAATGATGTATGGATTAGGTATACTAGGAAGGATGGTGTCCTAAAGTGGCCCCAATATGGTAGTAACGACACGGAGATTTTGGATAATTTAGAGGTTAGACTCTTCAAAAAGAAAGCCCGGCCGGCAATGTTTGACTCTTTCCGCCTTTGGCGAAAAGAAGCCAAACAAAAGGAAATTAAGTTAGCGAAACGAAATAAGCGTGCACGAGGTATGTCGATGGTGCAGGCTGCTATACAGTTTAAGGATAATGAGGAAGAGCAAGAATGCGAACAGATGTTTAGGCAACGTAAATTAGCGGTAGAAAAATGTTATCCAGCTTTGCCGCCTCAACAGCAAGAAGAAAAGAAAGATCTTGCGAAAGATCCTTTAATGTCGCATCTATTAAGCTCACCACCCCCTTATGCTCAGAGTGCTACCGCACCTCCGCAACTTGTAGTTGCGCAACCACCGGTTGTTTTACCTCCAGTTGTTCCTCAACAGCCAGCTCTCCCTCTACTGGCTACTACTGCCTCGGCGCAGCCTTCTCAAGGGCCGCCGTCTTTGCTACCCCCTTCGTCTGCTACTCCTATACCTGTGTTGTCTGTTGCCTCTGTCACTGTTCAGACTTCGGTTCCTTCTCATTCTGCTTTGTCTCCTGTTCTTTTGTCACCTTCTCCTTCTGCTCGACGGAGGATGACTGATGCGGTTGCTAGTCTTTTTTCTCCTCTAATGGGTTCATTGGGTATGTCTCCTGTTGTAGAGCGTCAGCAATTGCGTAGTCAATTGCCTGGTCCTGATGAACGGACAGTGTTAGATCACTTGGCGCGTAAATGGGTTACCTTTCCTTCTCACTATGATCTTGAGGGTGTTATGGATGATTTCCATCAATGGGAAGCACCGAAACAGAGATATGTATTTGATGTGATGTGTTCTTTCCTTCGTGAACAGTGGGAAGATAGCGAGGTAGGGCAGACTCCGCATGAGTTGTTCCGTGTGCGGTCCGAGTTTGCGTAAGGAACTATAGTGGGTCTTGATGGTGAAAGAGCAGTCGCGACATTGTTGTCGTTTAGGAGTGAGTTTCCTTCTAGGTCATTATTTGAGCCTGATTCTTCAGTTAGGAGAAAGGCACGTCAATACCCGATGCGCGAAGTTCCTCCCGTTTGGAGACCTGGTGATGCGAATGCTAATCCACCTGTTCTGGCACATTTCCAGCGCGTTTGGGTACATGTTCCATGGAAACGTGCCGAAGTCCTAGCTCTAAAGCAGACTCTGCCTGATCCACGTATCAATACAGCTTCCCAAACATGTACCTTTGTGAACCTTGCAGTACGATGTCCTCACTGTTTGCAGAGGTTGGTGACTTTTCTGCTCTAGGTATGTCCCGAGATTCATGACCAACAGAAGTTGCGAACATTATAACGTTTTAAGATTGTCCTTTCTAGGTCGCAGCCTACCAGACAGTGCAGTTGTGTGGTATGCAGAATACATCTTGTGGAGTTTCAGAAAGTTGAACTGGGAATGCATTCTGCCTGTCGCTTGCCATTGGCTTTGTGGTTTTTAACTCCTGTTTTCTTGCTTTCCATTGGCTGGCTTTATTTGCTTTAGGCTGTCCAGCTTGATTTCATACCTCCCCATACAAGAGCTGTGTTTATAGTATTCTTCCATGAACTTGTATCCTGTAATTCGAAGTTGCTGGTATTTTGCGATTCCTTAATGCAAAGTCAAATTTTGAAAATGCTTCTTGCATTGCATTTAGGGAATCGCAAATTGCGATTCCCTAAATGCATTTGCAAAATAGGTAGTCGCAAAATTGCGATTACCTATTTTGCGAATGCATTTTGGGTTAATGCATTGGAAATGGCTTTTTAATTTGCGACCGGTAAAAAGTTTGATGCAGGTGCCCCAATATTTGAAAAAATAACCAATATTTTTGAGGACTTTGAATATAGAGAAGGAGGGAGCGTGTGTGCGATTATGTGTGTATGTGAAAAATGCTGGTGAAATCCGGCACACACCTCACCATACCCAAGTGTACCAAACTATTTATCAGAAAATAAATTTATTAGGGGGGTTGTGACACACCAAACACCCCCATGAAGCTACGCCCCTGTAGATCCTGTGTTGTGCAACAGTGAGTCACTCGCATGATATAGGCTATCATGGGCTATCAGACTTGGAAGAAGTTGTGATCCCTGCAAATATATTCCAGCAGTAATGTTTCCCGGGTTAGAAACATCAGAGGTTGGTCACAGGTCAGCACAGGGATGCTGGGCACAGAATGTGCAGCGCCGCATTCAAGAGCCAACCAAGCCCCAATCAGGAAGTAGCAAGCAGTATTCTCAGGTGGCACTGTTTGTGCACCTGGTCATTGCACAGAGTATCGGTGATCTGATTTGATCACCACACACTTTAGGGATTGTCAAGACTAGATCGCAATCTTACTCCTTGGTTACTAGTCAAAACACCCCCCATATGGTTCAGATACCTCTATGTGTGTTGAATGCTGGTACTACCATGGGGATGTTGCAAGGGTAATTAAGTGACTAATTCCCTATAGAGGGCTGATCATGTGACATGATATTGAAGGATAATGCTTCACAACATTGATAATGTCTAGACTTAGTATTGTAACAACTATACTTTTGTTTCCCAAAAAATGTGTGCAGTGCCAGACACTACTTTAAAGGTTTGAAGACAATGCAATGTAAGGTAAATATGTAAGGCGCCGCACATATAGATATTTACAGCACTATGTATAGTGCAGACTAACACAAACCTCTCTTCTAACCTATAAACAATTTGACCTGTATTTAGATTCTAATGGGCTTCTTCTGCCCATCATTCAACCTCTTTACTGATTGGTGGAACTTCCAACAGTCTGTGAGGCAGAACTTGGCACCAGTTCTTAGCACAGCCTTACTTTTCCTCATAAGACATACTGGATTTGAGCTGTGCATCTCTGTAGGTTGGCACAATTTTGCTGGCCTGCTTGTCTGTATGCTGGACAGGACACCAATATAAATCCTTCTTGATTGTGATAATTAAGATATGAATTCTTGTTGAGCAGCAAGCAAGAAACCAGAGTTTTATTAGTGAAAAAGATTGCTTTTATTTGATAAAGGTATCATCTGAAATTGCTAACATTATAATATAGGGGTCTGGCTCATAAAACATTTTTGGGTGGTGCTATTTCATGACCTTGGTGGTAAGTTAAGGAACTGCTTACTCTAAACACCTTTTAACACTGTATTTAGAAAACAGAATTCTGCATGCGAAAAATGTTGCTAGAACATTTGTGTACTCTTGTTGTGTGGCACTTTATTATGGTTGTATTGTGTCCAGCTGCGTTTCTGTGCTCTATTATTGCCATGTGATTTTGTTTTGTTGTACTGTGCCCTGGTATGTTTTCAATATGTTATGTTACTTTGTATATGTTACTGTGTTAAGTTCTGTTGTTTACTTTAATATTGCTAAATTAATGCGATTTTTCCAACCCAAAGAAGCATATTACTCTAAAGTTCCCATAGCAACCATTTACCACTTTTTATGGTGGTAAAACAATGTGGCTAACGCTCTTCCATGACTTGCGATGCTAGATAGCCCAAAACTGTGGCACAGACTAAGGGCCATATTTACAAGCCCCTATCGCCACCAGGACTTCGCTTTTAGTGATGCAGGGCGATATGTGTTTCGCCTTATTTACAAGCCAGCCTTAAACCACTTAATGTGGTTTAACACCGCCATGTAAATAAGGCACCCTTTAGGGCAATAGTGTTTGCGGTGGCCGTTCCACCACAACACCAATTGATGTTGATGATGCCCCATATTTACAAGGGTGGCGTAAATATGGGGCAACACCAAAATTAAGACCAAATAAAATCTGAACTTACCCTGGCAAAACGAAAAATGCTTTATTTCTCCTCGTTTTGGCTGTTTTTATGTGTGCTGCATTGATTGTATATGTGCAGGTAGGTGTTCCTTCCTGCACATAAACAATCTTTAAAAGCAAATGACGCGTTGCAACTTCCATGTGTGCTGCATTTTGCAGCACACATAGAAGTTACAAAACGCCATTGGGGATTGTTTATGTGCAGGAAGGGACACCTTCCTGCACATAAACAATATTTTCCTGCAACACAGGCACCCTTGCACGATAGTGCAAGAGTGACTGCGTTGGCCCTAGGCAGCTGCAATTAGCGCCAGTGCAGGGTGAAACGCACGGTTGCACCATATTCTTGTAAATAAGGTGCAGCCCTGCGTTTCTGAAGTGGCGGAGGGCAGCGTTAAGTCAACGAGGCTAACACAGCGCTCCGACTCGTCATTATGAATATGCCCCCAAGTCTAAGCTTAGCACTCCCAGTGCTTGTTTAATGTGATAGGACTCGAAAAGTATCTGCATTTCTATTGGTCAACAAGCAAGAAGCAGCTTTCATTAAAAACATTTAAAAAGTGTTTATTCTATTTGTTCAAAGGCAAGAGAAAGCTTTCACTATAAAAAAAAGATTAGTTTTGTTTATCAAACCTAGAGCCAGCTGTTAGACCACGGGCATCAAGGCACCATTAATTATAAACAAAAACAGTATTTTTATTATAAATCATAAATATTAAGGGTTGACAGACAAAAGGCAGGTAGTTCAACGAAAAAAATATTGTTTTGTTTATCTAGCAAGCGCTTGTTTCTGAAAGTCATTAGCATGAACATTTTAACCGAAACATAAGGAAATATTCAGAAGTGCTAAGAAGGAACTGTTCTAATGCTACTCTTAAAATAAAACACCGTGCAATAAAGTGAACGTGATTGTGCTGAGAATGCACTTCATGTACCTTTATAGCACGCATAAAACAAGCGAGTAATTAAATTATAATGACTATGCAACTTAATGAATGTGACCAATATATTCCAAAAGACTCCCAATGCATAGTACGGTGGCGTCATTGCATCTACTAGGAGCTTCATGCTCTTGATGAGGTCCCGAAGGGCACTGGCTGCCGGGTATTACTCTACTCTTTGGGAGTGCTATAGATAGAAGATTGTGCATCTGTCTTGTGAAATATGTTGGCATGATAGTGTGCGTGAGAACCAGTATGGTGCTCTTCTTGTATAGTTTTCGCTGCTTCTTTTTGTGGGTCTGAGGTGCCGAATGAGAGCGGGATAGGACTCAAGGGATAAGTACTGGTGTCCGCAGGGATAGGAAGTGTGCCGATATGTTGCGGCCTGCATTGTAAGTCTTTTGTCATCATCTGTATATATGATGTTTTACCTTGCAAACGCACGTACCTAGGCATGGGAGTACATTGGAGAGAAATGTGATGAGAGAAGCCATCACGCATTCATGTACCTGCCATCCGTGGAGACAGATGGGACTTGAAGTTCATGTCAATTCACTACGGTACCATTTGATGAGCAACTAGAATTCAGTGTAGTACATTCTGTTGAATACATCCCTTGGTTGTAGAGGAGCAACCAAAAGATTAGATATTATATAATCAGTCGTAATAACTAGTCTGAGACTTACTCCTGCAAGAATGGACCTTATCCAACCGACCATAGTGTGTGCTCTGATGTGTCCATCATGGAGCAAAACAGAGAAGTAGGTGTTTTGTTCCAGACAAGGCATGCATTTGTGACGTCTGCTAGGTGTGCCCCAGACCTACCTCTAGCCATGGACGTTGCATCACCAGTCATGGCTAACCCACTAATGGCTGCTGGCCAATTTCAAGAGATGACTGGGACGAGGTTGTGCTGTTTGAGGAGGCGTGGCTGGCAACCATATGGGTGGCCAGACAGTCCCAGCAATTACTCTTTGTTTAAGGAAGGCATCCATTCCAAATGCAGGAATGGATTAGGAAATTCATCGGAAGATGTTATCATTCACCACACATGCTTTTGGCACCCAGACAGCAGGCAGCAACGTCTTTGCGGGCGCAGTTTACATTGCAATATGGTAGTGAGTTCAATTGTCCTTAAAGAATTGCAGTGTTAGTCACAAAAATGAGATCTATGCACACACAATGTCTTGCCACCAAGTAAATGTAGATCAAGGGACAGATTTACATGCAGTTAATTTGCTTATATTTCATGCGAGTTAAATATTCTAGAACATTGACTTTTTGCACAAGGTTCAAACTCTTTTCAATCAATTGCCCACTGAAGGTGATTCCTGAACACCTTGATACAATATAGAATATTTCACTGCGAAGAAAGGGTCAGCATCTGCATCAAAGAGGAATACAACCAAGTAAGTTTTTTTTCTTCCCATAACAACAGCTACAGCACTGATAGTTTAAATGAATTTATCTAAAATCACGGTGTCTTGAATGCTTTTAATTAAATAGCAACCCAGCAGTAATCCAGCAGCTTTCCTCATCTCTGCAACGACAGATGACACCATTGCAAGAACGAATTGATTGCTTAGAATTGGAATGAGAAGCTTCTTTCCACGGTCAGCAGATCACTAGTGCACATCGCACAGCAAGACAACTGGGATGTGACACTACCATAGTCAGCTTGTGTTACATTTCTTACAGGGCAATACACAATCCACATTCATGATTTCTCTGCCAAGGCCAAGCAGCAGAAATATACAGCAATGTGCAATAACCACCAGACTTCTCCAGGTTGGAAAGGCCATCAGTGAAGGAGCAGTCTATTTGAGTGTTTTGAGGAATTAAATTGGCATGGGGTGGGTGTAACTGGTGTAATTCTTTCTAGCGTAATTACTCATCATTACCATAAAATTACTCGTAATTATGGGTAGGTATGTGAGAAGCATAAACCAGCATTCAGCACTATTTTCTTAGTGTCCAAATGCACCTCCCACATCCAAAATGAGCCCTAGAATGCATTATGTTGGCAAACTTTTGTAATTTTGCATCACAAGAGTACTGCCTAATTAGTGAAATCACCCTGATTACTCCAGCATAATAAAATTTTCGCCCAGGCATAGTCATACCTGTTGTTTATGTGGTATTACATTTTGTAGATCTTATCTTTTTTTGCCTTATACCTCTCTATGGAATGCTTGACTTAAGGAACCATAATTTGACTCCTAATTCTGTATAGGTCTTAATTTGAAACAAATTCTCTATGATGTGTAGAAGCGCATTTTCATAATTTCTGTTAGCTTGGCTTCACTTTAGTACAAACGCAAGCTTTACCATGATGGCGGTCTCCCCTGTCACTCACACTTTTCCCCCCTGCCAGTGTCTCTGCTCATAATTTCTGCAGCAAACAGTCAAGGTGAAATGTACTTGCCTGTTTCCACTGGCATTGTTATGCTGCTTTCCATGAACTTTCCCCCGTTCAGTTAAAGACTGCAATGTTAACCCCAAGTCCCTTCTGCTCGTTCACTATGCCCTATTCTTTTATATAACACGTTATCTTTGATGTATCTTGTTTGTTCCTGCAGCTCAAGATGACATTAGCATACACTGGGTATAATTACTAATAATTTAGTGGGATGGTGCCTAGGTGTGAAGACTAGATGATGTTTATTTTTCATACGCTCTGATTTGCTGACGAGATGATGCATTTATTCACACCACAGTGATTCTGCAGGTTCTATTAATTTCATATATGACAATAATGTATTAAAAACCCTTGATTTTAGAGGTGAGCCAGACGTTTTTTCCTTTTTCATTAATGTGTGTTTTGGGGTGTTTCAAGTTTTGAGGTACCCTGCACCCACAGTAGGTAGAATTGACCTTTGTAATGAGCTTCATATGATTTTTTATAGTTAGAAGATCATCTTACATCTCTGATTACAGCCACTTCTTTCAATATCCAATGCTGCTGTTGATGAACTCTTGTGTGTACCTTGGTTCAGAGGATTATATACTCTAGAGACTGGAGTTGGCGCAGGGTGTGGACATTGGCTGTCCACTGGAGTATATGTTTGAATTCAAGGAAGAAAGACTCAAAGAAGGAGTGGCATTTGGAGGTGACTGCTTGGGAGGCCAGTTTCTTGTAGAGTACACTGGTGGGAACATTCTTCAGCGACTTGTCCTGTTACATCTCTGCTTGTGGTTGTTCTCAACTGTAGAATGAAAAGTGTAGCAGGGTGAAAGTGAATATTTTTGTGCCCCGACCAGACAATATATTTCAAAGCGAGAGAAGGTGATGTTGTTTATGCAGAGCAAATTAAGTCTTAGAATTCATACTTTCTATGTGTCAGCAGTGTGATGAGCTGAGTGATGGTGGAAGTGCCCAGAAGCTTGGCAAAGCAATTCTTCCTCTGGTCCTGGTCGAGGCATCACCTGTAATGCTGAACTCCAGGAGGAAGATGCTGTTCCTGTAACTGGTTAACGGTAGACTGATGAGATTTGGCATCTCAGAGTTAAATGCTGTGTAATATCGGGATGATGACTAGTAGGTGAAAATGAATAGTTGAGGTTCCGTGAAATCTGAATCTGCGCTATAAACATCATGGTCCCGTTACGATTTTGGTAACAGCAAACCGTAACTAGTGAGTTCGGCTAGTACGTGTGTTTTCGTCATATTACACCAATGGATTCACTGCGTATTTTGGGTTTTTCGTTCCAAACCCTGGGTTCCATTTTGCACATTGTAGCCATTTTGTGGTTGCCCTCACATAGGCCGATGGCTGTGGTTAAACGAGCTTTTAGTCAAGCGCACTTTAGCTCGAGTTTGTGCTGACTCCTACATGACTTGAGTGAACTGACCTCGTTGCCTGAGGCCGACCCTGCCAAACCCGTTCCTGCCCGCTAGCTGATCTTGATTAAGGGTCACAGCACGGGATCTCGTAAAGTTTTATTGCACACAAACATGCCCCATCCAACTTCTATCTGTTTCTGTTTCTTCTTTTATGGTCCGTTTACGATATGGGTTGTGGTCTCTTTATCATGGGTCTGTCCGGCTTGTCTAAAGAAGAATGTTGGGATTGTTCGATGATTGATCATGGGCCGGACACCTGAAAAGTGGGTTTTACCGTCATGCGATACTTTTGGTGTGGTTACATGCGATTGGGCAATTTGTAAAATATGGGTGTCTGTCTGGAATGTGATGTTTTTGGCATAAAAAGGGATGACTTGCTTTGTAAAGTTGAGCAGTCTCCTGAGAACTCATACCGTGATGACTTCTAGGACTTCTGTTACTGGCTGCAGCCAATAAAATCGATCTCTGACGCCACCAAGATGTATCCTGTGTCTCTGTATTCCAAGACAGGTGAACCCGAAGACTTTGGGCGTGCCCCTGACGCCGCTGGGTTCTAAAAACCCGGTTCTTCAGTTGGCACCCAACGTGGGGCGACATCAAGCGGTACCGGTCCAAGCCCGAGGATCGAGAGAAACTTCGTGAGGAAACTCTGGAGGAGGGCCCCCACTTCAGCGACCCCTGCATGTCGAAAACGTGGACCGAAGGTCTTTTCCACGAAGATTCCCCCCTCTGACGGCTACGTAAGGACCGCTGCCCTGACTGTCGCCCTGTCTTGGACACCCCCCCCTCTTTGTGAAACTTCGTAAGGCGAGACGACCGACGGATCTTCTGGGTGGCGCAGCAGACAACTTGGTTAAGTATAAGTGGGTCGCTCCCACTAATTTGTTTGGTTCTTGGTTTTACTTGGTCCTTAGTTTGGTTTTGCTTGGTCTTAGTTTGGTTCTTAGTTTGTTTGGTCCTTAGTTTTGATTTGAAAATTGCAATTTCCAAAGCCGAGGGTCTCGTATATTTACGAGTGTATCGGTAGAGATTGCCCCTTGAAGTTTGAAGCTCGATTAGTGAGTGAAGATGCCTAATCGTAGCAAATTTGGTACTTGGTTTTGTTGTGGTTATAACAGGAAGTTCCGATTGGAAGATTCGTGTCCGATACCTCCAGTTGGAACTCCGACTTATGAGCTCTACTCTAAACACAGCATGGGCCCCATTACGTTCAATGAAGTATGGGTCCACTACACTAGGAAATATGGTGTCTTACGATGGCCCCAGCATGGTAGCTTTGAAACAGAGATTTTAGACAATTTGGAAGCGAAATTATTTAGGAAGAAAGCCCGGCCGACAATGTTCGACTCCTTCCACCTTTGGCGCAAAGAAGCCAGACAACGAGAGATAAAACAAGCTAAAAGAGATAAGAGAGAGAAGGGTGTATTGATAATGCAAGCTGCTAGGCAGTTTAAAGAAGATGAAGAAGGTAAAGCAATTGAGGTGTCAAATAGGCAACATCATATGGCTATTGACAAATGTTATCCAGTTTTGTCACCCCCTCCTGTGAATCCTGTTAAGGATGCCGAAAAGGATCCATTAATGTCTTACTTGTTGAAGTCACCTCCCCCTTACGTGCAAGGTGCTACTGCACCGATATTACCGCTTGTTGTACAACAGGTTGCTGGTCAGCCTTTAGTCCCTCCGCAACCCCCTTTTCCTGTTCCACAGTTGCTTCAGGTTCCTCCGGCACCCCCTCCTCCTTTACCTTTCCCTGCCTTGACTCAGACTGTTTTGCCTCCTGCTCCTGTCCCTTCGACTTCCTCCACTTCTGCGTCTTTTTCTTTGCCATCGCAAGGTACCTTTTCTCCTGTTCTCATGACTGCTTCCCGTTCTGTTCGTCGGCGAGTAGCTGACACTCTTACTAATTTCCTAACTCCTCTATTTGGGTCGCAAGTCACGACCCCCGTTTCTGACGATAGACAGAGACGTAGTCAGCTCCCTGGTTCTGTGGAGCGTGGAGTGTTGGATTCGTTGGCTCATAGGTGGATTACGAATGTTTCTAGGTATGATCCGGGAGCGGTGCTGAATACGTTCCGACAATGGAAAGAGCCGACGCAGCGGTATGTTTTTGATAGGATGTGTACTTTACTTCGGGAACAGTGGGAAGATGATGAATTGGAGTTGGCCCCTGTTGGACTGCTTGATATTCAGAGTGAGTTCGCCAAAGGGATGATAGTGGGAGCTGGTGTCGAGGATGCGGTAGTGACACTTCTTACATATACGTCTGCACTTCCTCCCCAGCCATTGTTTGAGCCTGATGCCTCAGTTAGAAAGAAGGTACGGCAATATCCAATGAGAGAGGTTCCTCCAGTTTGGAGAGAGGGAGACACAAACGCTAATCCACCTGTTTTGGCTCATTTCCAAAGAGTTTGGATACATGTCCCTTGGAAGAGAGCTGAGGTTTTGGCTCTTAAGCAAACCTTACCCGACCCCCGTAAGAATCCCGCGGGGTATTATAAGGAGTTGTCCCAGACAGTCGACGCATGCGTTATGAATCTAGCTGATGTGGATATGTTATTGGGTAATGTAGTCCCTCAACCGTTGTGGGCGAAGATTCGCCACGAGGATCATGCGGTAGAATTAGGTGATACATGGGTGAATATTGCGACTGTAGATGCTAGACAGGTAGGAGGAGCTAAACCTGAGCCTCTAATTGCGGATTTACCCGGTAGAATTATTAATATGATGAAAACGATGATGCCAGCGTTACGAGTGAATTGCGACAAGTTGAAAGCCTGTAAGCAGAAGAAGTACGAGAGCGTGTCTGATTTCTTCACCAGGTTTGAAGAGACATTTATAGATCATAGCGGTCAAGATATGAGTACAGAAGGTGGCCAGAGATTGTTCGTAGATAAGTTTGTTTTTAATTTACTTCCCGAACTGTGTAATAAGTTGAAAGATTCCGAGAGTTCTTGGGTTGTCTCTTCGTCGGCCCAGATATTGGCGACTGCACAGTACTACGAGAATAGGGATAAGGATGAGAAAGATAGATTAGAGAAGAAGACCAAAGACTTAAAAACGAAGGTTCTTCTGCAGCAGGCGTATCCGCCTCGCTCGAATCAGCAAGAATCACAGCAACATTTACAGTTTCAGCAACCCCCATCGTTTCAGAGACTGTCACAGAAACCTGAGTACTTTCCTCCAAGACCACCTTTGGGTCTGAATCAGTGCGCGTATTGTAGAGAGGAAGGTCATTATAAGAATGAGTGCCCTGCTTTACGACAACGTGCGAGTGGTATGTTGGCTCCAAGAGGTCGTGGTAGTCTCCAACAGGTGTCTAGGGGTAGAGGACGTGGCGCATTTCCTCAGAACGAACGTTCTTTTCCCACACAGACGTCTATGAATTATTTTGATCAGCAGAACGTACAGACTGGCAGATCTCCGCAATATTACGTTGACAATCGCTATGTCGAGAGTGAGAGTACTGGCTATAATGATTGCTAGGACTGCCAAGGACAAAGAGAGGGAGTAGTGTCAGTTCCAGTAGACCAGGATGGACCTTATGTTGCAGTGGTTACATCGCGTGTGGTAGAGCTTTTTCTTTTGGATACTGGTGCAGCGAAGAGTTCTATCATGCACTCTAAACTCCCTGGCGCACCTTTGTCTGGCTTAACGAATATTTCAGTGGGATTTTCTGGCGCCCCGGTTCGTAATCCAGTTTCTAGTCCCTTGCCTCTTTCTATTGGGCCTTGTGAATTGGAAGCACCCCTTATTCTAACGACAGGTTGTGGTGAGAATTTGTTGGGTCTGGATTTGTTAAAGAGACTGCACGCGACATTGTATTGTTCTCCTTCGGGAGTACACCTTTCATTTGGTAAGAGAGTGACCTCTCCGATGTATCTGTCTAGAGATCGGCTTCCACTGGAATTGCGTTGTCTCCCTGATACTCTTTGGGCTACTGGTCCTAATGATGTGGGTCTTTTGGGGATTCCACCATATGTTGTGACGCTCAAATCGAATGTAAGATTGCTACGTATTCCCCAATATCGGATTTCGAGTGATGGTGAAAGAGCGCTTTTAGCGATCATCTATGATTTAATTGAGAAAGGTGTGATCGAAGAGACGAGAGGTAATGTGTGTAACAGTCCTGTTCTGCCTGTCTTGAAGCGTACTGATTCTTCTCGGCAACCTGAGTACCGGTTTGTGATTGACCTTCGAGAGGTTAATAAGATTGTTGTGCCCCAGTTTCCCGTTGTTCCGGACATTACTGCTTTGTTGACTTTGATTCCAGCTTCAGCTGCCTGGTTCTCCGTCATAAACTTGAAGAACGCTTTCTTTAGTATTCCAATCGCCGAAGAAAGTAGAGATATTTTTGGCTTCTCTTTGGGAGGACGAAGCTTCCGGTTTAAGCGCGCTCCTCAAGGCTATTGCGAAAGTTCATCCATCTATAGTCAGGCTTTGAAAACTCAGCTTGATACTTTTGTGTTGCCTGCGGGTGCTGCTCTTATTCAGTATGTTGACGATCTGTTAGTGGCTGCTGATGATAAGGAAACTTGTAAACAAACTACTCTTTCGTTGTTACAACATTTGTCTGATTTGCATCATAAAGTGTCACCTTCAAAGTTACAGTACTGTCGCCAAGAGGTGACGTACTTAGGTCATCTCTTGTCGAAGGAGGGAGGAAGGTTGACCCCAGAACGAATCCAAGCGATTGCTCAAATGACTGTGCCTAGTACGCAGAGAGAGGTACGCGCTTTCTTGGGTATCACGTCGTATTGTAGACAGTGGATCCAGAATTTTTCCTTGTTGGCAAAACCTTTGTTGGCTTTGACTTGTAAGATACACCGAGTCCTCTTTCCTGGTCTGACGATTGTCATAAAAGTTTTTCTGAATTGCGTGACGCGTTGTGTTCTGCTCCGGTGTTGGGTACTCCTGACTACAGTAAGCCTTTTACACTCTATGTTCATGAGAGAGAGGGTTGTGCATTGTCAGTTTTGACGCAGCAGTTTGGTGAGAAGCAGCGTCCATGTGCGTATTTCTCATCGACTCTGGATCCAGTAGCTAGAGTGTTGCCGAGTTGCTTGAGAGCTACAGCAGCAGCGGCTGTTTCCATCCGACAGTCTGCTGGGTTGGTGATGGATAATACGTTGGTAGTGATGGTTCCACATGCAGTGGATACTTTATTGAACAGAACAAAGACTCAGCATCTTACTAGTGCAAGGTTGTCGGGTTATGAGTTGACGCTTTTGGCCAGTCACGTGCACATTAAACGGTGTAACGTATTAAATCCAGCGACATTGTTGCCGATTTCTGTGGATGGGAATGGTCAAGAACAGCATGATTGCTTTCTTAGGACAGAAGAGGAAACGAAGGGTAGAGTTGATCTAAAAGATACTCCTCTTTCAAATCCAGATGGTACGCTATGGGTTGATGGGTCATGCTACAAGCTCCCGAATGGTGATACGACTGCGGCATATGCCGTGACGACATTGTGTACGGTTGTTGAAACTGCAAGAGTGAGCTATAATTCAGCACAAGCAGCGGAATTGATCGCATTAACAAGAGCGTGTGTCTTGTCTGAAGGAAAGAGAGTGAATGTATATACCGATAGTCAGTATGCGTTTGGTGTAGCACACAGTTTTGGACGCTTGTGGCGAGAGAGAGGATTACTTACGTCACATGGGACTAAAATCCAACATGGACAGTTGGTGAATGAGCTTCTTGAGTCACTTACTCTGCCGAAGCAAGTTGCGATTGTGAAGTGTAGTGCTCACCGAAAGGTTACAGATGATGTTGGCCGTGGTAACGCATTTGCGGACGAAGTTGCGAAAGAATCAGCGAAAAATGTGATGGGTCGAATGTATGTTGCAGGCCCTGCGAGATGGACTGGTGCGGCTGGAATGTGTGAGGATACGATTGAGAGTGTAAAATCGATTCAGGCCGAAGCTACGGAGAGTGAGAAAAACGTGTGGAGAGAAACTACGGGTAGATTGGATTCGACTGGTTGTTGGGTTGAGTTGTCGGAACACCAAAGATGGATGTTACCCGATGCGTATGTGCTTGCGGTGGTTACGATGGCACATGGGATGTCTCACATCAGTGCGAAAGGGATTTGTAAGCTGTTGGCTCCAGTGTGGGAGAACGGAGGAATTCCCAAGTGTGCGGAGAATGTGGTCAAGAATTGTATGGTGTGTCTGATGTACAATCCTGGTAAGGGAACTCCAACTCCAGCTGGTCACTTCGCGCCTCCGACGTATCCGTTCGAGGTTTTGTAATTGGATTTTATCCACATGGAAAGATGCAACAATTTGAAATACGTCCTCGTAGTTGTTTGTGCCTTTTCTAGATGGGTAGAGGCATACCCCCTAAAAGATAATACTGCCATGTCCACAGCTAAAGTCTTGCTCAAAGAATATTTCCCTAGGTTCGGGTTGCCAAGGATGGTGTGGAGTGATAACGGAAGTGAGTTTGTGGGTAGGATCATGAAGAGAGTGTGTGAGGGTTTTGGTATAAAGCAGAAATTCCACGCTGCGAATCATCCCCAATCAGCTGGTTTAGTGGAGTGTTAAAATGGCACTCTGAAGCTGAAGTTAGCCAAGATTCAGGCGAGTTCTGGTCTCCAATGGCCCGATGCCTTGCCATTGGCACTTTTGTCAACTAGAACAACAGTGCATTCCCGAATTGGATTTAGTCCGTATGAAATTGTTTTGGTCGACCGGCAAATGTGTGGGGAGTGCCGAGACCAACGAAATTTAGTGACATCGATTACCCTGTATTGGTGGACTATTTGTATGACCTGACGGCTAAATTGCGTGTCTTGCATCAACAGGTTCATGATAGCTTGCCACCAGCATCCGTGGACCCAGGTCATACTATCAATCCTGGCGATTGGATCCTGGTAAAGAATTTTCAGAGGACTAATAACGATCAGCCCCGCTGGATGGGCCCTCACCAGGTGTTGTTGTCTACAAGGACATCTGTAAAAGTCTTCGGAAAAAGAAATTGGATCCACGGCGTACACTGTAAGAGGGTACCCTTACCACTGCCGTACGACCAATGGATCCACGGAGGTATCGCAGACACCGAAACTGAGAGATTACCGAAATTCACACCGTTTAGCGACGCTGAATTGGTATGGAGAAGGTCTGAGAAAGGAGATGACGATGTCTTGCAAGCAGCTGTGCCTTCACCTTTAAGATTGGACACCACTGAACCTGAACTGTTGTTTCAAAGTCAGACAGAGCCCGGTAAAAGTCGTTATAACCTACGGTCTAGAGACAATGGACTAATAAAGAACAAATAATTCCTTTCATTTTTGAGAACAGCACTCTTTCAGCCGAGGAACTGTTTTGATCTTTTTTTCGAACCACCATCCGGGTTCAGCTGTAAGGTCGCGGTGTAAAGACTTGGGATTGCAGCCGTGTAGACACAAGGTCGATGGTTCTGGTTGGTCCTAGGGCATTCCCTGGACTGACAGACGCACTCCCTAGCAGAAGAAAACCAACCGCCGCGAACAGCACGGTGAGAGGATGGAATTTTTTGAGGTCAAGAGAGCTCTTGAGAACACGAACTTTAAGACGAAACTATGCAGGATAATGCATCTCAAATGTTTTCTGATTACATGTACTATGATGTTTCTTAGCATGACGCTAGCTTTGGTGGGTTGGATTGTTTTTTCTACCCAATTGACTTCTGCACCCACTTCCCAACCTACGTCTTTTCCTATTTCTACTTCTTTACATTCTTTTCATATCTTACCCGAACACGAGCAGATTAGAAGGTCAGAATTTGCAAATAACTCATTTGTACAGCTTCTGCATCAACATCAGTTGGTAGTGAACATCACTAATTGTTGGGTGTGTGGTCTTATGCCACATACTACGGATAGAGGTATTCCTTATCTGGTTCTGCCGTTTAGTCAGAATGGGTCTTTATGGGCTCTCCAGACGATGTTCATTTATGCTATCGAAGTCTATCCCCTGCGTTCCATAAGAGATAACTCGAGTAATAAAGCCTTGGTGAAGGGAATTGTGAATATGAGTAGGGATATCGATCCGTATATGACTATTCCCAAGGACGAGTTACTAGCTTATGTTGGCTGGAACGCGACCGGATACAGTGTTAGCCTGAGTGAAAAGCAGAGATGAAGGAGGTCACCTCCGATTTGGATCGTACCCACCGAGGTCATTTTTGTCTGCAAGGTATCGGCAGGAATCCGAAAGCTCAGTTAAGGAAGAGTGTTTGTACTCAAACGTATGTTTTTACATCTCAGTCTTCCCCGCCGTTTTTGGCAGCCAAGGGTACATATTTTGTTTGCTGCAACAGAGCATATACATGGTTGCCCCCTGATTTTTCGGGAACGTGTTATGTTGGATATTTGTTGCCTCCTACGTATACTGCTGCCGCAGATTACCACAAGACGAGAGTTGTCAGGGGTGTCTTCGATCAGGAAGATACCGCTGGACAAGAAGTAGGAGACTTCTTTAAGGGTTTCCTACCATTTTGGGGACCTATGGTTAACAGTAGGAGCTTGCGGCAATTGGCGAGAGTGGTTGAATCCACTATAAACGAAACTGCCGGTGCCCTTGGTAATTTGACAGCTGAGCTTCAAGCGGATCGCCTTATGACATTGCAGAATCGTATGGTTTTAGATGTTATACTTGCAGATCGAGGTGGAGTATGTAAAGTGATGCAATCGAGTTGCTGCGTTTTCATTCCAGATAATGCTCCGACAGTATACGAGGACATCTCCAGGCTACATAAGATCTCCGAGTCAATACATACTGACAGAGGAGATTGGTCGTTAACTGGATGGTCTTGGGGACTGTTATCCGCTTGGGGATGGAGGATTCTGATGATCATTGGTGTGGCTTTAGCGATCCTTTTCTTGCGTTGTCTCTGTGTACAGTGTGGCCCTGTCATATGTGGCCTTTGTGCTACTACCTGTGTTAGGAGACCGCCTGTCTTGAGAAAGGTACAGAGAGATAGGATGATGCTTCAACAGCACCTTGATGATTTGATGAATATCGACATCAATTCAGATGTAGACTGAGATTGCCTATGTAGGGGCAAAAGGAGGGTCTGAGGTTCCGTGAAATCTGAATCTGCGCTATAAACATCATGGTCCCGTTACGATTTTGGTAACAGCGAACCGTAACTAGTGAGTTCGGCTAGTACGTGTGTTTTCGTCATATTACACCAATGGATTCACTGCGTATTTTGGGTTTTTCGTTCCAAACCCTGGGTTCCATTTTGCGCATGGTAGCCATTTTGTGGTTGCCCTCACATAGGCCAATGGCTGTGGTTAAACGAGCTTTTAGTCTAGCGCACTTTAGCTCGAGTTTGTGCTGACTCTTACATGACTTGAGTGAACTGATCTCGTTGCCTGAGGCCGACCCTGCCAAACCCGTTCCTGCCCGCTAGCTGATCTTGATTAAGGGTCACAGCACGGGATCTCGTAAAGTTTTATTGCACACAAACATGCCCCATCCTACTTCTATCTGTTTCTGTTTCTTCTTTTATGGTCCGTTTACGATATGGGTTGGGGTCTCTTTATCATGGGTCTGTCCGGCTTGTCTAAAGAAGAATGTTGGGATTGTTTGATGATTGATGATGGGCCGGACACCTGAAAAGTGGGTTTTACCAACATGCGATACTTTTGGTGTGGTTACATGTGATTGGGCAATTTGTAAAATATGGGTGTCTGTCTGGAATGTGATGTTTTTGGCATAAAAAGGGATGACTTGCTTTGTAAAGTTGAGCAGTCTCCTGAGAACTCATACCGTGATGACTTCTAGGACTTCTGTTACTGGCTGAAGCCAATAAAATCGATCTCTGACGCCACCAAGAAGTATCCTGTGTCTCTGTATCCGAAGACTTTGGGCGTGCCCCTGACGCCGCTGGGTTCTAAAAACCCGGTTCTTCATAGTTTGCATTGCTGATAGTGAGACCGGGCAGGAGAGGAACTCACAGTTGGCAATGATGTCTGCTGTGTGAATGTGAGTGAGCACTTATCAGCTTAATGTAAATTGTGTGTAATATGTTTTTGTGTTGGCTGTGTGTGTTTTTGCATCACTTACTGTATGGGGGATGCAGAAAAGCAATTCTGAAACAGAAAATAGGTTCAGGATTGATGGGATGTAAAATGCCAATCCTGGCTCACAAACTCAGGATTGGTGAAATTTTGCATTAGTAGACCGAATTTAGGAACGTCGACATTATGCCGATATGACACTTCCTGTATTTATATATAGGGGATTATGGATGGTGTTAAACCTGGACTCCATTGCATGGTTTTCACTTAATTTTTGCCTTAAGACCTTCTATTTTTGCCGACTTAGTTTTTGCTGAACTAACCACTGCTAACCAGTGCTAAAGTGCTTGTGTTATCGCCTTAAAACATGTTAGTCTGGATTATACCCAGTTGGCATATTTAATTTATTTGGAGGTCCCTAGTACAGTGGCACTTCCTGTGCACAGGACCTGTGAATTAAATGCTACTAGTGGGCCTGCAGCACTGAATCAGCTCCCCAGTTAGGTAGCATTTAAACTAGGCCTGGGCGGTAAATTTCGCTATGCTCACGGAATTTGCGGAATTTGGGTAATGTCGCGTTCCACGGAGAACGCGGAATTGCCCAAAATTCTGCGTTCTGCGGCTTCGCGGAATATTTTTGCTTGTTTGCGTTCTCAAAATGTGTGTTTGCGAGATATTTCCCCTCGAGCACGCAAACAGCGTTTGCGAACAGGAAAAAAGCATTGCGAACAAGCAATTCCGCGTGTTCGTGGAATTTCTACATGCTCGCGGAGATTTTTTACCGTTTTGCGGAGCTTTGCGTAGCGCGACTACGCAAATTCCGCCCATCCCTAATTTAAACATGTCTCAGGCCTGCCATTGTAACCGGTGAGAGTGTAAATTTAATCTGCCATGTCTACCTGGCAAAGTAAACCCTTTGCCAGGCCATAACTTCCTTTTTATTACATATGTATCCCCTAGGGTAGGCCCTGGACTGCCCTGAGGGCAGGGTCCAATGTATTTAAAACATAGTTAATGTACTTTTAAGTTTTAAATATCCTGGTAGTGAAAAAATCTTAAATTAATTTTTTAATACTGCAAGGCCTACCTCTTCCATAGGATAACATTGGAGTTATGCTATTACATTTTATAAGTGTAATTTCCAAATGGATACAGGCTACCAGTTCATGTTTGGTGTCTCTGGAATTGTAATGAAAAGTCCTAATTTATGGTGAAGTCGGATTCTAAATTACAATTGTGAAAATGCCACGTTTAGATGACTAACTCCTGTGTAATGCTGAGTGAAACAGCCGACAAATGCTGCAGTAATTAACTTCAAAAGATTCCTCAAGACTACTACCTAAATCCCATAAGGGAGGCTACATGAGTTAGAATTGAATTCTGCTTCCATTGATTTGAAGAGACCACTCTCACACTATTTCAGTTATCGACTCACTGACCAAGGGGTCTTGGATCTTCACATGAATTTTGTGTCCTGAAGATGGTCTCACAGGTATACTAAAACGGAGACCGAAACATCAACGTGTAACCAAATCTTGCTTTTAGTTATTGTTAAATTTATTTGGGGAGATCTAGATCCTATATATAGGACAGGCTCCATGTTTGAAATTAAGGAGATGGGTATCGATGCATTCATTTTCATCTAGTGCAACTGTAAAATGTGTTATCAATGTATGTGAGAATTTTTGTTACGAACCCCTAATTCTATACGTTTTTGATGTAAGCTGAAAAAGTAGAGATACTCCCGGCTAATGGAATTTATTTCTCCAGACAAATAAAAAAAATGTGTTGTGTCAATTATTTGTGATATCATGCTGAGACATCTTATATCAGATATAGACTGATAAAAACTTTTTTGTGTTAAACAAATCCCTTGTAGGCACCCTTACCTGTCTAATGCTTCATTTAGAAAGTTGTCATTTTCATGCCTTAGCCATTTGGTGTGTGCAACCGGTCTTTGAGTCACATGACTGGGTGCAGACAATAGTTGGGCTTTGTGAATTCCTCCTAGACTGCCACACAGAATGCAGAACTCAGATGTGACTAGATGGGCCATCACTGGCAGGATGGGAGGGAGGAGATGGGCCCAGCCCCACTCACACTTTAATAGGCTGTGTCCTGTCTCCACACAAATGGGCTGCATACCTTCTGTAGTTAGTCTGGAGCCTGGGCCAAGAAAGCACGACACCTGTGCACTTCAAAGGCCTACCTCTAGGAGATTCTCCCCATTTCAAAGGCACAACTGGGTATGAATCATGGATCTCAGACACTAAATCTTCAGTACTCTACTCAACTTGTGGATACCCTGCTAGGAAGAAGGACTGTAGTGCTGCTGAAAGGTGTGACACCCAGCTGGACTGCTGCTCTGTAAGACTGCTGCCCTGCTGTGCTGACTTGCTGCCAGCTGCCCTCTTGCCTGGGTGAGAAGGACTGAACCTGCATCTCTTGAATGCAGAACCTAGCGTGATTTCAAGGGCCAGTTGGCTTGCCTCCCGATCTGAAGCCACAGAAACACAACAGGCTTCCAATTCCTTGCACCTACATCTGGACTGGACACTGCCATCTGTGAGTCTAACCTGCCAAGAAGAGCCACCCCAGAGCTGGACCTTTGGTAGTGGACTTAAGGTGCTCAGCCAACCGCTTTGGATCCAGCAGAATGAACGCACCTCTTCTGCTGCATGCTGCAAACCCAAGCAGAACTGATGCATCACTGCTGCTGCATGGAGGGGAGCTGTCACAAAGACTCATATGGCACCCCATCGGAAGCGTCACTACGCAATGCATCCTCCGCACAGGCACTCACATCCCTCATCAACGGCAACCTTGATGTCGACATCGAACTTCGCATCATATGTCCCATTGGCGGGATCCTCAACTAAGATGCAGCTCCGTGAATCGCAATCTCACCGCACTTCGGAACTGATGCATCACTTCGGTTGTGTGATGTATCTTTGACACAGACACATGTAACGCTCCGCAAACCAGGATTTATGGTACTTTGTTCAGCCGGCCTAACTGGGTCCCTGTAGCTGGCCCGTGCCCCCATCGCAGTCGGCCTGAACTTGTTACTTTGTTCTGGTCCGGAGTGACCAGATAATCAAAGTTGGCACTCTGTGCTTTTTGGCACTATTTCCACTAAAATCTTTCATATCTCGGGTTCTACTGGTTGGATTTTTGTTGTTTTATTTTTGTTTTATATATTAAAGAAAGTTCTGTTTTTCTAATGTGGTGTGGGATCCTTTTTGAATGGCGTTTTCACTTTATAACTTTTTGAAGTGTTGTACAAATACTTTGCACATTGCCTCTAAATTAAGCCTAATTGTTCTGTGCTAGGCTGCCAGGTGACTGAGCACAAGATAACTTAAGGTTGGCTTGTGCCTCATCCTAACAAGGATTGTGGTCACTGCTTGACCAGAGCTCACACCCCAACCAACCAACAACGCAATTTCTTACAGATGGCATTGTGGGAATTCCTTAATGGGGCCGCCTGCAAAAGTACATTAAAAGCCACAAATCCATAGTTTTGTTCCCAATACATTCACACATTTTGTTTACCTTGGTAAGGCAGAAGTAAGTGTGTTTCCTGTATGGGAGTGGGGAGGAAATCCTTCATACTTAATAGTGGCACAAATTAAGGGGGATTTCCAGAAGGACTAATACTATAAAATTTCACAATTGCATCACCTGATGCGCAAGTGTTACACATAGTAGTACCCGAGTCATCCTTCAATTCTATTAAAAAAATATATTCCATGGTTAGGATAAATTGACAACTTTTTAAAATGTTGTGCCATGTGCGCTCCGTCACATGGCTGACTTACCATCTATATCACGGAATGCTTCAAAAGTTATTTCTGTTCATTAATTGATTTTACAACTATGCAAAAAGAAGGAGAAAATATGAATCAATAGTCAAATAAAATTATAAACTAATAAATAAACAAGAACGTTAATCAATTAAATAACCAAGAATACATAATCTATAAATACATTAGTTATGTATCAATTATATCGGAACATTAACTGCTTGCATGCTTATGACGAGCCCAGCTCGTCATGAGGCACAGTGAAGCTGTGCTCATGATGAGCTGGGCTCGTCATAACGGTTGCGGCACTCCCACGCGCAATTGATTCCCCGCCTGTGCGGGAGAATCAATCAGTGGGCACAGATCCACTGTGCCTCATGACGAGCTGGGCTTGTCACGAGCACAGCGCCGCCAACGCCACCGCCGCCGCCCCCCGCGACGCAGGGGAATTACCCCCGCGGCGAAGGAGTTAATACATATAACGTCATGAAAATATCATAAACTCCATTTAATGGAGAGTTCCCTTACTGTCTGTGTCCAGCGTGAGATTAGCAGGGTGGGCAGTGTGCCACTGCACAAAGGGTTTTAGACAAAGGCCAGTTGATGGGCTGTTTTTTTCAGCTGTAGATAAAATCACATTTTCTGGGGCCACTCGGTTGCTGGCGCTTGACATTAAAGTCTGCTGTAACCTTAAAGGGAAAATCAGAGCTCATTATATACCAGTTACAGCAAATGTCTGGCTAATTGTCTTGTGCAGTAGGACAATGGGCCAAACTGAGCAGGCACAGCATGTGATGGGTCTCCTCCTGTCCCGAGTCTCTCAGCATGACAGTGAGGCCACTGGGAGTGGCTGTGCTCTTTTTTAGCGTCACAGCCAGCACCAATGTTACCTGGAGTTGGGGTGAAAGGAGGCTGTGCAGGGAGACAGATTAAGTGTGGTGGCTAACTGAAAGGCTCTACTAGAGGCTCTACTTAAGCCTCCAGCAGCACACGGATGAGCCACAGGTGCCTGCTGCCACCTTGTCATCTTTAAAAGTGGGAGGGGACTCCTGTTCACCACTGAACGAAAAAAAAAAAAATATAGCAAACAACCAAAATGAGCAAAAATAAAAATGTTTTTGACAACATAAAACAATTTTATTTTTTAACATTACTGTGAAAAACTTTCATTTGGCGCCAAAATGACAAAGGGAAGGGAAAACAGGCATGGCAGGACAGTAACACAATGTATTGAGCAGGAGAGCAATGTGGAGAGAGACAAAACGAGAAGCGAGACCGCAGAGTGGAAAATGACCAAAGTATGTGAAGAGGAAAAGGAAATCATGTGAGGAAGAATAGAAAGGCAGGCAGAGGAGAGAGGATTAGAGTGCTAGAGATGTAGACAGATGGATGGCATGAGGGGGAAGCGACTAAGGGGAAGTGATGGAAGACAGCAGAGAGAATGGCAGGAATTGTTAAAGATAGAGAAAAGGCTGGAGAACAAAAGTGGAGAAGGGGCAAGACGGAAAAGTGATAGAGGTTGTGGCATAAGGGCCAGTGCAGCCAACTTTGGAAATTGGGGTTGAGCTTTGAGTCTCAACGTTGGCTAAACATCCTGTAATTCTAGGCAAATTACGTAATCTCCCCGTGACTCCAAAAAAAAAAAAAATACAAAAAAAAAATTAAATGGCGAAGGAAATAATGGAGAGAAAGGCAGAAGAGGGTGTACAACATTTCCTGGTTTATGAGAAAAAAGGAAGGATGGTTACTGCCTCAGATACACCATCCTGATTCTCCGCCTCAGTCTAGGGCTTAGTTTAGAAGTTGTTGGCATTCAGGAGGTAGCGCTAAATGTAGATTGCAATCCAAATGTGGAATTTCCTTTATCACAGGGATGGAATGGTAAAGGAAATTCCACCTGTGGATTCTCCTTTGGTTTTAGCGCGCCTCAAGACACAGGAGGACTTTCGTTTACTGTCTGCAGCAAAGAAATATTGGGGACACATAAGAATGTAACATTAGATGTAGTACAAATATATTCAAGGGGTAGAGGGACATGAAAGAGGCTGACAGGAGAGAGCAAGACAGGTTTGCAAGACAGAGAAATGAAATAAAAATTTCAAGAAGAGTTAGAAAATGGCAGGAGGAATAAGGGCATAAGAGATATACAAAAACCTGCAGAAAGAGCCCACAGGGGATACAGGAGTGGGAGAAAGGGGTATTTGTAGACAAAGAGAAAGATAGGAAAGCAGGGACGGGACATGTGAGAGACTGAGCGGAGCACATTGATAGAATGAGAGACACCAAGAAGAGGAAAAGAAGTAGACTATGTGAGAAAAAGGACGAACTAGCGAGAAGGACAAAAAGTGACAGGGAAAACGAGAGAGGTGCACACAGCAAGTAAGAAAGGGGTATTGAGTCATGGAGAAATAAAGGCATTTGGAGTGAAGTTCTGCAGCTTTTCCAGATTTAACTCAAGTCCCTACCTACAATACTAAAGACATCACTTGCAGAGACTCTCCTGAGTGACAACCAAAAGTGGAAGTCCCCTGATTCCTTGAGGGTGAACAGAAGCCACCAGACATGAGGGAGGCACATAGTTCTCTGACTCATGGCCTGATATGAGACAGATTATTCAGGGTTCTTTGAGGGCGGGGCACAGACTAAGGCACCAATTGGTAACTAACACATTCAGGCACAGAAGGTAGAGAAATGTAATGGACTGGAGATCAAGTGAGGAGGCCTATGAGCAGGGCTTTAAAAGGGATGAAAAAATCTGGGTAGTGTGGTGGAGTCTTTTGGTCACTTCGAAGAACTCCGTCCAGGTCTACCTAGAACAAGCCAGTACTATTGGCTTTGTCAATGGTTGTTAGTTGCATAAGCTAAATGAGCAACAACTTTGGCTTTGTTATTTATTACTTTGAAAGAACTATAACAAATCTCTTTGATGTTACATCAAAGGCAGTGAAGGGTGGTACTGCTGCAGAGTTACGATTTTTTTTCACCCTGAGGATGAAGGTAAAAATGGAGCGCCCGTCTGTGCACCTGCTTTTTAGAACTGTAGGCGCTGAGCACCGGCAGGACCCAGCCCACTTACAGCTTTCCCTGTGGGTGAGTTGCAGTGGAATAATGGTGTGGCTAGTGGTGCATCTAGTCTTGGCCAATGCTGCTGACCCCACAAGTTTAGAAAGCTTAATTTATCAGAGATTTCTCCTAAAATTACTCGCAACACTAAGCAACATGTCATAAAAGGTAATTATCCACACATGTAGACCATTTTTTCTTTTGGTGCCGGGTCTCATTTTGTTCCCAATCCGACCCTGTCTGTGTCCCTTACCACGAGTTGGCAGCAATTACTTATTTATGCTCCAGCTATTCAGGGTAACCATTTGGCATGGAAAGATAGCTTCACTGTAGGAGCATAGCTTACACACAACCAACGATTCCAGGGGGCTCATCCTCATTGAGGAGCTGGACATTTTTCCTCTCCTGACAATATGAAGTGCCTCATCCACATGAAAAGAAACTTTGGGGAGAGGATGAGCTTTCCAGGCTTGATTCTGAGTGGTTGAGCTGATCACAGTGGGCACATAGGCACCTTAGTGTTGCAACACGAAATGATGCCCCCTCCTGCAAAATGTGTTGGGAACCCGAGTCTTCTACATCTCAGAGACACCCATAAGCTTTGCACTGGCGTAACGAAAGTTGAGGGGGCCCCCCTGCAAGGTACATGGAGGGTCCCGCTCCGGATTGAATCCGGAGCTCTCAGGCCCGACTACTGTGCTGAGGGGGCCCCCTGCCACAGAGACTTAAGGGGCCAGTATTACACTAATGAGGTACCTAACATGAATGTGCATGTGTTATTTTTGATAAAATGTGCATTTTCGAGGATTTTAAAGGTGTGACACATTTGACAGACATTTCTCAGTGCAGCGTTTCTGTTTTTGTTGTCAGTGAGTCACCTAATGTCCTTATATGCCATGCAGCAAAAACTCATAAAAAGGCTGAAGACCATTCAGTACTTGGCAGCCAGACTCACTCTCAGTCTTCCACGTCATGTCACACTCACATCACACCACACCTGAAGGAGCTCCACTGGCTGCTAATACACACATGAGCACATTCCAAACTCCTCACTCACACTTTCAAAGCGCTACATTACACTTGTCCAGCATTTTAAACATTGTTTATAATGGACCACGCTTGAGAGCTCTGTAGTTGAGACTGAAGGCACTGAAAGTTTCTCTCAGAGTAAAAAGAATTTAAGAAAAAAAATAACATTAACTCACCTGCTGCCTTGTACTTGGTGCTCCTCTTCATCTCTGCACCACAGGCTCCCTGTGCTCAAGCCAGCAACCCCCCTCTACAAAATCCTGGCGCTACTTTCATGCTGCTCAGGTAGCATGATAGAAGCCCCAGGATTGGCTTGAAGTGCACTGGTTTGGTGCCCCCTGAAGTACTAGGGGACTGTGCATTCTCTCCAGCCAGTTGTCTAAGACAGCTCGGGTTGGAGTGTCTAATGTGCACGTCAAGCTGGCCGTCGCAAGATAGCTGGCCAAAGTGACATGTGCACATTAAACTGAAATGCACACTATTCTTTCTTGCTTCTGCTCCACCCTTAGACTTTGCTGCTACCAGCACAGAAATAAATTGGGAATAAATCTGTTTTACTCCCATTTAATTTTTCATGTTTCCTGCTCTCCAGCGGAGGGGCGGCTCTCCTCCACTCTCATAGAGGCACCGCCGCTGTATAAGAGCCTCCTCCTCATTTCTTGAATTCCGCAAGAAGCTAAAGACCTGGCTTTTCGAGCGGTCCTACTGGGACTTGCTCAGCTCCAAGATACCCTCCTGGGTGACAGTGCACTCTACAAATCTGCTTAACGTAACATAACATAACATAACATAACATAATTGTGATCAGTGAGAGACCCCTCTTATTATGCACATGCGCTTAGAAGTTAATGCTTTCTCTCATCTATGCATTCATTACAGGGGTGCAGTCATACCTCAGTGCAGTGCTTCCATGACACAGGGAGCCTGTGCCTTACTTTCACATCTGAAAGGTTGGTCCTTTGAACATTATAGTTATAATACTAATGGACGGAAATGTGCATGCTGCTTCAAATCCAACTACAACCTCTGTTCAGATAATATCTGCGTACCAAGCTTCAAAGTTCACCTATCTAGAGGATACAAAAGTAATTAAGCTGGTGAATAAACAGCTGGTAATTCTAGATGTTAATTCTTCATTGATTAAAGAGAATTAATTTTGTTTCAGTGTGCAAATAACTCATTAAAAATGGCAGCCGTCCCAGAGACACTTTCAATCACTCTGAGAGTATACTGGGCTCTGGAATGGCTCTCTGGGCATTATCCTCTCTTACAGGGGCCATGAGGATTTAGTGTGGAGAAAAACATCCTGCTGACTACACCATACATTCCCCTCCGTAGCACAGCATGCCACTACTACTTTTCTTTCTTGCATGGAAAGGGTACTGGCAAGGAACGTAAGGAAATGGGAAAGGCAAAGACCTCAGTGTGGTGAGGGTGACAACAAGGAGCAACAAATGGGCTTGATTCACAAAGTTATGTATATGTGTAGGTTTGCCATGCGCATGCAAATGGCTTTTCTTATAAGTGTAAGCAACTCTTTTTGAATTTAAATAAACTGGATTTACCCTTATAAAAGGATTTGATCACTGGGTATTCCGGTTCTTGATGTCCTGTGAGTTTGTGTTCACTAGGGGTGGGCGGAATTTGCATAGTCGCGCTATGCAAAGCACCGCGAAACGGTAAAAAATCTCCGTGAACACGCAGAAGACCCGCAAACACGTGGAATTGCTTGTTCGCGAAGCTTTTTTCCTGTTCGCGAACACTGTTTGCGTGCTCAGGGGGAAATTACCCAAATTCCGCAAATTCCGTGAGCGGAACGGAATTTACCGCCTATGCCTAGTGTTCACCCCACACTTGCACATTTCTGGGTATTCACAAACTCCTCTCTGATCCCCTTCTCACCCTGAAAACAGTTGCACATTTCCTCCATGTAAGGGTAGGAGTAAATCCCTTTCTTAGGTGAGAAGTAGTTGATATGCTTCCGTAATCAATGGAGAGCAGCTGAAAGGGTTGCTTCATGAGAAAAAAAAAAATCCCAGTAGCAAAAAAATATTTTAGCAAATGAAAGTTACTTCTGGAAACGTATGTGAATCCTGGAAGTTTTCAATCTGTAACCATGCGAGATCATCGGCCAAGAGATGCAGATTTACTGCCTTGTTATAAATAGGGTCAAGGCTACAAAGGGCTGGACTGGAGGTTATAAGCAGTGCTGGCAAAAAGTTTTCAAACCAGTGCAGATGTTTCCTTTGCTCTCTTTTTTCTCTAAATTGCTCTCTTTCTCCTCAGACCCCACTGTGTTCGTTTCAGTAAACTCTGGAGAGCTGCACAAAGTGGAGAGGCATCATTAACATTTAAAAGAAGCACTGGCAAAGCCGATAGGTCTTGCCTCTGTGACCTATTGGATTCGCCAAAGGAGTTTAGCCACCCTGCAAACTTTTATGCAGCATTGTCATTTTTTAGGACTGAGCCTATAAAGTGACACAGCAGCTTTTTTTCTTTTTTTTGTTTACCGGTCTGAGTTGGAACGTGTAAAAGCATTTGTTAAAACTTTTATAATGTGGTCAACGGGGGGAGGGCTGAGCAATGGAGAAGTGAAGCAACGCGGGGGATCAGAAGCAAGACGGGGAGGGTGGGGGTTGATGCAACATGATAAGCACACTGGCAAACTCAACAAGTAAATATGTGGAGACACACACACAGAAACAATCAGCAGCACAAGGGTAGAGAAAAGTACAAGAAGGAGACGGCTCAAAAAACACATGCCCCCTCTGCGAGTGCTTACACAGAGAGGAAAAAGTAGTTCCCTAAACATGGATCACAGATATCAGGCAAACAGACTTGGTAAAGATAGACAAAAAACCAGTACGGCTGACCAGTGTTGAGCATATCAATTTCCAAGTAAATATTCAAATTCCTGGTGGGTGCAAGAACACGTCCAGAGCAGGCCGTACTTGTGCTCTACTGGAAACCAGATATAAAGAACTTTTTTGCAAGAAGACGGTGCACCCAAAGAAAGTCTTTTCAAATGATCCAATTTTAGTTCCTTTATTCTTTATCAACTTTTAAGATTCGGATTCAGCCAACGCGTTTCGTTCTTACGAACTTCGTCAGGGCTGAAAAATGAGTATAAATACAAACATATATATAAAATACTGTGTGTACATCACAAAACACAACATACCACAACATGCCACACTGTTGATAATACATAATAAACAAATCATAATACTATACATTTATATACAAATAAAAAAACAATGACACAAACTGCACATATAAAAACATAACAAACAATGTTCAAAATTCTAGGACATTGACTAATCAAGTGTTAGATAAAGAGAGTTAAGCAATTGAAGCCACTGCTAGAATGTATAACATAACGTTTAACACACCCTAACACATAAGATAAAACATTTAATGTAGGGATTATATGGCGGGAGTCCCTACGTGAGCAAATTCAAATTCAAATCTGTAGCAATTTTGGAACAGTGGCCCACTATACCAGGGGGCCCTACGAAATATAAGGATACAGTACCTATCGGAAATAATTCGACAAAAATATTGAGGATTTGACTACCGCCCAATTTCCAACAAATAATATTATTCTGTATATCCTGCCTAATCTTACCATTGGTAATAGCTTGAAGGTAACCTCCAGAACATTCGATATGTAGTGTTGTTTGCAGTAGTTCAAAGGAGATTTGCGGCCTAGTAAAAATGGATTACGGAATTGTCATAACCAATTCTATTGTGAAAGGGTTGAAGAGAAAAGAAGAACCGAAAAAAAGCAAAAATCAAATGACAAGAAATTTCAAAAGTAAAACACAATTAATCTTACCTCTAAAATAATCAGTTGGTGTATATACAATTAAGTCCTATGTATAACACCAAGTAAATCGATGGAGAAAAATAACTCCCAAGTGGATCCAATGTAAACAAACTCACTAGTAGGTCAACGTTTTAGTTGTATATTAAATGCCATTGTGTAGGCTCCATTTTCTAAGGAGAAAAAAGAAGAATAAAAAAGGTGGGGAAAAATGAAGAGTGCCATGAGCGTATATCTCTAATAACACATCACTGCAACAGTCTCCAACCCGATTTTATAGACCAATCCGCAAAAATAAACACACATCCATAATCCACTGCTGCAGCCTCAGCAAGATCAAAAGGTCCACTACCTATCACCGCGGATACCAACTAGTGTATGGGTATCAGCAGGACATAACGGAAATACTGTCCTATAAAACGGTATTTAGTGAAATTGTTAACCCGTTTATGCCTGCAATAATAAGCGGAATTGTGAAAAGATAAGACAATCACTTCCAAATAATAACTTTGTAGAGATCCATCCGATTATTATTACTAAAAAGTAAAACATCAGACAAGGCTCAGATTCAATATAGCCAAATTAGTATGTTGCTATTTTATAAAACGCTCCAAATATAGTCCCGGAGTTTTTCAGTATGAGTTCAACCAGAATTCCCGCCATGAAGAACGAATTAAAATACCAAATAAGTCTTTATACTTTATACCATTTCAAAAGAATTATCTTGAATAAGCAACGTAAAATTTCTCCATGAACCGCTCAGTATAGTGGGGCTACATAGCGGTTCTATCTCTTAATAGAAGCATAATGAGAAAAACGTCGGCATTTCAATCTTACCGTATAGAAGATTACTTCCTTGAATTTGCGGCGAAACCGTGTAACAACAGAAAAGCCATTTAAATAGAACCGCCCCTTGCGTCACATGTGAATAGTACGTGCGGGACCACATAAGTCCCGGATTTTTGGGCGCCATGTTGTAATGGTTTGTGGACTAACTAACTAGATAGGAGATTCTGACTCCCAATTGCGTCAATTAATCGGTTGATGTAACGGGATAATTATTAAAACATAAGAATGGTAAAAAATGTATACATACATCATGTGTCATGAAAAATATATGACACTCAGAAGCGAACTCACAAGACTTGTTCAGAATTTGTAAGTATTAAGGCGCCATATTAGAATAATGTATGGACCTTAACAAGATATACTGTGTTCCAACTCCTTCCTAGACTCATCAATTTAAAATGCGACAATTATAAATTGGAAATTAGTCTTGAAAGGATAATTCCTTTATATTGAAGGGGAGACAGCAACTTTGAGAAAAAGGGAGAAGAACGGGGCTAGACTGAGAGTTTAACGAATCCAAATGGTTTGTATTAATAATTACAATTAAGAACACAAGGCGCAAACCGTGTTCAGGACACTATATAGACTTGGTTTTAACATAGTGTCCGAAAAGATAGTGTCCCCCCCCAAAAATTTTTGACTCACTTAATGTATATCGCGTTGATAACTAAATAGTGGGAGGACAATTCCAGCAAACATGCCAGAAAATACAAGTAAATGTAAAGAGACACGTATCCGCCAGTGCCTGATATGATTTCAAGCAGGCGGTTTGCCAATTCTAGGTGGGGAGCAAAATTCATAAATACCCCAATCACTATGAAAAGACCCATATACGTAAACACCTACACACAGACCCATAGTTTCACAACTAGATTGTACAAAATATTTCAATTGATGTATAATGCATTAAAAACTGAATGGTGGGAGAACAAATCCAGCAAAATGCCATGCCAGAAACTATGTGTAGGGGTAAAAAGACACGTATTCGCTGGTGCTTGATATGATTTTAAGGAAGAGGTTTGCCAATTAAAGATGGGGAGCAACATTCAAAAACACCCCAATGACTATAGAATGGCCCATATGCGTTGACACCTATACATAACTACACAACTGGATTGTACGGAAGGGGAAGGGAAGGGGAAGAAACAGATAAAGAACAAACAATCATGATGTCCTAGATATCGTAAATACGGACATAAAGACCTTAGTAATTGACATGTTTGATAACCTAGATCCCAAATATGATGACTATAAAAAATAGTGCATTTCCCCATCCGTGTTGTGTCCCAAGCTGGTAGCTCTCAAGCGACATATCCATTTTGATTCCTTCTGTCTTAGCAACAGATCCCTGTTGCCACCTCTCTTAGGTACTGGAACATGTTCAATAGCATGAAACCAAAAATGTTCATCCTCGGGATGTTCCCTGACATAGTGATTGGTAATTGGATATCTGCTGTCATTCGTCCTTATAGCCCGTCTGTGTTCCTGGATTCGCAATTTTAGACTGCGGATGGTGCTGCACACATAGATTATACCACATCTACATCCTAGAACATACACCACATAAGTGGTGTTACAGTTTATGAAATCCTCAATAATAAATTGTCTGGAGGTATTAAATGAGAAGGCAAAGGTTTTATTTCTTCCCAACGGACAGACATTACATGTTCCGCAGGTAAAAAACCCTTTAGGTTTGTTTGGTAACCAGGTTTTCGTCATTTTAGGAGTAACTACGTAGCTGGGACATAAAGTTCTTTTTAGAGAGGTTCCCTTTCTGTATGTGATAGATGGTTTATTTTCGATCACATCCCTCAAGCCGGGAACTCCCACCAGAAGATGCCAGTGTTTCCGAAAGATGTTAAAAATCGTATTGCTATGGGAAGTATATTCAGTTATGAACCTAGCTTTTGTGTTGGTTACAGTCCTAATTTGTTTGTCTTGAAGTGTAGCGTTCCTACTCATCTTATTAATTCTTGATTCTGCTTTATCCAGAATCCTCTGGTCGTAACCTCTTTTGAAGAATCTGCTCTTGGTGTCATGGATGTGTGTACGGAACATTGTTTACTCGCTACAATTCCGCCTGATTCTTACCATTTCACCAAAGGGAATATTGTTCTTAACTGAACGAGGGTGTGCACTTGTCGCGTGTAGTACAGCGTTACATGCGGTCTCCTTCCTATATAATGTGCTGTGTATTTGTCCCTGCTTGATATAAAACTGAATATCAAGAAAGTTAATACGTTCTTTGTGACACATCATGGTAAATTTCACATTAAATGTATTAGTATTTAGAAAGGAAACATATTGATTAAGTTGGTCAGTGGACCCAGACCAAAGGCAGATTACATCATCAATATACCTCCCCCAGTACACGATGTAATTAGTCCAGGGGGAGGCGTCTCTGTTCCAAGCATGCTCCCTCTCAAACCAACCCATGAAAAGGCATGCGTACGAGGGAGCAAACTTGGAACCCATCGCCGTACCTTGTATCTGCTGGAACCAATGATCATCAAAGAGAAAAAAATTATTATCCAAGATGATATTGATCATAGATACAATCATCTCGTTGTAATCATAAAGACTTGCATCATCTCTATCCAGAAAGGATTGTATAGCCTTAATACCAAAGTTCTTATTAATGCAGGTATATAGACTCTCTACGTCTAGGGTTACAAACATAAGATCCTCAGACCAGTCAAAGTATTTAAATTTCATTAGGATGTCCTTACTATCCCTGACAAATGAAGGTAAATCAGGGACATATTTTTGTAGTTTCAAGTCAACAAATTGTGAGATTTTCTCCGTGGGTGATCCCACCCCAGAAATAATGGGTCTGCCCGGTGGAAACTGCCCACCCTTATGAACCTTTGGCAGTACATAAATGCATGGGAAGCTTGGACAATTGACCCACATAAAGCGATATTCATCATCATTGAGAAGACCTGACTCCTTCCATTCCAACAATTTAGCATTAATCCTCATGGTACTTAGGGGAATGGGATTATCCTTAATCTTGCGATAGTACAACTCGTTACTGAGTTGCCTAGCTATCTCCTGCATATAGTCTTCATGATTCATTACAACAATGTTACCACCTTTATCGGCTTCTCTTATAACAATGTTCGTGTCTTTGTTCAACCTGGTGAGAGCCGCTCTTTCAGCCGCCGTGATGTTACTGGCGGATTTCGGAGTAAATCTTTGAGGAGTTTCCATCTTATATAGGTCCTCTGCAACCTTATTATGAAACTCATCAATATTATGATGGTACGAGTGTGCAGGTATGAATTTGGATTGCTCCCCACCTAGAATTGGCAAACCGCCTGCTTGAAATCATATCAGGCACTGGCGGATACGTGTCTCTTTACATTTACTTGTATTTTCTGGCATGTTTGCTGGAATTGTCCTCCCACTATTTAGTTATCAATGCGATATACATTAAGTGAGTCAAAATTTTTTTGGGGGGGACACTATCTTTTCAGACACTATGTTAAAACCAAGTCTATATAGTGTCCTGAACACGGTTTGCGCCTTGTGTTCTTAATTGTAATTATTAATACAAACCATTTGGATTCGTTAAACTCTCAGTCTAGCCCTGTTCTTCTCCCTTTTTCTCAAAGTTGCTGTCTCCCCTTCAATATAAAGGAATTATCCTTTCAAGACTAATTTCCAATTTATAATTGTCGCATTTTAAATTGATGAGTCTAGGAAGGAGTTGGAACACAGTATATCTTGTTAAGGTCCATACATTATTCTAATATGGCGCCTTAATACTTACAAATTCTGAACAAGTCTTGTGAGTTCGCTTCTGAGTGTCATATATTTTTCATGACACATGATCTATGTATACATTTTTTACCATTCTTATGTTTTAATAATTATCCCGTTACATCAACCGATTAATTGACGCAATTGGGAGTCAGAATCTCCTATCTAGTTAGTTAGTCCACAAACCATTACAACATGGCGCCCAAAAATCCGGGACTTATGTGGTCCCGCACGTACTATTCACACGTGACACAAGGGGCGGTTCTATTTAAATGGCTTTTCTGTTGTTACACGGTTTCGCCGTGAATTCAAGGAAGTAATCTTCTATACGGTAAGATTGAGATGCCGACGTTTTTCTCATTATGCTTCTATTAAGAGATAGAACCGCTATGTAGCCCCACTATACTGAGCGGTTCATGGAGAAATTTTACGTTGCTTATTCAAGATAATTCTTTTGAAATGGTATAAAGTATAAAGACTTATTTGGTATTTTAATTCGTTCTTCATGGCGGGAATTCTGGTTGAACTCATACTGAAAAACTCCGGGACTATATTTGGAGCGTTTTATAAAATAGCAACATACTAATTTGGCTATATTGAATCTGAGCCTTGTCTGATGTTTTACTTTTTAGTAATAATAATCGGATGGATCTCTACAAAGTTATTATTTGGAAGTGATTGTCTTATCTTTTCACAATTCCGCTTATTATTGCAGGCATAAACGGGTTAACAATTTCACTAAATACCGTTTTATAGGACAGTATTTCCGTTATGTCCTGCTGATACCCATACACTAGTTGGTATCCGCGGTGATAGGTAGTGGACCTTTTGATCTTGCTGAGGCTGCAGCAGTGGATTATGGATGTGTGTTTATTTTTGCGGATTGGCCTATAAAATCGGGTTGGAGACTGTTGCAGTGATGTGTTATTAGAGATACACGCTCATGGCACTCTTAATTTTTCATGAGTTCAGAGGAAAGTGATGCCTCTCACTTCCAAGTTGGAGGTGCGCACAATTATCCTTGGACCTATTCAGGTCTAATCACATTCAATATATTCAATAAAAAATTCCATCCAATTCAATGTGATTTTGCTTTCATTTTATTTATTTCTCTTTTGTTCTTCAAATTGTCATGTTTACTCATCTCTTTAGTAGAGAAACATATTCTTTTTACATGTTCACACAACCCAATGCATTTCGGGTCAACAAAAAAGACCCTTCTTCTGGGGTCTGAAACAGAAAAAATGAAGGAAATATAATGAGCGATTCAGTCCTATAATCATGCTCTTACAATATTTGGCTATGTCTAATATACAAATAAAATACATTCAATCAGTGAACCTTAATACCATCAGTTCCCTAAGTCTCATTTGTGGTAAAGTTTTCATTATTCTATAAGTTAGTGAGGTCTAAAAGTCCATTCCTATCTATATCATGACAAAAAACCAGTACCTGTATTGCCCTATCGCTATTAAATGAAAATCGTAAAAAGTGATCTAAATAAAGTAAAACATGTGCTCACTGCATTTATTAACATTTTCCTGTCGTGAACACTTGGTGACAAGTTATTTTAAAAAACGAAGACTAAGAGTTAACGTGACTGTTCTTTGTAAGCCTTTGGGTTACTTACTTCCGTGTGCAACAACGATTCCCGCCTCTCCCTCAATTCGAGTTCCGTTTACAAGTCAATCCGTCTGTGCGGTATTTGTTCGTGACTCAATTGGTTGAGAGCACGCTGACGAGTCGTGCTTACAACCAATAGCGAGTAATGGTTCACGGAGCCTATCATTTACTCTTTTCTATGTTGACAATAATCCCGCCTAATCTTGACCTATCAAAATACAGTTCCCAAAGACACGAGTGTGTTATAACTAGGTAGAAGCGCGCTCACTGGTCGCTCCTCTGTAGAATTAAAAACAATTTGTATCTTGTTTATGGTGATTCTACAAAAAGCAAATATTATGAAAAAAGAACAAATGTTGTGGAATTAATTACATGATCATCCAATGTCAAATCAATGTTAAACAGGGATCAAAAATAATAATAATAATCAATACTATCTGGTGATGTCTTCCGTAGATGCCCAATTCGATCAGTCATCTTAAAAAGTTGTTTTATATGCAGGAAAGCTAACAGTAAATCCTCAAGAGTTTTACAAAAAACAGGATAGTTCAATTCTATCATTAATTCCTTCCGGTTGCATGCTGGCCATTTTTCTGATCCAGAAATATTCAGCTCTTAATCTCTGTTTATGAGTGTCCATCGATGAATTTGGTTTGATCACTTCTAGTATGGTAAATTGTAGTTGTGCAATATTATGTCCAGCCTCTATCCAATGCATAGCCAATGTGGACTTTCGATTTTTATTTCTTATGTTGCTTTTATGTTCTGTAATCCTGATTTTTATTTTCCGTTCTGTCTGACCCACGTATAGTTTACCGCAGGGGCATTTTATTCCATAGATAACTCCTTTTGTGTCGCAGGTGCTTGAATGTAGTAGTGGAATCATTTGTCCAGTCATCGGATGTCTGAATTGTTGACCAGTTATCACATTATTACAATGTGTACAGTTTTCACATTTTTTCATACCTTTGTGAATCATCTTTTCACCTTGATTTGGTTGTTTCTTGATTAATTCTTTCAAATTTTTTGATCTCTTGTATGCAAAAGTGATTTGATTGGCTACCAAAGGTTGCAAATCTGGTTCTTCTGTGATGAGTGACCAATGCTTTCTCATGATGGTTGTGATCTGTTTGGATTGAACTGAGTATTTAAGTACGCATACTGTGGGTTGTTTCTCCAATTTTTCTTTTTTATTAAGTAGCAGTTCTCTGTCCATAGACTGAACTTTATTCTTAGTGTGTTCTAGTAGTCTTTCAGGATATCCTCGTTTTAAGTATTTCTTCATCTGATTATCGATGGTGGAGGATAAGTCGTTCGGATCTGATGTTATTCTCTTAAATCGAATGAATTGAGATAATGGTAGATGTGTCTTCAATGAATGGTGATGAAAGCTGTCGAAATGTAAACTGCTGTTCCTATCTGTTTCCTTTGTGTGAACACTGGTTGTTATTTTTCCATCTTTAATTGTTATCTTCACGTCCAAGAATGCCAATTCATTAATGTTAATTTGATGGGTGAACTTAATCCTATCATGTATCTGATTCAATGCGTGGATGTTTTCAATTAGTTGATCTTTTGTCCCTTTCCAAATTACAAAGATGTCATCTATGTATCGTTTAAAAATCATGATGCCTTCCTTCCATTGTGGATTATTCAGTATATGGTCATGTTCAAATTTTGCCATGAAGGTGTTGGCGTAGGACGGTGCCCCCGCAAAACCCATGGAAGTTCCACTACATTGCTCGTAGAAGTCATTCTCCCATTCTAGATAACTGTGGAATAACGCAAAATGTAATAGTTCCATCAAAAAAAATTTTTTTTCTGTTCCTATGATGTCATTTTCCAGTAATCTCCATTCCATTGCTTCTAAACCCTCATGATGGGGGATAGAGGTATAAAGTGCTGTAACATCAATCGAACATAGCCATATTTGCTCATCTTTTGGAATTGTTACTTCTTTTAGAAGGTTTAGAAAGGCAGTTGTGTCTTTAATGTAGGTACTCCAATTTTGAACCAGTGGTTGTATGAACCAATCTAAGTATTGACCTAGTGGTTCTGAGATCGATCCACAGGCTGACACAATGGGTCTAAATGGTGGTGTGGTGGCATGTTTATGAATTTTCGGGAGCATGTAAAATTGAGGTCTCCGCGGATATTTGATGTTTAAAAAATGAAAAGTCTTTTCAGTTATCCACTTCAACTCTAAGGCTTTTTCCAAAATTGATTTGAGTGTTTCTGCGAAAACATCAGTGGGGTCTTGTTCAATTTTCCGATATGTGTTGGTATCTTGTAGATGTGTACGTACACTTTCCATGTAAAAATCAGTGTTCATCACTACTATAGCTCCACCTTTATCTGCTTTCTGTATTGTAATGTTCATCATCTCTTTTAAAGATCTCAATGTATTCCAATCCTTTTTCGAGAAAATACTTTTGTTTCCACTTGAATAGTTTATTTTTTTCATTTCAGTGGTAATAACTCTTTCAAACGCATCAATAGTCTTGTGTGACGTAGGTGCACAAAATGTACTCTTGACTTTAAATTCTTTCATCTCACTTTCAGGCTTTTCAATCAATTGTAAATTTGAAAAGAAGTTTTTTAGTCGCAAAGTCCGTAAGAATTTGAAGATTGCGATTTCTGTTTCTTGAGCATTTGATCTATAATTGGGCACGTAAGTGAAACCTTTATTTAAAAGTTTAGTTTGAGCTTGTGTTAGTTGAATCCCTGATATGTTTATGTCAAGGTTGTCTTCTTTTTGGTCGATCGGAGTGCTCTTTCTGTCTCTGTCTCTTTTGTTTTTTCTTTTTCCCCTCCTAGTTTTTGGGATTCTCCCGTTAGTGTCGTACTCGAAGGCGCATTGTTTGCGGCCGGGCTGGTCTCTAAAAAAGTCACCTTGTTTTGTTGGTCCCTGCGAGCTGTTTGTGCATTACTTCCTAACGGTTTCCTGTTTTGTGCAATCTCAGACTCTGAAATGACACTTTCTTGTGATGAACTCACTTCTGTGCATTTTGTGCACCTACGTCACACAAGACTATTGATGCGTTTGAAAGAGTTATTACCACTGAAATGAAAAAAATAAACTATTCAAGTGGAAACAAAAGTAATTTCTCGAAAAAGGATTGGAATACATTGAGATCTTTAAAAGAGATGACGAACATTACAATACAGAAAGCAGATAAAGGTGGAGCTGTAGTAGTGATGAACACTGATTTTTACATGGAAAGTGTACGTACACATCTACAAGATACCAACACATATCGGAAAATTGAACAAGACCCCACTGATGTTTTCGCAGAAACACTCAAATCAATTTTGGAAAAAGCCTTAGAGTTGAAGTGGATAACTGAAAAGACTTTTCATTTTTTAAACATCAAATATCCGCGGAGACCTCAATTTTACATGCTCCCGAAAATTCATAAACATGCCACCACACCACCATTTAGACCCATTGTGTCAGCCTGTGGATCGATCTCAGAACCACTAGGTCAATACTTAGATAGGTTCATACAACCACTGGTTCAAAATTGGAGTACCTACATTAAAGACACAACTGCCTTTCTAAACCTTCTAAAAGAAGTAACAATTCCAAAAGATGAGCAAATATGGCTATGTTCGATTGATGTTACAGCACTTTATACCTCTATCCCCCATCATGAGGGTTTAGAAGCAATGGAATGGAGATTACTGGAAAATGACATCATAGGAACAGAAAAAAAATATATATATTTTTTGATGGAACTATTACATTTTGCGTTATTCCACAGTTATCTAGAATGGGAGAATGACTTCTACGAGCAATGCAGTGGAACTTCCATGGGTTTTGCGGGGGCACCGTCCTACGCCAACACCTTCATGGCAAAATTTGAACATGACCACATACTGAATAATCCACAATGGAAGGAAGGCATCATGATTTTTAAACGATACATAGATGACATCTTTGTAATTTGGAAAGGGACAAAAGATCAACTAATTGAAAACATCCACGCATTGAATCAGATACATGATAGGATTAAGTTCACCCATCAAATTAACATTAATGAATTGGCATTCTTGGACGTGAAGATAACAATTAAAGATGGAAAAATAACAACCAGTGTTCACACAAAGGAAACAGATAGGAACAGCAGTTTACATTTCGACAGCTTTCATCACCATTCATTGAAGACACATCTACCATTATCTCAATTCATTCGATTTAAGAGAATAACATCAGATCCGAACGACTTATCCTCCACCATCGATAATCAGATCAAGAAATACTTAAAACGAGGATATCCTGAAAGACTACTAGAACACACTAAGAATAAAGTTCAGTCTATGGACAGAGAACTGCTACTTAATAAAAAAGAAAAATTGGAGAAACAACCCACAGTATGCGTACTTAAATACTCAGTTCAATCCAAACAGATCACAACCATCATGAGAAAGCATTGGTCACTCATCACAGAAGAACCAGATTTGCAACCTTTGGTAGCCAATCAAATCACTTTTGCATACAAGAGATCAAAAAATTTGAAAGAATTAATCAAGAAACAACCAAATCAAGGTGAAAAGATGATTCACAAAGGTATGAAAAAATGTGAAAACTGTACACATTGTAATAATGTGATAACTGGTCAACAATTCAGACATCCGATGACTGGACAAATGATTCCACTCCTACATTCAAGCACCTGCGACACAAAAGGAGTTATCTATGGAATAAAATGCCCCTGCGGTAAACTATACGTGGGTCAGACAGAACGGAAAATAAAAATCAGGATTACAGAACATAAAAGCAACATAAGAAATAAAAATCGAAAGTCCACATTGGCTATGCATTGGATAGAGGCTGGACATAATATTGCACAACTACAATTTACCATACTAGAAGTGATCAAACCAAATTCATCAATGGACACTCATAAACAGAGATTAAGAGCTGAATATTTCTGGATCAGAAAAATGGCCAGCATGCAACCGGAAGGAATTAATGATAAAATTGAACTATCCTGTTTTTTGTAAAACTCTTGAGGATTTACTGTTAGCTTTCCTGCATATAAAACAACTTTTTAAGATGACTGATCGAATTGGGCATCTACGGAAGACATCACCAGATAGTATTGATTATTATTATTATTTTTGATCACTGTTTAACATTGATTTGACATTGGATGATCATGTAATTAATTCCACAACATTTGTTCTTTTTTCATAATATTTGCTTTTTGTAGAATCACCATAAACAAGATACAAATTGTTTTTAATTCTACAGAGGAGCGACCAGTGAGCGCGCTTCTACCTAGTTATAACACACTCGTGTCTTTGGGAACTGTATTTTGATAAGTCAAGATTAGGCGGGATTATTGTCAACATAGAAAAGAGTAAATGATAGGCTCCGTGAACCATTACTCGCTATTGGTTGTAAGCACGACTCGTCAGCGTGCTCTCAACCAATTGAGTCACGAATAAATACCGCACTGACGGATTGACTTGTAAACGGAACTCGAATTGAGGGAGAGGCGGGAATCGTTGTTGCACACGGAAGTAAGTAACCCAAAGGCTTACAAAGAACAGTCACGTTAACTCTCAGTCTTCGTTTTTTAAAATAACTTGTCACCAAGTGTTCACGACAGGAAAATGTTAATAAATGCAGTGAGCACATGTTTTACTTTATTTAGATCACTTTTTACGATTTTCATTTAATAGCGATAGGGCAATACAGGTACTGGTTTTTTGTCATGATATAGATAGGAATGGACTTTTAGACCTCACCAACTTATAGAATAATGAAAACTTTACCACAAATGAGACTTAGGGAACTGATGGTATTAAGGTTCACTGATTGAATGTATTTTATTTGTATATTAGACATAGCCAAATATTGTAAGAGCATGATTATAGGACTGAATCGCTCATTATATTTCCTTCATTTTTTCTGTTTCAGACCCCTGAAGAAGGGTCTTTTTTGTTGACCCGAAATGCATTGGGTTGTGTGAACATGTAAAAAGAATATGTTTCTCTACTAAAGAGATGAGTAAACATGACAATTTGAAGAACAAAAGAGAAATAAATAAAATGAAAGCAAAATCAGATTGAATTGGATGGAATTTTTTATTGAATATATTGAATGTGATTAGACCTGAATAGGTCCAAGGATAATTGTGCACACCTCCAACTTGGAAGTGAGAGGCATCACTTTCCTCTGAACTCATGTTTTAATAGAAAGTGTTCTTAGACAAAACACTCAAAGAGTGAGCAGCACACCATAAAAAAGAACGAAATTCATCATAAAAAGTGAGAAAGAGTGCCTGATGGACAAATAAATGAACTCTTCATTTTTCCCCACCTTTTTTATTCTTCTTTTTTCTCCTTAGAAAATGGAGCCTACACAATGGCATTTAATATACAACTAAAATGTTGACCTACTAGTGAGTTTGTTTACATTGGATCCACTTGGGAGTTATTTTTCTCCATCGATTTACTTGGTGTTATACATAGGACTTAATTGTATATACACCAACTGATTACTTTAGAGGTAAGATTAATCGTGTTTTACTTTTGAAATTTCTTGTCATTTGATTTTTGCTTTTTTTCGGTTCTTCTTTTCTCTTCAACCCTTTCACAATAGAATTGGTTATGACAATTCCGTAATCCATTTTTACTAGGCCGCAAATCTCCTTTGAACTACTGCAAACAACACTACATATCGAATGTTCTGGAGGTTACCTTCAAGCTATTACCAATGGTAAGATTAGGCAGGATATACAGAATAATATTATTTGTTGGAAATTGGGCGGTAGTCAAATCCTCAATATTTTTGTCGAATTATTTCCGATAGGTACTGTATCCTTATATTTCGTAGGGCCCCCTGGTATAGTGGGCCACTGTTCCAAAATTGCTACAGATTTGAATTTGAATTTGCTCACGTAGGGACTCCCGCCATATAATCCCTACATTAAATGTTTTATCTTATGTGTTAGGGTGTGTTAAACGTTATGTTATACATTCTAGCAGTGGCTTCAATTGCTTAACTCTCTTTATCTAACACTTGATTAGCCAATGTCCTAGAATTTTGAACATTGTTTGTTATGTTTTTATATGTGCAGTTTGTGTCATTGTTTTTTTATTTGTATATAAATGTATAGTATTATGATTTGTTTATTATGTATTATCAACAGTGTGGCATGTTGTGGTATGTTGTGTTTTGTGATGTACACACAGTATTTTATATACATGTTTGTATTTATACTCATTTTTCAGCCCTGACGAAGTTCGTAAGAACGAAACGCGTTGGCTGAATCCGAATCTTAAAAGTTGATAAAGAATAAAGGAACTAAAATTGGATCATTTGAAAAGACTTTCTTTGAGTGCACCGTCTTCTTGAAAAAAAGACATGGTAAAGATGCAATGCTCCAGAGGTGAGGCGAACACAAGATTGAGAAGCGAGGACACGAAAAAGATGTAGGCAAATGAGAGTGACACAGAAAGTCAACCAATGGTAAGCAATGGGTTGGCTTCAAGCCCCTCTATGTTCACAGTAAGCATCAATATGCCTCGCAGCAAACAGTGCACGCACTGTCTATTAGGCTCGAACTAAAAACGGTTTCCACTGCTCCACTCCCCTAGGGAAATGCCCAATAAGTTAAATAACCAGTCCGGCCCTGGGGCGCAGTGAAGGATCTTAATACTGGGAGATTTCCTGATATGCGAGACTATTGAAGCTGCGTTATCAAGCCCTGTAAACCACCTTGACCAGCGAGAACACTTACTTACAGGGCCTTTGTATCAGCTTGAGCTTCTATTTTGTCAGTGGAGCAGCTTTGTGAGTGGAGCAGCGAAATGAGCAAGCATTGGTAAATGCATTAGGTTTCGCCAATGTGATAAATACGCAATTCTTTTTTGCAAGTTTTAAGTTGGTGAGCAATTGAGCAATATTAATTATAGAAACTCCATAAAAGTGTTAGGACTTTTTTTTTCCAAAATCGTTTTGCTTTCGTTCATACAAATGTACTTCTTTTACTTCCCCTCAATAAAACGTTTTGGTGAAAGAAACACCAGCATACCTCTGTAATGTCAGAAATAAAGACACAATAGGCACAGAACATCTCATCGCCCAATTTAGCTGCATTAGGTAAATTAGACTTCTGTGAGATAGAGGTGGTTCCTTGGCAACACTGATTAAATATATGATGTCAGAAGAAGAGCGTTAACTTCAGCAATAAATTAGCTCCAAGTACTGCTTGGAGGTAGAAGTTTGTAATGTTGGGCTAGACGACAGACGCAGAAGTGTAAAACATCCTTCTGCTGCTCCTGCCGTCATCTCTTCCTTTTATCGTTTGAACTCTGCCCCGTGCACTGCGAACAGTAAATGATACCCACTGCCTGTGATAAACATTAAGGGGCTTATTTACAAGCCCCTTGCGCCACTTTTGAATCACTTTTAACATGGGTAAAGTGACACAAAAGTGGCGTAAGGGGCTTGTAAATCTGCCCCTAAGTTATTTTGAAAAGGACACAGGAGGAGGACAGGTGGTTAAACAAGGATACGGGAGGAGGGTGGGCAAATACTCGGCATGGGATGAGTGTGGGTAGATAACGGATAGCACAAGGGGAGGGGTCATGGGTGAAGAAGAGAGAAAAGTAAACAAGTGATGTGCAGACACAAGCTAAACAAGCATTGGCACATCTACAGTGCAGTCGGCGGGTGTCCACACAGTGTGGTGGATTAATGCAATGTCTGAGATCTGATACGGTGTGCCTTGGTGGCAAAAAATAACATGCCATGTGATTAATATTCATAAAAATAATCACTACATAAATGAAAAGACACTATAATTACAATTGGAGGGGTACGGTAACCAAAAAGTGGACGACAAAAATACACTCGGAGTACCATGCCTTCGCCCAAGTGAGGTCGCTTGACAAAAGACAGAAAGTGGATAATGCGGAATAAAGAATGAGTCAAAACGCTTAATGGTTTGCATGAATTAAGCAGTGCACACATGGCAACCTGAAAAGGCAACTAGTGGTTCGCCGCCTACCAATACATTGGGGCACAGAAATAAAAATGTGCCGAAGCCAAATGAGCATAGCACCACCCCAGGATTGTGGCCTTACTGTTGGTTTCAGGATCGGTGTCCGGGAGGAATTCAAAGCCACAGAATGCAAAAAGCGTGTGGAATACCGAACATGCATTGTAAAAATAAGGGATGGAAATAGGACACTCTTTTTAAACGTAACGGCGAAATTAACCAACAAGCCTCATCATGATGGAAGGTAGAGAGTAACTCATAAGTCAACCAAATATACATATGACACCTGATACATAAATAATGTAAACTCACCCTCAATAGTGATATGTATGTCCAAATAAGTGTTCATAGAAGTGGGAGCACAATGAAAAAGGACTCTTTATAGCACACAACCACTAATATTCAAGTGCTGCTATAATATGAAGAGGACACGATATTGGAAAGGGGAAACAACACGCTGTCCCCATAGTTAAAAAATGCAAAGTGCTACTATTAACAGTAGCTTGAAGTGCAAGTCGAAATGTGGTCAGACAGACCCAGCGATACACAAGTGTTGCGGCCCCATATCCTAAAAATGGAAAGTGCTACTGAGGCACCGCAGCACAGAAGGGACTGCTTTACAACAATACCCGAGGAAATGTGTGCATGTACAATATCTTAACCACTGTGTCTCTTCATTAAAAGTGCTGGCATGCCAGGACAGAACCTGAAAAGTGGGGAGTGTCCGTGACGTCTGGTCACTCGCTGCAGGCAAATGCACAAGCCACCTCCTAACGCACCGCAGGTGCCTCTAGCTCTTACCATGCAGTTGAAGTGAGCTGCCACCTCATCGTCAGAGGTCTTGTTAAGTACGTCGCTATCCATAGTCTGCTCACCGTGGTGGCAGTTTGCTTCAAAGGGAACACAACATTCCAGGAAAAAAGCTCTTAATGGAGAGGGCTCTGGAAGACCAAGCCCAGTGCAAGCGCTGTAGGCAATGAAAAGGAGCACTTGGACAAAGCGGATGGAAACAGTACTTCTGTGCTGGGAAACTGATAAGAGAAGGATACAAGGAAAACACGAGGAAGAACAGGAAACAGTATGCTACAGCCAATAGAAACATAGGAAAAGTGCAATCACAGGAACCAATGAAAAGCTAGGGAAGCAAGGGGGAATGTAAGCCCCATTTAAGATTTAGTTTAAATACAATGGATTTCACAAGCACAGCACAAGCGTTGTGCAGGTGAAACCTAAAAAACCAGGATTGGCAACCGATTTAGCATTGCAAGTTACCTCTTGTATCGTTCTGGCCCTTCCTTGTGCTACTGTGAACCATATGCTCTGTAAAGAGAGGGTTAAAAGAGGGTTAAAAGCTCGAAATGGACACCCTTATAAAGATCATTCTTCTACCACTTTCTTTTCACTTGAAGCCATGCAGACCATGCTTGAATGTAAGTAGAGGGCGAAATCAAGAAAATAAGTTGCAAATGGGGGAATGGAAAAAAACAAAAGAAACAATACTACAGAAAACACACAAACTGAGAGATGAAAGAAGATAGAGAAGAACAAGAAAATATAGCTAGGCCAGTGAAAGGAAAAGAGTAAAGGGAAAGGGTAATCAGCAAAATAAAAAATGAAAAATGAAACTGCAGATTGAACCAGTGCTTGAAAGGAGATTCAGAGGAGACTAAATCGAAGAGGGTAATAATATAAACAAGACTAGCAGATAACCAGGGCCTGTATGTAGCAGGTTGAAATGTGAATGGGATACCACATGAGACTAATGTGCATATTGCAAAGCTCCTTTTGTAATATGTAGGTCACCAAATGTGATCTCTTTGAGAATTATAGGTGGGATAAAGTGCCTACTAGCAGGTCACAGGTTGCAATTCTAGTCTGAAAACCCATTGATATATGCATCAACTACAGAGACCATTGTGTATCATGCAGGTCACAGCCTTTAGTCCCACTGAGAGTGCTCAATGGGTTAATGCAAGTACTGCAAAGGTTAATGCAAGTACTGCAAAGGTGTAGGTCACAGCTGCTTATAAATGGATCTGTGTACCAAGTGTTTGTATGTGCCTTGCATGTCACGGGTTCTAAATATAGAGCAATGGCTTCCTTTCATTAATGCAATGATATGAGCTCCATATTCGACCATATCATTTAAAAGGCAAAGCTTAAAAGGCAAGACAATTTAAATATTTGGTCCTGAAATTTACTACGTTTCAATCAAAAAGCAGTTTAAACTGCGACGGCTCTAAGACCTACCCTCTGACCCCTTTCCGATCCACACACTGGCCCCTCCGTCTGATTTGCCGGCCAGATCATGGAGCATTTGTATAAGTCCCATTCGCCAACGGAGCTTCACTTGCTTTTCTCTGGTCGCGTAGCGCCATTTCCCATATTTTCAAGGAGGCGCCACCTTGTAAATATGCCCCTTTCCACTGCTGTTCTCTGATACACACATAGAAAGAGCAAATTGCCATTATTGATTGTTTATGTGCAGTAAGGTGTCTCTTCCTGCACATTAACAAGGGCAGCGTTTTTTTTTAGAGTGCCAGGTGAAACACAGGAGTGCGCCGTATTCTTGTGAATACGGTGCATCCCTGCGTTTAAAATATGTCAGAGTGCGGCGTTGCCAAATTTGGTGTAGCAACACACTTCAACATTTTTTTGTAAGTATGCCCCCTCATGTCTTCTGTTTCCTACTGGTCAGGAAGAACTTGCCGCCTATACGGCACAGATCCAGCCAAGCACATACCTTGAATATTCAAGGCTGGTTGCACTCAACTGTTTGCAGAGGACGACCTAAAGGCAGTAACGTAACCAGTGTGTCTCCCAGGGCAAGGAAGAAAATGGGCCCCTTGGCTGAGATTTACATTCATAATCAGGGTTAAATGGGCCCCTTGTCTGAGATTTACATTCATAATCAGGGTTCAATGGGACCCTCCTGCCTATGGGCCCAGGTGCACCATTGGAAGTACACCCCCCTTGAGAGCATCCCACTAAGGAGACGATGTGGCCTAACTGCCAGAGCTGCCAACTTTAGAGCTGGGGAACCAGGTTTGCGCCTTGGCGTAAGCTCAACATCCTGTAATTCTGGCAAATCACTTAATCTCCCCGTGCCTACTAAAAAAGGAATGTGTCCTTGTGTAATGTAACTGGTGCTCACGTAAAGCGCTCCAATACCTTCGGATCGAGTTCACGCTATATAAAACTGCAAACCACAAAACAGAGTGCAGACGTGATAGCTGTGGAGCTGGTCTGGGAATAGAGTCTTACATACTAGGACATTATAATAACGCCCTGCGGCAAGAGTACCGTTAGTGCCTTAATATGCTTAAACATTGTAAACACTACATACTTACGGAGTTGATGCTACTTTAATATTCTGGGTCCTTGCGTATACTGGCCTGAGCATGGTCATTGACATAATAGGTCTTTATGGATAGTGCCCCTGTTTTGTAACTTGGCATGATGAGGTATTATGAATACCGGCCTGTGGAGAATGTGTTGTGCCAAATGGCACTGCGGATATAGGCCTGGTGTTCTTGTTTTACATGATGGGGCCTATTATAAATTGCAATAGTAACTACACTGCTTTATATGCTGGTTATTGGAATATTTACTCACTTCTCCTTAAGAGTTATTCGCCTAAACAATTGCTAGAGGCAAAATACTTGAGAAATTGTATTATTAAACGCATAATTTGTCACAATTTTTCCAAAACTTTCTTGAAGAGGAAATAGCCCGAAAACCTCCCGGAGAGCTTGTTGACATACTGCCATATGGCCCCCCTATCATCTTCTTAGCCCTGTCCTGCTTCAGACTGGAGCTCTGCTGTTCACCAATGCTGGTCTTCCCAAAAAACAGGCTAATCACAGTGCACATTACAGGGCTACTCACCGAGTACTTGTTTATAATTATAACAGAATTTCCAAAAGCATTCATTTCCTGCTCTCGAACATTCAAACACTATTTGTTCTAACTGGTCATTGGTGGACATTATAGTTAATATCTCTGGCATGAGCTGTGATGTATGTAGTGTCAGGGTGCTCTTTGGGGGCTGGAATTAACATTTTATTCCAGGCTGTTCGAGTTGCCACTTCACCAAACTGAGTCCTACGGATGTAGTTATCGACAGAGGAGCAGGGTTGGTAATACCAGTAGTGACGTCATCTCCTGTCAGACCTTCTATCCAGGAAGGCTTCTCCCACACAATGTACATAGCTTAGAAATCAGTCTCTATGACTTCTAAAAATCACGGGTTTGGGAAATACATTTTGCAGTTTTTTCCCCTTCTTTTAACCTTTGACCCGAGAACTTTCCTCACATATTAGTTTGGCTGTTTATTGACAATGGATCATCTGTATCTGTGGCTGACTCCTGTGCCTCTTGCTTCCAATTCAGTTACTATAGAACTGGCAGTTTGGGAATCTCCTGAACCTGCGTCTTGTACCACCCTCTCTCCATCAGTTCCACTGCGGCCCTGGTTCTGAACAGTCCATTAACTTCCTGTCCGTGCACAAACAGCTGTCTGAAAAGGAATCAAAATCAAGATTTGCAGTCATTCCTGCACCCCAGCAATTTTCCTCAGGAACATTTGGTCGAGATTTCCTGGGGGAGAAATGCCGAGAAAATAACAAGATTTGCAGAAATCGAAGAGGAAAGCACCGAATTTCAGTAGTAATTCCTCGCTTTCATGAAGAAAACTCACCAGTGGTATTGTACTTATGGGTGCACTAAAAACCTTCTACCATTGGGTGCACTAAATACCTACTCCTATGGGTGCACTAAATGCCCACTCCAATGGGTTCACTAAAAACCTACTCCTATGGTTACACTAAATACCTACTCCCATCCACCCACTAGAAATCATGGCTTTGTATTGACCGGCACTGTTATGATCACTCGCTACCCAATGAGAAGCGTCCAGGTGACGCCCGGCACCACCATACAGTCTGCGTTTGCAACATTCACGATCCGGCACCTCCCATTTTTAAATATTTACCTCCTCTTAGTCCTCTGAGCTAAGATGCTCATCTTAATATCCGTATTACACGCCTCCGCTCATTCATGAAAGTACGTCTTCGCGAGTGGCGTCATGCTTCTAAGACACCCACATAGAGCATTCAGAAGTAGGGTGTTTTGGAAGGAATCTATGTAGTATGTTGACTAGAGCAATTTTCCCAGCACTCGTTCACCATTACATGTACATACCAGGGCCAGAAGCAAAACTGCTCATTGTTCCAACACAAGAAAACAGCAATTAATGGCCACAAACGTCACTTGTGTAAATCTCCCTTACAGATTGTGGTGAAACCTTACATTATAGATAGGTTCACATCTTTTCCACCTGGGATTCCAGCTCTTGTGTCTTGTGTACACTGCACTTTTACCCGGTGCGAAAACATTCATTGAGAATATCCCTAAATGACACCCCTGAAAAAAACCTAGCATCTTCTGAGGTCTGCTCCACTGCAAACTCGAGATCTGTGGTTCAGGAATGTAGGGCCCACGAGGAACGGGCTCAGCATGGGGCCCATTATGGGGGTGAGCAGGGCTCTTGGCTGGGTACTTGTTGATAGTCATAACACGGGATTTGCAGAGTTCATTTCCTGTTCTTAGACTTTCAACCACTAATTGTCCTAACTGGTCATTAGCAGAGATTATATTTAATGTCGCTGGCATCAGCTGTGATGTATGTAGCGCCAGGCATGTCTTTCTGCAGACAAGAATAATAATTAACCGGAGGACGAGGGTTCTGTTGACATAAAGTCTACTAAACAGTGCAAGTTCCCTTCTGGATTTAGCCCCTAACCAAGCCTTTCTAAATCTACTGAAATAAACCTTTTCGAACGCATGTTTACAGTAATTTCATGTTGTGATCGATCCTGGTATATTTATTGATGTTCGCTAGTGAGTGAAAAATCCAATAGTTTTAGACATGTGGAGCACTGGATTGAATGTTTGTTGTAGCCATCACAGCTGTACATAAAAGGTATGACCACCTCTGTTATTTTTGTCTGTGGCCTGCTAGGGAGTTAAAGTAATATTTATTTAAGCAAAGCTTTTCAGCTATTATCATGGACCTACTAGGGAGATAAAGTAATATTTATTTAAGCAAAACTCTCCAGCCATTAGCAAGGTCTTGCGAATGATACATATCAGTTTGGTTAATAAGAATCAAAAGGAGAGGGAGGAAAGGTACTGAAGCCAGTTCACTTCCCCTGGTATATATGTTTTATCAAAGAGAACTAGCTCTGGAGTGGGTGCTCCTAGCGTATGTTTGTTTTGGAAAGGAAACACATTATGTTTATAGTAAGGGCCTCACTCTCCAACCTAGTTGGTGACATGCTTCATCATAGGGGCCCACCAAGGGCACCGAGTGCACCTTGGGTGTGCTACGACACCTGGATACTGCGGAGCTGGTATTGTGCCATGAGAGTGCAGTGAAAGGAAGTAAGTGAATGTTAAAAAAAGATGTCCTGAGGGTCCCTGGTATAAAAAAATGACTATTTTAATGAGTGGGCCCTTGGCAGTTAATAATAACGAGAGTCTGATATTTAAGGAGATCTCAAGGTAACTCCAATATCCTAGTCGGTCAACATGTTTCAGCCATGCTCTCTTAGTGCTATGGCTTTCTTCAGAACCTATGTGTAGTGCAAAGTGAGTGGTCTAAAAACATGTTATTAAAAGACCATATATGTGACACACGTGCTAAGGTGTGATATGTGGTAGAAGAGAATTTCCTCTAGTGGCGCTTTCCTGTGGGGATGGAAAAGACAAGCAAACATACAGAGAAACATTTAACATACTGGTATAGTTGTTTCAGGAGCGGAGTGTACATGCTCTTATGCGGTCAAAGGCACAGTGAGGACGGGGTGTGGCGTAATTAGTTAAAATAGGCACCTGGTAATTTCTGCGGTAGCGAGTGGTAATCAAGATGCGCATAACGTGGTGCATCGTGTAACTTACACACAAAAAGCACAAAAAGCAAAGTATCTTACTCAGACAATATCTGGAAAGTGCCCCATGAGTTCCATGTGGGGGCCGGACCTGTAGTCACACTCTATGTGACAAAAATTAAAAGAGGAGACAAAAGCGATTTTAAAATGTTCCCGCATGATTGGCTGTAAGAGAATGCCAGCAGCGGGGTGGAGAGGCAGTGTTAAAACATACCCCCCCTTAGGATGTTCCCACTTACTTCATCAAGGTCTAGGACACTTCTCGGTATCTGCTTCAGCCGCCATGGAGCTCCGTGGTAGAATGAGTGGATCTGGGCGGTGGTTTAAATACTCTGCTGGTTCCAACAGGTGTCAGCGAGTTCGGTTAATTGGGTACCGCTGTGACTGGGTCAATGGGTTTCAGGTACTGGTTTAGGCTGTCTTCTGATGAGTCTGCAGGAGAGAATAGGCATAGAGAAAAGACACGCCCCTGTGGGAGTGTCGAGTGCTTGTGTGTGCAGAAAAAATAAAATAAACTAAACTGAAGTTTAACTCATAAAAAACCCAGAGGCACTGCTAAATTCATCAGGTGTTATTATTCTCAATTCAAGTGTGCCTACTAATTGTGGCAGGAAAAATATTTGAGAATGTTTCGTGTTAATTTGGAACATATAACAAAAAAGAAGAAAGGTAGAGTGTAGTGTAGACATGCACTTGGATACACACTGTCGTGTAAAAAAGGATGTTTCTTTTATTAGGTCAAGTGGTGCTCTTGACACTAAGGTGGTTATGTAATTTTGGGGTGGCCTGTTTGGAAGTTAAAACAGGGAATGTTGCTCACACTGAGGTGATTATATGATGTTCAAGTTAGCCTTTTTGTAAGGCAGGAAGATTTCACACATGGTGTTGTGGTTCATTTTGGATTCAGGCTATTCCAGGGTATGTTGTCATTTAACCCTGTGATGTTCGTGGAAAGGCGATAGATCCAACGTTGCTCCTTAAGTAGTAGGATCCTGTCATTTGAAAGGGTCTGGCTGTTGCTATGTTCTATTACAGTTCAGTTTAGGTCATTTGGGGTGTGGTTTGCTTGGATGAAGTGGTCTGTCAGTTTACTTATGTTTTTTCTACACCGTATGGTGCTGCGATGTTCCACAATTCGGGTTCTGACTTTACTACTCATCATGCCTACATAACGTAGGTCGCATGTGCAGGTGATCAAATAGATGACAGTATTGGAGTTGCAGTTAGTATGATGGAGCTGTTGCCACGTTTTTCCTGTCTCCAGACTCAAGTTTTTAGTTGCTTTTGTAAGGTGGCAGACACTGCAGTCACAGCAAGTGTAGTGACCTTTAATGCCAGGGAACGCCCATGCATTAAGTATAGTGTTAGGTGCTGGAGTTCTGCATATAGGTGGTCCGGTGGAGACCAGGCGGTCTTGAAGGCTACCCGCTTTTTTGTATGTCAATGGTGGGCATTCCCATTTCATGGTACCACTGTTTATTATGTGCCAATTCTTGTTAAGTATCTTGGCTACTTGATTAGAGGCCACATTGTAGGTGATGACGCAGGTCAAACGTGTCATGGTGTTGTCCCTTGTGGTGTCCTCTAGGAGGGCGTCCTTCTGTTGGTTGCGGGCCCTCTTCTTGGTGGTATTGATTATCTTCTCCGGGTACCCGCGTTTTTGTAGTTCATCCACTAGTTCAGAGGATTGTTGTTTGTAGTCTCTGGTGAAACTGCAGTTACGGAGTATCCGTAGAAATTGGCCGTATGGCTGATTTTCTCTGAGGGGCCTCGGGTGAAAGCTACCGAACTGCAGTAAGGAATTACGTGATGTAGGTTTGTGATATGTGGTAGTCTGTAGTTTGCCCTCTGTTGCCTCGATGTTTAGGTCCTGGAAGGCTATCTTGGAGTTGCTAGCACTACTGGTGAACCATAGGAAGGGATCCCGCTTGTTCAGCTACGTGAGGAAATTGTCGAGGGTGTTGATCGGTCCTGTCCATATCATGAGGATATCGTCAATGTTGGATGTTGGTGCTGTATGGGTTGGTAGCTGCCAGGATGTGTTGTTTCTCAAACTGATATACGTAGAGGCCAGCTATGCTGGGGGCGAAAACACTGTCCATAGACGTCCCGTTCATCTGCAAGTAGAACTCTCCTTCGAATTCAAAATAGTTTTGTTTAAGTGCTAGGGTGGCGCACTGCAGAATAAATTCCTTCGGTGTCGTATGCTCCCAGGTGATTTCATAGAGCATATTCCAGAGCGTTTGTAAGGTATCATCCTGTGGAAGACTCGTACATAAACTCTCGATATCCAAACCTAGTAGGAGTTGGACAGTGGGGTCAAAATCAGTATCCTTGATGAGGTTCAGGAGATGTTTTGTGTCCTTTACGTAGGTGGAGGACACTTGGACCATTGGGTTTCAGAAAAGATCCCAAAACCTAGATAGCGGTTCTAGGAGGGAATTGATCCCTGATACTATCGGGCATCCAGGTGGTGGTCTTGTCTCTTTATGAATTTTAGGGACTGTATAAAAATACGGTACCTTAGCCTTCTTAGCACAGAGGTAATCAGTCTCTTGTTTGGAAATCTGGTTGTTGGTCTCTGTAGTTTCAACCAGAGAGATGATAGTGTCCTTCAGGGAAAGTAAGTGGGAACATCCTAAGGGGGTATGCTTTAACACTGCCTCTCCACCCCGCTGCTGGCATTCTCTCACGGCCAAGCATGCGGGTAAATTTTAAATCGGTTTTGTCTCCTCTTTTAATTTTTGTCACATAGAGTGTGACTACAGGTCGGGCCCCCACATGGAACCCATGGGGCACTTTCCAGATATTGTCTGAGTAAGATACTTTGCTTTTTTCACTTTTTGTTCTTAAGTTACACAATGCACCACGTTATGCGCATCTTGATTACCACTCGGTACCGCATAAATTACCAGGCGTTTATTATAACTAATTACGCCACGCCCCATCCTCACTGTGCCTTTTACCGCATTAGAGCACGGACACTCCACTCCTGAAACAACTATACCAGTATGTTAAATGTTTCTCTGTATGTTTGCTTGTCTTTTCCTTCCCCACAGGAAAGCGTTACTAGAGGAAATTCTCCTCTACCACATATCACACCTCAGCGCGTGTGTTACATATATGGTCTTTTAATAACACGTTTTTAGACCACTCACTTTGCACTACACATAGGTCCTGAAGAAAGCCATATCGCTAAGAGAGCATGGCTGAAACATGTTGACCGACTAGGATATTGGAGTTACCTTAAGATGTCCTTAAATATCCGACTCTCGTTTTTATTAACTGCCAAGGGCCCACTCATTAAAATAGTCATTTTTTATCCCAGGGACCCTTAAGACAGCTTCTTTAACATTCACTCACTTCCTTTCACTGCACTCTCATAGCACAATACCAGCTCCACTGTATCCAGGCGTCGCAGCACACCCAAGGTGCACTCGGTGCCTTGGGTGGTGCCCGATGATGAAGCATGTCACCAACTAGGTTGGTGAGTGAGGGCCTTACTGTAAACATAATATGTTTCCTTTCCAAAACAAACATACGCTAGGAGCACCCACTCCAGATCTAGTTCTCTTTGATAAAACACATATCACTTCATCCCATCTTAGACACAAGGCAGGCAGGCAAAGAAAGTTTATCTCTCACACACACTTTTAGGAGGGGGGGAGAGCTGAAAAACAAACGTTAGCAAAGCCAGCATGTCTATGCTTTAAATGTGGGCACCGAGCTGGTGGCTAACATGGCTCTTAAGAGTGCAAACATGCACATGCAAGGGCAGACATCTTTGAAAGTTGTTTTTTTGTTAAATAAATAAACACATTCTAAGTCCACTGCCTAATCGCTCATACCAGGGGCCATCTTCGAATTATTGTTGAAACTTTGGTAAATATATTTTCAAGATGTTCCCCCTTGCATCTGCTTGTACTCTCAGCCATCTTGTATTTATTTCAAAGAATAACAAAAATCATTCCAAGATGGCCACTAGTGAACGATTTATTTGTTAACTTATTTCCCAAAAAGACAGATTTCCACTTTGGAGTGGGAGCGTGCTACTCACCGAAAAAGTGCTTTGACGGCTCATCAGGGGTAGTAAGCACTAGATAAATGCAATTTCAATACAATACAATACAATATTACGAAACAAAGTATACATTGGGGTGGCACACAAATAGAAGCAAGTGACACAATAGCAGTGTGGACTTACAAACATAATAATTTAAAAAACAGCAGGAATGAGAAAGGGGGAGCCAGCAGCAACGGACGATTGTGAAAGTTTGTTCCTCAGTAACAATATGCAGCTGGTAAGTCTTTACAAAATCAATTAAAAACACAATGAAGATCTGAAAGGACTGGAGAGCAGCATACAAGTAGAGGTCATTGAAAGCAGGAAGAGAGACATGGGGAGAGAGCAAAATAAACCTGGGATCCCATGGAGTGCTAAAATCAGTATCGGCTGGTAGAGAACGGTGGCGGGGTTGATGGGGGATAAAAAAAAAATGATAATAAAAAAGAAACTTACCTGCTCCTTGTGCCAATTGCCAGCCGGTGCCTTTCCTCCACATAGGAACCAGAAAGCAAACACCCAGGCTTCCAGCCAATCCCAACGCTTCAATGCAGCGTTGTGATTGGTTTGAGCGCCGTCATTCGTCGCTCAGATGAGGAATGGGAGCGTGGGGCATGTTCTCCACCCTGGCTCTAATGCAGCCTGGGTGGAGAACATGCAAAGTGCACATGTAGGTTTGGCTGGCCCACGAGGCCCGGCCAAACCTACAAGCATACTTAAGGTGCAGCCACCACTCCTCTCTGTGACGCGGAGAGCCCAGTCCCTCACCGCTGCTTCAACTGCAAGCTCAATACAAAAAATAAAATGATAATAATGGAGGGTTATTATAATTTTTTTTTTTATTCAGCTTGCAGTTGAAGCAGTGAGATGACGCTCTTCCGCCTTAGCGGAGGAGCTGCTGCTGGCTAAAATACAAATTAAAAATAGTCCCCTACTGTCAGCAGTGGAAAGATACAAGCTGCAGAGATGAGACATAAAAGAGAATAAGGATGAAAGCCATCAAATCAGAAGCATCAAACTGAGATAGACAAGAAAAACATCCTGTCATGAGCAAGGGGCTGATCCAAATCCCACTCTATGTTCTCTACTGTAGGCAATAGGTCTTTGGTAACAGTAGCTAAAGCTGTCTATAGGTGAGACCTAAAGAAGCTATTCTCAGGTTCCTTGGAGTTCCCTGCTTCAAAGAAGGTCCTATTACAGTCTGGATGAAAACAAACGAAGACATGGTTTAGAAGAGAGGTGTAACACGTAACATGTTGACAGATAGTCATCACCTATAATGATTAAGGAGCACTAGCCGTATTTATTACACCAGGAGAAACATGCAGGTGTGCATACAGGTTCAAACAAAAGCAGCTTGGATTAGCATCTGCCTCGGCCATGTTTAAGAAGGCTATACACCAAGTATGTAAGGGAATGGAAAACACAATTTACTTTGTCCTTGGCATGGCTGGCATAGATGTTTGGAAAGCATAAGGTTGAGCATGATGAGGTGCTGCAAAAGGTTTTGGATATCCTATGGAAGAGTCGTCTAAGTATACAGTAAGAAAAGTGACCAATTCAAATGGATGCTGCAGTGTCACCTGAAAGACAAAAGTCCCATACTTTGCATCAATCCCTTAGCTGATAAAAAAAGACACGGCCACTGATTGTGGTTTTGAAAATGCAGAAAAGGTTTCTGAAACTATCAAAGTCTCAAGAAACATATGAGGTGATGAAGAAAGAGCCTGCAGAACATTTCATTTGAAATCATCATGAAAGTGCAATACTTATGAGTGGCTAGAAGGTATGTTTATGCAAGTCAAGTATAGCTGAGAGAAACAGTAGATTTAGCTTCCAGAATATTGTTACAGCAAAGGAAAAAAATGGGCATTAGAAAGAGGCGCCATGGCATGTCGCTGGGTATTCCACACACCTGATATGTGTGGAGCACAGAATTTATGGCACATACTGTCATATGCCTTTGGCTACTTTTTCCTGACAAATCGATTGTCTAAAGCCACCCTGCAAATAACCACGTTTGTGTAATGTGCATGAATTCGGCTCTTATTGGAATATGTTCTAAGAGTTTGAAATTACTCTGCTAATTGACAATTCTACCTGGGAAGAAGGAATACTAGAAAGAGGAAGAGTGTGTGGTTATGCACGACATGTGGGTAATGGATGGGCATTTATCTAAAGAGGAGTGGTTGCTATGGATGGAAAAATGCTGAAAAAGGTCCTGGAGTTTAAAAAGAAGGATTGGCCTGCTAAGAAGATGACATAGGATGCAATGCCATTTTACAAGGTAATCGATGAGTTGAATTGCAAAGATGTTGCTGCATGTTGGAATAGGTTATTCGTTTTGCCTGAGAGTGTGAGGTGAAGAATTTTTCAGGGGGTAATGAAGAGGAAATAAGGTTCACATTTTTGTTACTTGGTGTGAGTAGAAGTGTAAATCTATAAGTAGGAATAGTGTGTGTTTAGTTAAGTGATTAGCCGCTATATCCGCAGGTGAGGGAGGCACTTGACGCACTTTGGGAAAAGGAAGATTTGGATATCTCCAGTGTATTTGCCAGTTTGGGAGCCATTCCGATAAAAGCTTTGTCCAATGGTGGACTACTATTCTGTTATATGGCCATAAGGACATTGTTGACATTGCTAAGTTAGCAAGAGCTTTGCTGCCATGATGCTGCTTTTGCGCACGTTACTACATGCCTTTGTTTTTGCAAGACTCTGTTTGTGCCTTTCACATGAGAACAGTCTGCTTTTCGTGTTCTCTGCTTTTCCTGGAGTTTAGACTGAACACGATGTGCAAGGTCGATAAACAATGCCCCTTGTTATTCTGTTCTGGGCAGTCCCTAGCACCTAGACATAACATGCTAAACACAGCTGCAATGCTGAAGACTCGTGCTTTGATATTACGGGGTTGCATGTTGTTTTAACACACTTGGAGAAAGCCTTTCCATGGAGAAGAGCTCCCCTGTTCCTATGATGTAAACCTTACATCCAGGCTTTAAGATATGGGGTCTGCTGTCAAAGCCCAGAGATCTTCCTTTGTATAAATAAACTTCTTCTAGTCAAGGGGAGGGTGGTTAGGTCTTGTTGTCCTTTTCCCATAGTCTTTATATAATGGCTCCCCCCTTTGTACTCTATGGAATTGTAACAATGCTAACTGTTTTCAGTTTATGCATTTTGCTGCTGGTAGTGGCTCGTATACTGTATTGCAGAGCTCTATAGTTAAAATAAACATTTTGAACTATTTCAGTGACTCTGCCAATTCCTTTTGTAGACAAATACTAGTGAGTGAACGAAAGAGTATGTCTTGCTCCCACGATTCCCGAGAGAGTTGGGAGTGTTTTGTTCTGGGTTGTCTCATCATTTGTAGCTTTGTGATTTTTGGAGGAGATTGACTGAGACACTATAGCTAGTCGGTTTGGGGATTTTGGGTACTAAAGTGGTAAGTTGGTACACCCCTATACACTGAGGCCCAGTTTTCCTGTGCATAGTTCTGTGTAGGTGCAGAATCCCTGCAACAATTCATGGTGGCTAATGGTGAAAGTTGTTAGTGAAGTGAATACCCATTCATTAATTCAGTTTATAGAGGAAGATTTTTTATGCAAGTAGGTTGCCCTAGTACACTGATTACCCATAATGGAGTCCAGTTAGCGCAGAGAGACATGAAGCTAAACTTGTTCAAGAATGACGTTCAACGTATAAGAGCATCTGTGTTGCTACTGCTCAGTAATGGATATACGGGATGGTCATATTGAAGGAAGGGTTGTAGCTGCCATTGTTTAATGAAGTGAATTGAATATAGCGGTTAAATATTTTTATGGGTGTATCTCATCGCAATTAAGAATTGTACAGTAAATGTGTCGTTTTCTGATGTCTGGGTTTAATGAATTTACCAATTTGGTGAATCAAGCAAAAGAGAACACAATTGAGAATTGGAAGTGAGAGAAGGAGACATGTGACAGGGCAAGGTAAGAGAAATAAGTAGGCCTGGGCGAAAATTCCGTTCCGCTCAAGGAAATTGCGATAATTTGACATTTTCGCGTTCCGCAGAGAGCGCGAAAATGTTAACATTTCCGCAATCTGCATCTTACCGGAATTTTTTTTCTTGCTCGCGCTGTAAAAAAATACATTCTCGCGTGCGTGCGATCGCCTTACCTGTTCGCCGACAAGTTTTCCCGATCCGGTCCCGTTCTCCACGAAATGTTGGATTGTTGGTAGCCATTTGCGCTGTCTCGCGACAGTTCGCGCCCGCATTAACGTTATTTTGCGCGCGATCACGTCATTCGTCGTGCGATCACGTCTTTCTTCTCGCGATCATGCACCGCGAGAGCATGAGATGCTTGAGATCTCGAACAGGTCATTCTCCACCGCGAGCGAGAGCATGAGGACGCAGGCACGTCATATCGAACGCGAGCGGGCGGGACAAGTGAAAACAAGATAGCCGCGCCCGTGAGTAACCGCATGGGTAAGTTGGCGAGCCGCGATCACACAGAAAATACCGCGAACGGGCGGGAAAAAAACGTCCGCGTCTTCGCGATATTTCCGCGTGTTTGCGGAGATTTTTAACATTTTCGCGATAGTTTGCGAAAGTGAATTTTAACAAATTCCGCCCACCCCTAGAAATAACTTATTATATGAATACAATGGTTCTGTCCCCGACAGAACCATTGTATTCATATAATACGTATACCCAGGTTCTGAGGGACACCGGGTCACCCCATTATTTTTTGTAAAAAAAAAAAAACACCCCTAGAAATAAGTCAGGTTGGCAAAGGTAATTGGATGCAAGTGAAGATGTATTGTTTCATGTGGAAGGGAATATCTAAGGGCCTGATTACGGGTTTGATGCAGTTGCGCCGGCTTGCCGCCAGCACAGCTGAGACAAACATATGCCAGGACCACCCACATATCATGAGTTGAAAGAGTTCAACTCGTAATACGGCGGGCGGTCCTTTGTCCTTCTCAAGGCGGTGCCTAGAAAACAGGCACTGCAATTGGAATGGCAAAGAAGATCCAGCACGCCATGACGTGGACATCCATGCTGTGCTGGAACTTTGTGGGGATACAGACAGGGGGACACATGTTGTGCCCCCCTGAATGTATCTCCATGGCAGGGGGGAATATTGGGGGCATTGTAGGGCCCCATTTGTTCCTGCGCTGCCAGCCTTTCAATGGCGGGGCTCTCCCATGAAGTGGCTGGCGGGACTGCGCCAGTCCCCGCTCAGCTTATTGCATTGTGGCGCAGCTGTACCATTGCCAGGGAACAACTGATCCCTGCGCAGATGGTAGTCCACCGCTGATACGACGGTGAACATTGTAATAGGCAAAACGGTGGACTGTCACTGCTTCGCCACTGCAAGTCAGGCAGTCGAAAGACCACCAGACTCGTGATCAGCTCCTAAGATTTTTCAACCACTGCAAGTTGTGATGCCAGAATTGAAACTGTTGAAATGAGTAATGGGAATTTATGCAAAAAATATAAAGTGGTTAAATTACATTAGTGGGTTTTGAATCAGTACAGAGAGTAAGGAAGGAGTGACAGTGTTTTCTGTTTTGAGAATGAGGTGACTTTGGAAGTACAGATAGGGAAAATCAAAAAACCATGTTATGTAGGTCCACCAAAATCTGATGCAATTCTGTGAAGTTACAGGACTATGTTTTGATTAAGGATATGTTAACTAATGGTATGGCTGCATGTGTGTATGTTGGGGTTAAGGTGGTGGGATGTGTAGAGTCATGAGTATTGAAGCTTTGCCTAGAATTTTCATGTGCGTTATTCTTTCGAACATGGAAACTTATGTCTCAGAGTAGCAGTTCCAGACAAACTGCTCAACCTCCTAGACATGTGTTCATGTGTTCATAATTAAACATACACTTCTAACAGGAGGAAGCCTTCTTTGAATTGATGATCAGACTTTAACTGAGGAAGAACCAGGAATGTGAGACAGGCATACACACAGGAACCCAACTGGAAGTGAGGGGGCTATAAAAACATAAACACAATGAAATTATATATGACCTGACAACCGGGGAAAATAAACTAGAAGGGGAAGGATGCTCACTTCTGAGAGTGGGGGTCCAATAGAATGTCGGCCCCTGTGACAGGATCACTACTGACAATGCAGACAGAGTATAGAAAGGATAGGGTCCACCCAACCATAGTGCACTCCAAGCAGTCCTGCTTGCACGCCTCATTCCACACAGATTTCTTCATCTGAAATGTGAAAGGCACCCTGCTGCATATAGATTGCAGAGAGGAGCAGAGTGCAGACCGACATTTCAGCCAGTACCACACAGACCGTCTGTGTCTTTGTCTGTAAATCAGTGAGGCTGGCGCCATTCTGTTGTGCCCATGTTGGGATTCGGAGACGTGGGATGTGTTGCAGTCTCTGTTCTTCTTGGTCTGACACTTTTGGGAATATGGTGCAGATGGGTGGAAGAGGGGCAAATATTATGTGCTGTTGTGAGTGGGGAGACCTGGCACTGCTTCCCTATCCCAGCAAAGACTTAGGAATCTTTGACTTTATTATTTACTTTTAGTCCCCCTTTAAAAGTGTTGGCTTGATATCAGAATTTTATGTCGTGGTACGAAAAACCGGCAAGAGAAAAGAGAAGTCACATTTATGCCAGGAAAAGACTGAGTCTCAGATGAATGCATACAAGCAAGACTTGCGAATCGGACGTTTTTCTTTCAGTTAATCCACAAAAAACGCGATTGTTAATTACAGGCATTGACCTTCTAGCGTTCGATCTGATCCCTACTTAGTTACATAGTATTAGGTGGCACTCAAGGCTCTATTTATCAAGTGACATTTCGGCCGCCTCAGGCTCAAAGCATGATGGATAGGCGTCATTGTTAGTCATGGTCGTTCTACAGATAGTTAACGTTAGGGATTTTAAATTCCATCTGTTATCCATTCCTCTTTTGTGTGTGTCGAAGATAACGAGACGAGGGCAAGACGAGAAAATCCCAAATCTGCCGCCATCCCATTTTCAGATTTTTAGATCTGCTGCGCGCTTATCACAGCGTGGTTTATGTCATTCGGCTGCACTAGAGCTAATTCTTTCTTCTATGCCTATGCACTAAGATCGATCGGTGGCTCGTGCACCTCTTCCGAGCTCTGTGTGTAACCTGTAGGCCACAGGTTCGAAAACACGGTCATGTGGATCCAGTCTGTCATAATATGGAGGTCGATTAAATGAGCATCATTGGGCCGTGTGATGGTAATACCTTTTATTAAAAAAATCGAGAGAATTCACTGTTGGTCTGCTCTATATTAATGGGCAGCAAGACAATAGAGTGAACTGTATATCTTCCTCTGCAGACTCGGCTGCCGTGGCAGGCGACCCCTCCTTTCACCTCACATCCTCCCTCCCCCGGTGAAATAATCCAGCACTCAGTGCATTGCTTCAGGGCCCTGGAGGCTGCACACAACGCAGGGGCATTGATTTATGGATCCCATTGACTTGCATTGCAGGAAGCAATTTATCGATGCAACACTCTGACTATAAGAAATATACCTGTGAAGTGATTCATAGCTGCCACTGCGAACAGAGCAAGGCGTGATTTAAAAGCACAGTCCTTTTGGGGATAAAGCTACTGTAATGCACCCATAATTCACTCATTTCTGGTTTTAGCCACCGGAAAATAGCCGGTTTATGCAGTTTAAATATTCAGAAATGTTTTAAGGAGGAGAGAAAAGTTGTGAGGGTTTAGAAAAGCAAAGCAGTTAAGTCAAAGTTGATTTAGAAAGGGCAGACCTGGTAAAGAAATAAATATAGGTCGCCGGCAACTTATTTTTTGTACTCTGGGAGGCAAAGGCAAGATGCAATCAGGATAAATTAGGTTTCTCATGTAAGTGCAGCTAAATGCTGGTGGGACTGGAAAGGAGTCAGTCAGCTTCACTGACAGAACAGTACCAAGGTTTAATTAACCTAGTAAATAGAATGCCCCATGCCTGGGTTGAGGTGCATTGGCAGAGCTGTGTGTGGCAGTTAATAGCAATGGGTGCTGTAAATCAAGATTGGGGTGCAATGAATGTTTGTGAATCCAAGTACTAACGAAGTGCTGGAGCAGAGTTTTCTTTTAGAAAATTCATGGGCTTTTGAAGCTCTGGCATGTCTATGCGTTTTATTAATTTATTAATAAATAACAATTAATTATTTGTCTTGTGCAAGTGTGATTTTATTAATCAATTCGTTTGTTTTAACATAAGAGAAAGTTATATGAGGGTTAGCTTATTTGTGCTGTTTCTGTTTAATAATAACGTGCAAGTTTTCATGTTTAAACGTTGCTGTGTGCTATTTATTTTAAGCACAAAACGCTGTCTGAATTAATGCTTTTTATGTCGCAAAGCTAGATAAATACATACACATAAGGGTATTAGTGGGGTTAACACTGTTTAATTATTATGCTGTAGTAACGTTTATTTTGTCTCTTTAATTAAGATGGTCTATTGTGGCCTATGAAGGCCTTAACCGAGCTGACGGTATTTCGAAGCCTGGCTGTGGCATATTCTGTGATGTGGCAAGGGAGACCCCTGCTGGAAAAAGGTCGAAGACAACTGACCATGGTCCTTGTTGTAAATTTCCATGAGGACATCAGCAGTTTGGAGGATCTCCAAAGAAATGGAACGTCCTTGGCAAACAAAGGAGCTTCAGAAACGGACAAAGAACTGTGGCTCGGCTGCCGAGGGAAGTTGAACAAGTTGGATACTTTAATAGTTTCTTGGTTCCTGTTCCGTAGTTCACGTCTTGTGACTTTTCCTGAGCGAAGATTTTCAGATGTAGCAATGTTACATCCCTTCCTTCTCGCTCTGCTCAGTGATACAGTTTATTCTGCCAATTTTATGTGTGTTTCCATTGTAATTTTCACTATAAGAATTGTTAGTTTAGGGAGGGCTTTGCCACTTGCCATTTTACCTTTGCTGCGTGAACTTGCGTTGCTGAGGATCGATGCTGAGGGACTTCGTCTTGAGAGACTTTACCGAGAGACTTGTCCTGACTCCTGACCCGTTCTGACACTTAGTTAGAATAGGTAACTATGAGAAATGATTTATTCTGATTTTACTTTGACTAATTTTAGATAAAGCAATATAACTTTTAAACATGGTGTTGAATTTCCTTTCTTGTCAATTATTGTGTACATTTTGATCATTATTGTATAGATTGTATAGAGTATGTTTAAGGGCAACCACTATAATCAGGTTCTATCGTCCTAGATATAGATGCAGGGTGGTTTGGAATTTTCTTCCCACAGGTCTATTGCTGGTAGAGTATTTGAGTGTATGATAGTGAAATGGGCCCTAGCGTATGATGAATGTATGTGCGTGTAACTGTGTGATTACTCTATCCGTGGTAGTGGGCATATTTTAGATACCCTGATCTCTATCAATTTCTCTGGTAGCAGAGGATGGTTATAGATGGTTGTCTTGATCTGATAAGATAAGATTGCTTGTATATTAGTTTATTGATTATTGATTTATTTTGGTTGATGTTGGTATATGTACTAATACTATATGTTGGAGTCGTCATGTTGAGTTATATGTAGTGCTTCTGGAATTTGGAAGCTGGTAGCAGTTCCGTAGTAGGGCAGATGAAGGTGTATATGCTGCTCTCGGGAAAGACGGGATTGTAAGGAATAACGTGTGACAATTGAAGTTGCGCGTTCACATTGTCTGGGTTCGGAATCAGTGACATCGTCGTATGTTACTATTAGAAAACATTTCTGGTATATAAGGAGTGTGTATCGTAGTGAAGGTTATCTGTGAAACTCTGGTCTTAAGTCCCAGGGATCCGTAAGGATTGCCGTTAAAGCTTATTGCGGGAGGAGTAATAGGTATTCTCTGAGCTTGTTTGAGGAACTGGGCAAAGTTGCTTAGTTAATGTATGTTATAATTCTGTAGTGGGACAGATTGTGCGCTGTTCTCGGGAAGCAGGATTCTGTGTGCATGTACTATATTTTTCTTGTATGAATGTGCGTGAATGTATATACATTAATTGATTGTAAGACTCTTTGGATAAGTCCTAGAGGAAACAGTTATGAGATGTATGAAAGTTTGTTGACTCTTGAGAAATACTCTCTTTTTACTATTCTGTGGTTAGCGAAGCAGACAATGGAGATGTTTTTATGTTGTAACTAATAGATTTTGTAGAAATTTTGACACGAAGTCTACTGAAAGTTTTTGTAAAGGAGGGGTAGACGAGTGACAGAGACAGGAGACAGAGACTGCAGCGGCTGTTGACGTCAGAAGGTCCGCGCTCTGATTGGATAGCGCTAGGATTGGTGCGTTAGTGTGAGTCGCGCAGGGATTGGAAGAGCTGTTTAGTGACGTAGACGCTCCAGGATTGGTGCGTTAGTGTGAGTCGCGCTGCTATTGGTTGAGAAACTCGTATTGTATATTTATAATACGGAAAGAGTAGAGAGTTTTAGTAAGCGCTAAAATGTATTATCAAGAGGAGAAAAAAGAAAAAACGTTCTTTGGGAAGGTTAAAAAGTGGTTTACCAAGGATAAAGAGGTTAAAACGAGAGAGGGTGAGTTGCTACCTCCAGCGAAAACACCTGCATCCTTCATGGTTGCGAAATATGGATTACATACCTGTATATGGTTGCAGAATTGGGTTAGGTATACTAAAGAAGATGGTGTTCTAGCATTTCCAGAACATGGTTCATTTAATTTGGCCGTGTTGAGAAATTTACGGGAAAAGATGGTACGTCTGGACCCGAAGCCAAGACCTACACAGTTCGAGGCTTTAGTGGAATGGGAAGAGGAAGTTCATGAGCGAGAAAAGCAAAGATCTGGAGGGTATTACAGGAATATGTTTGGGAGGAGACATGATCGTGAGACAGATCATGATCGGATGAAAAGATGGCGAGATGTTAATATGTCAGAGGGATTATATCCTATGAGAACAATTGAAGAGGGAGCAGTTGGAGTTAATGAGTATGATGATGAGGTCTTAAATGACATGATATACAAGAGACCACCCCCATATAGACCAGAACCAGATGAGAGTACACCAGTTGTTTCTCCGATAAGAGATACAGTCTGTATTATTGAAAAAGAAAAAATAACACCTGAATCAAGAAGTAATAGTTCTTTCAGGGAGAGAGAGAATCGAAGTAGTGAGGAAAATGCCAGAAAATTAGTAAAAACGACAACAGAACTGACTGAGAAAATTAGGGAGTTAACGAAGAATTTGGAAGCTGTTACGGTGCCTGTAACAATAGGTCCGGTTATGCCTGTGTTTGACAAACAGAGAGCAGGTGAGAATGGACTAGTGATTCCATATGTTGGGAATAATCTGACAAATTCAGTTGGTCCTTCAGGAGATTCAGATAAAAGAGCAGAAAGAAGTGACCTGAGACAAACAAGACATGACACATGTAGTGAACTATTGGATGTTAGTGAACCCAGTTGTTCAGGGATGCCAATTTTAGAACCGCAGAAAAAAGTGGTTCCAGTGAGAAAAACTGCTGAAATAACAGTTGATGATTTGAATGATTGGATGAAGGTTCTTCAGAAAAAGGATAAGGATTCACAAGTTATTGACGTGGTTAAGTTACGTATAGAATTAGAGGAGCTTGTGACAGGAACAGTTCCAACAGAAATTCTGAAGAGTCATCATGATGGTGAATTAATGTTTATGTGTAAAAGCATAACATGGAGAGCAAGAAATACTCATGATAGACTAAGAGCGATAGCAAATGAGCAAGGAGTTGATATTGATAAAGTAAAGGTTTTGCAGAAAACTTACAGGATGGATTTCACAGAGAAAGACATAGAAAATTTGAATACTTCTGGTAGAACAGGACAGATTAAAGAAATGGTGGCATTATTGCGAAGATGGGGTGATGTAGAAAAGTGGAAGGATAGGTGGTATAAGAAAAGAGAGGAATCTGAAGATAGAACAACTTATTCAGCATTTCCAGTGAGAGAAAAAGAGAAACCAGTGGATAATTATCCCATGAGAGAAATACCTGGAGGAGGATATGTACATGTTCCATGGACCAGACAGGATATTTTATCATTTACGAATGATTTCCCTCGATTGAGAGAAAAGCCCGTCGAGTGGTATAGGCAGGTAGATAGGTTTGTGAAGTTGTCAAAAGTGCTGTGGGTTGACCTGAATAGTCTGTTTGATATAATTGTTCCAGCAGACTTGTGGACTGAGTGTAAAATAGTTGTGAGTTGGCCTACTGAGGAATATCCAAGAGATCCAAGAACAGGGGCACCAGATCCAGAAGTAATGAGGAAGTATGATCAGGTGATGGTATACCTGAAGAGTAAAGTTCCTCCCAAAGAGACAGACTGGGTTAAGATAGATCGAACACAACAGGAAGCAAAAGAATCAGTTCATGCTTTTTACGAAAGGCTGATACTGGCTTTTAAACAATTCAGTGGAGATGAACACCTGGGTGACAAGGATTTGAGTCATTTTGTATACAGATTTGTATATGGTTTAAGACCTGAAATTGGTGAGAGAATTCGTGAGCACACGGTGGATTGGCAGTGTAAGAAAGTAGATGAGATTCTGAGACATGCAAAATACTTCAGTGATGAAATTGAAGCAAAACAAAGAAAGCTGAAAGAGAAAGCAATGTGGGCACAAGTGAAAGTTGCAGAAAGACAGGAAGCACAGTTGGTGGAACAGGCAAATAATCCAGGAAATAATGCAGGGAATAGACCGAGATATGCAGGAAAAGGAAAAGGAAGTCTGGAGGAAGCAAAAAAAAAGTTCCCGTGTCACAACTGTGGCCAACTGGGACATTGGAGATCGGAATGTCCTAATCCACCATTAGTGAATAATGAGGGTAAATCCTTAAATCAACAGGTGCAGAATGAAGGGAATAACCAGCAGCAACAGCAACAGAAAGTTGTGAGACAGCAGAGTCAGGAGCCAAAACCGCCCTTGCCGCAGAATAGAGGGGTACAAAAGTACAATCAGGACTCGGGATTCTTCAATGATGAGCAGGTAAACAAACCAAGACGTTCTAACAAAGTACAACAGTACTTGTTAAAGAGTGAAGGGCGTGAGTCTGAGGGTGATTATTGACGGTGCCGAAGAGAGGAGGAAGAGTGCATACTTGGTGCAACTCTAGAAATAGACCAGGCAGGACCATTTGTGGATGGGAAAATAAATGAGGAGAGTGTTACTTTTTTGGTAGACACAGGTGCGACAAGATCAACTGTCAGGTCAACAGATGTTAGAAATCTTCCTCTCTCGGATGAAGCAATCCAAGTAGTTGGTGTAGCCAATACACAAATCAGAACACGTCTTACTGAACCAGTAAGAGTACAGATAGGGAAATTTTCAGATATGCACAGATTTATTATCTGTGACACGAGTCCAGTGAACCTGTTAGGTAGGGATCTATTGTGTAAAATGAATTGCACAATTTTTTGTACACCAGATGGAATAGCTTTTGAGACACCAGATGATGATGTTTTCTACCGAATGACTATAGAAAATAGAGAAAGTGAGTTAATTGGTGCATTTGCTGTGTTCAATCCGGAGGATTTGCCTCAAGAGCTGAGAGACACAGTGAAAAGAGCAGTTTGGGATTTTACAGGAGAGGATGTGGGATTGATGAATAATGTAGATCCAGTGAAAATTGCAGTGAAAGAGGGAATTACATATCCTAACATTCCTCAGTACAAAATGACACCAGAAATAATTGAAGGGATAACTCCTATAATTGAGAAAATGATTCAGCAAGGAGTCCTGAGAGAACTGCTGAGTAGTCCGTGTAATTCGCCGATAATGGGACTGAAAAAGCCCAATGGCAAATTTAGGATCGTGCAAGATCTGAGAAAAGTTAATCAAATTGTGGTGGCATGTTGTCCTATTGTGCCAAATCCATCAGTGATTTTGTATCAAATTCCACATGATGCTGAGTGGTATACAGTGATTGATTTGTGTCATGCGTTCTTTTCAATTCCATTGCATCATGACAGCCAGCCGATTTTTGCATTTAGATTTGGCCAGCGTATTTTAGCATGGTGTCGTATCCCACAGGGGTATACGGAGAGTCCTTTGATATTCAATCAGTTATTGAAAAGATCGTTGGAAAGTCTGATCATGCCTGAAAATTCAGTGTTAGTGCAGTATATTGATGACCTACTTGTGGCATCAAAGACACGTGAGGCTTGTGAAGTAGATACCATAGCTTTACTGAATCATCTGGCAGATGGAGGGTTAAAGGTATCTCCAGCCAAATTGCAGTTTTGCAAGAAAGAGGTTCATTATCTTGGACACAATATTGAAAAAGGTCTGAGAAAAGTGACTACTGACAGGATCAGAATAATCAGAGAAATGAAAGCTCCAAAAACCCAGAGAGAAGTGAGAATGTTACTGGGTATGGTGGTATATTGTCGTCAGTGGATAATTAATTTTTCCCTGATAGCAAAGCCACTGATTAAATTGACAAAAAGTGAGATGACAGATCCATTAGATCTGAATGCAGAACAATTGGCAGCATTTGAAGAGCTCAAAAGTAAAATGTGTGAGGCTCCAGCTCTGGGTATGCCTGACTATGAGAAAGAGTTCGAATTGTACTGCAGTGAGAGAAATGGATGTGCACTTTCAGTGTTAATCCAGAAACATGGACAATTGAGAAGGCCTATTGCGTACTTCTCATCAACCCTTGACCCTGTAGCTGTGGGTTTACCAGGTTGTCTAAAATCTGTGGCTGCAACATGCAGAAGCCTGGAACAGAGTGAGGGGATCATAATGGGATATCCTGTAAGGGTATTCGTACCTCACAATGTGGCAATTCTTTTGACAAGAAGCAGAACTCAGTACATGTCACATAGTCGATTGACTAAGTACGAAAAAGTGATTCTGGGAGCATCGAATGTGACTCTTGAGAGATGTGTGAATGTGAATCCAGCGACACTCTTGCCGGATATTGAAAATGTGGGTATAAAGATGGAAGATTATCATGATTGTTTGGATGTGCTTGAGTATTGTACAAAACCGAGACCAGACATAAGGGATATTCCCTTACCTGAGAATGACCATGTGTTGTTTGTGGATGGATCATGCTTGAGGAATGATGATGGTGTGCTATGTGCAGCATATGCAGTGTGCAAAGTTTCAGAGGTCATGGAAGCATCACCATTGAAAGAAGTGAAATCTGCACAAGTTGCTGAATTAGTGGCATTGACAAAAGCTTGTGAGATTGGGAAAGATTTGAAAACAACTGTGTTGACTGATAGTCAGTATGGATTTGGAGTGGTACATGATTTTGGCCAGCTGTGGCTGCAAAGAGGTTTCTTGACATCGGGTGGAACTCCGATAAAGAATGCTGAATTGATTGGAAAATTGCTTGAGGCGATACAGCTGCCTAAGGAGTTAGCAGTTGTAAAATGTGCTGCCCATGGTCCAGGGGATGATTTTATAACGGTTGGTAACCGTTACGCCAATGATGTGGCACAATATTGTGCCAAGACAAATCAATCGATTAATAGGGAAAGAGAAGGGGAAATGTCTTTCCTTTCTGTGATGTTTACTAATGTCCTAGAAACATGGGATGAAGTGAAGCAGTTACAAAATGAGGCAGGAGAAGAAGAGAAACAAGATTGGGTTAAGGCAGGATGTGCTCCAAGAGAAACAGACCATGTTTGGGTCTATAGAGATGGCAGACCAGTAATGCCAAACTCAATCTTGTCGTCAATGGCAAGGATGTATCATGGCCAGGGACATCTGGGGAGGGATGCGATGGTAAGGTCGTTCAAGCAGACCTGGTACAATGCAAAGTTCAGGACAATTGCAGAGAGCATCTGTCAAAGGTGTTTAGTTTGTCAGCAATTTAACACTGGGAAAAAGACAGTGGTGAGTCTGGGAACAATAGGCAGAGAAGGAGGTCCTTTTACAAGAATGCAAATTGATTTCATTGAAATGCCCCAAGTGAACAGACTGAGGTATGTTCTAGTGGTAGTCTGTTTGTTTTCAAGGTGGGTGGAAGCTTACCCGACTAGAAGAAATGATGGATTAACAGTGGCAAAATTACTGTTGAGAGAGTTGATTCCTAGGTACGGGTTTCCAGTTACAGTTGAATCTGATAGAGGTAGACACTTTCAAAATGAACTTATAGGTTTAATTTGTGAAGCATTGAAAATACAGCAGAAGCTACATTGTGCATACCGACCAGAGGCTTCTGGTGTGGTTGAGCAGATCAATGGCACAATCAAGAATAGAATTGGAAAGATGTGTTTAGCAACTGGCATGAAATGGCCAGATGTGTTACCTCTAGTTCTGATGACTATGAGATCTACTCCAGATAGAACTACTGGTTTGAGCCCACATGAAATAATCATGGGACGTGCTATGCGCCATGCATTCGTGCCTGTCAATAAGTTGGTGACAATAACTGATGACATGATTTTGGATTACTGTAAAGGCCTGGCTGACGCAGTTCATTCTGTGTTTCACCAGGTTGGAGAAGAAGCTACCACACTTGAGAAGAAGCAAGCCCATGATCTAAGTCCAGGAGACTGGGTGAGGATTAAGGTGCACAGAAGAAGAAATTGCTTGATTCCAAGGTGGGGAAGGCCGAGACAAGTTATTCTGACTACGACGACTGCAGTAAAGTGTGCTGGAGTGAAGCACTGGGTACATGCAAGTCATACTCTGAGAGTTCCAAACCCAAAAGAAGGAACTGGTAAAGAGTATTTTGAAGAGTCAGATTCCAGTGATGGTGAAGATCCTGAAGATACGGAATCAGTGAGAAAAGAAGCAGAGAGAGCTTCAAGAGAATCACTGCGAGTATCAGAGAGAAGATCAGATTCTGTTAAAGAGCCTGAAGTTTCAAGTAGCAGTGGAGGGAAAAGAAAAGAAAAAAGAAATCACACAGAGACTACTCCTGAATCAGAAGAGGAGGAGATTGAAGAACCACTTGAGATTATTCTTGAAGAAACAGGGTCAGAAGAAGATAGAGAGGGACAGATTGCGGAAGACCCCCGAGGAGGTGTAGGGAACATTCATGAGGAGCTAGGTGAAGGGACAAGTAGACAGCAAGAAGATTGCGTGTCGGAGACCCGAGGAGGGACAGAAGTAGGGAAGTCTCAAATAGTGGTGAAAGAATCTGTGGAAGAAAAGAAAACTGCTAAGAAACGAAAGCAAAAGGCAATTGAAACAGAATCGGATGATGAAAATGAACAAACAGAGGGTCGAGTTCTGAGAAAGAGAACTTCGATTGGAGAAAAGAGTGTTAAAGAATTAAAACCGAAAAAGGTTGTAAAAGGAGATCGTTGGCCTAACAACCGAGTTAAAAGGGTGAGATACAGAGTAATAAGAGCAAATTCATCGAAAGCTGAACAAGTAAATGAAATATCAAGTCAAACTTCAAAGGCTGAAGAAGAAGGATCAAAGAGATCAAAAGAACCAGTAGAAATCAAAAGAGTTAAGAGACCCAACCAAAAGTACAGATCACCGGAATGGTCTTATGTGACACTGTCTGAAGAAGGAAAAGAAGAAACAGTGACTCGAGATAATCCGGAAGTGGTCTTGAGAGAAGTGGTTGAGGAAGATACTGGTGAAATTCTGAAAGTACTCTTGACTGACATTGGAGAAGAGTCGAGTACTGAGGATCCTGACGTTGGAGATCTGATACAATTTGATGTTGAAGAAATTGAAGTGAAGAATGACAAATATCCAAACTGAGTGAAAGAAGGATTCACTTGGATCAAGTGAACGAAGAGATCATTTGGATAAACTGAAAGCTGAAGAATTGCTGAAGAATTGAAGAAGTTCAAACAGTAGTGGAGTAGTAGAGGCTAAACTAAAATGGCTAACATAGAAGATAATAGAAATAGATGTGCCTTCTTTAAGAGGTGGTGTAGAATGTGCTGCTGTTGTACTGGATTATTAATGCTTCTTTGGGGTGTTTTAGTTTTATTAGTTACTTTTAGAGTAGAGTTTGGAATGAATATAGAAAATGTGACTAATGTAGAGAAGAATTCACAAAAAGTAGTTCCAATTAGAAGTAGTAGTTACATACACAAAGATAGGTCGATTAATAATTTTTCTAGTAATGTTTTTTCTAAACTGTTATATGAATATGTGAAGACAATGGAAGTAAGGGATTGCTATGTCTGCATGCAGTTACCTGCATCCGTTTCAGAGGGTGTTACTTATCACCATTTACCAGCTACATATGGTATTTCCTGTAGTATTTTAAGTAGTGTTTTTTATTTGTTAGGGAAAGTAGATTATAAGATGTCTAACAGAGATAGTATTTTTGGGCACTTGCCAATGAACAAAGAGCTGAATCCAGCTAAAGAAGCTAACACTTTTGGTGAGATTTTTATTGAAGAAAAAGGATTAACATTAGATTATATTTTTAAGAATAATTTAACTTGTAGTTTGAAAGAAGAGGAGAGAGCTTTCCTGGATATGGTAGAAGAAAGGAGAGTGAACATGCATGAGAAAGGGAGAAAATATGAAGAGAGTGAGACAATTTGGGACATTGAGATGGGAAAAGAGTTGAAAAATGGGGCTAGTCCAACTTTAGCTTTAGATGCGCCGCAGAAGGGTAAACTTTGCATTACCAGAAGGAGATCCCAATATGATACATATTTTGTGGGAACTAGTGAGTGCCATGATACATACTTCATTGCGACAGGTTGGGGTTTCAGAGGTGGAGAAGATACGATTTTTCCAGGAGTGTACTATGTTTGTGGGAACAAGGCTTATTACAAGTTGCCTGACCATTGGTATGGCACGTGTTATGTGGGCCTGGTTTTTCCTAAGATTTTTCATACAGATAAAATAAGAGATGTAGAAGATATTAACTTATTAACACGCTTTAAGAGAGAAACTTGGTCTGAAATTGTGGGTGACATTTTTGGGGTTTTGATTCCAGCAGTGGGAATTTCTTTAAATGCTTATGGAATTCGGAAACTGTCCACAGTGGTTGATCGCTTATCGACAAATACCGCAGGAGGGTTTCTTTTGGTGAATACGGAATTAAGTGCCGTACGTGCCATGTCAATGCAAAATCGACTTGCCCTTGATATTTTATTGGCCAAGGAGGGTGGAGTCTGTGGAATTTTGAAAGTTCAACATTGTTGTACTTACATTCCTGACGAAAGTAAAGACCTGAAGGTCTATATCAAAAATATTACTGATTTACATGAAGAATTAGTACCACTTGAAGCTGGGAGTTTATGGACTAAAATTGCTAATAAGATGATAGCTGTTAAGGATTTTATTGCAAAAATAGGTAGTACTATTATAGGTAGAATATTGTTTCCTTTGTCTTGTATAATTGTTGCTTTACTGATAATAAGATTGGTGTGTGTGTGTTGTAAAAACAGGGGAGGGAGAAAGAAATTGAATAAGGAAAAGAAAAATAAGAAGTTGAAAAGAGAACCTCAAGAAATTGAACTAGAAGAATTGAGGGAGAGTGTTTATTTAGAGACAAAGAGAGATGATGAAAGAGTGACTGGTGTTTAATGTTGTGTAAGGGGAAAATACATTTCTGATTTCTCCTAAAATGGGACTAAATTTTCACTAATTTTTTTTTTGGGTTTGATTTGGTGATAAAATCACCAAAGGGGGGATTGCTGGAGCAGAGTTTTCTTTTAGAAAATTCATGGGCTTTTGAAGCTCTGGCATGTCTATGCGTTTTATTAATTTATTAATAAATAACAATTAATTATTTGTCTTGTGCAAGTGTGATTTTATTAATCAATTCGTTTGTTTTAACATAAGAGAAAGTTATATGAGGGTTAGCTTATTTGTGCTGTTTCTGTTTAATAATAACGTGCAAGTTTTCATGTTTAAACGTTGCTGTGTGCTATTTATTTTAAGCACAAAACGCTGTCTGAATTAATGCTTTTTATGTCGCAAAGCTAGATAAATACATACACATAAGGGTATTAGTGGGGTTAACACTGTTTAATTATTATGCTGTAGTAACGTTTATTTTGTCTCTTTAATTAAGATGGTCTATTGTGGCCTATGAAGGCCTTAACCGAGCTGACGGTATTTCGAAGCCTGGCTGTGGCATATTCTGTGATGTGGCAAGGGAGACCCCTGCTGGAAAAAGGTCGAAGACAACTGACCATGGTCCTTGTTGTAAATTTCCATGAGGACATCAGCAGTTTGGAGGATCTCCAAAGAAATGGAACGTCCTTGGCAAACAAAGGAGCTTCAGAAACGGACAAAGAACTGTGGCTCGGCTGCCGAGGGAAGTTGAACAAGTTGGATACTTTAATAGTTTCTTGGTTCCTGTTCCGTAGTTCACGTCTTGTGACTTTTCCTGAGCGAAGATTTTCAGATGTAGCAATGTTACATCCCTTCCTTCTCGCTCTGCTCAGTGATACAGTTTATTCTGCCAATTTTATGTGTGTTTCCATTGTAATTTTCACTATAAGAATTGTTAGTTTAGGGAGGGCTTTGCCACTTGCCATTTTACCTTTGCTGCGTGAACTTGCGTTGCTGAGGATCGATGCTGAGGGACTTCGTCTTGAGAGACTTTACCGAGAGACTTGTCCTGACCCGTTCTGACACTTAGTTAGAATAGGTAACTATGAGAAATGATTTATTCTGATTTTACTTTGACTAATTTTAGATAAAGCAATATAACTTTTAAACATGGTGTTGAAATTCCTTTCTTGTCAATTATTGTGTACATTTTGATCATTATTGTATAGATTGTATAGAGTATGTTTAAGGGCAACCACTATAATCAGGTTCTATCGTCCTAGATATAGATGCAGGGTGTTTTGGAATTTTCTTCCCACAGGTCTATTGCTGGTAGAGTATTTGAGTGTATGATAGTGAAATGGGCCCTAGCGTATGATGAATGTATGTGCGTGTAACTGTGTGATTACTCTATCCGTGGTAGTGGGCATATTTTAGATACCCTGATCTCTATCAGAAGCATTAGCAAAGCCACTAGGTCTGGTGTTGGGTGGCGTACTTTTGGCTTTTCTTCTGCAAGCTTTATTTTGCCATGATTTTGTAAAACTTTTACTGTCGGGCAAGTTGATGGGCCCTTAACAATATAAAATATATATTTGCTAAAAGCAAAAATATTATTTTGGTTTCAAAAAGCAGGCATTGACATAGTAACCACGTGCACTAAAAGAAACTACTGGGCGTTGCTTCTGAGGGAGCAGAATATTATCACTCACAGTGAAGTTAGCCGACGGCTGAAGTGTGATGACCCATTACTAGTTACATTGTAGTGGGTAGCAGACAAATGTGAATGACACAAAAAGAGGCCAATAGTAGAAGAGCGTGGCTGAAAGCACTTCTACATATATCCTTTATATGACTGTAGTTAAACCAGAAGTTCTTGACACCAGACTTAAAAAGCTGAATTACTGCAGATCAGAATAGTCTCTATTTTCTTGTCATTGTGCAGAAATATAATGGCCAAGAAGGATGCAGGCCAGATTTGAAGCGCATCAACATAGTTGTATGTTGGTGTAAATTCTGGCATAGCAATGGTGTTGCAGGTTAGGTTTAGGGTGCTGCATCTCTGTGTTTCCAGTTAGTATCTATGTGTCACTGGGGCGGTGCTGATGATCATGATGTACTCAGACTTTAACGTGCAGCTGATTTATTGTGCCATAACACATGGCAACAAGAGCTCAACAGATTGCAGGTGCAAAGGGAGCCTCCAAAAGTCAAAGCAGAATTTTGCCCAATGCTCTGAAAAAGCTTCTATCGGGGCTCCACCATTTATCGATTCTAGTATTATGGTCCCGTCTGAATATCGCGGAGTTGTTATCTGAGCATGAAAAACAGGCGCAAAATAGACAGACAGGGCATATGTGAACAGTGCAGTGGAGAGCAAAACGGTGTGGAAAAGGAAGAAAGGTGAAGAGGAGATTGACTGAGTTCTCGGTGCAGCGCAGAGAGGCAGGTGATGGGGAGAAGAAGATGGGGGTTGCATGGGAGTTAGGTTGGGAAAGTAAAAAGCAAAAGGATCGTTTAATGATTTCAAACAATTAAGGAACTCACCAGATATCCTGCACAAGCTTGGTTGTGGAACACCCACCAATTTCTTTACCCTGGGTTCCACAAACGTTTCTCACAGCCCTGACTGGCTCAGATAAAGCACTTCTAACCTCTTCAGTCCTTCAAGAGATCTCACAATTTCCCTGTAGGCCAGACTATATTGCCTGTTAATAAAAAAATATCATATGTAGTAGATAATCGAATTCATATCAAATGTGCACCATGAAGCTGGACTTATTACTTTTATGTAACAGATGTTGGACAAAAGTCTTCAGAGCATTGCAAAGAAAAATTAGATGAAATCCGTGCAACAATGGTAACGTTTTAAAATATATTATTTAGTTAAAATCGGTTTAAAGAAAGAATTAGAAAAAGAAGTAGGGCAAATACCATTTTTGAGTCAAAATTAGAAAAAATTATAAAAGAAATCTTTAGAATAAATCTAAGATGCAAATTTGGTCTGATTACGCAAACATTGCTATTACGTCTAATTAGAGAAAAGAAGGGGGGCACGTCCAAGCGGGTGATTTTAATTATATTATGTGTTTGTGTAACAGATTATAAAGTTGGCCCATTGAACTCGATGCATGAGATTGAGAAGCTCTAAATATTAGAATCCTGCCCACTTTCCTTAGTCTCTTAAATTGATGCACAATTCATTTCAAACTGAGGGCCAGATTACACGTTTGGAGAACAGGGTTACTCCCTCACAAACTTGACAGATATACCATCCACCAAATTACAATTCCATTTGTGAGGAGTATCCCATCCGCCAAGATCCAAATCAGGCCCTAAGTCTATTCAAATATTAAGAAGATTTAACTTGTTTCTATGACTTGGTGTCTCTTTCTGTTTGTATCTGACCTTTATTCTTCCTTGATAGCCAAAATGCTTAATTAATTCCATCTGAATTCTTTTGGACATGAAGGCGGACATGAGAAACTCATTTTAGTGACAAGGCCATCTGTTTCAGTGGTTATAAATAAGCATCTTCAAAGAAGCTTAGAGGTTTGTACATTGAAGGCTAAGTTGTCTCAAGCATCATTTGTCCTCTTCCAAGTAAGAGAGGGGATTCAGGGTGAGCAGTCAATTCCTTTTTGTAACATTTGCATAAGGCGAATTTAAGGTATCCTGAATTTGGGGATGACTGGGTTTGGAATATTTTCTTTGTCTTTGTCGTGCTCCTTTGATGACTTTTGCACCACATCAGTATCTGACTGACGAAAACATAATTTCTGGGTGCTGTGGTTGTTCCTCATGAAGTGTTGTCAATAGTCTCCTTGAGTGTGGCTAGAGTTAAACTTCGTATATGAAGAATTTTGTAGTGATCTTGTTGAGTTCTTATGGACTCCACTGCAAGATCGTTCTTATTTATGAACCTTGAGTTTTCAGGGTTCAATAAACATGGGTGTGAAGTCCACTCCCCTGCTGTGGATTCAAGCAGATTTTGTATAATCAGTGGTTATGGGATGACGTGCAATGCTGTTTGGCACTGCACAAAGTTTAGAGGAAAGGGGTATCCACACACTCATTACTGATTGATGAAAGTTTCCCTTCATTCTCTGTGATTTGGAAGGGGCTGCATTGATGAGCTATTAGGAGGAATAAATCATTTGAGTCAAGCAATAAGATTCTCTTGAGTCCAGCTTCAACACAGATCCTGATTTTTAAGTTGCGTCATATGCAACTTTCCATGGTTTTGATTACTTTGCAGAATTTCCTGTTAAAAAAAGCTGGAATACTATATAAGTCTTGGAGTCCTCAAAGATGAACTTATGCTCCTGTTGAACATTTCGTCCATGGCTGATTGCCCCATAAATAGCAGATTTGCTTTTTTATTAGCTTGTATGCAGAAGTTAACTCATTCAATCATGCTAAATTTTGATATTGGGTTATGAGTTTAAGTGCATATGGGACCTTATGTGGAAGCTGACCAATGTCATAGAAGATGGATCATGAGGAGGTGCAATGGTCACCATGTTCCGTCAATCCCCAATGATAGTTCTGATAGCGCAAACGTTTGTTTCCAGAAATGCTTATCTCCCCGGCGATAAAAATTCCGGCGATAGCGGCGTAATGAGGTAACATCGCTGGAAATCCAGCGATGCAACTACAGCGCTAAGGGAATCCTTGTTAATAGGGAGATGTGGACTTCGGCTTAGAATCCACCTCCCATTATAAATATAGCTAAGTCTGACATTTTGCAGACATTAACTGATGGCGATGACCGCGGTTAGCGCCGATTTTTATGTCGCTATGGGTATCAGGGTCCTGCTTGATGATACCGCGATGTGCGGTTAGAGACTTTTCCAGGGTTGTTTTCAGAGGGAACACCTGGGGAACGCCTACATTGTATGTCATTAGCGATTATTATCGCTGACATGCAACGGCAATGACACGGGTGCTATTGCCAGTAAGCCGTCGCTAACAGCTGTTAGCAACAGCTTGCTGATAGGGCAATAAAAATATCACCGCTTTAGCTGCAAAAAGTGCCACTCAAGCGGTGATATTGCCCTTGATGATATACCTGCTTTGAAAAACTATACATTGCAAGGCAGGGGATTTAAAGGTGGTTACCTTGGAAAACAAATTGTCACCTCTGCTAACTGTACTAAACGAATATTTCAAATCGCCGATTCTTTTTTTCATGCCAGCTGCTATGTTCCAGCGTTTTCACAGGCCTGAAAAAATTTATAAATCATTAGTCAATTGTTTCAAGGACAAAACCAACAATCTGTGTGCCTCATTTTCCATTTCCACCACTTTCAACAATTATCTCCCATCGACCAGTCCTGCCTCCACCCTCTGACCCCAGAATCAGTTAAGAAATGTGTTCTATGAGTCAAGTCGGGCTCCCTCGGTGTAAATATTCCCGGCGCATATTTTGCCTGCGGGTTTCAATATACTGGCCCCCTCAAATCACAGAACTTTGTAAGGATGTTCTCACCTCAGCTATGGTATCCTAGTTATTGAAACATGCCACCGTGTCTCCTATTCTGAAAATGTCCATTGCAGAGCGTAAGGCTCCTAGAAATGCCCCCACTATTTCTCTTCCTCCGACTCCCATCAAGTTTTTACAGAACTATTTTAATTCAATGATCACCTCTTTCCTGGACGGCAGTTGTATACTTGACTCCACTCCAGATTTTTTCCGACTATATAGTACAGGAGCAGATTTGTTTGCAGGGCTGGATGAAGTACAACGGATTCTGGAGGAATGGACTTGGACGGCGCCTTTTCTCCTGGCACCGCCAGCCGCCCTACGAACCATCTCTCATGGCAACTTACCGATTCAATTGTGTGAAATTGGCATTTGAGTTTCCCTTGTCTTGAACTGGCTGTGAGTCAACTGACAAGATAGAACCTCAGCAACTAAGATATCTTCTGCATACTCCCCACTAGAGAGGCTAATCAGGAGGTTCCTCGGAGACCATCTCTTAGGTTGACTCTTTTTAATTTTTATGTTGTCCTTTTTACTCAATAACTTAGGTCGTATGTTTTTTACTTTATGATCTATGAGGATGATACCCAGCTTATTATATGACTGGATGGGCTGTATGACAGAGTGACAGAGGCACGCATGGGTCAAACACGCGTGCCTCTACAACGCTGCCAAAGCAATGAATGCTGCTGAGCAACACATTCCTTTACCACGCATGCCTAAACCATGCAATTTCATGGTAAAGGCATGACTGGTAAAGGGATATCTTTGGTAAAGATTGCACGTCAGCCCTCCTGCCCTAAACCCTAAAAAACAACCCAACCCCCTATGACTCACTGAGTCCTAAAATCAATCCAACCCCTCCCCGCGAGCCCTAAAACCAACCAAATCCCCCACCATCCTCCAAGCCCTAGAAACAACCCCAACTCCCCAAGGCCAAAAAACAACCCTGAGCCCTAAAAACAACTCCGACCCCCCGGGCCCTAAAAAAAACCCCTAATGGTGCCCTAAAAACGAAACCCCAACCCTTAAAAGTACCTCCCACCCCCCCAAATCCCGGCCTCAGCTCCACTTACCAGTCCACATCCAATCCCTCCTCTTCCTGTGCCCGCCCCTCCCTGCATCAAGACTGCGCACTGCCTTAACCACGCATATGCGCATGGCTCAGCCCGTGTTGTAAATGCCATTTCCTGACTGCTCTGCAACTTTAAAGAGCACTTTAGAAACTTTCATGCTGAGTAGATTCTTAGATGAATAATAATGCTCTGAAATTAAATTCAGATATAAGGAGCTCCTTGTCCTAGGTGGCCATAATGAAGAATGGTCTTATACCTGGTGACCTGCCAGGTTGGCACCCCGCTATGCCAGAAGCTAGTGTGAAAATCTAGTTGGGACAATTCTCTTTCCCTGCATATACAGATGAATAATGTAACTTTGTCCTGCTTTCGTTTGCTAAACATGGTAAAGAACGTTGTCCCTCTACTGTCTCTTGCTGCGAGCAAATTTGTGGAATAAGCTGCAATGATGTTGTGACTTGATTGCTGCAATGTTTTGTATTTAGTTCTGCCAATGAAACAGGCCCAAAGGGTCCAAAGGATTCAGAACTCAGCCATTATGAAAATCTTCGACCTGAACAAACAAGCAACCATCTCTCCCTTCAGACTTCAATTTCATTGGCTAATCATGGAGCAAGGAGTCTTTTTTAAATCTCTATATATGGTTTATCGGGCCCTTTTATCATTTCCCAAGGTAATTCCAAGTTAAGTTATCCATCTGCCAACCCAACAGAATGCTGCACCCATCTTCTGCTGGATGAGTACATATTCCAATTTTCCCACGTAACCATGCTGGGATCATTGGTTTTAGACTTCCTGCAATTAAACCCTCTTTATTTGAGCCATCTCCTGATCATCTTAGATTTAAGAAGCTGCTCAAAACATATCTTTTCTAATCGCCCAACACCTCAGTAGTTTTGTTACCAGTTACTTACAGATCAGTGGCAGTACACCTTCTTATATAGCAGTGTGCCCTTTAGAAAACGTGATTAACATAACCATGACCTAACACCTAGGTGCGAAACTCAAGTCATTGATCTCCTGTGTCAGTGAAACATTTCTTGTATGATTGACATTTTCTGAGAGATGGATCTCACTGTCCTTCAACACCATCTTTAGCAGCATGGCCCAGGCAGTGCTTCAAGTGCTCCCGGAGTCGGCAATGTGACAGTTTCCCAGTGCTCAATTTGTACAAAATTCAGCGCCAGTGCCCTCATCAGGAGCCCACATCCACTTGCATTGCTCATTGCCACTCTCAGCTCTGCTAATTACAGTTACAACACAACTACTAACCTTCACTCTCCTTCAAGTGTGACATTTCTGACTAGTCACGGCTCCAAAAGCTACAAAAATGGCTGTGGCACAGGAATTAGACTTTTTTAATGTATACTGAATTAATAAACAACTATTGTTGTGCGTGCCTCTAAACATCGCCACCATGTGTCACACTATCATAAGTGCTGGTGTTAATAATAAAGTGCCAGTGCCGAAAACCGGAAACCACCAGCTCAAATTAAGTACTGCAGTGTACATACAAACAAACTCAATAAGAGTCCAGGAGAGTTTCCTGGTGAGGTCAGGAGGCAGTCGTGCTGTAGTCCTGGCCTGCAAATGTGAATGGGATGCTCATCCACAATGTATGGCAGGATACTAAATACTTGATGAGCACTGGTGCCGCTTCTCAGCTATTCCCTGTCCTATTATAGAATGCAGCACATTCATAAACCTCCATGTTAGGGGGGCTGGAGGTTAATGAAGGGCTCGGCAGGTTGCACAACAGTTGCTCTGTGTTCCTGGAAAAGGCCACAGGGACCTCAAAGGAAGGATCTGGATGGGTAAACCCCTGCGGCATGTGACAGGCCAGGAGCTTGAAAAGAATATGAAGGGTGGTGGCCACAGACACTGTACTTCCTTGCTCCTTGTTTTGACTGGGAGTTTGAAAGGGGTATGGGGTGGGGGGGTATGGATTTCGCATTTTCCTCACTGAATGTTAAAAGGGCAGAGAGAAATGGACACTTTTTGCTTCATTTTCCAAGCAAGGTAGTCCATGGGCCATGCACTTAAGATGCTTTTCTTTCTGAAGGTGTTTGCTACTAATTTTCATCTGTGATGACAGCCAAAAAAGTTGCTTAGATCTGTGACTCCTCTGGATTCTCAGGTCCTTGAATAGGCAACGGAGAGATATTCCATCATTTACTCCTTTTTGAGTAATATTGAAACTTTTCAATCCTCAAATAACCACGAGAAGCCTACCCAACACCTTTTGAAATACAAATATCTCAGAAACTAAGGAATCGATTTTCATCAAACCACAAAAGGCCCTATTAGGAGTAGCTTTCTAACTTCACAACAAATTCAGTGTAATTCTCCTTAGGAGTTTTGCTGTAGCAATAACAGTGGTGTAGCCAGTGCGTCATAGGCCCTATTGCCACCTGAGCTTTGAAATACTGTAGTAATTAGGGTTCAGTGGGCCCCTCGGGGTTCTTGGCCCCAGTGCCAGTGAACCTGCTGCCCCAGTGGAACTGACATCCATGAGCAAAGAGCAACAATTTCTACCAGACGTGAAATAAAAAATGCTAGTTTTCTTTTAACCTGAATAGCCTTGTCTTTCTTTGACAGATCTTAACAACAATGTAAATTAAGTACATAAGCTGTGCCAACTATACCCTAAGTTGCTACAAAATATTGTGCAGATTTCTCATATGGCCCAGGAGTTCTTAGAAAATTAAAAAGGACATTTTCTATGAAAACTGCAACTTTAAAAAAAGTACCATCAGGGTATCCCTAACTGTGGAACATATCTAAATGTCCAAAAGGATGGTATTTTATGCTTGTGAGGTCTTCTTAAGAATCAAGCATACACATAAATAGGAGCTACACAGTATCACTGTTTCCTTAGTGTTGACTAAAGCTGCAGGGCTAGGAAAGCAACCTTTGATAGCTACATATGACCCACACTCTCACAACATAGAATTGAATTGAAATTGAAGGAACAAGGGTCTGTCTTTCATTTATGTAGATGTTTTACTTTTCCTGCTTTTCCTCTACTTACAGATCATCACTTCACAAGTGCTCCTAGGATCAGATGACTGTTTCAGAATTTGCATGCATAACCAATTACAGATGTGAAAATGCAGCAAGTCTGACTGTGGACATTAAATGCAAAAGTGCAGGGATGTAACAACGGCACAGCAGGTGTTTTGGTAGCAGGCTCAAATGACACTCAATTACTACAGTATTTTAGTACCTCAAAGGGTGACAGTGGTCCCACTTTCCCATCTTGCCCATGGCACCTGGGCTCCACCACTGAAAATGTGTCTTTTCTGCATATTTTTCTGTGTGTGGAAATTCCATCTGATGGGATCGGCATAAAGTGCTGGTTCCAGTATTCTAGGCTTTGATAGTCAGAGGTATGACTAGATGTAAGAAATCAGGTTACTGGTTGAGGGGAATGAAACTATTCCCAAGTAACAACTACAATTCTTCTCAGGGTGAAGTCACAAACAAACCCTAAATTAACCTTTGCTCAACCCTTGAAAAGCTTAGCACAGAGCAGTCAGGCTCAACTCAGAGGCAAAGTGTAAAGCATTTGTGCAACACTTCAAATCGTAACACAGTGTTGACACACCACAAAAGTATTCCACATCAGAGTTAGAAAACTAGAGTATTTTTTAATAAATAAAACAACACCAAACAACAAATATTCAATTAGTAGAACCAGAGAAATTAAAATATTAGCAAAAATAGAGCCAAAAGGCTTAAATTGCCAACTGTGGTTATCTGGCTGTGCCAGACCAGGACAAAGTCACAACTTCAGGCTGACCGCGATGGAGCACGGCCTGGCCGGCTGAACGAAGAACCTCAAATCCTGGGTTTCGGAGCATTACGAGGATCCGTGTTGAAAATGCATTGCATTGCTGGGGCGTTTCATTGGTTCCAAGATGCAGTGAGGATGTGGTGCGATGTCCTGCATCGTGGTCAAAGCTGCCACCAACAAGGAATGCGAGGGCATGTGCCGAGGATGTGTCCTGCAGCAGCTGTTCCGATTCATTGACAGGTTGCGATGCGGGTCTTTGTTAGGGTCCCGATCCACGCATTAGCTGCGATGAAACGGTTCTGCTTGGGGTTGCACCACACATCATAGGAGATGCATAGGTTCCGCTGGATCCACAGAGGCTGGCAGAGTACCTTTGGCCCATTGCCAAGGGTCCATGAACGGCGTGGCACGACTTGGCAGGGTAGATCCACAGATTGCAGAGTCCAGATGATGGGTCAAGGTTGTTGGTGCCTTCTGTACCTGAAACTCAAGTCAGGAGGCCAGCTAACTAGGAGTTGACTTGGAGTCACTCCGGAGTGCTGGGTTAAATATATGCAGGTCCGGTTCTTTTCACCCAGGGAAAAGAGCAGCAGATTAGCACAGCAAAGCAACAGCACAGTAATGAGACAGTTCTTCAGTAGCACAGCAGTTGTTCTTCTTGGTAGAGTGTGAACTGTCCAGAAGTGTACTGAAGAGCTAATGTCGATGGCATCCTGCCTTCCCTGCCCTGGCTCCAGACTAACTGCAGGGAGTATGTAGCCTTTTGTTTTGATGAAGGACACCGCCTATTCAAGTGTAGGTAGGGCTGAGTCCAGCTCCACCCTCCCATCCTGCTAGTGATGGCCCATCTAGGCATCTAAGCTCTCTACTGTGTGTGGTTGTCTAGGAGGAATACACAAAGCCCAACTGGCATATGACCAGAAACAAGCTATAGGCACTAAATGGCTAAGGCAGGAAAATGCCACTTTGTAAAAGTGGCAGTTTCAAAATTGAATTTAAAATCAGACTTCTACAGAAATTAGAACTTTTCATTACCATTCCAAAAACGTCAAACATGATCTAGTTACATGCTCCCATTTGGAAACTACAGCTTGTTAAATGTAATAAGGTAATTCCAATATTATCCTATGGGAGAGGTAGGCCTTGCAATAGTGAAAAACAAATGAAAGGTTTTTTCACTACCAGGACATGTAAAACATAAAAGTACATGCCCTACAATTTAAATACACTGCACCCTGCGCTCTGGGCCTACCCTAGTGGTGACTTATATGTATCACAAGTAAAGGTTTGGACCAGGGTAAAGATTTCTTTTGCCAGGTTGACATGGCACACGACAGGCTGAAATAGAAGACAGAGGCATGATTATAGGGCTACTTAAGTGGGTGACACAATCAGTGCTGCAGACCCACTAGTAGTATTTAATTTGCAGGCCCTGTGCACATGTAGTGACATTTTACTAGGGACTTGCAAGTATTAAATGCACCAATTGGACATTAGCAAATGTTCCCATGTTTTTAGGATGGTAATGTGGATTAAATGAGGAAAGAAACAAAGTCAACAGCATGTAAAAGGCTGTTTGGAAACATCAAGTTTGCGAGAGGGATCCCATTTTGCTTTTTGAGAACTGCTAAAAAAGACTTTTTTGAAGAACTTAAGAATTGTAAACATTGTTCATATTGATTTACAACTGGCATTTTTTCAATTGTAATTTTACTAAAGCATTGGATAGTGTTCTAAATATAACATGCAAATCTTTATTTTTATGTATTAAGCGTGTGTTTTAACAAAGGGCACGCAGTGATTAGTGGGACTAATATTTCTTTGAGGTTTGGTGTTTGAATTGGTAAGTAGAGTCACGTGTATGGTTGGAATTCATGCAGGGGTTTAAAGGGGGAAGACACATTGAGTTGGTTTAATTGGGATCACCATGCCACCCCCCATGGAAGCACACAATACACCCTTGTGGACAAATGTACTTGAATGGGAAATCCATTCATATTTTTAAGTTGGAGTAAATCCACTTATAAGTGCAAATTCTTATTTTGTGAACCACTGATGTGATATTGCACTTAAAAAGAATGTTGTTTAGGAACCAACAGTTAGGTGTGCAAATACATTTCTATATCTGGCCTGAGGAGTGTAGCCAGGCACAGTTCAAGGTTATCCACTGAGTTGCAAGAGTAACTTAACTATAAAAAGGAAATGTATTCAATCCCTAAATGTAAAAAAAAAACAATCAGAGCATAAACAACCACACATGAAAGGGATCTAAATTTTCAATGATGATGTTTGCAGCATCACTTTGCGTTTGCTCAATTTCCCTCAGAAGTACGGTTCTGAAACTATCAGTACATAAAGTGCTGGTGGCTAAAAAGCCTGCAGTTGCTGAACTGTGCATTAACAACAAGGGCCCACATATTAGTAACACAATTGGACTGCAAACCATAATTTCACTCCTACACCCTAATTAAAAGCTTCTAGGTGGGAGTTAGTCTGATATCCCTGCAGGCAGGATTTTTCAAAGGGATCAGAAATCCAAGTTGTCCTTTTGTTAATAGTTTTCTGCAGACCCATTTCAACAGGTCAAATCTTCTGAAATGTATCATGGGAAAGAGGCAAAACGTGAAGAAACGTGTACTTTAATACTGATGATGTATGTTATACCTCATTTCCAAGTGTAGGCCTTCACTTAGGAGCCATTTACCACAGCTGATAAATAAATATGTCAATGCGGGGTAGTAAGGAAGAGTAATCGATCACAGATACGAGTGAAAATATATAGTCCTATGTGAAATAAGAGAGTCGGCACGTGCACTCCCTTTGACTTGGGTCATATATCAGAAAGGCTATTACTACCATATCAGTAGCTGCTAAGTATGCGGTGTTTTTAAATGTAAATCCCTTACTTCATGGCAGTTCCTTCATCCTTCGTCTCTTCCCCATCAATCCAGAGTACTGACAAAAGTGTGTCTAAGATATGCATTATATGCCTTCTTATACACTATCTCATTGATGAATGCTGGTACACTCTCTTTTCACTTCGCTGTGTTTACATCCTATTGCTGTTCTTCTGTGTTACTTTGAGCAAAAGAAAACTGCATGTGTAAATCACTTTGCCTTGGATTCCTGTTTCTCTTTCTAATGTGCAGCTTTCTGACAGGTTACAATTCTGATGTATGTATTCATCTCTCTACAAACTCTTGCAGCTAAAAAAGAAGGGACATGTTGCAGCAATATTAATCACATGGCAAAAGGGACACAAACATCCAATGGACAATTCGGAAGGATGATTTTATCAAAGGTAATTGCAGCCAAAATACTGCGTGTCATTGGCAATCATTGTGAAGTCTCCAAGCTGCACAATGGTGCCAGGGACAGACTCCTCGTCCAGTGGGTGGTTCGTGGTCTGGTTTTGCTTGTATTACTCCCTTTTGATGCCGCACCTGTCGCTTTCCTTTGCCCACCGGGATTAACCTAATCTATGCATAGATGGCAAACCTATAATCCCATCTAATTGTGTTAGCCTCAATAGCAGCTCAGCACTAAGTGCCCCAGCAGACAGGGTGCTGTCTGTCAGCCCTGCTAGTCTTTCTCCCTTTAATGGGATTCCCGCAGCAGTGGAGGGAGAGTGCCTGCGAGCCTCTGTCTCACATTACGGCCCATACTTTCTAAACCAATTAAAGCAAAAGGGATTTACAAGCAACCGGATTAGGGCTCGCTTTATATTATGCCAGACATCTTTTCATAATGTGCTTCTTCTCCTGTTTATCGTTTAATCAGCAAGAGGCCAATCTATCTGTCTGTCTGTCTGTCTGTCTCTCTGTCTGTCGTCTGTCTTTCCGTGCATCTATCCAGCTTTCTATCATCGGGTAAATTAATTTGCACAATAACAGCCATCACCATTCTACACAATAGTACAATCATTTAAAAGACCTGCAACAATCACTAATAATGGCCTCTTTGGACTCTTCACCAGCAGAATGATGGGCAGATAATGCAAGTGGTAAAAATAAAGTTGCAGAATGAAAAATTATGTTCATTTCAGATTCCATCATATTAATCATTATCATGCTGTACGGGCCCTATTGCAATCAGTTCTCCTATCCCTCCAACGGCACTCTATTACCTAAATTTAAAAGACAGGGTCCTCCTCACTCAGTCCATTAATAATGACTGCACCGCTATCTATCTCTTTATCTACCTATCTCGATACTTATTTAGACTCTGATTGCAAGTTCAATGATAAATTCCAATATCTGTTCATATAGGAACTTCCTCAGGGAACAGAATCACCAGTTATGTGACAATTATCACACAATTACAGCTTCCTCTGATATATTCCGGCCAGTCAAAGCTGGAAGCTGCTGACATTTATTGGGGAAAAAGACACAAAAAACAGGCTTACACCGGCGTGTTAAACACTGATTTTGCATGTTATGCCTCTTTTCCAAGTTGAAAACAGAATAGGCAGTATTAACCTCACCTGGTAGTGATATGTACAAGGTGGTGTAAATAACCACCATTTCCTGCATAACTTGTAATTAGTCCTATTTAAATCCCAGATTACCCTCTTCCCCCACAAACAGAGAGCAGGCTCTACTACACTCTTCCACTATGACTAACCCATCTGGACAATAAGTGGTTTGACCCGGTCATTTCATTCTACTGTTCAACCTAGTGAGAGCAGTACGCCTTTATTCAAGAAGAGTAATTTTATACTCCGATAGTATTCCCTTCATTTGGTACAGATCAGCCTGGGTTGCTAATGTGTGGGGTAACCCAATCATTGCCTGTGATTGACGTTAACAGCAAATAGTTTCATATATGGAAAGTTTGCACAGAGAATGTTAGCAAGTGTTTCAGTTCCTGTTCTGGTAGGGCTGGAGTGCAAGGGGATATTCTCCAGGTGTACAGGCAGCAGCCTTTGGGAAGACAAATCTTGAATCCAACTACGTTGTTTTTTCTTCACAAAATGGACTTTTCACCTCCAACAGATGCTTCACAATTGTTTTTGCAAGAAACATGCTTGGAGCGTTGTTCCAGTGGTTTCAGTGAATCCTGCATTGCAGCTTTCCACCTTTCCAGCTGTTCCAGGGTGTTAGAATTCCTCCTGTTTTCATTGCCCCTGTCTTTGGCATCCAGGCATCTTCCTTTCTCTACTCTTGTGCACCCTACTTGATCTCATACATGGGACTGACTCTTCCTCTCATCTACCAGTTCTCCAGCTTCCGCCCTCTTGCCTCCGGTCTATAATTTCCACGCAGCTGCCTAGTCCGTCTAGACAGAAATCCCTCGCTAGAGCCTTCTTCCACCTCCAGCATCTAAGGTATTACTTTCTGACATCATAGAGATCAATTAATCAATCAGCCAAATAGCTACAATCAAAAAAATATAGGGCCAGATTTATTGATCCCTTGCGCTGCCTTGCGTGATGCCAGGTGACGCAAGGCAGCACAAAGGCATACGTCAGATTCACTGAGCCGTGCAGAGCCAACTGCCATAGGGAGTGACGTAAGGCAGCACAAGTTGCTGCATTGTGTTATTCTGCATTGAGAAGGCATTCCATGGATGGGGTGTGGGTATTTCTATGCATACACCCATAGATTTTGGTGCAGTCCCAGATTTCCTAAGACTAATAAACCTGGGAATGTGTCAAAATGCTACACCTTCCCAACAGTGGCATAACGAGGAGATACATCTTTATTTATCCTCGTTATTTCCTCTTCCTACGTATGCTGCATTCTGCAGCAAACATGGAAAGAGGAATATGCCTTGGAGAATTTTTTTTAGCAGGAAGGTTTCCCTTCCTGCACAAAAACAATCCTGACTGTAATGCAGGCACCCTTGCACAAGGGTGCCTGCATTGGTGCTTGGCAGCCACAAGTGCACCAGCGGAGTGGGAGTGCAGGACAACTGGCCAATAGTGTCTCTGTCAAACAAACTGGCAGTGAAGCACTAACAAAGAGTTGTTTTAAAAACCTTTCTACATGGCAGCAGTTATTTGTTGCTTCTGAAGTTATGCCACGTACATTCCAGGTCGAGGAGGCAATTACAGAAAAAAACTCCCACCATCCTTTATTCATGCAGCTTGAGAGAATGAATTTAGGAACACCGGAAGCCAATGCAACTTAGTCACAACGGAAAATTAGGGGGCCTATATGCAAGCCTCTTGCGGAGTCAGTGCTTGACTTTAATATGGGAAAAAGTGATGCATCGGTGGTGCAAGGGGCTTGTAAGTAAGCCCCTGGTAGTTTTCTTATGCAAATGAAATGTAGCATTTGCGTCAAAATTTGAGAGGGAATTTTTTAACATTTCATGTAGATGCTCCGGCCATATGGGCATTCCCATAGTTCAAATAGGCCCACTTTGCGTCCCTTGCTAAAGACTCTCAATGATTTTCTGAAAAAATATAAATTCCTAATGATTTTCAAATAGAGGTAAGGGAATGAAATGTTTTCGCACATCCTGAACCCTTATGTTTTAATCCTATTGCTAACCATGGTTTCAAAATTTGCAAATTTGAAAGTCTTGTACTTTATATAAGACTTTCAACTAGTTATTCAACTATGGTAAGTCCTAGCATAATGAAGGCAGTTTTGTCTGCATTGAAACTTAGCCCCTGGGTATATTATATATATAATGGAGGTGCAAGCAGGCATTGTAAGTGGCTGAAGTGCGTTCTGCAATCCACTTGGATCAATATACTTTTTTAATCACAAGCAAGGCACGACGAACTCACAAGAGGAAGATAATCAGCACTGCGACAACCAGCAGGCCATGCGGGTGGCCACGCCCACAGGGGCGGGGTGTCAAGATATTTGAAGGCGTGCAGTTAGAAACTGCCGTAGTCCTTACCTGTAAGCCCAGAGCCCATGAGGAAGTGCTGCCAGGCACGAGACCAGTCGGGCTGGACTTTTTGAACTATGCGAGGTACCATGCTGCTTCCTATGCTGTCCTTCATTAAAGATGGTTGCTCAATGAATATACTGGTGGGGGCTCCCTCACTGCAGGCAACTCGTTGGTTGGATGCAATGCGGCACCGCCTGAGCCGCGGGATGAGCCCTGCTTCACTTTTAGTGCAGACCTGCTGCGGCGCCACATGACGCGGCAGTTAAAGGAACAAGTATCAGCTAATGGAGGTGCAAGCAGGTATTGTAAGCGGCTGTAGTGCTTTCTGCAATCCACTTGGGTCAATATACTGTTTTAATCACAAGCAAGGCACGACGAACTCACAAGAGGAAGATAATCAGCATTACGACAACCAGAAGGCCACACGGGTGGCCACGCCCACAGGGGCGGGGTGTCAAGATATTTGAAGGTGTGCTCCTAGAAACTGCCGTAGTCCTTACTTGTAAGCCCAGAGCCCATGAGGAAGTGCTGCCAGGCACGAAACGCGCCGGGCAGCACTTTTTGAACTATGCGAGGTACCATGCTGCTTCCTATGCTGTCCTTCATTAAAGATGGTCGCTGAATGAATATACTTGTGTGGGCTCCCTCACTGCAGGCAACTCGTTGGTTGGATATATATACATATCTGTTCAGCCGTTCGGGCTGTAGCTTGGACTAAATGTCCTATGGAAAAATGCATGGAGAAAACACGTTTTGGGACCCCCCCTTTTTCTCAGCCCCCGCTTGACGAATCCCCCCAAGACTTTCAGGATAGGAGCGGAGCGGAGCGCCCCACCAATTTTGAAAATTTCGCCAGGATTCATCAATCAGCGCCAAAGTTATTCTAAATAGAATGTTGCGGATTTCCTATGGAAACACGGTCCTAACTATAACTACCTACTGGCGACCGCCAGTAGGTAATATACATATATATATTCACTGAAAAAACCATAGGTTTCACACATGTTATAGTTAGCGGAAATTTTACTGATAAAAAACCAATGAAATTCCCCCGTTATAGTTAGTGCAGGCAACTATAACTCACGCGACCGCAATCCTCTGCTGATGCTAATACTGTATTTAGACACTTATTTGCCCATGTCTTCTTCCATACATTTTTAGCTATACATATATTACAAATATTTTTTTTTCATAAAGACACATATGTCATCAGCAGAAGATTGCGGTCGCGTGAGTTATAGTTGCCTGCACTAACTATAACGGGGGAATTTCATTGGTTTTTTATCAGTAAAATTTCCGCTAACTATAACATGTGTGAAACCTATGGTTTTTTCAGTGAATTTGCAAGGTTTTTTAAATGCTAATTCCTAACTATAACGTGTGTGAAACCTATGGTTTTTTCAGTGAATTTGTACGGTTTTTTAAATGCTAAGTTACTTTACACCATTCGCGCACCGCGCGCCCACTTTACGCAGTTAGTGCCGTGCACGCACGGTGGGCACGCGGTGCGATGACAAAGCAAGAAAGCACGTCAACAAATCTGTTTCTGCTTTCCTCCGTGACTATGGTATGGGTGCCATTTACCACAACAACTTGCGTTATGACATGCAAGACATTTATAGAGGAGATGGTGTGCACTTCAATGATGAAGGGAACAGAGTCTTCCTCTTGAACCTTAGACTCTGCATCGGTACTTACTTGTAGGTACCACTAAAAAATCATTTCATAAACACAACGGCTCTTTTTAGAGCCCCCTAATATCTAAACACTTAAATCTGATTTTCATTTTTTTTTTTTTTTTTTTTTCTACCGTACGCTTACCGTAAGCTTACCGTACGCGTACCCCGTGATTTTTTTTAAAATCAATAAATGTTTTTTTTGTACTTTTCTGTCCTTCTTTGACCCCCTTACAAATGTTAGGGGGTCTGTAACTCTCCTCATTGCCCCCTTTCCTTGTTTTCACTCTTTTTTTTCAGAGTGAAATACACAAAATGGCGGCCGCCGCTTCCTGGTTTCGGCCGATTCGAATGTTTACTAAGATCTAAGAGCCAATCAGAATCGCGCTCGCGCACGCCACCGTACGCTTACCGTAAGCGTACGGTAAGCGTACCGTAAGCGGGCTCAGATATATATATTGATTTAAAGGCTATTTTCTCAGAATCTACTGAACAGATTTACACCAAACCTACAAAAGGCACTTCCTTGACCTAGGGACTACCTCTCTGCCAAATTTTGAGTAATTCTGTTCAGCCGTTCGGGCTGTAGCTCGTTCTAAAGGTCCTATGGAAAAATGCATGGGAAAAACGCGTTTTGGGACCCCCCTTTTATCTCAGCCCCCGCTTGACGGATCCCCCCGAGACTTTCAGGGTAGGAGCGGAGCGTAGCGCCCCACCTATTTTGAGAAATTCGCGAGGATTCGTCGACCGGCGCCAAAGTTATTCAAAATAGAATGTTGAGGTTTTCCTATGGAAACGTGGTCCTAACTATAACTACCTACTGGCGACCGCCAGTAGGTAATATATATATATATATATATATATATATATATATATATATATATATATATATATATATATATATATATATATATATATATGACTTGTTTTCCAATGGGATTCCGGATAGTCAGGAAATCAAATGTGGAACCAGACCCAAAGTAAGTGCTTATAAGATGTTTATTTCTCCAAATTCGTCGATACGCGTTTCAGCTCTGGCGAGCCTTGTTCACTCAACTTGGATACATTTTTTGGGTGAATTTAAAGTGACCGTGTAAAGTTTTCTGGCCCCACGTGATCGGTAAACATGTAGACATAGACAACACACTGCTGTTGCATTAGAAGTGAAATCCATATCAAACTTAATATTTTTTACGTAATTGTAAAATGGCAATTAAATAATCCTAAATTCATTGAAAAACATCATTACTTTTTTGCAAAAAATGCCATTAAGTTGTACTAGTCTTTCATTTCATTTCGTATATGCATAGTATACATAAGAAATGCTACTATTAGATGTTACGTCACCATGGGGAAAAGTGCTGATATGTGCAAATAGCTTATGTGCAAATAGTGAGTATTCAGTTACATTACATTCATTAAAAATTAAAAATAGAGCATGAGTACAAATACATGTGACAAGTTGTAATCAGAAACCATGTAAGATATATATACTTCGTTTGATTTGGGTAACGCAGAACAGCAATCCTCATAATACTGGTAAAATACAGTGTGTATGGCATAGTGAGTGGACCCTACAGAGATATGCTTATGGAATTGATTTCTTATTTCAGTTCGTCCTAAAATGTACATATGTTTTGTGCCTTGTTATAGAGATGAATTCAACATATACATCGAAAAAGATTGGCATTATGCGAATATTGCGTTAAATGCTAAGATTGTGGGACAGGCTAAGTCCTACCTAATAGAAACTGGTTGGATACTAAGTGTAGTGATCAACCTAGTTGGATAGATATGCCTGTGAATACGCCTCTACGTATTTGACAATATGTATGTACAAATAAATAAATAAATATATAAATATATAAATATATGTATAAATATATTGCATTGTAAAAACTGGGTAAAAAATACATGTCAAAAATATTGAGTGATTAAGGGTGAAATACCCTGTTTGTTGCTAAGTATTTTGATGGTTCTGTTAATCTTTTAGGGCATAAAACAAGGAATGTACATTTGGGTATTTACAAGCATGTATACATATCTTCTGTGACATTCAGGCCATTGGGGTGTTTGGTATCTAATTGTATAATGTATCTTGTTTCAAGTCTCCTGAGTTTATTTTCACGGTCACCACCTCTTCTACTCGGGGGGACTGCATCTATGACAAAATATCTAAGGTCTTTGTTGCTAGAATGATGGAATTTTTTGAAATGCCTCGCCACCGGATATGTATTATCTTCATTGGTGATTGCGCGAAGATGTTGTAAAATACGCTTATGGACTTGCAGTTTAGTGCTGCCAATGTATTTTAGGTCACACGGGCATATCAATACATAAATAGCAAATTCCGTTTTGCAAGTTAGTAATTTGGATATTTTGTACTTTGCATTGGAGAAGGGGGTGGTGTATGTCATAGTGTTAATTCCATAGGTACAGGCTTTGCATATCTTGCATTTGAAGAAGCCTTTGTGTGTTTGTAACCATGAGCTCTTCTCTAAGATTTCAGGATTGGTAGATACCAAGCAATCTCTCATGGACGTTGCCTTGCTGTAGGTAATGGCCACCCTCTGCGGTAGCAGGGGTCCTACAACCGGGTCACATAATATAAGTGGCCAGCATGATTGAATAATTTTGTGGATTGCCTTATGTTGTCTGCTAAAACTCATGATGAGACGAACCTCTTCCTTTTTATTGGTGTTCAAAGTTTCTATAGTTCTCTCGGGGATGTTTGTTATTTGTTTGTCTAGCAATAGGGTCTCCCTATCGACTGCCCTTGTTTTGGAGATAGCTATTTCAATGGTTTTTATAGAATATCCTCTTTCTAAGAAACTGTTTTTACTAGCTTCTTGAGCAACTTTCAGATCAGTTGTAGTACTACATATCCGCTTTAGGCGCAGCATTTCGCCATATGGTATGCTGTTTATTAGATGCTGTGGATGGGAGCTATCAGCATGTAATATCGAGTTTCCAGCTGTTTTTTTGCGGTATATGCGTGTTTCTAGTGTGTTGTCATGCACATATACCTGTGTATCCAAAAAGTTGACAGTAGTGTCGCTAATAGTGGCTGTAAAGTGAAGATTCAATAGATTGCAGTTGATATTGTTTACAAATTGTTGTGCTTCTTCAATACTTCCCTGCCAAACCAGAAATAAATCATCAATGTAGCGGAGCCAAACTTTAATGTTGCTCTCAACTACATTTTGGTAATCAATGTTGAGGACCAGCTCCTCCCACCAGCCCATGTGAAGACATGCGTAGCTGGGAGAGAAGCTGGCCCCCATAGCTACTCCCCTCATCTGTTGGAAAAGGAGATTGTTGAACATAAAGATGTTATTCATAAGGCAGTATTCAATCATGGATATAAGCATTTCGTTGTGTGACTTAAATTCCCCAGATCGTTGTGACAAAAAATATCTAATAGCATTGATGCCGTCAGAGTGTCGAATGCTGGTATATAGTGCCGATACATCAAGAGCCAACAGTAGATAGTTTTTTTGCCACTTGAAACCCTGAATTTTTCTGATGAAATCACTCGTATCACATATATATATATATATTACCTACTGGCGGTCGCCAGCAGCTTGTTTCTATTCAAAAAGCATTTATTCTTTTCCCAATAACTTTGGCGCCGGTTGACAAATCTTCACGAAATTTTCAAAACTAGTGGGGCGCTCTGGTCAGCTCCTATCTTAGAAGTTTCAGGGTGATTGGGCAAGCGGGGGCCGAGAAAAAAGGGGGGTCCCAAAACGTGTTTTCTCCATGTTAATTTCCTTAGGAAACTTTAGACACAGTTATAGCCAAAACTGCTGAACGCAATTACATCAAATTTGGTAAAAAGGTAGCCCTTTTTTTTAAATGGTGTAAATCCGTTCAGTAGTTGCTGAGAAAATCAAAAAATAAATGTTTCGATATTTAGAGGCGTGGTGGATCCGCGCACCCTCCCGATCACAAGAGTTATTCTAATTGGCTGTCAACACTCCAAACCAGGAAGTGTTGGCAGCCATCTTGTGCCTCGGTAACCAAGGCACAAGACAACAGGGAAAACAAATGCAAAAAACAAGAAAAGGGGGCAGGGTAGAAACACCCTGAACCCCTAGGCCTGCTCAGGTGGTCTCACAAGGACCCCCAGGGCCCAAAAAAGCATTTTAAAAAAAAGAAATTGGCCCAATTCGCGCTGGGTGCGTGAATCTGCCCCCAAAAAAAAAAGAATCACGGGCTTCCGTGCTTCATTTAATTGAGGCCCCTGGGTGGGCCAGGTCCCGGGGGCATTTGCTAAAAATGTAGGTGGGGGCCCGCGCCGCCGCGGGCTTGATTGCAGAGTGGCGGGGGGCATGCAGCCTCCCCACAGCCCCAGGGACCGCCACCCCAGGGCTTCTTTTTTAATGGGTGGGGGGGCCTCCAAGTCCCCCCCAAGCCCCATTGACCACCACCCCTGGGGCTTTTAATATTTATAATCGGGGAGGGGCACACGGCCCCCGCAGCCCCGGGGACCACCAACCCCCGGGGCTTTTTAAAAATTTGTATTTACCTGTGTGGGGGAGGGCTCGAGCCCCCCACATGTCCCAGGGACGGCCACCTCCCCGGGGCACTAATATTCAAATTTGGGGGTCCGTTACGGACCCCCAAGCCCCGGGGACCACCACCTCTCTGGGGCTGTGCAATAGGTGGGAGGGAGGCCCCCCTCCTGGAGCCAGTGATGGCCCTGGGGACTGCCACCACCTAGGGCCGGCTCCTGTAGTGTCCCGGGGTGCCTACCCCCGGGACACTGCTGTTTACAATGACAGGGCAGGAGACGCGCGGCTCCCACCCTATCATTGCAAACTGCTTTGCTTCATTGAAGAAGAATGCTTTTCCACAAGGGGAGCTACTTGTTAGCAGCTCCCCATGTGGAAAAGCAATGCCGGCTAACGCAGGAGGCGGGGAGCTGGCAGGGACCGTGGGGGCATTGGGGCTCCCCCCATGGTCCCCAACGGAGAGGGCCAGCCCCGGGGGATGGCGTCCCTGGGGCTAGAAGTGGCCCCCCTCCACAAAAAAATAATAAATAAAACGAGGCAGAGCCCCAGGGGATGGGGTCCCCGGGGCTAAAAGAAGCCTCAGGAGGGGGGCCAAGAAGCCCCCTCTCCTTTGTAAATATAAAAAAAAAATATATATATAGGGGTCATGCCCCGGGGGATTGGATCCCCGGGGCCGAAAATGGCCTCAGGACGGGGGCCGCGCGGCAACCTTTCCGTTTGAAAAAAAAATCTAATTAGGGGTGAGGCCCTGGGTGATGGGGTCCCCAGGGTCCAAAATATAGCCCACCAAGTTGCGGGGTTAAGTCTCCTTCAATCCTGAGGGTCCCTGGGGTCCAACTAGCCCACCAGGTACCTCCAGGGCTGCGATGCAGAGAGGTGGTCTGAGGCCACGCTCCTCTTTACACTTCTCTGCGACGCAGCTCTGTGGCGCTTACTGGAGGTACCTGGTGGGCTAGTTGGACCCCAGGGACCCTCAGGATTCAAGAGGACTTAATCTCCCAACTTAAAACGACCACAGGGCATGTTTGCACACATGTCACCTCAGGTCCCGCCCCCTCCTTTCACCACTGTGCAAACACGCCTTGTGGCTTGTTTTAAGAGGTAGTTTTAATCCCCCTGCCCTATTATGTACTAGGGCCTTACAGAGGATGTCATGCTAATCACAGGGGTACCCCAACGCATAGTGTTCCTTAGTGTCTGTAGGTGTTTTCACAGTATTCTAAGTGTCTTTTAGCATAGCACTGGCTCTAGGCCTGGTTAGTCAGAGTCAGTTACCACCAGTACCCATCTGAAAAAGTTGTGGGCATAGGATGATTTTGCAACAAGGCCTCTTTCTGCTCCTCGGTTGGTTCTTTCTGCACATGTCTTGTTTCTTCTGCACTTTTCTTCGTCTTTGTGGACTTCTGTTGCTTCTTTCTGCATTTCTTTTGCTTCTTTCTGTGCGTTTTTTCTTCTATCTTCACATGTCCTACCTCTGTAGGCATAGTTAGAAACTAGCATTTAAAAAACCTTTGAAATTCACTTAATAAACCATAGGTTTCAGGCACGTTATAGTTAGAAATTAGCATTTAAAAAACCTTTGAAATTCACTGAAAAAACCATAGGCTTTAGGGAAAGTTATAATTAGTTGGACATTTCACTCGTACAAAACCAGAGAAATTCCCCGTTATAGTTAGTTCAGCTAACTACAACTCACGCTCCCGCAATGTACTACTGATGACGTCACATATTACATCACTCATGACATGGTCAGTGACATCACTGATGACATCACTGATGACATCTCAAATGACATCACTGATGACATCATCCATGTGATAATTTGATGCATCTTCTCACACCCTAATGTAACCTTTGATACACCCACTCTAAGTTATAGACTGCCATTCTCAAAACCATAGACACTCCAACACCTATAACTACATACCCACTCACTGATTCTTAGATTTACACACACTTCCACTCACTCACCGGTACAGTCACTCTTACTTATGGTCACTCAGTACAGGACTACCATATGCACTCATACACCCATATAGACACACACACCGTCACTCATCCATAGAGGTACTCACACACCTAGTCAGTCATGCAAATAATTAATCACACTGTCATTTGCTCACCTATACAGTTATACACACACCAGCTCAATTACTCATAAAAATACTAGCACATTCTTGCGCTCTTATACAATCACTGATACAAGATACAAGTCCATACAGCCACTCTCACAATCACACACTCTCATATATAGCCATTTATATACTCCAACACACATATATACTGACTTTCACATATATAGTTACTCACACATGTACCACTGAGATATACATTTACTCACGAACACACCTATACACACACTCACCCACCCATTCAGTCCATCACAGATGCACTCTTGAAACCATGCACCCAGTGAATCACCCACTCACACATCTATGCACACACACCCCACCCACACAAACACTCAGGCACCCATACAGATAGTCAGACAACCTATCAATAACCCACTCATGTAGCTATTCGCAAACCCATGCAGCCGCTTACACAGCAACAGACAAACGGATACAGACATTCACACAGTTTAGTCACTAACTCATGCATTCAGTAAGATACGTTTAACCACTCACTTATAGAGTCAGTCATGCACGTACTAAATCATCCATTCAGACACTTATACACCCACTCATTCTTCAATATGCCTTTCCCTATTTATATATATTAAACATATTTAAACTTTACAGACACACAATCACTGGATGATGCCATCAGTGATGTCATCAGTGATGTCATTTGAGATGTCATCAGTGATGTCACTGACCATGTCATTAGTGATGTAATATGAGACGTCATCAGCAGCGCATTGCGTGGGTGCGAGTTATAGTTAGCTGAACTAACTATAACGGGGGGATTTCTCTGGCTTTGTACGAGTGAAAGGTCCAACTAACTATAACTTTCCCTAAAACTTATGGTTTTTTCAGTGAATATATATATATATATATATATATATATATCTCACCCAAAAATGCCCCTGCATTCAAGACGCACTCCTCCAGTTGGTAGGTATCACCTTTATTTTTCCAAAGGAACAGGGTTTCAGCTCCGTTTATTTTGTCCATTTGTTGTGCCTTACACGTTTCAGTGCATTCTCGCACTTTCATCAGAGACAAAGTTCAGAGTGCACCAGCTTCAGGCTCCCACAGCTTCCCTTCATGCTTCTCTCATTGTTATGGGCCTCAGGTGTGCCGTTTTTTTATATATATCTGTTTCAAGGCACGCTGGGAACTGTAGTCATATTTCTGCCAAATTAAAACCTCCAGTGGTTGTGTGTCTCTGAAACAATTTCCATGGACCATTAACAGCCCTCCAGTGGGCTACAGGGCTGTAAACTTGTTCCTACAGTACATGGAACCAGCTGCGCTGTCCTTTTGCAACCTGATTGTTCAGGTCCGACGATCCCTTCCATTGCTTTCAGGGCGGTACGAACTGGTACGGCTGCACTCGCCGCATATAATCTCACCCAAAAATGCCCCTGCATTCAAGACGCACTCCTCCAGTTGATAGGTATCACCTTTATTTTTCCAAAGGAACAGGGTTACAGCTCTGTTTATTTTGTCCATTTGTTGTGCCTTACGCGTTTCAGTGCATTTTCGCACTTTCATCAGAGGCAAAGTTCAGAGTGCACCAGCTTCAGGCTCCCACAGCTTCCCTTCGTGCTTCTCTCATTATTATGGGCCTCAGGTGTGCCGTTTTTTTATATATATCTGTTTCAAGGCATGCTGGGAACTGTAGTCATATTTCTGCCAAATTAAAACCTCCAGTGGTTGTGTGTCTCTGAAACAATTTCCATGGACCATTAACAGCCCTCCAGTGGGCTACAGGGCTGTAAACTTGTTCCTACAGTACATGGAACCAGCTACGCCGTCCTTTTGCAACCTGATTGTTCAGGTCCGACGATCCCTTCCATTGCTTTCAGGGCGGTACGAACTTGTACGGCTGGACTCGCCGCATATAATCTCACCCAAAAATGCCTCTGCATTCAAGACGCACTCCTCTAGTTGGTAGGTATCACCTTTATTTTTCCAAAGGAACAGGGTTACAGCTCCGTTTATTTTGTCCATTTGTTGTGCCGTACGCGTTTCAGTGCATTCTCGCACTGTCATCAGAGGCAAAGTTCAGAGTGCACCAGCTTCAGGCTCCCACAGCTTCCCTTTGTGCTTCTCTCATTGTTATGGGCATCAGGTGTGCCGTTTTTTTTATATATATCTGTTTCAAGGCATGCTGGGAACTGTAGTCATATTTCTGCAAAATTAAAACCTCCAGTGGTTGTGTGTCTCGGAAACAATTTCCATGGACCATTAACAGCCCTCCAGTGGGCTACAGGGCTGTAAACTTGTTCCTACAGTACATGGAACCAGCTGCGCCGTCCTTTTGCAACCTGATTGTTCAGGTCCGACGATCCCTTCCATTGCTTTCAGGACAGTACGAACTTGTACGGCTGGACTCGCCGCATATAATCTCACCCAAAAATGCCCCTGCATTCAAGACGCACTCCTCCAGTTGGTAGGTATCACCTTTATTTTTTATATATATATATATATATTTCGAGAAAACACTTCCATGTCAAGTATCATCTTTACCTGGTAAAGACGAAATACTTCCTGCGTATCATTCAAGCATATTGTGGACTCAAGTGGCAACTCCTGCAGGAGCTGGTGGATGGGCTGGTTATAGAGATTAAAAAACAGTTTACAGAAGTACGACCCCTGGGATAAGCTGTGCTCCACTGCCGTTCCTTTCACATTCTCCGGCCCAATCACAACTCTAACCCTCTTACTGCAATGAAAAGACTACAATCAGTCCACTATCACATCTGTCACCCCCATCAGGTTATTGATCGCGTTAATCAGGATCCCTTACAAGGAGTATGGAAATTGCTGCATAAATAAGACAATAAAATTGCACATTAAAGGCTTCCAAAATCACCAAATCTATTAAAATCAATAACCCTGAATCACCAATGTCCATGATGTGAAGCTTGTGTGGCTCCACCACTAGCGTCCCACACAATTCCCAAGTCCAAGTTCTTCTCAGGCGGGTGGGACACGCAGGCTTCTCTCTGCAGGCACGACGCTGGTGGGCCGCCATGCTGTGTACATACACTTAGCTTGAGGCAATCGGCCCACCACTGCTCTTGTCTCTTTTCATGGCCTTCTCCGTGGGGGCTGTTTCTGGCTCTCAGCCCTCATTACCACCATAATGGTGTGCCACCTCTTCAGCAGTTCCTTTGTACGGAAATCTGGGTTAGATATTTTGCCTGCCCCAAGATGCCTGCCATCCAGTTATTCCTAATGAAGCATTTCCCAATCCAATATGGCGACCCTCTTACTTCTTATTTTCTTGGATATATAAGGAGGAAGGTTTTCCTCACTCACTGCAACACAACGCTTCATGCTAGCCGGTTAAAGCGAGCATTGCTGTTGTTTCCGGCTTCTTGTAACTTTTGCTTGTTCCTGAGTTCCCTGTCTGTTCCTGTTTACCTATTGTCCCTGGGCTACATTGTGCCTGGTCCGTCCTTGCAGTCCATCCACAGTCATCTGGAGCCCTGCCAGCCACCTTGCAGGTATTTTGCCCTCTGGCTTTTGCCTCCACTCGAGGTTTCTTCTGGTGGGCATATTACTGCTTTTGCCTAGTCTAGCGGCAACATGGCTAGTGGAAGGGATTGCCCTTACCTCTGGAAGACCAAGACATTTAAAAATTGGAACTCTAGATCAATCTGCAGTCTGAGATCCCTGAATAGAAATCAGTATCCTGACAGCTTGTTAGTTTGGAGGTACAACAAGCTATCTTCTGTTCCCAAGTTTATCACCAAGCACATTATTATCCTAAAAGAAAACCTGTAAAAACATCAAAGGTAATACAATAGTAGAGATGAAGGCACTCATTATGAGGTTCAATTGATCCAAAGAAGGGCTTTTTAACAGTATGGAAACCCATGCCCTCCTCAGTATTGCAGTGTTTCACCAGTTCCAAAGGCCCAGTTTAACAGGTCTGTCATAATGTGTGCTGAAGCAGCCCCATTTTTCTCTGCAATACTGATAGGACAAGGACCCATTAGGCAAGATATTTGATAAAGTGAGTTTAATTAGGCAATGGAATCCCCCAAAGTTAATGCTCATGAGACAAACATGTCGATAGACCTTGTGCTGCTACCCTCTTTTATTTAAGGAAAACATTCCCTACTTAGTGTATTATTTTGTAGTGTAGCATTTTAATAGCACTTCCTATCACTGACAAGGCCAAAAAGCTCTCAAATTTAAATTGTGTTCCTGGCCTCTTTGTGCATGGTTGATTGGGTGTTGGGTGTAGTTTGGCCACTGTTGGGAGCATAGGGTGAAGTTCAAATATCAGCTCAAAAACAACACTATGAAAGTATCTAAGTATAAGCATGAGCTGTTTGAGAAATAAGTGCAGGCAGGCATATATACTTTTTTAGAGCTTGATTGTTTTCCTGTGGTTGAGACTATGATTTAGTGCATAATAGGTAGGGGTAGGTGACGAATTCCGATCCGCCGTTGGAGTTTGCAGAGTTTTGTTCACTCCACACAGAGCACAGACTTCTGCAAAACTCCACGAAGCGGCACGGAGCAGAGTTTTTCCTCTTGTGCGGCTCGCCAATGTTAAGTTGGTGAGTGTAAAAAATCATACGCTAGACCACTTCCCGGTGAGATTTCTCAACGCGGGTGTTATACTTGGCATCCTTGTCGTGGTTTCCCCTGACTTTTTGCCACTACCCGCTGAATTTTCGATGTTGTGCTGGAATTCACTTCTGCTGGCTTAGATGCTTGGGGCACTTTGCCACTGCTGATCAATGGTAAAGTGCAAGTGCTCAATGTATAAATTGTTTTTATGATTGGTTATCCATGATTGGCATATTTGATTTACTAGTAAGTCCTTAGTAAACTGCACTCAGTGTGTCAGGGCCCATAAATCAAATGCTACTAGTTGGCCTGTAGCATGCAGTTTTGAACTGCCGTGTTGACCTGGCAAGTGCCAGGGCCTACCGTTCCCTTTCCGTTTCTTACATGTAAGACACCCCTCAGGTAGATCCAAGGTACCCCCATGGGCAGGGTGCAGTGTATGTGAAAGGTAGGACATGTACTGGTGTGTGACATGTCCTGACAGTGAAATATTTTGTTTTTCACTACTGAAAAGCTATCTGTCCCATAGGATAGCATGGAAGATACTTTGTCCTTCTTACAAGTATAACTTTCCATTGGGACATGATAGAGGTATAAGGTTGAGGCTCTCTGAACTCAGAATGTAATAACATATCTTTTAGTAAAGATGGTTTTTAAATTGTGTGTTTGAAAATGCCACTTTTAGTAGGCATTTTCTTGTTTAACCATTCTGTGTGCCTCTGTTTGTTTGTAGATTGACTGTCTGGTTTTGGAGTGACAGGGGCTGGGGATGTGCATTCACTGTAGACAGCCACTGGGGGTGTTTAGGTGTGCCTGGCCCTTCCTGGATGACTCAGAGCTAAGCTGAATAGACCTGGTCTGTATTTAGCATAGTGAGAGGAGTTTTCCTTGTACCTGAATAGGGCATGACTCCCTTGCACAATGCTGTCTCTCCCCCCCGTGGTCATACTGCACCAGTGAGGACAGAACTGGTTTGGACTGAGCTCAGAGACCCTGGCACAGAGAAGAACAAAGACAAAATGGGTTATAAGTAGTGGACCTTAAACCCTAGAACTTTAGCTCACTTCTGGACTTAAAAGGACCATTTTCCACGGAGAAGAGCTGGAGAGATGTGAGGAATAGTACTGCCCCTTTGCTGTGTGCTGTGTGGGGTCGGCCTGCAGTTGCTACTTCTGCCAAAGAAAGGACAGAGACTGGAACTTTGTTGAGAAACCTGCTTGAAGAAGTATCTCCAAGGGCTTGTGTGTGCTGTTCTCGTGTTCTTAAGTCTCAGGGACACAAAGGCTTCACGCCAGCTCCCCTCAACTCTACAGCTGAGAGTTCTGACCTGCCAGGGGGTGCCTGTTCCAGTTTTGGGCCTCTGGAGGTTGTTCCTGGTGCTGGGAGCTGGAAGAAACATAAGAGAAGCAAGAAAAACAATCTCTGATGCCGCCATAATGCCGTGACCTGCACCGAGGCCAGGGCCACCGCTCGTGAAGTGCACTACACACTGCCCTGCCTGCACCTCAGCTCTGATGCCCTTTGACACCTGCTGACACCTGCAGTTATCAGCCTTCCTGACGCCAGCGCTCACACCGATTCCGTCACCATCAGCGTCTGCATCCAGTTATTGTGGTGCCGATAACCGCTGAGGGTGGCTCCACAAACTCGCCGACTTTGCTCCGGTTCACCGGAACCAATGCCTCACCATTGACGCAACCGACTTCGCCTGTCCTGGATTCAACAAGCCACCTCCCCACGGACACGTTGCCTCACCTCCCCCATGGCAGCTAGGTAGCCGGCTTTGACATTGGCACCGACGCCTCACCTCCACGAGCTCTGCATCGTCATAGACTTCGTTTTCCAAGGTACTGTTTGTTTGAGGGTCCCTGTGACTTCATGCCCAATGCCGCACACCTCACAGTTGGCGCCATACTTTGGATTTATTGCTCTCATGACGTTGTAATAGCCCCAGGTAGAGATATTTGTTTTCTACAAGCTTTATTTTTGAAATAACTACATGTATACTGGATTTTTCTTATTTTGGTCTTGTTGAGTTTAAATAAAGGTTCTTTTATTTCTAAACTGGTGTGGTGTCCATTTGTGGTGTTATCACTGTGTTACTGTGTGTTTTGAGTACAAATACTTTACACATTGCCTTTGGGATGCGCTTGTCTGCTCATACCAAGCTACCAAGGGGGTGAGCAGAGGTTATCTTAAGTGTGGATCCTCAGTACCCTGATTAGAAGCAAGGGTCCCCACTTGGACACAGGTGCCTACCTCTGCCAACTAGGGACACCCAATTCTAACAGCAGGCAGTCAAAACAAGTAGCTACCTCTCACGTTGAGAAACCTGTGGCTTGCATTAAGGAAGCTGCCACTTGACTAGAACATCTTCTCGAGTGGCAGAGAGAAGAAACACCCTCTTGCACTGCGCATGGTGCCGTTTGCACTGATTTTACAGCACAGGACAAACCCCTGTGGCTAAAAATCAGCGCAAGCAGTGCAACTTACAGCACTTCGCCACTTGTGAAACTTCGCAGAGGGTGGCTGAGTTTTTTCAGCACGTTGCAGAGATCCGCGTAGCAGAAGTCTGAGAACTCCGCCCAGGCCTAGGTGGAGTGGTGGCGCCCACCAGTGAGTATGTTATATGGAGTACACCTAGAAGAGAAAGAGACTAAACCCCTTGAGGCACTTTTAATCAACTAGGGTACAAACATATGCTGTGGCTGAATTTAGAGCTAACTATTTCTAAAAGTTCTGAACAACAAGAGAACAATTAAACTATTCAGACTAATGTGGTTCTAACCTTTGAAAAAAGGGTTGACTGATTTCTTCACTCTCCGAAACAAATCTTTAGAGGATTTTTTTGCTTCATTGATTGTGGTCAAAATGCACTGAGGCAGGCCTTACCTGCATGCCAGTGGCAGGCAAAACTGAGAGTCAAGACCAATGCAGGCTGTTCGCATCTGTTGGAAGTGACATAGGCCAAAAGCCATTCAGCCTCTGCTTGTGCATTGATATGCTGCAGGATCCAGATTTGCGTCACCATCAGAGTACTTCTAAGATAAAGTTCTCCAAAAGCATTGCTCTTCCTCGGACACAAAAAACAATTTTCATCCAAAATATAAACCCTTTATTACATTTTTGCTTCCCTTAAATTTGGATGACCGCTCAAGAAGATTCTTCTTGGATTCACGTAATGATAGGCAAAGCTGAGAGCATCCATCACCAGCGCAGAGATAATGACAACCGCTAATCCCTTAAGTGTGACCATTTGAGGCAGGCACTCATTCACTGTCATACAGGTACTTGTTTTTGTAGAATATATTCCACTTTGAATTTTCCTTCATGGAATTTCTATCATTTATTTTCAGCTGTGTCCGGTTTGCACTAATATCACATATTGCTCCTCCATTCTTCTTAAACATGTCTTACATTCTGTCCGTGGTGCTATGAAAGCCCAGTTGCTTTGGTGACAGTGAGGTTGATTCTATAACAAACTAGAAGAGTACTAAACTTTTCTTTAGGCGCTGGCATAGACCAACCAATCGTTAAGAGCCTTCTTAATCTAATGTTTTGGCTAAGAGGGGGAAATCTGTTGGTATCTGACGTGTTTGACCTACAGAACTTTCACATTCACTACATTGTCTAGGTAAATATATGGTTATCATTCTTAACTTCACGTTTACCTATCTAGAATTACCTGGCGATGTAATAGATTGATATAGTGGATGCAATATGTTCTCCCTTCATATATTGCATGCAATGGTTCATAGGGTAAGTGTACACAGAGTCAATCATGACATTTGAACAAACACTAGCATTGATGCATAGCTATCTATGATAGCTATAGAACACCATTCCAAGCTGGCCTCTCCAGTTTGCCTCCTACTGGAAGACCATGAATGATACCTATTATCCAGATCTACACCGCACTTGCGCTGCGAGAATTGTGTCACTGATATTCAGTTAATCTCTTATTGAAAAGGATTTATTTGTGTTCTCCTGACCTTCTCCCAACATATATCACTTTGAGATCACTTGTCGTAGAGCTACAACTTTGTAAGAATGTGCTCATCTTCTTGTTGATACCCATGATGTTCCTCTTCTCTTCTGAATATTTTAAGTTCTCACTTAAGTCTTGATTCAACTTCTTGGGCAAACCTTGCACCTTCTCAGTAGTGGATTTGCCTATTTCAGGAGATATGACCTCAAAAATAAAAACAATACTCCTTTTGGGAATTCCCCAAAACGTAAAGTATTTGTAACGCAATATAAAGCTAGTGTCAGTACATAAGATAGGATTCGTGGAGGCAGTGCACTGAGGTCAAATTTACACTTTCTGGCAAGCATGAAAAGAAAAGGACGGGGAATGTTAAGTAAGAAGTGAACTGGGAATGGGGGACGGGCTGTTACGACCAGGACCAGGGAATACCAGAATATGTACTATGGCTGGTATGGGGCCCTCAGTCTAGTATTCGGGGGAGCAGCACTAAAAGAGAATTTGGTTGTAAGGCTGAGATTGAAACTGGCAGTGGGCTGGGTGCTAAGACAATGCTGCAAAAATGGCAAGAGTACTGACGGCCAAAATATGGCTAAATATCAAAGGGGAGCACCAAGGCCAACCAAGGCATCAAAGACAAGATGGAAAGGTAAGTGAGATGAGGTGAAATTGTTTTAGGCTGTGTGATTTCATTGGATGAATGGATGACTTGTTTCACCTTTTTTTAGTCCAGGTTCTCTACAGCTCAGACAGCCCACCCACCGCCCCGTAGTCAGAGCTCCTGCTAAACATGGCCGGATAGACTGCGTGAGCTCCACGCTTTTTTCTGGGCATTCTTTCTGTTTGATAAACTTAAAGTGAAGCAAAGTGAAGAGAAATGAAGAGGTCTTACCAAGTTCTGCATCGCTAAAAATCACCAGCAATAAGAATTCTAAAAATGTTCCTTTGTCTGATGATTTCAGCTGGGGTTTTGAGACATGTTGCGGTATAATTCAGAGACCGGAAGGGCCCTTAATGCTGCGATAATTGCATTTTCCCCTCGGTGAGCACAAGGAGGCTGCTCTAACCATACAATTGTCTTATGCCCATGGGTGGAAACTTCTGCTCCTTATTTTCTCACAATTGGAACTTCTGAACCTAATTTGCAACTCCTATTTCCCTAAACCCTAATCCCAGACACATTGGGAGTGTGTTAAATTAATAATGGACAAATGGCTACAAATCAAGCGTCCTCTCTCTGAACTCCCACGTGGCCGCCTGTCTCAAGGCCCATCTGCTTAACCAGGCATCTCATTATGTGGATTTGTTTTAGTTTATTTATCAGTGAGAAGCTGACTAGCATCTTTCTCTGATGTGTTCTGTCCCTTTCCTCTGCCTCACTCTGATTCTTCAACCCCCTTTTGAGTCTCGAAATGAGAAAACAATTTGTTTGTCATCACCCACGCCACAATGACGGGGCGCAGACAGGGCGCAGAGGTCCCTTTCACACAAATTCTCCAGTTCCTTGCGGTCTGTGCGTTTGGAGAAGCCTGGTCTACTTACTCTCTCAATGATGTGTTTTTTTTTTCCCTTCTGCTCTTCAGGTTAATGTTGCGCTTCTGAACGGCCATTCTGCGTCCTTCATTCTGCAGCCTGTACAAGTTGGCATCCGTGCATATTTTAATGTACAAATGACTGCTGGATAGGGTAGCAGAACTCCAATTTAAATGCGTTTTAATGTGTTTTTCTTCAAACTCTTGGCCTTTAGTTTATAGGGAGGAATATCGGTGATCGCAAGAGGGTGGAATGCTTGCTTACCTGACAGGGCGTGACAGTCACTCAGAGAAGATCCCTGTCATCCGCTGACGTTTCCAGGAAATGAGTCGTGAGAAGCAGTTTCCTAGCAACCGGACCATTTAAGTTTGTTTAGTTTAGAGTATTTTGGATTTCCAGTACCACGCGAAGCTTCAGGTCAAATGTTTCTATAGTGATGAGTCCCTTAGAAACAGTTGCAACAAAAGCCCCTAAGTTTTGCAGGGTGACTCCTCAGGATGTAAGGGGTAGTGGCCAATACTGATAGGTTAGTGCACCAGACAGTTCACACTTCCCATCCTCCACAGGAAGAGTGAGATCTGAGTATGCAGCATCATCATAGTGAACACCAACTCAATGGAATGCAACCTCTCACTAGACATGATATGGAACGAATAATCCCTGTTCCCAAAAGTAGGTAAGGCCTGTCACCTCCTAACGCACCTCCTGTAATGAGAAGAGCAAAAAAAACACTCCACAGGGAAACACACATCAAATACAGATGAAGGACAGCAGTAGATGAATCTACAGAGCATGCTTCAGCAGGGACCTGGAGCCTTTAAAGGAATGTCTAGGGAAACACAGACTGGCAGCTGGCAGTCAAATATGCCTCTAAATTCTCTGTATTACAAGATACCTGGCAAGCTCATAGCATTGGTAATGAAATCTTCCTCTGCATGTAATAGGTTTCTGTAGCCCAGAGAAACAACATCACCAAAAGTGCACTCCAGGGAGTCATGGGAACAATAAAAAAAGATAGTTCTGTCTGCACTTCTATTCCTAACAAATTAATGTGCAAGAGGAATGCAATCAAAGCATATGTCGGGCTACAAAACCAAGGTTAGAACTTGCAGCATTCTTTGTGAAGGGAATCAGTTGAAGCACAGTAGCTTGAAACTCTACCTGCAAGGACTCTGTGACCTGAGCAATAGCGCTGCGGTCTTTATATTTAACTGCAAGACCTATATAACCCGAGTGATAGCTCTGCTGTCTTTACACTCTTCCTCCAAGACATGCGTGACAGCTCTAGTCTGTTTGTACTACACCTACAAGAAATATGAGACCTGAGCTATGGCTCTGCTCTTTTCACGCTCTACCTGCAAGACTTGAGTGATAGCTCTGCTGTCTTTAAATCTACCTACAAGACCTGGTGACCCGAGCATTAATTCTACTGTATTTACATTCTTCCTACTAGATCTGTGTGACCTGATCGATATCTCAGCTGTCTTTCCTCTCTAGCTGCAAGATTTAAGTGACCTCAGTGGTAGCTCTACTGTCTTTGCACTGTACCGACAAGTCTGTTGTGAACTGCGTGGTACCTATATGTCGTAGGATCCTACCTGGAAAATCTGCATGACCTGAGTGATAGCTCTGCTCACTTTACACTTTGTCTGAAAGACCGGTGTGACATGAGAGATGGCTCTGCTGTCTTTGCACTCCACCTCCAAGACCTGTGAGACCTGAGTGACAGCTCTAGTGTGTTTGTGCTACACCTACAAGAAATAAGTGGCCAGAGCGATAGCTTTGCTCTTTTCACGCTCTACCCGTAAGACATGAGTGTCCTGAGTGATACCTCTGCTGTCTTTAAACTCTACCTACAAGACTTCGTGATCCAAGCAATAACTCTACTGTCCTTACATTATTCCTGCAATACCTGTTTGACCTGACCAATATCTCAGCTGTCTTTACTGCAAGACTTAAGAGACCTGAGTGGTAGTTCTGCTGTCTTTGCACTGTACCTACAAGTCTGTTGTGAACTGAGTGGTACCTCTGGTGTCGTAAGATCCTACCTGGAAAACCTGCATGACCTGATTGAGCTCTCTGCTCTGTTAACACTTTGTCTGAAAGACCGGTGTGACATGAGAGATGGCTCTGCTGTCTTGGCACAATGCACGAGATCACCATATAAGCAACCCTCTGACAACTGCTGTTCCCCTACAGTCTAGTGTGCTAGCCACTTAATGATTCACTTCATCACCCCACATGGGATCAGGGGCGTAACACAGGCCCCCGCAGCCCCCACGGTGCGGGGAGCCCCAAGCTGCAGGGGGGCCCCCACAGCACAATACTATGGCCCAAGAGCTCGGATTAGATCCGCAGTGGGGGCCCCTCCGTGTACGTGGCAGGGGGGCCCCCTCAACTTTCGTTACGCAACTGCATGGGATTTGAGAGGCTATATAATTGCTCCAACTCTATAGAGTCCTATAAGTAAGTAAAAATCTTTTATCCCCAAGGGCGATGTGAGCTGCACTGTCCAGCAGCCTCAGTCACCACACTTTGCTTCCTGTAGCCGACATTCGGAGAGACCTTCGGTCTAGAAAACCAAACCGCACGTTTGACTGCTGTTGTCTTGGATCAAATGTGGGGCTTTGCTGGGGCAGAGTTAATAGGGAGGTAAGAATGGAAGTAGGATGGGGCAAGGCAGAGGAGTTAGAATGTAAGTTAACTTGTGAAGACCTATACAAAAGCTGTATTTTGTAAGACTGACAGATCAGTGAGGAGATGGCCTAAGATTGAACAAAAGGAGAACCACCACATCTATGCCATGATAATGTACTAGCTGAAAATATTGAACTAGGGTGAGACTGCCTTCACCACACTTTCTCTCTCTGTACCCTGAAATATCATTCTCTACTAAAACTAAAAGTGAAAGTTGTCCGAAAGGAAATTCTAAAAGGGTAAGAGGATGTTTTTTCAAGTAGACTAGAAACTGAAAAAGAGTTCAGCCTGCAAGGATAGGTGGGACCGAGGTGCAACATGGCTGATTCTCTCTTGCTCTGTCAGGTCAGCAACCAACTATGTGCTTCGTCCCTCCCCATATGTGCAGGGTGTCAAGTAGGCCAGGATCTGAGCCATTGCCCGACTACAGCTCACCCAAATGCTGCCCATCTGGCTATGGGAACCTTCGGGAACAGGAGTAGGGGTTGCTGAATGAATACGTCTTCAATATTTTGACTTCCCTCAGCCTAGTGGATGGAATCTGGGCCTTTGAAGGACTGTTTAGATTCTGCTCAATTTGCCAACTGTTATTTCCCTTTGGCGTATTTCCTCATTCATGAGATGCGTTTGTACAGCAGCAGCCACAGTTCATGCTTTTAAGAAAGGTGCTGCCATGTAGTTCCCACAAATCTATATAGGATCTGAGCATTTAGACAACATAAACTGTGGGATCGGTGTCCAGACTGATTCTGGACACCCCCACCGGATATGTTCACCTGCATAGTAGCTAGCTCACAGTGCCACTATGAACTCCACTTATCAAGGAACAAATAGTTTCTGGCAACGATCGAACATGAGAACCCTGACTCCTCAGGGATCGTGGAAACAGTACAGTACTTTTCGCTCAGTCACTCGTGCTCACTTTGTCTCAGAGACACACACAGAATAAACGGGGGGGATGTTTTCAATAAGTATTTATTGAACCAGCATCATTCTAGTGCAAAATACGTGTGCTGTAACAACCATAAGACAGAAACAGATGTATACTGGTATAAGCACCAACAGAGTAAATAGATGGTAGAATTCTACCATAGAGCTAGAACAATGGATATATGCTCGCATATAAATACATGACAGTAATAATGAGTACATCTATGATGCTAACCCTAACTAGATGTACTTAAATGTACCTAGCATGTATGTAGGTGTATAGCCAAGAATCCACTTAGGAAAGAGCCAACCCTATTTTCTGATGTGGGAGAGCAAAGGACCCCGTCTTGGTCTCGAGATAGACACCCGCAAGGGATGTCAGCCCACTGCATGCTGGAGTGTCTGCGTGCAGGAACCTCAGCATCTCACGTCAGTCTGTCAGCATGGAAGTCTTTCTCCTCTGCCTGCCCCAGCAAAGATATGGAGCTTATATACCCAAAAGGTACCCTCAGGGATTTTACCTTGCTGTGTCATGTCAGCCGAGGATGATGATAGTGATGAACCTTATACACAGTTATTATGCAGAAGATGGTAATCCTGCTGTGATTCTGGGAATCCTCATGCATAATTAATAAATTAGGCTACCTTTTGGGGAAAGCCACACGCCATTTATGCAGCACCTAAATAGGTAAAAGGCCAGCACCAAAAACCGTTAGGTAGTGCAATAGTAGGGTAAATGTAGGTAAAAGGTTAGGAGACTACCATGGCCTATATTGGGGGACATTGTGAATCATAACAGTGCAGGGCTACTGTTCATGTCACCTATGTACGCAGATTCTTGCCCTTAGCCATATTTGTACTTATTTGACAGCATCTTGCTATGGCACATGTTGGCCTTTTGATTACTTGGTCTAAAAGCAAAACGTATAATGATGACCCCCCCTTGCAGAATGTGAAAAGGGGCCCCTGAGTCTCCCACATGCCACAGATATTCATTGGTCCTGGGTGGAATGGGGCCCCTTTGAAGGGTTTGGGGGCCCCCTGAAGGGTTGAACACACCACCCCCCGGTCCTCTGAGCCACAGGGGTGGCAGGTGCCTGTGTTACCCCCCTGACTTGGCCTCCTCAGATTACCCTCTTTTTTTTTAGTACATGCACACAGCACCCAACTTCCCATCTGAGTAGGCTGGGGCTGTGCAGCTGCCTATATGTGTTAGTCCTAACTACAATTATATTGTGTGGGCCTATCCCTCGCAACTGCTCCTGCATTACACTGCTAGGCACTATGCCCCAAGATAAGAAAAGAACACCTAATTGGTCACTCACACACAACACCAAAATGCTTTCCAAATAGGACGACAACAAATGCATCGCTCTGCATATCAGCACTCCGCCTTGGCGTAGCATAGTACCCATCTGAACATGCACTATGGCACCCCACATAAGGGTAGCAAGCTCTATATAAATGTCGTAATGCAATAGTAATTTCAAAATATAGCATTAAAAAGATTTTTCCATTACTGATAAACGTTTGGTTGTCAGAAAATGACCCAAACTAATTGTTAGCATGTAGGATATCCCTTAACCTTTTAAGTTACTTATTAAATGATTATATTTGTATAAACAAACTTATGCTGCTCCATAAACACTAAAAAACAATAGAAGCTGTCCCTTCATTTTTTATTTACCAGCTTTACATGCCCTGTTCGAGCATTGCTCCATAACAAATGAATTTTAGTATGTACCAACAGTCCTGAATTCTACTGTCATTAAAAGAACATAGTTCATTGAAGTGTTTGACAAAAATTATTTAAATTATGTTTGTAGTAGTTAGAAAATGTCCCATTTGCAGTTTTTATTTCCAAATGCACACGTTGTGGGCTGTGTTTCTACTGATTAAATCCTTCAGGTCTGGGAGTTACTTAACCAATCATTCCAAAGGACTTTGTGTTTACCTACATGTGAGATCCAGAATCTATTGCTAAAGCCTGACATCTGAGGCCACAATCCACAAGTAACCAAACAAACCCAGCAATATGCTTGCTATATTCGGGGCATGCACACAGCATGGTAAAGATATACCTTGCCTGGAAATTTAGGAAACAGCTAACACACGGACAGTCTTTTTGTGCCACAGTCGCAAAAATCTGATAATCTCTTCCATTCAAGCTGTCCCTGGTCCAGGACTGGCTTAGGTCAGGCATGCCCTCAAAGCACTCATTTTGAGTGGTTAAATGTCTCTTACGTGTCTCTATACAATAATAGTGAATCTGTGTATCTGTTTATGCAAACACCTCCATACATAAGGTCAGAGTCACAAAAACAGGGCTACACATTTGCGAATAGAATGTCACTTTTCATAAATTTGTAGCCACATTTTTCTGTGAATAAAGCTGGAGGTATTATCGTTTTTCCGAGTGTCCTTCCAAACATTCATTGATATTTGGACAACCCCCCCCCCTTTGAGCTCCATAGTGACGCTTACAAATTCATTTAATGGAGCTATTATCTGAGTGCATTGTCATTTCCTGAGACTATTGGTACAATCAGTCCCCTTCATGTATAAAGGAGGCATCATACATGATTGAAAAAGTAAAGGGTCCTCGAGTTTAGAGGGGACAAGCAGTTCCTTGTCACACTGGACTTAGAGGTCCTATATATTAATTCTACTCAAAGAGCAGTGTCCAAGTCAGCTAGAGAATTTCTCATAGAGAAAAGCTTACTTGAACAAGTGTCCTTGTAATTCTTAACTAGAGCTTGGGAAGAAGTCATCCTGCAGAACACCTTTATTTTTGAAGATCATAATGAAGATCAGCTATATATGCAAAGGAAGGAGACGAGTATGGGGGACTTTTGCACCCCTGATATAGTAAACATCTATGTTACTGCCTTTAAACAGAAACACTGCTACAATAAAGCTGCTCTATTCTCCGTAAATGTTTCTAATTGGTTCCATTATATAACCAACATGTTTTCATTTAGAAGGGACAAGCGAATCCGCAGAGGACCTCCTGTTATGAATCAATTTACAAGATTGCAATTTAAATTTATATCACATATCAATGATTAGGAAGTATCCTTTCTAGATTTCAAGATATTGGAACTAATAGATCGAAATGCCCTTCTCTACTTTGCTAGATCCCATACGAAAAGCCAGAAGGAAAGCTTGCCTTTTGACTAGTTTTGACATTTGCAATGGAACTGCAGCAATGTTAATGAATATCTTACACATGCACAAATATCAAAGGAGGACTTCATTGCATGAAACTACCCAAAGAGATTGATACACCACTACCTTAAAAGAGCCATTTTCCACAGCCAGGAGGTTGCTTTTGAAGATAGGTGAAACAACAAGGCTAGTGAGAGAATAGCTTGGATAGTTACTTACACAATCTTGTCAAACAAGTTGAAGAACTTATAAGAGTTGGCATATCTTGAATGTACAAAAGCAGATACTTCTAGAGAAGCCACTTTTGCATTTAAAATTAACAATATTGTAGGAGGCTAAATTGAGAGAGGAAATCAAAGCAGAAATTGTGGTCTACACCAAGTACTGGGACATTTTCTCTGTGGAAGCAGTGAGGCGCGTACAGCAGCATGAAATACATTTTTGATCAATCTTAGAGGTCAGGATTCACTATGGAAAGAAATTACAATTTTTAGAACAAAGATGCAATCTACCTGATAGAATGCCTGTGTGGTCAAGAGTCTGTGGTAGATACTAGAAGGGGGATGAGGTTTTGAATTTGAGAGCACAGATCAAACGTAAAGAGGAGTGTTTAGTCATCACCGTTAGTGAAACATTTTGCCAGCGTGGGTCATTCAAAAAATGACTTCAAGTGGTTAATTTTGGGAAAAATCAGACAATTGAAAAGAAAGGGAGACTGAGAGCAATACTAGATCTTCTATTTACAAACTTGGGAAAAAGTCTTGAATGAGAAGGTAGTATGGAAAAAACTTTGTCATCTATAAGTACTATTCCTTTATATTTCTGTGCTGAAACAAAATAGAAGAGGTGGTTTATTCCCTCTACTCCCAAAATTCTGTATAGAATAATTTATTACAAAAATGGAATTTATTACAAAGATGAACGTAGGTCTTAAGAAACGTGATTTATAAACTCACTTGTGCTAAAAACTAGCATAGCGCTTAGAAGTAGTGACAGGGTGTAAGGATGCTAGAAGCGTGCTAACCACGTTAGGAATGTTTACATTGTTTTCACGGGCTATGTCATACATTCCTCCATTTATGTTTGCATTCCTTGTGGTTACTGTTCATATTTAATGCACTAGACTTGGACTTTATAAATAAACATTTTAAAGTACCTCCTCTGTTCCTTAGTGAAATATTCAGTGTGGTATGCACTCACGAAAGAGTGTTTAGAGTTCCACTATTTCCCTGAACTAATCTAGGGGACCTGAATTTATAATTTGCATTGATGCATTGAACTAAGTCTTTGTACCCGAGGGAGAATGGCTACTCCTTCACAATGGTGACTGACGAAATATAAATATCATAGGTTATTTTGGTAATATATTTTGGTGAATGGGATATTCATCACCGTTGCAACAGAGTTACCCATCCACCGAGGTCTAAATCAGGCCTCATGTCAGTATGACGGTAAACACATGCGAAACAAGGCATATTTTGTATCTATGTTCAGAACTGAGTGACCACTGCCCATTAATTCAAACATTATTGTGAGGTATTATGAGGTTTAGAAACCAACAGAGATCTGTGAGGGTAAGGATCTACTAGTTATTAAAAGATCATGACTAGTTTTCTTCAACACTTGGGGGCCGATTCCGATACCGGCCGCAAAACGATTCAACCGACATGGACCCGGACACAATACCGACCGACACGGACCAGCGCCGTACAACCCGTGCAGTACGATACAACGTGAGTGAATTACAACCGACACGTACGGAATACAAGCCATACGACCGAGCCGTAGGGAAAATAGTGATCCGGCTGGAAAACCGACGTGAATTTCACCGACCGACACTAACCCGGAATGAACCCGACCGACCCGTTCCCACGATGTCCGATCCGTGCTGTACGAGGCAATGCGTGTAAAACCAGACCGACTCGCACAGAGACCAAGCCGCACGACCGGCACGCACAGAAAACCGGGCACACAAGCAATAGAGACCTTTGCGAACGACACGTATCAAACACAGAAGATAGGCAGCGTGAACGAGGCGGAGAAGCCCGCACAAGACAACAGCAGCATCTGGTTCCATCACATGAACGTTTCCTTCGTGCCTACAAAACCCAAAGGAAAAAAGACAAAAAAAGGACCAAACAAGCAATGACAAAGCCAATAAATACCAAATAAGAAAAAAAAAGACAAAGACACACCCACAACTCCAAATATATAAAGGACTACAATCACTACCATCATCCCTTGCAAACAGAAGACACAGCCAGTAGCAAACACCATTACACAGCAACCACAGACACACTCACAACTCATACATCACACCCCCCACACACCATCAGCACCTCATCCAAAAGCACACACACATACAGCCAGCAAAACCAACACCAACCCACCCTCACTTGCACCCTCACACACATCTCTCACCACCACCACCCATCACCATGCCCCCAAAGAAGTTCACAGATAGTGAGTTAGAAATGCTGGTAGACGAGATCATCAGAGTAGAGCCACATTTGCTTGGTACATTGGTCCAAAGGACCCCCATGTCACAGAAAACAAAGATGTGGGCGAGGATTGTGGACAAGGTGAACGCCCAAGCACCAGCAAGGCGCACAAAGGACGATATCCATAACAGGTGGTATGACGTGCGCAGGAGGGTCAAGAAACTCATCGAGAAAGATCACGCCCTGAGTCGGTGCACACACATGTCAGCAAGACATACCACCAGAGCATTGATGGAGTGGTAGTGCTTCCTGTTCCGGTATGCCTGCTCCTGTGCCTGTGGTGGTATCAGGGCCACATGTGTCCCATCAATAGATCCGATGACGTTCGGCATCCTCCCCAGTGTATAAAAGGCATCCTTTATCTCCGGGAGTTCAGCTGGGCTAGGGAACTTGATGTAAAGGTCTAGGAAATGCAACATCCCCTCCAAGACATCGTGTAGCACCCGACTAAACATCGCTTGTGACATACCACCAGCAGTAGCCACAGTGTACTGGAAGGTACCAGTAGCAAAGAAGCGCAGGGCTGCCATCACCTTCACCTCTGGGGTCAGTGCTGTAGGGTATGTCCGGCCAGGTAGCAGATGTGGCACCAACTGCTCTGCCAACTCCTCTTTCAGTGGGCTGGTGAAGCGGTACCGTCTGATGCAGTCGCGTTCCTGCATGGTTGCAAGGTCTGGGAACGGTCGATGGATAGCTGGTGCCCTGCAGTACAGAGATGCACAAAGGAAGATTGTCAGTTCATCCACCCATGTGGCCATGACCAGGCTCAATCGCACATGGTAGATCATGACATTACACAATGTACTAAGGTGTGTGCTGTTGTGTCACCTACATGACCACCACCTCACATCTCAATTCCACATGTCCACATGAGTCCCATGTAGTGCAATGGCCAATCATCTGGCTGTGTCACCGAACCTATGTACTGCTGCAACGTTCCAAACACACACCACAGTGACTAGTGAGGCCAGATGTCTCCAAGGCATCACAGATCTTTGCCATGCAGAAACCCAGGGTCCCTGTATTGCCACATCGACACTGGCATGGACATATTGTATCACGTACACACCACAAGGCAAGCGTAAGTCCCACAGGTAGTGGCCACTGTTGTTCCTGCCAGCCCTACATGTACGTCTCTTAGACACACACACACCATCAAGGTTGATGCATACACCACATGGATGTGGAGACTGCCAACCATTGGGCACATTTGATCAGACACATCTGAGACACAACATGCACACAGACTGTGGGTGCACATCAGTATTGTGGCTACAGGTCTCACTGTGACGTACATGCCATCAGCCCCTGGACTCAGGGTGTATGTGACATGCCCCAAACATATCCAACATGAAACTGTGTCCGTGACTCATGCCCATTACTGTACAATTGCACATCACAGTGGTAATGTGCACAACACGCAAAGGATTCCGCCCCCATGTACACGTGCACAGCCTGGGAGTGGCTGCACAAAAGTGCCACCCAACAAACCATATGAGGCCCCCCCCAAACACCAGGGGAATGCAGCCTTACATGCCATGGGACACTGTGTGGCCAATGCATTAGTGTGGTAGGTGTGCACAGGTGTCCCTGGCTAGTAAAGGTGTGTCGCATCCATAGAATAGTCTCACCAATGAGGTCCGACGAGGGTGACAATGCGTACGCATTGCACGGTTCATGACCGAGCCATGCGTACGCTTTGTTATTGAATGCAATGAGGTCCGACACGGGTGACAATGCGTACGCATTGCACGGTTCATGACCGAGCTATGCGTATGCTTTGTCATTGAATGCAATGAGGTCCGACGTGGGTGACAATGTGTACGCATTGCACGGTTCATGACCGAGCCGTGCGTACGCTTTGTCATTGAATGCAATGAGATCCGACACGGGTGACAATGCGTACGCATTGCACGGTTCATGACCGAGCCGTGCGTACGCTTTGTCATTGAATGCAATGAGGTCCGATGCGGGTGACAATGCGTGCGTATTGCACGGTTCATGACCGAGCCGTGCGTACGCTTTGTCATTGAATGCAATGAGGTCCGACGCGGATGACAATGCCTACGCATTGCACAGTTCATGACCGAGCCATGCGTACGCTTTGTCATTGAATGCTATGAGGTCCGACGCGGGTGACTATCATGCAAACGCGTTGGGCAGGCATGGTCCGAGACAGGCGTACGCCTTGGCCATTGAATCGTATGTAGACGGGTGCATGTGTATTTTTACGTGTTGTACAGTCAGTTGAACGAGCCGGGCGCACCCATTAGCTCCGGACTGCCATGGAGACGGATGCGGTTTCAAAACTTGTACGAGTTGTGCACTGGAAATTCAGTTGGATGCCTACAACAATGTTGCAATTTCAAGTGTTTCATGAAGGTGAAGATTTGAATGATGAGGAAGGCGTGTACGAGTCTTACATTTAAATGGATTGGCCAGATTCATAGAATGCAACCGTGTTGGACCTATCACTTTAGACACATGGCACAGCTTCTGCCCTCTGAAGCCCAGATATAAGGCTGGCTGGCCCCCAGGGAGCTCACTTGCCTGCCCTACATGCTACTGGACCACATCCCTGCTATCACTGCTGCTGTCTCTGCATCCTCTGGCTCCTGCTATGGCACGTACTCTGGAGAGGGCCCCAGCCTTCACTGAGGAGGAGAACCAGGCCCTGCTGGACGGGCTCCTTCCACAGTACAGCAAGCTCTATGGGAAACCGGGGGAGCAGGTGAGTGTGCAGTCCACTGCCTTCCTAATTATGCATGTTGTCTGATTAGCAGGACTAGCAGTGTGTACACCAGAGGCAAGCATTCTCACTGACTACTTTCATGACCCAAAGTGTGTAGGCACATGTAATGAACAGGTGTCCTGCTGCTAAAGTACATTGGTGCAAGCTTAAACTATCAAGGCATTGTTAACATGTCAGACATGCAGGTGATTTTTCCTGCCCCATGGTTGCACTACCTGTGTAAATCATTTCCCTTTGTGATGATGACATATATATCAAAATGTGTGCTGCACAAATCTGGGGCATGTGTGTTAATGTACTTTTCACTTTGCCATCCTCACAGGTTGATGCCCACCAGAAGCAGGAGATCTGGCTGACCATCCACCGGGCTGTTCGTTCTGTGGGGGTCTACAAGCGCCAAATCCGCAACTGCCAGAAGAGATGGCAGGACCCTCTGGGCTGGACCAGGAGGATCGCTAGAGTCCAGCTGAAGCTGTCACTTCCGCGCAGGAGGGGCGGACACCGGACCCTGACCCTCCACATGCTCCGGATCCTGGTGGTGGTCTTCCCAAACCTGGATAGGCAGCTGAAGGCCAGACAGCAGCAGGAAGAGGGTAAGTCCATGCCTAATCTGTGTACTATGTCTGACATGCCAATTGCAGTCTTTTGACCTGGTCACACTTCCACATTACGCAGGTCTTGTAGTCCAATACTCAGGTCCCTCAATTGTGTGATGCACTCTCCTCATCTGTTCTACAGGTGTAGCCCCTACAGTCTGTTGCTTGTGTCACTGGGGCCCTCTTTCCCTGCAGTCAGCTATGCTTCATCTACCGGACAGCATCTGTTCCCGTGACTCTGGTGTGTGTTTCATGGGTGGGTCAATTGTTTACGCAATGCCTGAGATCTGACATGTGATCTGTGTGTGCCCTTGAGATGTGTTCCAATTGCTGGTCTCACTCGTCACATGTGGCTGGGGTATTCCAAACAACCCCTAGTAAAAATTGAATTAGAAAGATGTTGGCCACATGAAGTATCTATCAAAAAGAATAAACCCTTTTTTATACCATGGGGGGATTCAATAAAGATATGCAAAATTAGACTGCAAATGTGAATAACAACTATGCGGTCCAGGTTAGGGACCCCCAATTGGATAGTGAGTGAGTTTGTTACAGGTTTCATTGGATTGAAAGCATAAAACCCGCTTTGGTTATCAGCATTTAATAAATAGCCTTAGAAGTGGATATTGAGAGTATGTACGGACCCGGTCTTTGAAATTTATAAACTAGTGATATTTTCTTTTAAACCTTAGGAACTGGTTTCTGCTTGAATTAAATAAATAGCGTGAGAACAACCGGTATCGTGGGAAATAATTGAAACGAACCGAACTTCTTCGTAACCAATGGGAAGGTTAAGAAAGAAATAAACACACACTATTGTTTTTATGGTGAGTTAATCCATTTCCAAATAGAATTCTTAGTAACCAGGGTTCTATTATTACATGGATATTAATATTAGTCCATATACACTTTGCCCCAACAGGATCTATGGATTATGAAACGTTCTCTATGAATGGCTATGTATAATATTGATGAGCAATTTTAGAAGATACACGTGCAAGATTAGGGTGAGTGGCCCTCAACAATTTAAAATCAAAAGTAAATAATAATTAAGACATGATACAAAAAGACAAAATTAAAAAATTGTAAATATTTATATATTTTGTATCTGATTGGAAAATTAGGAGGAAGTGAATTGATACGCCACTCAGGTCATTTAAGGATAACGACCACGTAGTTCCATCTCTGTGTAAGTATATGCACAAAACATAATATGGGTTAATATAAGATATTTCACCATTATGTCCACGGTGATAAATAAGAAATAAGATTTAGTGGGTTCATTTGACGCTTCAGTGATATATACGCTCCATATGTCTTCTTTGAAATCAATTAAGTAATGCATTCTAAGAGACATTGAATTAAAAATAGTAGTATTTTACTCTGATCGTTATGATTGAACTAATTAACGGGGAGCAGTAGGCAATGCTCCATCAAGTTTTAACAATGTAGCATTCCATCTGAGTGCTTAGTGCAGTTTTTCTGTACTTCTAGAATCAATAATTGGATTATATAAAGTGAAATGTTCTATTTTGTCAAGTCATCCATAATCAAGTATATCAAACCAAAGAAAAGAATTAGAATTATAAGCACACGAATGTAATATAACTGTATGTATTCCCTTTTCTATAGATTGACTGTACATGTTAGTGAGAGCTGTTTTTAAAGTGTTGGTCCTGAAGAAGGTGTTACGTATTATATTTCACACCGAAACGCGTCGACAAGAGGACACAATTGTACTTGTTGTTTTTATATTTCATTTTATTTTTATTTTTTTGACTCTCATTTTAAATGTCTTATTCCATATTTGATCTAATTATGTGCAATTAATGATTAGAATTGTTAATATGAATTATTATGACTTATTGTAACGTTTCTATATGAATGTTGTTTATAAAGATGTTTACCTCAATATATTAAATAATCTTGGATATATTACTGTAATACAGTTTGAAATATAGGAATTTTTAATAAAGTGACAATATACCCTATCTCCATTGTGCTAAAGTCTCTAGACTTCTTGTCTTTGGTTCAGTATACATTGCTTAGAATTTCATGATAGGAGTCATTTGAATAAACCCAAAAGGGAAGTCTTTTAATCTTGAGTATTCCAAACAAACCCATGCAGCAGGGCACTCCAATTTTGGGGTCTCAGGAGTATGTATATCAAATATGTCACACTTGCTTAGCCACCTGACAACTGTCCAGGGCCAAACACTGTTTCATGGAGACCTGGCCAGTCATGGCTCCTCAAGGGCATTTAGAAACACTCTGTAATCCCACTCCTGTGTATCAAATAACAGGTTGTGCTTAGTGACATGTGCCCTCAGGTGTCTGCCTCTGTGTCATTAGGGTGTGGCTTGTTATTAGGTACAACTGGGCTGTCCATGATTCAGAGGGTCAGCATGACATCTGAGATGTGACTGTGTGAGACAAGACCTGTGTGACATATAGGTGTGTGATCATCTGACAGCGCACAATGGTGTATGCAACTGTGTCCTTCATGCAGCTGGGTTACATGCATGGCAGACTGTGATGTGTTAATGTACAGGGAGTTGTGTTTGCAGAGACTCATGTGTCTGATTTGCATGATGTGGGGTCTTCTGGGTCCTGTATATGTTGTTTGCAGGGGATGGGCAAGTGCGCGGGTCATCTGCAGAGTTAGCATTACCCCTGAGCTAGGATTGTCAGTCAGTGCTTATTGTTGTTGTCTGGATGCCCTGCCCCTGTGACAGGAGACAGTGTTGACTGACTTTCTGGGCATCCCAGTGCCATGGCATTTAACTTGCTATGAGTGATCCTGCATTGTGTTCAAGTGTGCACCATGCACCCCATTGTGGCATTGTCCATCAGGCCATGAGAACATCATAGTGTGTGTTGCTGGCATGCAGCACAAGCATGTGAAATGAGTCTCTGCCCATCCCTTCATCCGGACACCTGTACTGAGTCAGTAGCAAGAGATGTGCTGTGTGTATAGTGGCATCCTCCTACATGTTCACTTGCATGTCCAAATGAGGTGTGGGTGGTGCATGTCGGCACATTGGGGTGTTAGCATCCAACATGCAACAGACATATGTGTGCAAGTCAAGGAGGGATATGTGTGCCATGGTTGATGTTGAGAATGTCAATTGGCTTATTCTAAACAGTGTTGGCAATTTGAGCTGTGTTCAGCTGATGATGCCAGGGCTTGCCCTGTGATGTGATGAACTCACTGTGGTGTGTGCAGTCGGTGCAGGTGACTGATGTTGTTCTCTTACTTCCAATTCCTATCCAGATACATCCACGGCCACAGGAGGGGACAGCTCCAAGGACCAGGAGGAGCTACAGAGCCTGACAGGGAAAGAAGGAGAGGAGTCGGGGGGACCCAGTGGCACAGAGGGCGAGTGGAGCCACACAGAGGAGTCGTCAGCACCATCACCCCCAGCTGAGGGCCACCACAGCTCTGAGGATGACTCCCTTGTAGGCGGGTGTCAGCAGCCACCAAACCCCAGCTAGTGAGGCTGTCCCAGCCACTGCCACTACCACCACCACCCTCCCATCGGCTCCCATCCCAGAGGTCCCTGTAGGCTCCTGTGTTCGTAAGCATGTCTCCTTTGTGCCAGGCACCGCACCCCCTGCCCCTGTGTCCCCTGCTGCCCTCAGTGAGGAGTCTTTGGACTTACTTAGACAGATCCATGTAGGGCAGACGTCGATGCTGAAGGTCCTCTATGCACACAAAAGTCTGTTGACACAACTGGTGTCGTTCATGGAGGGCATGTCTGCCCTACAGAGGACCAATCAGTCCATGGCCTCCTCCCTGATGGTAGCAGTGTCCCTCCTCCAACAGTCCCACACCCCTCCTACCCCTGCACCACCCACGATTCCTAGCAGCCTACCTGTCCCAAGCACACAAATACCCAAACCAAGGTCGAGACGTGCACACAAGCAAGCGCAGGGGACTGATATCACACTCACAGGGGCTGGTTTGCAAACACACACGCAGTCATCCACAACCACTCCGCAGTCCTCTGAGACCTCTCCCTCCCAGCCCCCTTCCCTTACATCACCTGCAACTCCTTCCTCTGTGACCTTGGCCTCTTCCCCACCGACCCAGCAGATCCTGATTTCAAGGGGAAAAGGAAGTCTCCACACACAGAGGGGAGTGCCCCTCACACCCAGACACCCTCCCCCTTGCACAGTCAGACTGAGACCCCACCCGCAAGTCCCCCCGGAGCCGGAAGAGCAAGACCCCCCGCCACCACGCAGCTCCAAGGCAAAGTCTCCGTCCTCCATCCCCCAGGCCACCACTCCAGAGGTTCCCCTGCCACTCCCTGCCCCGGGTTCCCCCACCCACAGATACACCATCCCCAAAATGCTATGGCCATCCCCCCTACCACTTGCTCCTTTGCACCTGGTCAGACGGTTAGTGCCACTGATGTGGGGATCGTGTCCCCCCCCTGTCCTGCCGACCTCACCTGCCCCCCATCCTGCTCCAATGGATGCAGGCACTGCAGTGGAGTCCACGACCACCCCATCTGACTTGGGCACTGCAGTGGGGACCCAATCCACTCCATCTGACCTGCCCACTGGAGTTGTGCCGGCACCCACCCCATCTGACTGGTGCCCCACAGTTGTGACAGCACCCACCACTTCAGTCAGCTCCACTGCAGTTGCAAGTGTCTCGTCTACATCCACCACCCCTTCACTGCCTCCTTCTGCTGCGCCCTGATCCTGTCCCTGCAGTGCATGCCCTGCCCCCATGTATGCCCCTCCAAGGGAATGACCCCGGTCCTTAGCAGTGCAGGCAAGCAACGTGTGACAGTTGTCACTCCAGTTCACTCCTTGGCCTTTGGACATGGACTGGCCATTGGCGGACGTTTAACTTTTAATATGCTGAATAAAGCTTTTTGCTTTATCCCTGTGAACTTGATTTAGCTGTACATTATGTTGATGATGTTGAACATGCCCTTGCACCTGTAATGCTTGGTTTCCAATGTAGAATACTGATGTGTTGCTGAGAGGTACTCCATGTGGTCCATGAGATATGTATCCTATTCTGGTGGGCATCCATGTCATCCTTTGCAGCTACCTGGGTGTGTCATGATCAACTATTTGTGGACATCTCTGTGAACATTTCATTTGCATGGTCACATCTCTGGCTTGCACACATGCACATATGATGTGCTTCCCATTGTCCAATTTGTCAATTCCACAAACTTTGTGTGCATCACCACTGGACCTACAGGTGTGGGCATCATTGGTATAGGAGCAACTGGGTCCTCTGTGCAACTTGCTAGACATATGTTTTGAGTATGTGCAGATGACTTAGGGGAGACTCACATACCCAGGCTGTTGTGACCAGAGCCTTCATTGTGTGGTAACTGATGGCTGACTGACCAAGTGTTCTGCAGACATGAGTGAGAGGTGCTGTGAATATGTTTGACACAGCTGGGCTTCCACAGGAGTTGGGTCCCCTCAAGTAAGTGTGTTGTCCCGTGACATAGCCTGGGCCCATGGTGTGTGCTGTATGAGCATGTGTGTGTGTCCACATCCCTGTTCATACACAGGCAGTGTTCCATTGATATGTTCCTGTTGTTGATGCTTGCTGAGTGGTACTGGGTTCATCCCACTACTTTGCCATGGGCTAACAGATGTGTGGGTGCATGACACACTACTGTTAATTGGTGTATCATCATTGGGATTTGTCAGTTCTGAGTGGTGATGATGTTGTCAGACACAGATGGGACACAGTCAGGGTTCCCCAAGGCACTTGTTTATTTGCAAAATCATGTAGTTGTCCCTAGGTGGTACCTTTCAGGGATTGACACATTTGTATGTGTGTGTGACTGCTCCCACTTGTCAGGTTCATGGCTGCAATGTTGGCAGGTGTCAGCATGTGTGCCTTGTGGTTCTCCTTGGCTTATGCATTGTCCTGGGACTGTGGCAGGTATTCTGAAGGTTACGTGAGCTTTGAAGTCATGGCCATGTACCTTATACTGTGCAGTATATCTGTCATTCCCCAGGGTTGTAAACTGTCCTTGTGTGATGTGTCTGTGCACCTTAGTTCCTCCCAACAGTCCTGTGTTTGTGATGGGTGCATGTGCAATGTCACCTGTCCATGTGGGCTTCACAGATGCACATTGTTGCAGTTCAGGGTGTGTGGTGTTGAGGCTGGATTGATGTAAATGTTTGCAGGGATGGTCCCCTAGCTCCCATTTGTCCATGGATGAGGGGCCATGCTGAGTGATTTGTGTTTGTGTATGTGTGATGTACGTTTGTGGAACAGGACATATGTCTAGGTTTCCCAGTTTGTACGACATCTGCCTTTGTCATCACAGTGGAGGTGTCATGCATGCTTGTGTCACCCCAATGTCTGGTCCCTAGGGGTAGTGCTTTTGTGTGTCAGTCTCTTGCTGTGTTAGTTGGTGTTCATTCCAGCTTGTGTCACATGTGTCTTTTGTGCTCCCTCTCATCTCACAATGCCTGATTGCCCACTAAGGGTGTCCCAATGATGGTTTACTTTTGTATGGCACTGTGTCCACATCTGTGTCACTGTGTTTCAGCCCCCTCATGTGTTGTGTAGTTGCCTGGGGATACTGTGACACACACACACACATGCTGTGTCAGATGTGCAGTGTGAGGTTGCCTGTTTGTGTTTGTGCATCTGCATCAGTGCATTGGTATTGCTGTTGTGGGCATTTGTCTGGATGCTGTTTCTGTGATTTTCCCTGCTGTCGCTGTGAGTCATATCACGTTATTGTGCACATTCATCCTGGTTGTTAGGTGCCATTGCTGGCATGGAATGGGAGTTTGTGACCTGACACCTAGAGTCTACACAGGTTGTTTTGATTGGTGTGTCTATTTTCGAGACGTGTGTATGCTTGGTGATGGTCACTTCTGTTCTTGTGTCATTGTACACTGTATGCATTGTCAGCCCCCATGTGTGGTGCTTGTCTGAACATGGCCTAGAGTGTGTTAGGTTTTCACAGCACTGTTAGCCTCACCACAACTCTGTGGGAATGGGACACAACCACTAGTTTGCCCCAGAAGTGTTTAATGTGTTGGGAGCAGGGATCGTACATGCTGTTTGTTATTTGCAGCTTTGACCATGATGACACTTACCTTTTGGTCACTGTGATGAGGGGGGTTTAGACCCCATCACCACAATGCTCAACATCTGCTGCAGTTTGGAAGCCCACACTTAACTTCTGTTCTACTCAGTGATGGGGTGTTCTTTTTACATTGCCACAGTGCTATGGTGATGCTTGCCTTGTGTAGGGCACACTCATTTGTTGGTCACACATGTGCTGTTAGATACATTGTATTTTCGAAGTCATAATCACTGTTGTGGGCATTTATCACAGACTACACACTGTTGTCATGATGTTAGGGGGATGCATTTTGCTGACATACCTAATGTTGGAGTATGATGGATGTGTGGCGCATCACCCATCCTATGAGTGGGGGTGGCAGGGGTGATGGGCAACAGGTCCCCTATGAGTGGGGGTGGCAGGGGTGATGGGCAACATAAGCCCTATGGCTGGGGGTGGCAGGGGTGATGGGCAACAGATCCCCTATGAGTGGGGTTGGCACTGGCAGTAGTGATGGGCAACAGTTCCTATGTCTGGGTGTGGCAGGGGTGATGGGCAACAGGTCCCCTGGGGGTGGAGGTGGCAGGGGTGATGGGCAACAGGTCCCCTATGGGTGGGGGTGGCAGTTGTGACGGGCAACAGGTCCCCTATGGGTGGGGGTGGCAGTAGTGATGGGCAACATAAGCCCTATGGCTGGGGGTGGCAGGGGTGATGGGCAACAGGTCCCCTATGAGTGGGGGTGGCAGGGGTGATGGGCAACATTAGCCCTATGGCTGGGGGTGGCAGGGGTGATGGGCAACAGGTCCCCTATGAGTGGGGGTGGCAGTAGTGATGGGCAACAGGTCCCCTAGGGGTGGAGGTAGCAGGGGTGATGAGCAATAGGTCCCCTATGAGTGGGGGTGGCAGGGGTGATGGGCAACATAAGTCCTATGGCTGGGGGTGGAAGGGGTGATGGGCAACAGATCGCCTATGAGTGGGGGTGGCAGTAGTGATGGGCAACAGGTCCCCTAGGGGTGGAGGTAGCAGGGGTGATGAGCAACAGGTCCCCTATGAGTGGGGGTGGCAGGGGGGATGGGCAACATAAGCCCTATGGCTGGGGGTGGCAGTAGTGATGGGCAACAGGTCCCCTGGGGGTGGAGGTGGCAGGGGTGATGGGCAACAGGTCCCCTATGGGTGGGGGTGGCAGTTGTGATGGGCAACAGGTCCCCTATGGGTGGGGGTGGCAGTAGTGATGTGCAACATGCCCCCTAGGGATGGAGGTATCAGAGGTGATGGGCAACATTAGCCCTATGGTTGGGGGTGGCAGGGGTGATGGGCAACATAAGCCCTATGAGTGGGGGTGGCAGGGGTGATGGGGAACATTAGGCCTATGGCTGGGGGTGGCAGGGGTGATGGGCAACAGGTCCCCTATGAGTTGGGGTGGCAGTGGTGCTGGGCAACATAAGCCCTATGAGTGGGGGTGGCAGGAGTGATGGTCAACAGGTCCACTATGAGTGGGGGTGGCAGGGGTAATGGGCAACATTAGCCCTATGGCTGGGGGTGGCAGGGGTGATGGGCAACAGGTCCTCTATGAGTGGGGGTGGCAGTAGAGATGGGCAACATGTCCCCTAGGGGTGAAGGAGGCAGGGGTGATGGGCAACATTAGCCCTATGGCTGGGGGTGGCAGGGGTGATGGGTAACATAAGCCCTATGAGTGGGGGTGGCAGGGGTGATGGGGAACATTAGCCCTATGGCTGGGTGTGGCAGGGGTGATGGTCAACAGTTCCACTATGAGTGGGGGTGGCAGGGGTGATGGGCAACAGGTCCCCTGGGGGTGGAGGTGGCAGGGGTGATGAGCAACAGATCCCCTATGGGTGGGGGTGGCAGTTGTGATGGGCAACAGGTCCCCTATGGGTGGGGGTGGCAGTAGTGATGGGCAACATAAGCCCTATGGCTGGGGGTGGCAGGGGTGATGGGTAACATAAGCCCTATGAGTGGGGGTGGCAGGGGTGATGGGGAACATTAGCCCTATGGCTGGGTGTGGCAGGGGTGATGGTCAACAGGTCCACTATGGGGGTGGCAGGGGTGATGGGCAACATTAGCCCTATAGCTGGGGGTGGCAGGGGTGATGGGCAAAAGGTCCCCTATGAGTGGGGGTGGCAGTAGTGATGGGCAACAGGTCCCCTAGGGGTGGAGGTGGCAGGGGTTATGGGCAACATTAGCCCTATGGCTGGGGGTGGCAGGGGTGCTGGGCAACATAAGCCCTATGAGTAGGGGTTGCAGGAGTGATGGTCAACAGGTCCACTAAGAGTGGGGGTGGCAGGGGTGATGGGCAACATAAGCCCTATGAGTGGGGGTGGTAGTGGTGCTGGCCATACAACCCCTATGGTGGCCTGTTGTTAGTGGCCAGGATGTGGATCCCCTGTGTGTATGTACCATTCTGCGTGTACGTGTCGTTTGTTTATGTGGTAGGTGTCTGGCTTACCGCCTGCGCCGTCGGCGTCGGTTCCTGATCCGGTCGTAGAGGTAGAGTACTGGTATGACCTGCGCGATGGAATTCATGATGTGTTCGTGTTGTACACGCTGCTTTTTGCTCCATCTTGTACCCGCTGCAAGCTGGTCCGTCTCGTAGCCGTGTATTGAGTTGTGGCGTGAATCGTAGCTGATATGCTTGTTTTCCGGATGCTGTGACGTCCCGTACGTGGCGATCCGTCCTGCGCGTAGGAAGTACGCATCGTACTCGTCATGCCGGAAACTGCTATGGATACTGCTTCCGGGCGACTTGGTTCAGTGTTAGGAGTTTCGGCTCGGACGGAGAATGGAGCTTGAATCACAGCCTACGTGTCGGTCGTGTTTTTGGCAGGTATGCGCATCGTACTTCCTCTGCAGGACGGACCGGTCACACGTTAAGGCTACGGACAGCTCTCGGAGAGCTGTCCGACCCTGTATCGGAATCGACCCCTTGGTAGTTACAAATAATGTCTATGTAATGTCTATGTTTGTGTCGATATAAAATTCTGGAATGACCACAACTTGTATACAAATTCTGAGTATATATGAACAGTGTGGTCCTTTGGTATTGTATGAAGTACATATTTAATTGTGTGCTTGAGTATGAGCAGATGGTTTAAGATGTTGTAAGGAATTTTCCATGTAACATAAAATGAACTGAGCAGACACGTTGTGGAAATATAACACAATTTTGATTGATTGAAATCTAAATGAACTTGGTATATATTTTGCAATTTGGATATAGTTGATGACTCTTTCATATGCAGTGAAAAGATCCTATATTTCCCAGAATCAAAGGAATAGAAAACCGATATCTGGAGATACTGTAGCGGATAATTATATGACACATGAATAGATTATTTGTGATAAGGAAATTTAGTATAGATAAGCCTGTCTCGGAACACCTTTCCCTGGTCATGAATCAGAACCAGGACATGTGTGCATGATTGTGGTAAAAAAAAAAAAAAGACTCAGCTAACATTTGTCACATTTCATAGCCAGCCTTCCTGTCATACAGGAGAAGCATGTACCTGCCTGCATTTGTAGTATGCATTGGCTTCCATAATTCATGTGAGTGGAGGAATGGGGGCCTGCTGATGAAAACAGTTCCACCACATCATTGATTTCATCCAAAGGAGAGGCACTGACATGCATTCTAGAAATTTCACCCAATGAATTACATTTCTTCCCTTAAGTTAGTGGTAGAAATTTAGGACAAAATATACTAAGGTTTTTAGATTTCAAAAACCCTTAAGTTGGGGGTGGTCACCCTTTCACAAAAGCTATGGTATCTCATTTTGACCCCTTCCCTCTTGTGAATGAAAACAAATTGTTTATCAGAAGGTAGCAGTACAAATGACTAGTGGAAGCTCTCAAATATACTTTTCAAAACAAGGAACATTTTTTTTAAAAGTGATCACTGACATGGCGGTGGGAAGACTATATCAGGCCACCATCCTGGCCACTAATCAGAGTCAGTCACAATTTGTGGCCTAACTCATGAATATTAATGAGGTAGGCACGTTTGTGACCCACTTTGATTCCTAATTTTGTAAGCTGACCTATTTGTCCATAAATTAGTACACAAAATAATGTAATGGTTAAAAAAGTTTGATACACAAGTTGTGACCACTTTTTGCAATTAACCTTTGAGTAAATGTTGACCACACGTCTGAACACCAATTGCACACAGCTTATAAGAGCAATATAGTGTGGTTTGCTTTCATTTCTGTCCCCTATCAACATTGTGAATTGTCCTGCATTAACACAAGAGTGCCATAGAGGAAAATAATGTAAAAAATTCATACTTATGTATCTGGAATTAGGCAAGATTTGCATCTGAAAAAAAAATAATGAAAATAGTTTAGAACCAGCGATTTAAAAACTTTGAAAATAGTTCAAGTGTTTGGCATATCTTATTTCTGCAAGTTAAGGAGAGAGATGCTCGGAACAACATTAGTGTTATTTTAAATTCTCAAGGACAGGAAATTACTGGGAAGAGTCATATCATTAAAACATTCCATTCTTATTATGTAGAATTAAACTGTCGTACGGTGGCAAAATCACAGGATCCCATTTTTAAATGTCTAAAACCAGTCATTACAAGAATAGCGGAAAATATTCAATTATTCTCTTATAGGGTCTCCAGAGGTAAAGGGAGTGATTTCATCATTTCTGATGGGTAAAGCGCAGAGACTAGAAGCAATACCATCAGAATTTTATGAGATATTTTCACATATCCTTTTGCCATTTCTTGTATTTCTATTTCAATAGTTCTACAATGGACACACAATGCCTTCCATATGCGATGAATCATTCATATCTATATAGCAAAAAAAGGAAGGGTCCCAAGCTGTGTTCTTCATATCAACCTGTTTCTCTAGTTAACTGTGACTCCAAGACTTACTCTAAAGTTCTAGCGAATTGCTTGATCTCACGGATCAGAAAATAGGTTGATCCCCTGCAACATCGGCTTGTTTCATCCAGGGACACTCACATTCCAACTCAGCAACAGCTGTATTTGATGTTGATGTTGTAACAGAACAAGCCTCCAGGATGATTCTGTTGGATTCAGAAAAAGTGTTTGATTCGATCTTTTGGCCATATTTGTCGACCACTTTCAAAGAATGGACTTTGGTTCAAAATATCTTGCCAGGAAAAAATCTATAGGCAGCCCTTTTTGCTTAAATGATATGTAAGTGTCGTATTTAGTAATACATGCACAAAGAGGGCACCTTAGAGGGCCCCCTGAAAATCTACCAGTTACTGGTATGGTGTCTTACTGGTTTCGCCAGCCTGTCACCAAAGATGGATTTCTGTCCCCCAAGGGTGAGGGCCTTTGGTCTCAGTGGGGCCATAAACCAAGCCAGCTCGGGCAGAGTGTGCTTTGCACCCCCTGCCCACAGGATGACCTGTGGATTAGCATTCCAGGGCTGGGGAGCTTCAAAGAGGCCCACCGCATTTGGTATGCAAATCTGGCTTCTCTCACAATAAAGGAAACCAAGCCCCTTTGTCCAGAGCATTTGGTGGTAAAAAAGCTAGGCAAGACAGGAGTGTTCACCCTCAGGTGAGTACCACCCCTGAACTAGGCCAAAAAGCGTCGTTGAGCATCGCAAGAGATCAGCCACCCGTTGATTGAGGCTGACTGGATGCCCCAGGTCAAGCCTGCAGCCTCTTTTCCGACTGACCGATCTCCATAGACTTGACTTGGGCACCTGTAAGGCACATTTGCACCCGCTGTCCCAGTGCTGCATGAAGTGAACTGTTGATGCTACCCTGGTTCTTGTCCCTTACTCACTCTAAGTCCAGAAGATTGGGCCTGGAAGCCGCTGTTAAGAGCCCAAATGCATTACATGTTTTTCTTCCAGAGGTTAACATTACCATGAAGTGTTTCAGCTATGATTTAAAGTATCAAAATCACCCAACATTGAAAACCACGCCTCTGCATCTGGACGCCCCAGTGCCTCCCGAGATGACCTGTTGGTGCCGCCTTGGACCTTGCCCCACTCACCTTAAGACCCAGGGAAGGGTTCCATAAGTCGTTGTTAAGTGACCGTATGCAGTCTGCAGCCTCTTTTCCGACTGACCGATCTCCATAGACTTGACTTGGGCACCTGGAAGGCACATTTGCACCCGGCTGTCCCAGTGCTGCATGAAGTGAACTGTTGATGCTACCCTGGTTCTTGTCCCTTACTCACTCTAAGTCCAGAAGATTGGGCCTGGAAGCCGCTGTTAAGAGCCCAAATGCATTACATGTTTTTCTTCCAGAGGTTAACATTACCATGAAGTGTTTCAGCTATGATTTAAAGTATCAAAATCACCCAACATTGAAAACCACGCCTCTGCATCTGGACGCCCCAGTGCCTCCCGAGGTGACCTGTTGGTGCCGCCTTGGACCTTGCCCCACTCACCTTAAGACCCAGGGAAGGGTTCCATAAGTCGTTGTTAAGTGACCGTATGCAGTGTATGTTTTCTTCTTAAGTTAACATTGCCGCAAAGTGATTAAATTACACTTTAAAGTATCAAAAACCTATTTTCTTCAAACCTGCTATTTTAAAAAGTACTTACCTGATTTTGATGATCTTGGTGCCTAAAGTTATATAAATATAACTATTATTTTTATAAATTGGCTGTGTGTGTGTGCAGCAGATGCCTAACACTCCTCTCTGATAAGCCTAAGCTAACACTACCGCCCTAGAAGAGTACATTGGGACTGCTAGAGCAAGCTCCTGTCCACTAGTAAGGGAATTCCTGGACTTTTTGCACAGCATATTTCTTTTTGGCATACCATATAAAGAGTCAGCTTCCTACAATATAATTTTAAGCTTTACATGTCCAGGTAGTGACAAACAGCTACATTAGTTTTGCATTGCTGTGAGTTCAACTCCCCTCATAGGCTAGCACTGGGAATGGTAGTTTTTCATGTTTCATATCTTTGGAATGGTAATGATCAATCAATCAATCAATCACGACATTTGTAAAGCGCACTACATACCCGTGAGGGTCTCAAGGCGCTGGGGGGGAGGGAGGGGGGAGGTGCTGCTATTGCTACTGATCGCAGAGCCAGGTCTTGAGATGTCGTCTGAAGGCTTGCAGGTCCTGGGTCTGACGCAGGTCTGTAGGGAGAGTGTTCCAGGTCTTGGCGGTGAGGTAGGAGAAGGATCTGCTGCCGGCGGTGGTTTTCCGGATGCGTGGAACTGTGGCGAGGTTGGCAGAGCGGAGGCTGCGGGCGGGGGTGTAAAAGCTGAGTCGGTCGTTGAGGTATGCTGGTCCGGCGTTGTGTAGGGCTTTGTGTGCGTGGATGAGGAGTTTGAAGGAGATTCTCTTGTTGACGGGGAGCCAGTGCAGGCCTCTCAGGTGGGGTATGATGTGGCTGCGTCGGGGGACGTCGAGGATCAGTCGTGCTGAGGCATTCTGGATGCGTTGCAGCCGTCTCAGGAGCTTGGTTGTTGTTCCTGCGTAAAGGGCATTGCCGTAGTCCAGTCTGCTGGCGACGAGGGCCTGGGTGACGGTTTTTCTCGTGTCGGAGGGGATCCATTTGAAGATCTTCTTTACTGGTAAAGTCAGATTTAACATTACTATTTTAGAAATGCCACTTTTTGAAAGTGGACATTTCTCTGCTCCTACTCCACTTTGTGACTTACAGTCTGTCTCTAATACAGTTCTGGGCTAGGTGTCAGTTCACCTTAATGCATTACTTTTAGACAGCCACAAACACAGGAAGAGCTGTGTGTGATTGAGCATCCATCTGCATTCTGGTGGGTCTTCCTGGGCAGATGGGAGGCATGGGCTCAAACTTACATTTCAAAGGGTAGTAGCCTGTCCCTCAAAAAGCCCTGATTACACCCCCAACCAACTGGTAGTCTGGATCCAGGTCTGGGCTGAAAGGGACACTTGTGCACTTCAAAACCCCGCTTTGAAGTTTCCCCCACATCATAGGCACATTTGGATATAACTACCGGGTCTCTGATGCCATCAAAGGAGACAGTTCTGGATCTTGGACTGAAACTCTGCCAGAAAGACAGCGATGCTGCCCAAAGGACCAAAGGACTCATCTGGACTACTTTTCTGTGTGTTGCCCATCTGCCTGCTGCTCCCTTACTCTGTGGAAGGAGAGCTGAGCTCTGCCTTATCCCCAAAAGTGAACTATAAGGGTGTGTCATCTTGTCCCCTGTTCTCTCCCAAGTCGCATGGACATCAAAGACCTCATGCTTCGTCTCAGCCCCTGCACCACTCCATGCATGTCAGCACGCGCAATGAAATTAGCTTTATTTATTTATTTATTAACTGAACGCCGTTCGGCCTTCTGCCGGAGTTTACTACCCCCACTCTGCCCCACCCCTGCATCGCCCACCGCCCGCAGCACTTCCACGAGGAGCTGCCACTGCAACTTAGGTACAATCAGGGAAAGTGTTGGACTTTAGAGGGGTTAGATTTAGTCTTCCTACTCAACCTAAGCAACAGTAGAGAACGTGTTGGAATTTGGTGGGGTTAGATTTACTATTCCCAATCCACAGTAAGCAAAAGCAGTGAAAGTGTTGGACCTTGGAAGGGTTACATATACAATTTCAGTTCCTAGTCATTTAAATTAACACCATTTAAATGGCTAACAACATAAAAAACATAAAACGAATTCAAAATATATACATTGCAAATAAATAATATTGAATGCAATTGGAAATAAATTCATACAAAAACAATTACATAATGTAAAAAATGAAATACATATAGTGACACTTGACCCGGCTCGCAGGTCAGGTCGCTTCCCTTGCCGCACAGCTCCTCCTGTGCGCCCGTAACTCCTGCCCCGCTGCCGCCGCTACTGTGAGCTCGCCACTGGTGCGCTCCTGCATTGTGGTCTGTCGACTGTGCCATTACTGTCACTGTATTTTATTTCTGTATTATATTTCTGCTACCAATTGTGCTTTGTTTTGTGCAATATTAATTTTTCGATAATTTAATTGCCAGTTTATAATTTAGTAGCTGGTGGATGAGTTTGTATGGCAATAGAGTGGTAAGTAATTAAATGCTTACATTTGAGGGTTTGTTATTCTTTATGGTAATTAAATGTATAATGGGTAATTAGTTATGTAAATTGCTTAAATGGTTATTTGTTATTTCAAATATTTGTTGTATTTTAATTTAATTGTTTATGTGTTGATGTCTATTCATTAATTGTATTGTATTCATTGTATTGTATTCATTAATTTACTTTTTTTAATTAATTTTGTATTTATTTTATATTTATTTGTACTTGATTTATTTAACCAAAATTTGAATGTTATTTGATTATTTATAATTTACGTTAAAGGTTCTTTTTTTGGGTTGTATGTAGGGGAGTGTATTTATTTTTTAAATGTATTTCATTTTTTACATTTATGGATAAAAATTGCCTGCCACTAATTGTCAAGATAATGATAAATGGATCTTATATGTGGAAAGGCCCAGGCTGCAGGAGTCCAGGCAGTGCAAGATAGTCCGAGCAACGTGTGCTTCTAAAAAAAACTCTCTTCCTGCAAAGAGTAGAAATGAGGGCCAACAGCATAACACAATGTGAAACAAAGTGAAATAGCACGGTTATGTTGTATCTCTATAGAAACTATGAGACACAACAGTGTGCAAAAACTTCCCCAGAGGGCAAAAAAAATGACATCTGTATATCTAGAGCAGACACGAGGCACCAAGCATTGTACACCCAGTGATGCCTCCATTCCTCTTGACTGTTGAAACTGCAAAAACTGTGAGGCATGACCAGACCCCACATGAGTGACCCAGACGTTGTATCATGGGTGGATAAACAACACCATTAAGGTCATTGTTTTTGAGCCCATCTCTATTAAGGAATGGAAGAAGGTCAGTGCCCAAGAACGTCAGGTAAAAAAAATCTGAAGCACTGCAGCAACGACATGCTTTAACTTTCACTACTCCAGCACACACCAGTGAAGAGACCAAGGGCCCGATTCACAAAGATTTTGCTACAACTTAACTGACCTACTTCTGAACTCCAGTAGTATCGAGTACTCCTGGTTTGCTCCTGGATTTCAGAAGTAAGGCACGAGTTATATATGACTAGGTCACACCAGCCATTTTAAGTGGAGTTCCCTAGGGAGAGGGGATACTATGTTTTGAATGTACAGTGCGATGTTGTCTTGTTCGCCGAGGAGATGGAGTTAGCTTAGTGGTTTTGAGGACTTCTCATTATTCTTCATTTGTTTTGCTTTCATTGTTTTTTACTCCCTCTCTCTCCCTCTAATTTGAATGTAGCACCCTTCAGATTTTTCTTTTCCTCACTAATAATAATATCAGTGTGCTTAAAAAAATAACAAAATCCTGTTTCTGTGCCACCGTTGTAAGGAGCGCTCTTAGGGTGACCACCTGGCATGGAGGTAAATAATGGATTAGACTGTATAAAATTCAGAACAAAGGGTCAGAATTCAGGGCAAAAATTCAAGACAGAGAGCCCTATGACGATGGGGGTTGGGCGGGTGTCCGACCGCCATTCTCGCGGGATGGTAACCACATAACAAGTAGTTGGAAGCTCCATCCGCCAGATAGCGCTGCAGCCGCCCATGAGGCGGTTCGAAACATGTCCTTTTTAATTGTGGCTTGCGCTGCGGCCCAGAAAATGACAGCAGCACAAGCCACAATAGCAAAGGACATGTTTTTAAACATCCATGAACCATGTGCCAGGCACCAAGTGGTGCCTGGCACACAGTGTATGGATGTTTGACGGGGCACACATGTGCCCCCCTGGCTCTATGGTGGAGGCCCATGGGGCACAGGGCCACTACTAAGGGCCCCCAAAGTCCCTTTCCGGCAGCATTTTCATGGCAGTGGGACTGCCATGAACTGGAAGTTGGAAAGGATATTCTAATCCCTTTGGCGGTGCCTGTGCAGGCATTGCCCCATTGTAGGGATAAGGAATCTGACCATGATCCACATGGCTCCTTGAACCTGTCAGATGCAGTGGTCTTTCCCCCGCCAAACTCGCTCCGACTGCTGGAATGGTAATCTGGTGGTCAGACCGAGGGCATACATGTCGGTGGGACCACCACCGACAGCCTGTCACTGGCAGTCCCATCAACATTGTAATAAGGGCCAAAGGGTCAAAATTCTGGGCACAAGGTCCATTTTATAGACACATCCAAGGAGAGGCCACACCTCTCTACTTTATCAGTGCACTTATTTCTATTTTCAACATAGTAATATTTATTCACTATGGTCTTTATGTGATTGTATCTAAGCATGCTACATTCATGTGGCACATTATGTCCTTGTTCAATAGTACATTAATGCCTTTAAGGACGTTTTCAAGGGCATCCATCCGTCCCAAATTTACTAAATCTTTCTTGGAGAGAAAGCAACATCAACATTTTTATTAGGTGTCTAAATGTTTTAAAACCTATTTGCTAGAGAGAGCGGACAGCAGCAAATCAGCGAGAGTCTCACTGTGGAGTGTGCTAGGGGACGTGGCAGCTCGAGCACTGGTCGCAGCAGCGCAATCAGAGCAGGAGGCCAATGGGACCCGAGAGGGGCGGAGGTACCAAGACCGAAGCATGATAAGGTAGCTGTGAGCAGGGGGTGACAACCAGGCATCAACAGGAGCAATCACGGCAATCATGGAATGGTTCTGGCTCTGGAAGACTACGGGATGCTGAGGGGGCCAGGGCACGTCACCTGTAGCCCTCCTGCAGCCTGCTCACTCACCTCATTTCACCAAGGCTAACACCTCCTCACATCTCCTCAGCCCGCTGGCCAGCTGTACAGCCAAGCTCTCCCACACATGTACTGCAAGCAACAAAAACAAGAACCTCAACTGCTACTGTTGTGACCCACAACTGTTTGTGCCAGATTGCACCCACTAGAGTAACAAAACGTGAGGGAGCTTCCCTGCAAACTCCATCGAGGGCCCCCCTCTGGACTCAGTCAGGAGCTGTCATTCCAGGATACTGTGCCGAGGGGGCCTGCAAGAGCTCAGGCCCCACCTCATCACAGGGGCTGTCAGGGCCTTTGTTACGCCACTGATTGCACCACTTTTCAAATATGACCAAGCACGGCATTGCAGAACGTGCACAAGCTACAGGCCAGATAAAAGGCTGAAGCCACTGACAGCTGAGAGCAGGGTGTGCTCAGGGCAGAGACGGATTTAGAGTGATGGTCACCCATTAGGGGGCTGCTGACAGTGTGGCAGTGTGGGGCAGCAGAAGTGGCCAAGCCAGGTCTTAGTGCAGCTTGTGTCCCTACTAACTCCCCTTACCTCCCTATACTCCCATTGCACCCCTTAGCCGCTCCTACTCTCCTTCAATGCAGCCTTTGACTGGTGGCACTTCATCGACACTCCATCAACAAGAAATGCATGCTCATGCCCCCACCCCCAGCAACATCCTACCTACGTGGGAAGGGAGTGGAAACGCCGTCCAACAAAAAGTTAACTATGTCAACAACAAGGTAACTCACCTGGTCAATGTGCAAGAGGTGGGCGCTCGTGCCCCCTACACCAAGAAAGGAGTGGTGTGGCGGCACCGTCCAACCAAGGCTAACCGACCAGGTCAACCAGGTCAGCTAGATCAAGGAAGCAACTGCAGCATAAAAAGCCTTGATTGCGGCAAAGGACAAGTATGTATCACTGACAGAATATTTAAGGTCAGAATATTGAATATCGGAGCAAGAATATCGAAGTCAAGAATATCGAAATCCTATCTACATTATGGTAAGTACAAAAATATCGATAAAAAAAATTGATAAAAAAATATCGCTGCTAAAAATTACGTTTTTTATTTACGTAAAAAAAATAATGTCAAATAAAGCAAATAATACATATAATTAAAATAAACATCGTTAAAGATATTTCAAAATGTTTAAAAATTATAAGTAATATATATATATAATGTAAATATAAATTAAACATATATATAATATATACTTATTTATTAATATTTTTTAATAATTATTTTCATAACTTAAAACAATAATATAAATACAATTTAAATAAAAATATAAAACACATTTAATGTTTTTAAATTCTTTTATATATTTTTAAAATTAATTATATACTACATTAACTAAAATAAAAAAAAAATATTAGATAGCGGAGGGAACAAATTACACTTCCAACTCCAAACAGAGCAACAGTAGGGAAAGTGTTGGATAGCGTCGGGGTTAAAATTACTATTCCCACTCCAGGGAGTGCAACAGTAGGGAAAGTGTTGGATAGCGTAGGGGTAAACATTACTATTTTCACTGCAGTGAGTGCAACAGTAGAGAAAGTGTTGGATATCGTAGGGGTTAAAATTACTATTCGCACTCCAGTGAGTGCAACAGCAGGGAAAGGGTTGGATAGCGTAGGGGTAACAATTAATATTCCCACTCCAGTGAGTGCAACAGTAGGGAAAGTGTTGGATAGCGTAGGGGTTAAAATGACTATTCCCACTCCAGTGAGTGCAACAGTAGGGAAAGTGTTGGATAGCTTGGGGGTAAAAATTACTATTCCCACTCCAGTGAGTGCAACAGTAGGGAAAGTGTTGGATAGCGTAGAGGTAAAAATTACTATTCCCACTCCAGTGAGTGCAACAGGAGAGAAAGTGTTGGATAGCGTAGGGTTTAAAATTACTATTCCCACTCCAGTGAGTGCAACAGGAGAGAAAGTGTTGGATAGCGTAGGGTTTAAAATTACTATTCCAGCTTCAGTGAGTGCAACAGTGTGGAAAATGTAGGATAGCGTAGGGGAGAAATTAACATACTTATTAATTAAATAATGTTTGTAAAATAAATAACATATTAATAATTAACAAAACAATTAATAATAAAGACCAATAAAATAAAATGTATATTTACTTAAATAACATTAAGTTACTTCCCACCCTATTCCCCAATAAATGCACAACCCGCTACACATATAAAAGAACACAATTAATTTAATGATCAATTAATCAATTAATAATAATTAATTACCAGTGAAAAATTAACAAAAAATTGATAATCAATACCAATTAAAAAAAAGAAAAATGACTTAATTATATTAAATTACTTCCCACCCTATTCCCCTATAAACCCACAACCCACTACACATAAACATATAACACAATTAACTTAATTGTCAATTACTCAATTAATACAAATTAATTATCAATTCATAATAAATTTACAATAAATTAATTAACAATAACAATAAATACAAAATATTAATGCATTAATTATAATTAATATTATGATTGAATGAATCAATTAATAAAATATAATTACCAATAATTTAATAATCGATAACAATAAATAAAAACACATCAATTAATTAATTATAATTAAATTACTTCCCACCCTATTCCCCTATAAACCCACAACCCGCTCTGATACTAAAACGCAAAATTTACATAAATAAAATTACTAATTTCTAAACATTTAATACATATATTTAAAAATAATAAAACTACATTACAAAAAATGTTAAACATACATTTAGAATACATACTAAAATACATAACTGTAGTGAATGGAAAGTCCATGAGACCGGTATATAAAACAGGCTGGATTGATTGAAGCTTAGTTACAAGGTAAGTTCATTAGAAGAAGATAGATGGAAATGTAACCCCACCAGGAGCAGCATCTCTGCCGCTCAGCCTGCATCCACCAACTGACACTCCTCACACAAACAGGCACTTAAACATTCTGTGAGGTCATCAGGCATTCTAAACTCATCCTGGCTGAGCAGCAGGAAAGACACGGCTAGAGAAAGGAATGGCACAAGTCAATTATAATATATCCTCCTTCCTTAGGGAAACAACAATGCAGACGTGACGGAATGAAACAGAAACATCAATGTTTACAATGCATTCTAAAAACTAAACATTTACGGAAGGAAATGGAAACATCAATATATACAATGCATTCTCAAAACTAAACATTTATTTACATTGCATTCTCAAAAATAAAACACATTGGGATTAACACCATCCTCCTTAGGCAAAACTAAAACAAGCATTAATGCCACTAATTGGCATACCACTTAAAACTCGACAATCTGGAAAACATCCAGAAATGGGACACTAGGCTCCCACAACCTCCATGAAATAGGGGACACATCTCCCTAAGATCCAGCACTGGGGCACTTAGCTCCCACAAACTCCACGTAATAAGGAAACACACCTCCCTATGCTCCCGAACTGGGGCACTTAGCTCCCAAAACCACATAAAAACTGAACTGGGACACACAGCTCCCACAACCTCCACGTAATAAGAAAACACACCTCCCTATGATCCCAAACTGGGGCACTTAGCTCCAAAAACCTTTTAAAAACTGAACTGGGGCACACAGCTCCCACAACCTCCACGTAAATGGGGAACACACCTCCCTATGATCCATAAAGGCATTTAGCTCCCAAAACCTCTTTTTAAAAGAACTGAACTGGGGCACACAGCTCCCACAACCTCCACGTAATAGGGAACACACCTCCCTATGATCCAGAACTGGGGCAATTCGCTCCCAAAACCTCTTTTAAAAAACTGAACCTCGGCACACAGCTCCCACAACTTCACACAGCACCTCAAAAACTAAACTGGGGCACTCAGCTACACCACCCCACAACCACCACGCAACAGGGAACACACCTCCCTATGAAGCCAAAACTAGAGCACTTACCGCACCACAACCTACACATAATAAGGACACAACAACTCCCTAATAACAAAACTCACCACCCTTCAACCACCGCATAGTTTCTCTTGAAAAGTCTCAAAGGATCATCCCAGAAGTATTTCAGAGTAAAAAAAATACCTTAGTAAGTCCAAACAAAGTTGAATCGCGTTGAGACCTTGAAATACTTTCAGTCAGCTGATGTGTATCTTGAGTCCAGTGATCCCATCCTCGTCGCCAGTGTATAGAAGTAGGAATTGATTATATATCTTCTTTATTCAAGATATACATTATCCAAGGTCTCATCCACAGGACATCAGGCATCAACTGCCTTCAGGTGTTCATCTCCCCAGTCACCGTGTCATCACATTCTGTTCTACTGTTAACATTCTATTGCAAGACAACCAATTAATAACATTACTATGCATGCCCAGAATTGAAGAATACCACACACCCCCACAAAACAGTATCACAGTAATACAATGAAATAAACAAAAAAAGAAGTCTCTAACTCCGGTGAGCGATCTCTCACCTGAGGTCCTTGTCCAAGGCTTGATATGGCTGTACGCATCCAATGCGGTGTAGCGCAGTGACTTCCTCATGGTTAATGTCCCACAAGTCCTGTGAAATGTAATCCAAGATGTACTGTGTCCTTTGGTCATACACTGCTCCAAAAATAAAAACTGCACAGTTTAAAACACACTTCTGCTGGACACAACAGTGTGGATAAGGACTGAAAGGCTGTACCAGTAAGTTCTTAACGTTGGAAACAACAGCGAAGATGCAAGGGTCTGGTGCAGTCCAACAATCATTGAGCTGAAGTCCTTGCTCGAAAAACACGCCGCAGAAAATTTATATTTCCGATAAAATATCTCTGTCCGCACCAGATGGAAAACAGCTATTCAACTCTCCCACTCTTCCCATGTAAACATGCTGCACCTCCAGTTAAAGCGCAAGTACAGGCAGCAAATATGGTGGCACATCGGAGTGTACGTCGTCAGGTGGCTCACAGCAAATGCGCGCCCCCACGACGTCACAGGACTGCACAACGATGAGGAACAGCTCGCGCACCAAAAGGACTTCACATGAGCATCAAACCATTCTCACCGATCGTGGCGCCACAGCTTGCAGAGGCTTCAACGCGACAAGAACGGTTAGATGCGCACGCCTCCGCCCATTCAAATACGGCACAAAATAACGGCAAACGGCCTGCACCTCTCCCCCCCAAAAAAACTCAAAAGAGAATACAAAATGGGTGTTCCAAGCAGTTTCCGGTGAGAAAGAATTAAGGTTGTAGTGCGGCTGGATGCTGTAACTGGCCAAATCACTTCCTCAAGCAAAGATTCACGACACATTCACGACACGTGTTCACAACCAAAGAAAAGTGACACCACCTCTGTAGTGTGTGTTAGAATACACCGCTAGCCTCTGTGGCAGGAGGAAAAGTCAAACGCACTAGGCAGCAGACCGTCTTGTTGAACAGGCACATTGTGCCGAAGTGCTAAAACAGTTGTATCTCATGGAGCAGGACAGGGACAAGTCTTCCAGGGCAGTAGGATGACAGCAGGCTCCGCAGTAGTAGTAGTCCAAACCAAATTAGCAGGCTGTCCCATGACTGTAGCAAGGACTGCTGGGCAAGAGCAACTCCTCCAAGGCAGTAGGATGGCAGCAATCTCCACAGTAGCTGCATGAAAACCGGCAGTAGAAGGTCAAACGCCCTCGGCTGCATGCTGTCCAGGTGGTAAAGGACACTGGTGGGGCTGAAAAAGGCGTTTCCTTTAAGTTTCAGTTAACGTGTTTCAATTACTTAAGTAGGCTCCTCAGTTCCTTAGCTCCTTTATAGACGGATTTCATTTCTTAACGCGTAGGTTCTTTAAATTGTCGCCAAAATGTAGTGAATGGAAAGTCCATGAGTAAGGTATATAAAACAGGCTGGATTGATTGAAGCTTAGTTACAAGGTGAGTTCATTAGAAGAAGATAGATAGATGGAAATGTAGCCCCACCAGGAGCAGCCTCCTTGCTGCTCAGTCTGCATCCACCAACTGGCACTCAACCATTCCGTGAGGTCATCAGGCATTCTAACAGTCATCCTGGCTGAGCAGCAGGAAAGACACAGCTAGAGAAAGGAATAGCACAAGTCAATTATAACAATAACACTAATATAAATATCAATATAATTAACAACGATATGATTGCTAATGATATTACTTACTACGGGCCTGATTCACAGAACTAACTTAAGACAAAATCCTAAACTTACCACCATTTTGGTATTCACAAAAGGCACTTACTCATTTCGGTATCCACAGAAGTTAGGAGTCCTAACTTTAGGACTCCTAAATGCCTTCTGTGAATACCGAAAGTCTTAAAGTTAGGATTTTTCTCAGTTTAGGAGTAGTTAAGTTAGGACTCCTAACTATAGGACTCCTAAATGCCTTCTGTGAATACCGAAAGTCTTAAAGTTAGGATTTTTCTCAGTTTAGAAGTAGTAAAGTTAGGACTCCTAACTTTAGGACTCCTAAACTGAGAAAAATCCTAACTTTAAGACTTTCGGGGGTCACAGAAGGCATTTAGGAGTCCTAAAGTTAGGACTCCTAACTTCTGTGAATACCAAAATGAGTAAGTGCCTTCTGTGAATACCAAAATGAGTAAGTGCCTTCTGTGAATACCAAAATGGTAGTAAATTTAGGATTTTGTCTTAAGTTAGTTCTGTGAATCGGGCCCTTCGATATTACTTACTTCGATATTACTTACTTCGATATAAAAATACCGATATTACTTACCTTGAGGTCGATATTCTGGTCACCGATAGTCTTGACATCGATATTCTGTCCCTACGATATTTAAAAATCGATATTAGTGTAGGTCGATATAAAAAAGTCGATATTTTGACTTCTCACCGACAAAGACAGCCACAGCCTCCATTGAGTTCAGGGAAAACAAGGGAGCCACCCCAAACTAAAGTTGAGGGGAGGAATTGCAAGAGGAAGTTCCAATTACCCTAAACTCTAACACAAATGCAGCCAGGCTTTCCTCTCATTGAAATTGAATCTGACAAGGAGGACACAATAGGTAGTAACACAGACCAGGATAAAGAAAATGTCAAAAAGTGCAGCACAAGTTAATTTCAACCAAATATGCTGTCAATCTAGATAAATTGAGGTATACTTATGCTCAGAATGAACTGTTAGCTATTAGGATGCGTGTGGGTGAGTGCAAACAACCTAGTCTGTATTGTCTAGAGGGTCCCTCTGGCTGCAAATGCTGTTGCTTCGTTTCCGTCATCCCGGCTAAGATTAGCAGCCCTCCTCTTTGTAACTCTACGACCGTTTTCCATCTCAACTGCCGTTTCCTAGCCAAACATTTTGCTGATGTTCACAACCTCCTGGAAGCTGAGTCCCCAGACGTCCTGTTCCTCACTGAGACCTGGCTCTTGGAGGACATGGTCACGGAGCAAGTACTCGCACTCCCGAATGGCTATACGATTCATACCCTCAACAGCGCAAAGAGAGGCGGGGCATTGCGGTCATTCTTAAAACCGGCTACCCTTGTACTTTTTTAAAGCAACCCGTTGCCGATTGCGAATGTGCCCTTTTTAAAATCACCCTCAATCCCAACTACCCTATGATGGGCTTATTGATCTATCGACCCCCGGGTCCTTCAAGAGTGTTCACAGAAGCTGTCACAGAGACAGTCAGCGCCCTGGCGGTCAATGTTTCAAATTTTACAGTTACAGGAGATCTTCATTTACATCTGGACAATCTCTCTGACCCCGAAGTGACAAACTTCTTGGCCGATCTCGCAGCTTGTCAGCTTGATCAATAAGTCTTAGGTCCTATGCACTCAGCTGGCCACATATTAGATCCTGTTTTAACAAATATACCTTCTCTCACTGTCCTACCCTCTGTCCCGATGGGTTGGTCGGATCATTATCTAGTCCCCATGTCTATTCAGGGCGTCACGCCGCGTGTAATTTAGTGAAAACATTCTCTCTCAAACGTCCCTGGCATGAACTGAATTGAGACCAATTCCAAACCCACCTCGACGCTAACTCTCCAGCTTTCCCGGGCCGACCCCAATGAGGCCAATTTGGTCTTCTCCAACTGGATTATTCAGCCCTTGGATAGCCTAGTTCCAGCCAAGTTGTCCATGAATCGTCAATCCAAATCTAACCCATGGTACAACACTAAATTAGCTGCCTTGCGCAAGAGATATAAAAAGCTGTATAGAACCTGGAGATGGGATTATGATCCAACCTCCAAGGATCTTTACCGGGCTGCCGTAAGGAGATACCACAGGGCCATCCAAGTTGAGCGCACAGCATTCTACGCCGAGCAAATCAGCAAGAGCACTAACCCAGCCAAGAGTATCTTTTCGATAGTCTCAGATTTTAAATCTCAGAAAGACGACGCAGGACCGCTGATCACATCTGATCAGCAGTGTGATGAGCTTGCAGCCTAATTTGTTAGGAAGGTAGAAGACATCTATAAAAGCTTCCCTATGGTCCAGATTGGCCCCCTTGAGACATCCTGCAATCACACTAATGGCACACTAGAGGCTTTTCCCGTATTCCTCAAGATGTATTACTCACACTTTGTTCTAAAGTCAAGTCGGGCTCTCCTGTTGATCCCCTGAAGCCCGACCAATTCCAGACAATTCTACCCACTATCTTACATCCTTTGGAGCAGGTGATCAATAGGTCCCTCGGCGCTGCGGTTGTGCCTATGGCCTGGAAACAGGCCAGGGTAATACTGCTGCTCAAAAAACCTTCCTTAGACCCTAAAAAGCCAGAAAACTTTTGGCCTATCTCCTTACTACCTTGGACTGCGAAGATCACGGAGGCCTATGTTAACTCTCTCCTCACGGAGTATCTCAATTCTAACAACAGGCTCGACCCTTCTCAAAATGATTTTCGCCCCAGCCATAGCCCCGAGTCAGCGCTTTTAGCCGTGACTGAACATCTCTGGAAAGCCTTAGACGCAGGGCAAACGTCGGCACTGATCCTTTTGGATCTTAGTGCTGCATTTGACACGGTGCCTCACGCCATCTGGCTACGTCGCCTGGTGGAGGCGGGAGTCACTGGCTCAGCTTTGAAGTGACTGGCATCTTTCCTCGTGGACAGGATGTTTCAGGTGATAGCTATCCCTTTTGCCTCTAGCACCCTGCCTATAGGTCATGGGGTACCACAGGGCTCCTCCCTGAGCCCTCTGCTTTTTAATCTTTACGTCCAACCTCTGGCTGGAGTTGCCAAGACCAGGGGGCTGACTATGGTCTCCAATGCCGACAACACACAGTTGGTGGTGGCTCTCTCGAGCGACTCTGAGCGGGACGCCATGAAATTTCAGGATGATCTGGTGGCAGTCGCCGAGTGGAAGACTACCACTTGTCTCCAACTGAATGCCAACAAGTCAGAGGTGTTGTTGGTGGGAAAGGACCATGATCGTTGGAATGAGCTCTGGCGGCCAAAGAGCCTAGGCACTGCCATTGCCCCTGCCCCTAAGCTTGCAGTAAAGAAATTAGGGGTTTCGATGGATGTTTCACTCAACTTTCAGACTCAAACTAAAAAGGTGGCGGTAACCTGCTTGGTATTGTTGCATGGGCTCAAACCCACCCTAGGCTTCTTTGATGCCCCTACCAGGCAGATTATCATCCAGGCTCTGATAATGTCTAGACTTAACTACGCCAGTTCAGTATCTGGAAGAGAATAAGTCTGAAATACAGCGGCTACAGAGAGTCCAGAATGCGGCCGCAAGATCTCTCCTCGGCCTACGTAGAGCTTGGTCAGTGTCAAGTGCCATTCGTCGTCTCCACTGGTTGCCTGTGGCTAGGTGAATCGAGTTCAAGGCACTCTGTACAGCCTTTAAAATCCTGAAACTGGCATCTCCGAAAATCCTGACCGGCCTACTTCTACCCTACACCCCCACTCGCCAGCTCTGTTCCATGGGACAATGCCTGGTAGTGGTCCCCCGAGTGAGGAGGGTTCGTGCCGGAGGTAGTTCCTTTCGGAACAGAGCTGCCATCCTTTGGAACTCATTGCCGGCCCACATTCAGGGGCTTACTAACTACCTTGAATTCAGGAAAGCCATTAAAACTCTTCTCTTCTCCACTCCGTAGGCCTTCCTGAGCCCTTTCCGAGCGCGGTCGCCTCTCTGTTGTTCAGCGCCGGGACGCCTCTTTGCTGGTGCAGCTGTGGCGCTATATAAAAACTCCTAACATAACATAACATGTATTTGAAATTTTGCATCCTAAAAGATGCAAGTTCAGCTCTCTTTTCAAGCAATAGTGGGATTCTAGGCCTCCAGTTCCCTCTTCAACTGCTAGATGCTGGCAGTCAAGCAAAGTAAGACAGCTACTGGACGCTAAGGCAGATAGAGGACCAAGCATAGAAATTGTGCTGCCCCCAGCCAGGCAGCACCAAGACAAGCTGGTTTCTCGGTTTATGCTGATGTTATTGCAACTCATCAGCAGGACTAGGGAGTTGGCATGCTTAGCGGCGTGGCCAACATACCAAATCTTCAGCACGGGGTCCAGTCGCCTATACACCAAGTCCCAAAATGGGCCCTTAAAACTATGCAACAGACAAAGCAACAGGCTGGAAAACTGCCAAATAAACGAGTCTCTAACAATAACCCAGGACCTCTTTGAACTCCAATCCTATCCTCCCCTTGGATTTAAAGACCCAAGTACAACAAACCTCCCAGCTTTCCTCATTGACAAATCGCAACAAGCCATGCCACTCATCCCTTGTGCACCAAGAGCATTAGAAGCGATCTCAATATCATAGGTGGAAGAGCATGACTGCTTTCATATCTAGGTATGCAAGAAAGGGAGGACATGCTAGAATCATATCCTCAAGATGCACTCCCATGCACCAATACTGTAACTAACACACAAATCGGCACAGTTGCTCCCAGCTCAATCAGAGAGGAAAAAGAGACCCGCCCAAGCAGAGATGATCAGCTTAGGGCAGACAGCGCCTGGGCATCACTGCTCAACATCATGCAACTCCTGGTGGAGGCCCTTCAATACCAATCAGATAAAATAGAAGTTCAGCTGACATTACTCAACACCTTGGTAGTCTTCGTCATGGGCATTGACGAGAAGTTAGGGGACATGAACTCAGTGGCGGCTCCTCGTGGTAGTGCTGCGGTGGGGTGAGGCGGGGCGGGGGAGGGCAATGGTGGGGGGTAGTAAACTCCAGCATAAGGCCGAACGGAGTTCAGTTAATAAATAAATAAATAAAACAAATTTCATTGCAGCGCGCGCAATGAAATTAGTTTTATTTATTTATTTACTAACTGAACTCGTTCGGCCTTATGCCGGAGTTTACTACCCCCGCTCTGCCCCTCCCCCGCCCCACAGCACTCTCACGAGAAGCCGCGACACATATCAAGCGTGCTCAGTCTGGATCGATTGATGGGCATTATAGCTATGGGTGTGGCTCAATTGTGGACAAACTATCTTCTCTTCCGTCCCTGCCTAGCAACCTTTGCAAGGATCTCAAAATGGAGGCCATGGGAAATCTGGCCTTAGTGCAGAAGAGGCAGCCCCTGCCCCCTAGCTACCCAGAAATCAGCCCGAGCCGCATCAATAAGCTGCCCACAGCAAACCTCTAACAATTTACAGCAGGAAACAGGTCACTGCAGACAAGCGGGACATTGAACAGCTACAGTCCTTCCAGATTCCGAGACCCTCTCTGTCCCAAGCTCCAAAGGAGATCCTCCTCTAGAAGGTGTCCCGAAAATAAAAACAAATGCAAGGCAAAGACGGCTCAAAAGGAGGAAAGGCCAGAACAAAAAGCTTGCTTCAAAGCATGCAGACATCTATGTATGTATGTATGTATAACACACTTATAAAGCGCTCCTGTCACCCAACGGGCATCCTGGCGCTGTGATCTAACAGATCCTGAAACACAGTCAATACTATATCAGCAAGCTACACTATCCTAGGGAACAGGTGAGTTTTTAGTTCTTTTTTAAAGGAGAGAAGGTCTCCTAAGCATCTCCTGCCAACAGCTCATCCAAAACTGGGAGCAACTGCAAATCAATCCAACAAATCACTAGAGCCATTAGCGGACTTCAGCAAAAAAAAACAACTGAAGGTACCGCTCAGCAGCAAGGACCAGAGACAAAGGCCCGAGGGTCACAGATGTGCCTTTTTTCACTTGAGAGCTATGCTCCATCAATCTCAGGAGGAGACCAGTTCACAGTCCAAAACAAAAATCCTCATATTCAGACCTGTTTATAAATCTAGAGGAAACTGTGATGTTCTAAACAGAGGCAGCGTTTTAGTGCTGCTATTCCACATTCCAACTCTAGCCAATCTATGCTCATCGGATCTTGTTTCCATAGAATTCATCCGCACTGAATCATCGCTGGTGGGTGAAGCTACCAAATCAACCACAAGCGCATCTACAACAAATTCTTGCGGAAAGTTCTGTTGTTGAGAGCTGCGGTATAAACATCGCCCCCTTTTCGAGCTAGGCCATTCGGCACCTCTGCTATTGTTGGGACAGGGTAGAGGGTGAACAGGTTTGAGCACTCCCACCTGCTCCATTTTAAAAGGAGCCCTGAAGCACTCACCGAGGAGGGAGAGGTGAACCACGGAAGCACGGAGGGGTCGCTGGAATGAAACCTCTTTACATTCTCAATCCTGGAAGATGGGGCTGTTGATAAAAGCTGTAAAGATTCCCTCTGCCCGTGCTCTTGGAACGTCAATGGCTTCACCAGCAAAGTCCCAGACCAGGATTTTCCCTCGTATATTAAGGCCTTTGACATCATTCTGATGCAGGAAACCTGGCTAGCAGAACCATATAATCTGCAGGTATACATCAGTTTTTCTACAACTGCAGTCAAGAGGGGAAAATATGGCCTTTTACAGGACGGCCTGGCAACCTCAGCACATTTTTTAAATTCTGACTCACCGGCCATTAACGCAGACAGAATAATCACCTCGCCCCAAAACCGGACACCTGAGATAATAATCATTAATGCTTATATCCACCTGTAACGCAAAGCCATTGCCGCACGACAGCCGGTAGATCAGCTTGCAAAATATTTAAGTGATGGAGGAACTCTAAATATCGCCCTCGCAGGGGACCTGACTCTACATCTGCTGGGTTCCTCATTGAACGACATCGCTCCAACTTCAAACTGGGACATACCGACGCAAGGGTGAAGCACATAAGGCGGTTTAACCAAAATAGGGACAGGCCTCTTGGACGATCTTGATCACCTCAATTTAAGGGCAGGTTTAAAGAAGACAACCCTCTCTGGTGGTATTCTATTACTGCTCCACTTCTTATACAACAATAGACTACACCTTCGTCTCCACTTCTCTGTTTCTATGGGTGGTCTAATTCCACTAGGGAGACAAAGGTGACAGTGACCATCGGCCTCAAGAGACAACTCTACAAGGAAAGTCCTGCCATACATTTAACAAAGTCAGGCACATTCCAAAGACCCAGCAGATCAAGCTAAGGCAACTTAAAAGTACCATAAATAGCACTCTAAGATTTCTTCGACAAAACCCTGAGGATATCTCTTTGTGAGCATCACTAATACAGCACAGAACAACGCTGAAGAAGCTGAAGTAGGCTGCCAATAGAGCACAAGTTTGGGTAAAACAGTTTGCTGACATTAAATATAATGATAGTGCATGATTCTGTAGCATGGGTGGGGCGGGTCTTGGGGCGGGGGCAGGAGAGGAAGAAAAATAAATAAAAAAATTACTTACTTTCGTGCCAGACCGCTGCCTCGCATCATCCTCTTCTGTTCCTGCTTGAAGCAAGAAACACACCCAGGCTCCACTAAGCCAATAACAACGCTGTAATGCATTGTGATTGGTCGGAGAGCCATGGTTCATTGCCCAGACAGGCAGTGGGAGCCTGTGCATGTTCCTCACCAGGCTGTGTACTGCAGCCTGGTGAAGACCATGCAGTGTGCGCATCACTGTTTAGCTGGCCCAAGATGGCTGGCCAACCCGTTATGCTCACTTAGGAGCCAACCACTCCTTCCCTTGTTGGCTGTGCCACAGCCAAGCCCCGCCTAATAAACCTGTCTGACAACGGAAAAATAAAATGATTATAGCATATTGTTATTATCGTTTTATTTTTCCATTTTCCACTGCTTAAAATGCAGTGGGGAGGCGCTCCCCGCCTAAGCGCAGGAGCCGCCACTGGGTCTTGAAACTAGGAAGGGAGGTTATTGTTCCTCACCTGACCTCAATACTTAATGTTGTTATTACATCGGGCAGTACCCCATCTCTTGGAAAACTGAGGTGGTTAAACCCCATTTAAAAAAGCTCTCTCTGGATCCCGCTGAGTTAAAAAACTATCGTCTCATCTCCCTATTACCTGTCCCTGCAAAGATTTTGGAGAAGCACCTGAATTTTTATCTCAGCTCATATTTGGAGGAACATCAGCTGCTCGACGGATCACAGCATGGGTTCAGAAGTGAGCACAGTACTGAGACGGCATTAACCTCTGTACTTAATAACATCCGGTGTCAGGATGATGCAGGTCATACAACACTACTGATCCTACTGGACCTTACGGCGGCTTTCGATACTATTTCTCCTCTAAGACTGGTGGGCAGGCTTAAGGAAATAGGGATCAAGGGCTCTGCCCTGAGCTCGCTCACCTCATTTCTTACGGACCGGTCGTAAAAAGTTAAGATGGGCCAATTCTACTCAGATCCTAATCAGCTGTTCTCTGGAGTCCCTCAGGGATCCTCACTGAGCCTGACCCTTTTTAACATTTATGTTGCCCCCCCTCGTCAGGGCCGTAAGATCTTTTGGGCTGGATGTGCTATCCTCCACTGATGGCACTCTAATTATGGTATCCATTACTAACAGCGTAGAAGCTTCGGCGAAGAATTTTAAAAACTGCATGCAGGCAGTGGCGTCCTGGATGGTAGAGAACTGTCTCAGACTCAATGGGGACAAAACTGATATTTTAATCTTTGGAAATCATCAGGACACCTGGTCAGAGTCCTGGTGGCTGGATACGCTTGGCCCTTGCCCCCGCCCTAGGTTCAGCGCTAAAAACCTTGGTATCATAGTTGACAATTCCTTCTGCCTGGGCCCCCAAATTAGTAGAACGGTTTCCACCTGCTTTGGGATTATTAGGACCCTTAGGAAGATCTCCAAATTTCTCTACTTTTCCTCCTGAAAACATGCAGTTGTGGCCCTTGTGCTGTCCAGATTGGACTATTGTAAAGCCCTCTACTCGGTTATCAACAAGGGACCCATGCATCAGCTAGTGCAGAACGCTGCTGCCAGGTTGGTGATGGGCCTTCCCAAATATCAATCAGTTTTGACTACTATCAGTAAGCTGCACTGGCTCCCTCTTGGCCGGAGAATCCTATTTAAAGTTCTTTGCCTCCCTCACAAGGCTTTCTATAATACTGGGTCGGAAGGCATCAAAAGGCTCTTTCGAAGAGCAGTTAAGATCAACCAGCAAGAATTTGCTGGTAGTTCAGAGTTTCAGGAAAGTAAGATGGGGGGCAGAGCCTTTTTTCTTGCTGCGGCCAAACTCTGGCATTCCCTTCCTTCCTTAATCACTGGACTGGAACCTCATTCTTTCTTCCGTAAAGCCCTGAAGACTACGCTATCGTCTTCTGGCCCCTTTCCACAGCGCCTTGACGCTCTTGGGCAAAGTTTGCGCTTTACAAAGCTAATATTCATTCATTCACACAACAGTTTCTGCGCTTACAAACCTCTACACTTGGCACCTATGGCACTTGAATCCAGAATTGGGCTGCTGGTGTGGAGTCCCTGCAGCAATCAGATGTGAAGCAGCTTCATTTGGCGTCCTGAGTACTTAATGTCACACCTGGCCACGCAAAAGGGGCCTGGGGTCCTGGTCAATATCGTGGCCCCATCTGTAACCAAGCCCTGTTAGTCGGTAAGGGAACCAAACTGTACTTCAGTATTGCGATCTGTTGGGGGTTGAGTTTCGAACCATGCTGTTGTTTTTTCCATATTAGACTTTTAATTATTTTGTATGAAACCAAATTTTATACTTTTTATGTGTGCATCATATTTATTGATTGCACTTATAGTTTTACTGACTGTTTTATATTGCAATGGTTAAGCCACCAGAAAACCCCAAATTAACCTGTGCTGACCCTATGTTAGCTTGGCACAGGGCAGTCAGGCTTAACTTAGAGGCAATGTGTAAAGTATTTGAGCAACACTTCAAACACAGAAGCAGTGAAAATACCACACATAAAGATTCCACACCAGGTTAGAAAAATAGAGCTTAATTTAAATAGCAAAACTAGAGCAGGTGGACAATAATCCAAGAAGTAGGACCAGAGTTATGAATTATTTAAGAATAAACTGTAAAATAGAGCTTAGAAGCATAAAGTACCAAATTGGGATATCTGGTCACACTGGACCAGGTCAAATCCAAAAGTTCAGGCCAACCGTGATGAAAAGCAGGTCCTGTTCACGTGGAGAAGTTCACAAAGAGCAGAAGAGTGTCACTGCTGATATTCATCATGGAGAGAAGAGCAGGCTGGGCGTTGCGGATGGGTGGGCTGGAGCCTTGTGGTGGCCATCCACGCCTGCGTCACGGTTTCACTGCGAACAGGTCTGTTCTCGAAGAGCCCAAAACGTGACTTTAAAAAATTGAGAACCATCCGAAAGGCCCAGAGACTGGAGCAGGATCTCTTGGGGGTTAGGAATGAGTTGTTGTCGAGTCCAGGAGCTGTGGGGAGCCTGTTACATACCTGAGGCACAGATCAGTAGGGCAGCAGACTAGCCGTACGGGTCCCTCTGGGGTCCTAGCATCAAGATGGGTTCTAGGTCCAGTTCTCCCTCCCTAGGAAAGAGGGCAATAGGCCCAAAAAACAAGGCAGCAGCTTGTTCAGACTGGTAGTCACCCAGAGTGGCAGTCCTTTCAGGAGCACAGCAGTCCTTCTTCCTGGCAGAGTATCCACAGGTCAAGAAGTGTGCTGAAGTAGGGGTATCTGAGGTCCAGTTCTTCTACCCAGTGTGCCTTTTAAGTAGGGAGACTTCTAAGAGATGTCTTTGAAGTGCACAGATGCCCTCCCTTCCTGCACTGGTCCCAGACTTACTACGGGGGTATACAGCCCTTTGTGTGTGGACAGCACACAGCCTATTCAGGCGCAAATGAGCCTGTGTCCAGCTCCTCCCTCCCCTCATGCCAGCATGGACCATTAGGTCACACCTAAGCACCTATTGTATGTGGCTGTCTAGGTAGAATACACTAAGTCCAACTGTCACCCAACCCAGACATTTGATCAGAGACAGGCTGCAGACACCAAATGGCTAAGGAAAGAAAATGCCCACTTTCTAAAATGGGCATTTTCAAAATTGTCATTTTAAATCCAACTTCACCATGAGTTAGGATTTTAAATTAGTATTACGGAGACACCAAACTTGAATCAGTCATGTCTTCCCATTTGGAAATGACTCTTATATTATGTAATAAGATAATCCCAATGGCAGATATAGGCCTTCCAGTAGTGAAAAATTAATTTAAGACATGTAAAACAAAAAAGTGCACGCCCTGTGTTTTAAATACATTGCACCCTGCCCTCTGGGCTGTCCAGGGCCTAGCCTAGAGTTGACTTATATGCATTAAAAAGGAAGGTTTGGACCTGCTAAGAGGTTTAACTTGCCAGGTCGACATGGCAGTTTAAAACTGCACACAGGCTGTGCAATGGCAGGCCTGAGATGTTTAAAGGGCTACTAAAGTGGGTGGTACAATCAGTGCTGCAGCTCCCACAGCATTTAATTTACAGGCCCTGGGCACATGTAGTGCACTTTACTAGGGACTTTTAGATAAATTAAATATGCCAATTGTTGATAAGCCAATGTTACCACGTTTTAATGGGCGAGAACAAGCACTTTAGCACTGTTTAGCAGTGGTAAAGTGCACTATCAATCAGGGGTTTGTATAGCGCAACCACTCACCCGTAAGGGTCTCAAGGTGCTAGGGGGAGGGGGCGGTTCCATTGGGTGCTGTGGTCATCTGAAGAGCCAGGTCTTGAGCTATCTCCCGAACTGGAGTGGTGTGAGGCTTTGCCGGAGGGAAGGTAATTTCAGGTCTTGGTTGCGAGGTAGGCGAAGGACCTTCCCCTCGTTCTGGTCTTGTAGATGCATGGCATGGTGGCCAGATAGAGGTCGGCTGATCTGAGGTTTCTCTTGGGTGAGTGGAAAGAGAAGCAGTTGTTTAGGTATGCTGATCCGATGTAGTGGAGGTCCTTGTATGCATGCGTGAGGAACTTGAAGGATATTCATCTGTAGATAAGGAGCCAGTGGAGGTAGGAGTTGTTGGGTGATGTGGTTGTGGAGGGGGATGTCTAGGATCAGTCTGGCTGCAGCGTTCTGGGCAGTCTAGAGCTTCCAAAAGAGTTTTTTGTTAATTCCGGCATAGAGGGCATTGCCAAAGTCCAGTCTGCTAGTGATGAGGGCGTGTGTGACTGTTTCTCTGCATTCGGAGGGGATCTATCTGAACGTTTTCCAGAGTATGCGGAGGGAGTTGAAGCAGGCCGAGGAGACAGCGTTGATCTGGCCATTCATAGTGAGTGATGAGTCCAATATGATGCTGAGGTTTCGTGTGTGGTCTTTCAGGGTGGGGGGTTTCAGAGGGTGGGGGGCCACCAGGTGTCGTCCCATGCTAAGGGGGTGGAGCCAAGGATTAGGACTTCCTTGTTCTCAGAGTTGAGTTTCAGGCAGCTGTTCTTCATCCAGGTGGCAACAGCTTTCATCCCTTCTTGGAAGTTGTGCCAGGTGATGTTGGGTTCCTTGGTGAGGGAGAGGATGAGCTGGGTGTTGCCAGCGTAGGAGACGATGTTGAGCCTGTGGTTTCTGACAATGGTTGCGAGGGGGCCATGTAGATGTTGAAGAGGGTGGGGCAGAGGGATGATCCCTGGGGTACTCCACGTCTGGAAATATTTTGGGTCTGAGAGGTAGGGCAAGAGTCTGACTTGCTAAGTTCTGACTGTGAGAAATGAGCATATCCAGTCAAGGGCCTTTCCTCGGATGCCGGCATCATGGAGTCTGGTGGCTAGTGTGCGGTGGGAGACGATGTCGAAGGCAGCTGAGAGGTCCAGGAGGATGAGGGCTGCCATTTGTCCCTGGTCAAGGAGGGCAGGCCTCTCGTCATTGGCGGCAAGTAGGGTGGTCTCAGTACTGTGGTTGCTGCAGATTCCGGATTGGGATATGTCCAGGGATTTGTTGGCTTCTATGAAGTTTGCTAGCTGGGTGTTGACAGCCATTTCGATAACTTTGGCTGCAAATGGAAGCAGTGAGATGGGCCTGCAATTCATCAGGTCTGTCCGGTCTGCAGAGAATTTCTTCAGGAGGGGTTTGACTTTGGTGTGTTTCCAGTTGTAGTGGAATGTCTCGAGGGAGCAGTTGATGGTCTGGCGTAGTTCAGGTGCAATGGCCATGGCGGCTCTGTGGAAGGTGTGGGGGGACAGAGGTCTGAGGGTGCTCCGGAGTGGATGCTCTTCATGGTCTTTAAGGTGTCCTCTGACATGAGCGGGGCCACGTGAGTAGGGTCTGTTGGTTGGCGTCGCTGGGGGTGGGTATTGAGGCGATGCAGAGGTCCTGGTTGTCGAAGTTGTCGTAGAGCGTCTTAATCTTGAGGTGAAAAAAAGTGAGGAGTCTGTTGCAGAGGTCTTGGGAGGGAAGGATGTCTGTAGTTTCGCTGCCGGGTTTGGCAAATTTCTGGATTATGAAGAAAAGTTATTTGGAGTTGTGGGCATGGTGAAGATTCTGGCTTGGAGGAAGTTCTTCTTTGTGGATTTGATTAGTTGGTGGTGTGCTGTGGTGGCTGCTCTCTAGGCGGTCTGTGTTTCTGGGGTTTTGCAGTTCCTCCATGTCTTTTCGAGACGTTGGCAGGATTGCTTGGATTCTTGGAGTGCAGGGGTGGACCAGCTTGCCAGAGTCCTAAAACCAACAAAAATGAATTCAGCAAAAAAGGGGAGGAGGGCAAAATGGTTGGGTGTGACCCTGCAAAAAGGGTCATATTCTACACTTTGGCAAACATTTTGGGAAACATTAAGGCAAGTGACCTTCAGCTAGTTTAGGTAAGTTGAACAAAAACATCTGGCTCACCTCAATCTTCAGTGGACTTTAAACCTAAACCAATTTAATGAGACAGAGCAGATGGTGTGGGCGACAGTTCACACCTAATGTCAGGATGTGAGGTACCCACAACTACTCTGTAGTCTCACAGCACTAGAATGTGCAACAGGGACTGCATTTATCCCAGATCTGGAAGGCCGATCTACCAATCAAAAACAATTAGAGCAGATTGAAAGTGAGAATAGATTAGAGATCCATAGCAACTGACTGAAAGGTTTGTTACTGAGAAATGAACAAATAAGGAAGAGAAGAACAAGGTGGGGCAATTCCTAAAATCAGAAAAGAAGGCCCCACCATGAGTATCGGAAAGTACTGCACACCTGGAGTTGTCTCAGCAGAGAGGAGAGAAACAGAAGCAGCACTGTCAAGAGGTTGAACAAGCAGCACCCACTCACCCTGACAAATTCTGCCATGCAATGGTCTGCTGGATGTGCTTGTGAAGGGTGAGCAGGGTCCAGATCCTTTGGGAGATTGTGCCCTGGGTAATTGCCTACTCTGTCCATGTCTTAAAATGGTTCTGCAGTCAAGCCAGGTCCGAACTAGGGATCCGGTTCATCATCCAAAAGTACATGTAGAATCTTCAGAATATTTGGGATGTAAATTACGCAAGCAAAAGGTAAGAACATGATAGAGATTTTAAAATGTAAGAAGTATTTCTTTCACATACAGTTTCCCCTTTATATACAATTAGACCCCAGATTGAACTGGGAATCAGTTACCTTTTGATTCCTAGAGATTAATATCTACTATTCCCCCACTGATTTGCAGGAGGGAAATCTGGGTGGAGTGACGCAGTCCCTCTGAGCCCAGTTTGCTTTTTGGTCTTCTCTTCTGCTTTTAGTAATGGGCTGCCTGGCACTAGTGAAGATAGTGGTGCTACCCCGGTTATTGTATTATTTTGCAAACCTTCCCCTGCTCATACCTCATTTCTTCTTCAGACACATCCCACGTCTGATTTGGGACCCAGGCACTGCCAATTAGCTCTGTCCACTCTAAAGCTACCCGTGACTGTGGGTGAATAAGCCCTTCCAGATTTAGAACTATATTATTTAGCTGCACAGCTCCAATGGGTAGCTCGCGGGCAGTCTGGCCATCCCCTGCATGAGACAAGGTTTACCTGTAAAGACCTTAAGGAGGGCTTACTGCGCTACTCATTGTTTCCTACTGACCATTCTACCCAACGCCACCCGGGGTTGTTCCACACAGCTTTCCCTTGCCTTAGTGAAACCTGTAAGTTCACTAACACAAAGAAACCATAAACCCCAGCACTACATTTGCTTGGCCTCCTCAATCACACTGGACTGGTTCACTCAGGATAACTCCAACAGTGGCATGCTGCAGGTCTCTCAAAATTGTGGGATTTGTTTGTTGACCGTGAGCTACTAGATTTCCAAACCCTTATGGCAGACTACAATCTTCACCTGGGTCAATACCTTACTTACGAACACCTTGAAAAACCACTAAATGCCCTACTTCATGTCCGCCACCTAGCACCAACCCCACCCGAGGTGTGCCAGATGCTCTACAACATAGGGATTAGCTTCAAGTTGATGAGATGGGTTTAGAGAGTGTTCCTGCAACCCTCCAAGGCTTCTCACTGATCTAACTGGGAGTCTGACCTGGCCAAACCTCTGCACGATGGGGACTGGGATACGATATTGGAATACCCCCATAAAGCATCTTGCGACTCCTGCTTTAAGTATATTCAATTTAGTATTTTGAACTGAGCCTACCTTACACCTGCCATAGTTAACAAAATATACGAGGTAAGACCAGCTGCATGTCTTTGCTGTATGCAATTAGATGCTGATTTGCTTCATATGATTTGGCCTTGCCCCACACTCCTTTCATACTGACAGAGAGTTCTCGAGGTGCTGTTGACCATGTACTAATGAATTCCCCAGAAGTGGACCTATTGGGCGTATTCTCCTGCCCGCAGTTCAAGAAACCCTCCACCAAGTTCCTCACCCTGGCTCTTCTTCTAACAAAGTGCAATATTACACTGCATTTGAATGATTCACTTCCTCCAACTATCGTAAATTGGACCAAGTTCTCACTCTCTTGGTTTCGATCTGAGATTTTAAAGACTGCACCCAGAATGACACTCTTTCCCTGTAATCCACCCAGGCACATACACTCTCGTTTCTATGCATGAACTAGTTGTTCTTACCAAATCTAGACAACTATACAAGGCAGTGGTCTAAGGGCGTCTATCTCTGACACACTGTCGCAATTTCGCAATTTCCCCATCAGAACACTTTCTTCTAAGCACCACAGAGTTCATTGATCTGCTTCCCTACACTGATAGTTAGGACAGCTCAGACTGGGCATTAGGATGGAGAAGGCCAGTTTATTATGGGTCATTTTGTTACACAGAAAAAATTTAAACTTGTTTGCTAACTCTTCATAAATGTATGTAGCCCAGCACTCTTCTTCTGTAAATGTATTATGGAATCTACATACCTGGCTACTACCATGCTATGTAACCTCCTTTGGCATGCAACAATTACAGACATTTTAAAAGCATGTGGTATTGTTTCAATTTAGTACATTGCATTGACATTTATTTGATATGAAAGTTTCTAAACATGAACTTTAAAACATTCTTTAATCCTCCCTCTTGACAACCCCAGGAGTGAATGATGTGAACCAATTATCTGGTGTCCCTTAAATCATGGCCAATATTATTGCTATAGATGGTGGACCATTACAGGTTAGTGAAACATACAAGTAGGATTTTTGTACACAGTCCATCTTAAACTAAATTAAATGAAAGTGCCCCCAAACGTTAATATCAAGTTAACGAAACACATGAATTAACTTGATTTGACTTGGATTACACAATTTAGCCATGCAGGGAATTCGGGATTTAAGCCCAGGCTTCCCGGACACACATAGTGCCACTGACTAGATTCATTTATTTTTCTCATTCCCTTTTAAACCAGAAGACAGTGTTTTTGCACAATTCTGTAAAATGGATAGTACACTGTGTTAAATAAATACACATAACAGCATAATCTGACACAATATCTAAAAATAAAAAGGTACATAACAAATTAAGGAAAGGCAGGACACCAAACGCCAATATCACTGGCTTTTTCAGACATTACACAGCAGATTTATCAAGGTTTTGCATTGCCCGTGCGCCACGCAAGGCGATGCAAACCCTTGAATGAGATTTATCATGCTACACAGAGGGCCTCGCATTGGCTTGGTATAGCTGTTCTAACACAAGGCAGCGCAAATCGCTGACTGGTGTTACACTACACCAGGAAGATGTTACATTGGTGGAGTGTGGGTGTTCCCAAACATCCTTCCATGCAGTCTAATGAGTTTCAGATTTACCAACACTGGTAGAACTGGGAATGCGTCAAAATTGTATGCGTTCCCAGGGGAGGCACACCAAGGAGAAATATCTTTGTTTCTCCTTATTGTTTCCTCTTTCTAAGCGTGCTGCATTCTGAAGCACACTCAGAAGGAGGAAAATGCATTTAAGGATTGTTTCATGCAGGCAAGTGCCCGTTTCTGTATAAAAACAATCCTGCTTGAAACACTGGCACCCTTGCATCGTCGCACAAGGGTGTCTGCATTGGCGTTAGGCTGCAGATTGTGTGTGAGCGCAGGCAGAGGACAGGAATGTGCCATATCTAGCTAGATGTGGTCAGGGCTAGACTAGGAACTTTAAAAAAGTCCTGGCAAAAATTAGAAATTCAGCCCCCATGTGCAGACATGCTAAAGCGTGCTAGAATCATAGCAACTCTTTCAAGTTGCCGCTGGGATCGCATAACGTGCACCTCCACATCTGGAGGCTGAAACTGGTCTCCAAGTGTCAAAACCAGCCTCCTGGGGCTCCAGCATTCCGGGGATTGCCCGCTTGCGTGGCTGGCCAGTCCAGCCATTGATATGGTGCAATCCTTCCCTCTCCCTTTCATGCAGTGTAGCAAGTTTTCTTGCTGTGTTGCATTAAAAAATGTTACATATGGGCCTACATAACTATCCAAAGCAGCTGTTGAAGTGCCTTAAAAAGGTATGAATACTGCAATGGGGATGGGGTCAGTGAATGTGAGGAAGAATCAAAGGTGTGGCTAAAAAGAACAAAATATTCTGTAACTATTATGATGATCTTTTGCCATCCAGTAACTACATATACAATGATGCACACCTTAAATGAAAAATAAATGAAAGTTAAACTATTCAGTGTGCAATGCACTATTTTATGTAATGAAATGTGTATTGGTTAATGCAATGACTACAGATGTCTATGTGTGGAACCAGAGGCCCATAGAAGTGAATCCTGTTTGGTGCAGCAGGGAAAAGTGACATGTATTTTTAGCGCTACGTGGTCCCAGAAAGCACTGTGAATGTGTAAGTCATTATTTTATAGATGCATTACACAAAGTATGATATAGGCTGCCACAAAATGAATATATACATTTAGGTTAAAGATAAAAAGTGGTTCTAAAGTATAGATTTCAGTAATATACAGAATATACATAGTGCAAACATTTTTGTAACTCCGTTAAAAGCAGGCACTCCACAATTCAGTTTGGAACACCTTTCAAAATGAAAATATCTTTGTCACTAGAAGCTTCAAGTGACTCCATCAATTAATGCCTACACTGCCTCCCACATTTGCATTTCATGAAGGGTGGCTCGTCCGCTATGCTGGAGGATCATCGCCCCACTGCTTTTAAGCAGTGCACTGCAAAGGAAACATAAAATGATAATAAATTAGAGTTATTATCATTTAATGTTTCCTGCTGCTTTGTGGGCGGGCGGGGCAGCTCTGCTCTCAGAGCATGGCAGGGTTGAGGGGTTTGTGCACTCCTAAGTGCGCAATGACTGTTTGGTCGGTCCTCTCTGGCCACCAAAAACCAGTCACTGCTCCACTCTCAGAGCAGGGCAGGGGGGAGTGGTTTGTCCACTCCTAAGTGCGCAATGACTGTTTGTTCGTCCCTCTCGGGCCACCCAAACCAGTCATGTGCACTTTCCCCGTTCTCCATGCAGACTGTATTACAGCCTGCAAGGAGAACAAACCTAGGCCCCTATTCCCTGGTAGAGCGTCTAACCAGGATGCTCAAAACCAATCATAACGTTGTATTGCAGCATTGTGATTGGTCAGGGTAGCCTGGGTGCTAACCAATAACAACACTGCATGGCAGCGTTGTGATTGGTCAGGGGGAACCTTTTCTGTGCTTCATGTGCCTCGGAGAGCAGGAGCAGAGATGCAGGACCGTCGCGGCAAGGTAAGTGTTTTTACCATTTCCCCCAACACCCCTCGCAACCTCTCCCCCGGCGTGCTCCCGCATCCGCCCCCCCAACGGCGAACCATGGCAGCCACCACTGCATTTCGTTCGAGAAGCAGGCAACCTGGCAAGAAGACTTGTTTTTTGTTTATTTGTCTACCCCTCCCGCGGGAACACAGCACAGGAGACGCCCTCCCTTACACTTCAGTTGGGGAATTCTCATGTAATCAGGGACAATGGAGACTAGTGCGAAATTACGAACAGTCCTTGAAAATTACAGACAGGTGGTCATCCTAAGCTCTATAGGGTTTGATGGAAATGTAAGGTTGACGGAGCTTTATTGCCTCATTGTGGAAATGCAAATCTTTAATTCAAAATGATTTGTACTTAAAACTTTTGAAAAGAGACAATGTCCAGCTTCAGTAGTAAAGGAGAAGTTTATTGACAGAACAACCCCTGGGACATGCAGGTCCTCCGTAGTCTATAATGCACTGATCTTCCCTGGATTCTACACTCCAGAATCTAGTGAAGATCCAGGCATGAGCCATAGAACATACATTGCACAATACAACACATCTCCCCCTTGACAAAATAATAAAAGAAAGAAGAAGCAAAAAAAGAAACAAGAAAGAGCAAATAAATATAAGCTAGCAATATAACATATTTGAAACTGTGCACAGCAAATGCAAATAAATATAAGCAAGCAATATAACATTTGTGTAACTATGCACAGCAAGAATATACACATGTGGTACTATGCACAGATATAATAATTATGCCATTTTGGTTTGGAGATAGCACGATCGAACATTCTCTTAGCTGAGGAAGTACTGGTGACAACTTTGTCTGTAGTAATGTGTCCAGACATTCTACTAACATTAGGACATTCGTGAGTAGAAATGCTGGAATTGTTTTTGTTATTCAACCAGATGTCACATCCTAAATCGTTACACAAAGTAACTTTCATGGTATTCCACCTCCGTCCATCATTCAACAAAATACAATTGCCTCCCACTTTCAAAACTTCCTTGGGTTTGGACCATCTGGATGAGCCTGCCTTTTGACTTCCCACCAGAAGAGTTCTCACCCAGTCACCAACTTTGATTTTGCATCCCTAGAGACATGTTGTGAACTTGCTCTACACATCCAAGCAGGAGTTACTTTATTACATGCCATACGTCCCTTCAGGAGACTAAAAGGAGTCTCTTGAATAGTAGTATGAGGCGTGTTACGGTAACTCTAAATCATCTTTTTAACAGCGACTCTACAATCTACACTATCAGCATCAGCTAATTGTATGCACTCCTTTAAAACTCGATTGAACCTTTCAACCATACCATTTTCCCTTGGGTTGTAAACAGCAGTTGTACAGTGCTTCACCCCACACACCTTCAAATACTCATGGAATTCAGAAGCTATAAACTGTGGACCATTGTCGGTGGTGATACTTTCAGGTTAACCTTCCCTGTGAAATATTTCTTCACAAAAGCTGATGATATTGGAGGATCTGATCTCTTTCACAAAAGACACCTCAGGCCACTTTGTATAGTAGTCCATCAAAACTAGGGCATATTTTCCTGCAATGCCATTGACACTAAATGGACCGCAAATATCCATAGCAAGTTTTTGCCAAGGCTTCTCTGGCAGAGTGGTGGGGGTAATGGTAGTGTCCCGGGATACATGAGATTTGTCACTACACATACATGCAACACAGTTCCTTACACTTCTTTCAATGTCGTTGTCCATCCCTGGCCACCAGAAATCACACCTTGCCCTCCTTTTCATACACAACATCCCTGAGTGTCCTTCATGCAATAGTTCTAATAATCTAGAGCGTAATCCCATGGGTACAACCAATTTGCCAGCTCTCCTAACTGCTCCAGAATTAGACTCAAAGGATAACTCAGACTACACCATTTTGTACTCTATCAAATCTTGGTCAACCAATAAGGGACGATTGAAACATTTTGACAAACAAGAAATCACATGATGTAATGTGACATCATCCAAAGTGGCTTGTTTCCATTCCTCTACACTGATTGCACCTTTACAGGACTCCCCAACCGTGGCCACTAACCATTCTTCTTCTGCATCGTCATAAATTTCATACTCGCTGGCATTTTCTGACATTGGCAGACGAGACAAACAGTCTGCATTGACATTTTTTAGGCCGGGTACATACACTATGTGAAAATCATACTCTTGTAATCTGTACAGTCATTTGGCTATTCTGGGCGTGGCTTTTCCAGCTCCTTTTGTAGTGAAAATGTCTACTAATGGCCTGTGATCAGATCTTAACTCAAAATTTGTGCCCCATATATATGTCTTGAAGTCATTAATGCCCCAGAAATAAGCAAGAGCTTTTTTTTCAATAACAGAATATGTAGCTTCCGCCCCTCTGAGAGTTCAAGAGGCGAAAGCTACCACCCTTTCAGTGTTGTCTCTCTTCTGCATGAGGACTGCCCCCAATCCGTATGCGCTAGCATCTACCACTATGATGGATTTGTTATGTGGATCATAAGGTTTTAAAGCAACAGCTTTGGCAATGTCATTCTTTATACTGTTAAAAGCTGACTGACACTCTCAGCTCCATTCAAAGTTGACACCTTTTTTCATGAGGAGTCTTAAACAATGTACTTTAGATGCAAAATGTATTTCAAATTTAGAGTAGTACTCCGCTAACCTCAGAAAAGAAAGTAATTGTTCTTTGTCTGACGGTGGTGGAGCATTTTCGATAGCTTGCAGTAAGTTCTTCTTTGGTTTGACCCCGTCTGCAGAAAGAGTATGTCCTAAATAATCAATCTGTGTTACTGCAAATTTACTCTTCTCGGCAGATACAGTCAAACCAGCAAGTTGTAATTTCTTCAGTCCTTCATTCAATATAATATCATGATCCAATTCATTCTTTCCCCAAAGTAATACATCATCTTGAAAAACGAACATATTATTGATGCCCTTCAAGATGCTACTCATCAATCTTTGAAAAACTGCTGACGCAGAAGCCAGCCCAAAGGGCATTCGTAGAAATTGGAACCCTCCCTCAGATGTTATTAATGAAGTAAGATGACGAGAGTCGGGGTGTAGATTTATCTGATGGTAGGCATTTGAAAGGTCGATGGATGAGAAGTATTTAGCATCCTTGACTGTGGCTATCATTTCATTGATGCCTGGCAAAGGGTGACGATCAACCCATATGTTTTTGTTTAGATCTCTTAAATCCACACACATGCGCAAATTTCCATTAGGTTTGCGCGCCAAAACCACTGGACTAAACCACCCTGAAGCCTCGATAGGCTCAATGACTTTTGCATCACATAACCTGTCTAATTCGATTTTCAATTGAGGTTGCAAAATAAATGGAACATTTCGAACTTTATGAACTACTGGAATGGAATTGGCTTTTAATACAATGCAGTGTTCGAATTTGTTCAAACATCCAAGTTTGGGAATAAATAACTCAGGATATTTCAAGCACCATTTGGAATTAAGACTGTCTTGATTTCTGTCTTATGTTAAAAGAACTTGGTCTGGATGATTTGGATTGAGTATTATCCCCAGTTTCTTTTGTTCCTGCCACACTAATAAAGCTCTACTTTTTTCAACTACCTAAATTTTGTCCTGCGTGCATCTGTCTTTATATACAATGTTTCCCATAAAATATCCCAACATAGGAAGCTTGTTGCCACAGTATCCCACCGGTTCAATATCAGATGAAATAAGGTTGCATTTACCAGTGGATTCCCAAATATTTTTGTCAATAATAGTATATGGAGAACATGAATCAGCCCATAAGGATATGTTGACTTGGTTGAGAGAAAGAACACACTTGGGTGGTTGATACGTACCAGACACTTCATTGACTTCATTGTCCCATATGACTAACACACTATCGCTCTCACTTTGTGATATTTCACCATTGTCCTTAATTACATTCACAGAATGTTTCCATGTTTCATGATTTCCAGACTTGCACATTTTTGAAAAATGACTTAGCTTGTTGCACTTAAAACAGGAAAGAATAGTGGCAGGACACCATGTATTTTCTGCTGAGTGTCTAAAATTACCACATCTAAGACAGCAGCGTTTATTTAAATTGAAAGACATTTTAGCATTGGAAAATTTTGCACGAGGGAAATTTTGTGTGTTACTTCTCTCATTAAACAAATTAGATTTAATTTGTGGTTTAGTAATTTCATTGTGATTCTTAGAGTTTCATTCTAATTTCTGTTTTTGGGATTTACAGCACATACAACACCTTTTTCTTTGGTTTGTTCACTACTTAATTCTTTGACATATCGAGAAGTGTTCTCAACTCTTTTAGCTATGTCAATGTTTTTTTGTAAAGAAGGGTCTTTTAGGTCTAATAATCTTTCTTGAACTTTGGCATTGTTGGTCCTATTATTAAATTAGTCTCTAATAATTTTTTCATGAAGATCCTTAAATTTGCATGACACAGCTAAAGTTCTCAGTACAGCTATGTATTGTTCAACATTTTCCCCAGGTAATTGTGCCCTAGAAAAGAATTTGTGTCTCTCTACCACTAAACTTGTTTTCTTGCCATAATTATCTTCTAATGCTTTTAATGTTTCTAGCTATTCATTAATAACTAATTTATCAGAATTTGAATTGCTTTCTTCACCCTCACCCTCACGGCTAGTGGAATTAGCAAGTGCAGGTTTAGGCAAGGTTTTTAACACTTTCCTGCCTTCAGCACCTAAATTATGCTTTAAAAGAGCTGATTTGCGTGAAGCTACAAAGGTTTCACCGCCAATTGCCTTGAGATAAGTCTCGAAAGATTCTTGCCAGTCTTCCCATGCGATTGGAGGAGTACACGGATTTTGTAAGAATTTAGGCGGGGCTAATACAGACGTGGTATCCATGACTAAATAAATTCGAAATGTGTTAATTTAACCGTAAAATACAGAAAAGGGAAAATACAGGGTAGATATTATATAATTATGCTCAATATAAGGATAAAATAACACAACAAATTAAAATAAAGAATGTAGACACCGTCGTCGTAGTGAAACACTTGGCAACACAATAAACTGAAATAAATAAAGTCGTCACCATTGACAGTGATGATGCTGATGTTCCCAAAGCATTTTCAATAGCAATATAAATGATGGAGCCGTTACAGTTATTCAGAACCACAAAAACTCACTTGAACTCACTTGAAACAGGTACGTGGGTCACTGATCCATGGATGCACACAATAGATGCCCACACTGTGGCATCTTAAGATTCTACACCCGTTGCCAGGTGCTTAAGAATTTTATGATTTGTAAAGGTTGTTATGATGTGAACAGCTGCTGGGCAGTTGAAACCTGGCTTTCATCCCTGCAAGACCTTCTGATGGGATGGGATCTATTTCTTGGAATAAACTTGTTACCTTCCTAACTTATGCTGAGTTACCTGATTTTTACATTTGGCGACAGAGGATGGCTTCACCCTGATGGAAGCATCCCAACACTACTTTTAATCATCAATGAATTTTACAAGAACTTTTCCTAATTTCTACGGATGAGAGGTACTGTTTTAATTCATTGTCTACCTTGGATTTTACTTTATATTAACAAGGACATCGTGATAGCTCTACAAATTTGGGGATTTGCTAAATTTAACCTCACCATTTAAACTGATTTGTCTAGCGCCTTGATTATTAGCGATTTACATCTTCTTCCAGCAATCCCTATGAGACTTTCCTGATTTTGATGCTACCAGCCATTTAAAGACCGTATCTGTGATAATGTTTACAAGTTTGTAGTGTGGCCTGACTCCTTTCACGCGGGCACACTGTGACTTTTATTTTGCTTGTGGCCCTAGTCTTTATGGAACAGTGTGTTTTCAAGCATTTGTTTACTGAAGATTACTTTCAGTAATTACTAATTCTCCTGTGGCTTTCGTGTTGGAGGTGTCATTTGAGTTTCCCCAACGTGCACTCACCTGCCGGCTTGTTTTGCTTACATTCGAGCCCAAAGAACGCTCCATTTCTTCTTCGTCATATATCCTGCTTCCTCGCATGCTGCCGCTTCTCTTCAGGAATTCTCTGGCAGTGTTCAGGCGTGCCTACGCAGCACGTTAGCGACGTACTGCTGGCAGCCATCTTTCGCGTTGCTAAGCAACGCAAGGAAGCATCACGGTTTATGACAACATCACATGCACTGCGTTCATGACGCGCTGCTGACAGCCATTCTTCGCGTTGCTAAGCAGCGCTAGGAAGCGTCTTACATTGCGTCAACGTCGCGCCTTTAATTAAGCGCATTACAAGTAAATTTTTACCGTCGGCCCTGCACATCTGCTGCTGCTGACATTACAAGAAGAAGTTTATTGGTAAATTTGGAGCACGAACAAAAATAAATCTATCTTTGTGCATCTCTTCAGTGATACACACACTTGTCACTTCGTCGTCACGGCCAAAGGTAATCAAAGGTGTGTCATAACAGTGACACACACACTTTATTAAAAATACGGATCTACAAAATTGACCCACACACTATCGTGTGTCACAATTCATGCAACAGTAACACACACATTTGAAAGACTTTAACCTGATGCTTTTATTTTACAGTGACACACATTCAGCTTATATTTTGCGTGTCATATTTGCTTACTTTACCTCATTGTGATATACCTACATTCATCACGTGGTGTTTACATTAATTACTTATCTGATACTTTATTCAACGTTTTAAATTTCATTGTATATTTAAAATATTTTCATTTCATTTAATTTTATAAATATGCAAAATGTTACCGCACCTCCGTTTTTTTTGTCATCACCGGGAGATCCTCCTATCAAGTGGCAAAAATGGCGGAAAGTGTTTGAAAGGTATGCAAGAGTGTGCAGTTCTTCGTTAAGTGCAGAAAGAAAAACAGCTTTGCTCTTGCATTGTTTGGGATCAGATGGTCAGGAAGATTTCGACCATCTTCCTGACCTTGATGATCGTGATCTTAATGCGTACGAAATTTGTATTGCCAAATTGGATAAGCACTACCTACCCAAGGTCAGTACTATCCTTGAGAGGTATCATTTTGGACGGAGGACTCAATTGGAGGATGAGAGTATTGAAAACTACGTTACGTCCCTTAGGAAGTTGGCCTCATCATGTAAATTTGCTGCAACTCTCGATGAAAGAATAAGGACTCGGTTCATGCTGGGTTGCAGCATTGAACGAGTCAGAGAAGAGTTGTGGCAAAAGGATGAGCCAACTTTAGGGGATGTTATTGTAATTGCCAAAAGAATTGAACACTCTCTAAAATGTGTCGATGTTATAAAGAAAAATTGGCGAAAATAAAGAAAAAAGTTCCATTCAGGTCGTTAAGACTATTCCTAAAGGAAGTACAAGTCATAAGGAAATTATAAAAAATGTAGTCTCTAAGGAGACACCTAAGAAGTTTGATTTTTCTAATGTAAAATGTTTCTGTTGCGGAAAAATGGGCCATTTTGCCAATGACAGACAGTGTCCAATATGGAAAGCCATTTGCAGTAAATGTAAAAAGAAATGGCATTTCTCTGTTATGTGCAAAGGCAAGAATTACAAAGGGAAAATTAGTGAAATTTATTATGATGTTGATGACACATATGAATGCCAGGAAAAGGTGGATTGTGGTCAAATTCAGGTTTAGGACATCCAAAATGGGGAAGGTAAGAACTGTCCTTTCGATGAAATCCTGGTTGAAGGAAAACCAACTAAAGTTCTTTTCGACTCAGGTGCCAAGATTACCATTATCTCGAAAGAATTTTACATTAACAAATGGGAGATAAAGTTAAGGTCTTTTGCCTTGATATAAAACATTTGCATATGGTGGTGAACCCATTAGGCTGTTTGGTTACTTCTGGGGTTTAATTGATTATAAAAACAGGTTGACAAACGCAAAAGTGTATATTTCACAAAAAGGGGACAGCATATTGAGCTGGTCCCACCAGAGGGATCTGGGCGTAATGCTAGATCCAAATTCTTCACCGCCTATTCTATTGAAAAAGAACTTTAATTCCAACTCAATTTCTGTTATTGATGACGATGCAAGCAAAGAATTTTCAAATGTGTTAAGAAATAAGTTTCCGAATGTCTTTTCTGATAAGTTGGGCTGTCTCAAAGATTACGTTCATCACATTCGCATGTTTGATAATGTTAAACCTGTATGCTGCAAGGTTAGGAAAGTACCTGTTGCAGTTAGAGAACAAGTCAAAGCTGAATTAGAGCGACTTAAAACAGAAGGAATTATTGAGGATGTGGAAGCAACTCAATGGGTTGCTCAGGTAGTCGCCGCAAAAAAAGGGGATGGGTCTCTTCGTCTATGTGTGGACCTTCGCGAGTTGAATAAAAATGTTGTGGTGGACCGATATCCACTACCAAAAATCAATGATATGTTAATGTTGTTGAAAGGAGCGAAAGTTTTCAGTACCATCGATCTGAGGTCCGCTTACCAACAAATTAGGTTGGATGAAGAATCTAAAGACTTATTTGTTACTCCTTTTGGAACATTTCGCTTTGCAAGGCTTCCTTTTGGTCTCGTATCAGCGGCCTCAGTTTTTCAGAGAGCTCTGGAGAATGTTTTAACAGGTCTTACAGGTGTTAGAGTTTATCAGGATGATATATTGATTTTTGGAACTGATAACACAGAACACGATGAGAAGCTTTCCATGGTATTGAACAGGTTGACTGAGTTAAATTTAATGGTAAGAATTGATAAATGCAAATTCAGGAGAAGCTCGATTGAATATTTGAGCCACACTATTTCAGAAGGGGGTGTTTTGCCTAAAGAAAGTTTGATTGTTGCCATACAGAAGATGGCCTCTCCCACAAATAAAGAGGAACTGATGAGCTTCTTAGGGATGGCGGAGTATTACAGTAAATTCATTAATGGGTTTGCCTCCTTGTGTGTTCATATGAGGGCCTTACTCCGCAGAGGTTGTGAATTTCTTTGGGATAATAGGTGTGAACAGGAATTTTGTGCTCTCAAAGAGAAGTTAAAAGCAGCTACCAGATTGTGTAGCTTTGATCCAGAGAAGAAGTATATTATAATCACCGACGCCAGTTTGAAGGGGCTTGGAGCTGTACTTTTTCAAAAGGACCACTCTCAAGAACATGTCATACTTTTCTTGTCAAGGAGTTTGCGAGGTGCAGAGCTACGTTACTCCGTAGTAGAGAGAGAAGCTCTTGCCGTATATTGGTCAATAAAGAAATTAAATAATTTTCTATGGAGTGGTGTGTTTGAGGTCAGGACCGTTCATAAGCCTTTGTGCAAGATTTTTAAAAACAAGGGCATAGATGCAGTCTCAAGCCGAATCACAAAATGGGTTGTTGGTTTGCAAGATTACAATTTTGATATTAAATATTTGCCTGGAGTGGAAAACAAAGTGGCTAATGCTTTGTCTCGGCTTGTTGTCAAAGATGAGGTAGATCTTGATGATGAATTTGAACAGGATGAAGAAATGGTGTGTGCCATTGACGAGAATATAGTTGACAAAGACAGATGGGAGAAAGCTTTGCGAGAAGATGTTGATTTAATGAAGGTTTTACAAAGTGTAAACATGGGTTGGAGAGTTAAACCCAAGGGTGATGAAAATCTCGAGAAATTTTGGCATGTCAGAGACCAGTTGTCTGAACGCAATGGTTTGCTTCTCAGGGGTTTGAGACTCATTCCTCCCACTTCATTTAGGGAAGAACTTATCTCACTGAGGTTGTCTTATTGGTGGCCAGGCATGGATTTACAGGTAGAGCGTAAGATAAGAGATTGTGTCGAATGTGCTTTGAGTGAAAGAGTAGCCAAACCCAAAGTACAACCCATGATCATAAGGGATAGACCTGATGCACCTTGGAAAGAAGTGGGATTAGATATTCTTGGCCCTATACACTCTTCTGGTATTGAGTGGTATGTTTTTGTTTTGGTCGATTTCTTCTCGAGATGGCCAGAAATAGCCATTTCTCGAGGGATTGAGACCAAACATGTAATCACATTTTTGGAAAAGCTCTTCGCCAGGGAAGGGATACCTTCAACCATACTTACTGACAATGGTGTCCAATTAGTGTCCAGAGAAATGGAATCCTTTTTATCTAGACATGGTATTAAACACAAAAAATCTTCTTTGTACCAACCAGAAACCAATGAAATGGTTGAAAGGTTTAATCGTGTATTAAAGGAAACTATTGACATGGCACGGTCAGCAGGTTTAGATTGGCGCACCAAATTTGGAAAAAGGTTGAGGCTTAATGGTTATCACTACACTCTGTCACGAAAAGGACCCTGTTTGAAATGTTCAGAGCTTGGTGCCCCAACACCTTGGTTGCACCTCCTTGGGTCAATAATATGCAACCAGACTTATTTTCAGAAAATGAAAAGGGTAACTGGCATTTAAATGAGTCTAAGAAAGTTGAATCTAGAAAGAGACTTCATGACTTAAGAAAATGTGTAAAAAAAAAATCTGTAAAAATTGGGGATTGGGTTCTCATAAATCCATCCAAGAAAAAATCATCTTCAGCATTTTTGAAACCCATTCAAGTGATTAAAATATTCAACAATGCTGTTAAAACTGCTGATCACCGTATTTGGAATTGAACATGGTGGTGGTGGTTAGGAAAGACTTTCTGTGTAGTCCTGATAACTCTAGTTCTAAAGACTCTTCTCATATTCCAGATGGCATTCACAGATCTTCTAGAGTTTCTTCTCCTCCTAAATGTTTGAAAGATTTTGTTAAATAGATTTTCTTGTGTTATAATCTTGATGCATAACTTTTTTTTGTTTGTTTATAAAGGATGGGGACATGTGGCATCTTAAGATTCTACACCTGTTGCCAGGTGCTTAAGAATGTTATGATGTGTAAAGATTGTTATGATGTTAACAGCTGCTGGGCAGTTGAAACCTGGCTTTCATCCCTGCAAGACCTTCTGATGTGGATGGGATCTAATTCTTGGAATAAACTTGTTACCTTCCTAACTTATGCTGAGTTACCTGATTCTTACACACACGTTGCGTAGAGATGTGTGAATCATTAAAAGAAGAGTCGCAATTGAAGTGGCATCAGTTCAGCATCATCAAGGTTGGGGAAAAAAAAAGTAACACACCGAAGATGGCCGCCGTGCGTGATACATCACGGCATACCCCACAATGCTTTGTGTCAGGAGAAATGACGTCCGGCAGAATGGTGAAAGCAGTCGGAACAAAAGGTCTTCAACAATTGGTAAGCACACGCGCTTGTTGCGGTGATGATTTGAAAAAAAAACAAATATTACCGTTGTACCAGGCGGCCCAAAAAATAAACCAGAGACAACCAGACAGTCAGATGACACAAATCGGGTCAAAATAGTAGTTCTCCTCACTACAAGTCATGCGAAACTGCAAATGCAAAACACCAAACATAGTGGAGAACAGAAAACACAATCACTTCAGAAGAGGGAGGCTTCTCCAGCGCTATGGAAAAAAATAAACACTTCCACAACAAAGAAATGTCCTACCTTAACAGTATAAGTTGTCGGTAGATTGACAGCCAAAGTAGTATCACGTACCTTTACACCAATTTTGAAAATTTGCATCAGTTTCACAAACTTAGTCTGTGGTCTGTGATGCTGAAAACACCTTGATTTTGCCACAGGGGTAGTAACTCGGGTACGAGAATTCCCACTCGTCGCCACTTTTGAAAAGAGACAATGTCTAGCTTTAGTAGTAAAGGAGAAGTTTATTGGCAGAACAACATTTGCATTTCATGAAGGGAAGCTCGTCCTCTATGCTGGAGGATCATCGCCCCACTGCTTTTAAGCAGTGCACTGCAAAGGAAACATCAAATGATAATAAATTAGAGTTATTATCATTTAATGTTTCCTGCTGCTTTGTGGGCGGGCGGGGCAGTTCTGCTCTCAGAGCATGGCAGGGTGGAGTGGTTTGTGCACTCCTAAGTGCGCAATGACTGTTTGGTCGGCCCTCTCTGGCCACCCAAACCAGTCACTGCTCTGCTCTCAGAGCAGGGCAGGGGGGAGTGGTTTGTCCACTCCTAAGTGCGCAATGACTGTTTGGTCGGCCCTCTCTGGCCACCCAAATCAGTCATGTGCACTTTTCCAGTTCTCCATGCAGGCTGTATTACAGCCTGCGTGGAGAATAATCCTAGGCCCCCATTCCCTGGTAGAGCGTCTAACAAGGATGCTCAAAACCAATCATAACGCTGTATTGCAGCGTTGTGATTGGTCAGGGTAACCTGGGTCCTAACCAATAACAACACTGCATGGCAGCGTTGTGATTGGTCAGGGGGAACCTTTTCTGTGCTTCATGTGCCTCGGAGAGGAGGAGCAGAGATGCAGGACTGGCGCGGCAAGGTAAGTGTTTTTACCATTTCCCCCAACACCCCTCGCACCCTCTCCCCGGCGTGCTCGTGCATCCGCCCCCCCAACAGCGAACCATGCCAGCCACCACTGCATTTCGCTTGAGAATCAGGCAACCTGGCAAGAAGACTTGTTTCTTGTTTATTTGTCTGCCCCTCCCGCGGGAACACAGCACAGTAGATGCCCTCCCTTCCACTTCAGTTGGGGAATTCTCATGTAATCAGTGGAGACCAGTGCAATGGAGACCAGTGCGAAATTACGAACAGTCCTTGAAAATTACAGACAGGTGGTCATCCAAAGCTCTCCAGGGTTCGATGGAAATGTGGGGTTGACGGAGCTTTATTGCCTCATTGTGGAAATGCAAATCTTTAATTCAAAATGATTTGAACTTAAAACTTTTGAAAAGAGACAATGTCCAGCTTCAGTAGTAAAGGAGAAGTTTATTGGCAGAACAACCCCTGGGACATGCAGGTCCTCCGTAGTCTATAACTGCACTGATCTTCCCTGGATTCTACACTCCAGAATCCAGTGAAGATCCAGGCATGAGCCATAGAACATACATTGCACAATACAACGAAAACAATGTCTCACCTACTCACAGCATATTCTTTGTGACTCTAGCCCCAAATCTATACCATATTTATCGATGAATAGGAGAAAGGGTCGTTCCTCACTAGGAGAACAGTTATTCTTTCAGTTCCCAGGGAACCATGTAAAATACTCCAAATAACACAAAAAACTCTTCAAGTTGTCTGGCATTGAGCATTAGCAAAAAGGAACAGATGTCGGCCAGAATAAAAGCATAACTTTTCATCTCGCACCAGAATATCATTTTATTTAATAGAATTCTCATCTACATCTCCAAAAGGAAAACTCTAGGAGTTCCCTTCCATCTAACTTAATGTGAGCTGTAAAACTGTAACTACTACATTTGCCTACGTGTCTGATTTCAGGCTGATTTTGTGTTGCAAACCCAGGTTTCGGTTGAATAAAAATGCTGCTTTTCTATCAAACTGCATCTCAGGTTTGGTAAAGAATCCAAAATCAACATTCAATCGTAAATATAAACTGAAACTCTTAGATACCTAAGCAGAACTGTGCTACCTATTTTATGTGTGCGACATTTGAGACATAGGACATTATGTGCCTAATTTAATTATAGTCCCTTAATGAGATGCATACTGTAGCTAAAGGTCAGAGCACAAACCACTAATGTGTGACTTCACGTTCTCTTGCAGGAACAATGCCGACTCTTCCCTCCGGCGCTGACTCAGCCTGATTCCCAAGAACGAAGGCGGTCAGTCGTGAGCAGAACGAGTGAACAGAGTTACTTCATGAAAGCTGAGGCCCGGCTCACTTCTGCTCATCTCGACCTAGAGAGCCAATTCAAACTCACACTGCTTGTCAGTCTTCCGAGGATCAGGCTGCATCCAAGATTCATAGAGATGCGAGTCATGAAGAGGGGAGGGGAGACAACCTGCAGGCACTGTCTGAACATTTGTGACTGAATAAACCGTGCTCTCTGGCCAGCATTTGTTACAGAAGTGGGAGCAAGTTTTCTGATCACATCTTGCTGTCCTCTGGTTATTAACAAAGCTTCTTCTAAGCAATTGAGTTTAATTAATTGGTGAGGTGCTCTCTTCCTGGACATGGAATTGTGTGTCAGAGAATGACTATTATATTCACTACTTTTCAGAAATACCACAGCAAGCAATGCCATCCTGTACTCAAGTAGCAAACTCCCAATGTACTAAGTGCAGGAAATACCTGAAGGAGAACTATTGAGAATTTACACAATCCGCAGAAGATTTGTGTTTTTAACCAAAGAACTAAAAGTCATAACACATCTCATGAAACGAGGCTACTACGTGCAACATATTTGAACACCATATGAGAATGCCACAAAAAAAGACAGATCCTCTTCTGAGCAACAAACAAAGCACAAAGTAAAAAAACGAATCCGCTTTTTAGCCACTGACTGTAAAGTTCTCAAAGATATAAGAATAGTATAAACCACACCTGATTTTAATTACTAACCCTACAATGAAAACAACATTTAAAGGTGCAGTATCCATGACCTTAAGGAGACCAAAACCTCAAAGAAAGAACTATACCTATCAGAACTTACAATTGGAGCATACACTAGTGCAACTGCCATCTTTGTTGCTCAGGAAGCCATTGTGTCAAGGAAACTAAAACATTCCAAGACAGAGGCAGCAGCAAGTATCTTATTGAGACTCTGTGCACATGCAACAGAACATACATTGTCTACATCTTATACTACCACTGCACCAAAGAATGTATTGTCAGCACCAAATGCCTACTGAAAATACGAATACAGTATTATCACAGCGTAAAGAATTTGAACTTAAGGCAATCCCTCACATAACACTACCAATTATTATTATAACAACAGGCAGTGGCATGTCGGTGTCTTTGAAAACTGCATCCCTGAGGTGAAAGTAGGGAACATCAACAGAAATAGAGAGAGTAGGTGGATACAGAAATTATTAAGAGTTGTCAAGGGCCTGAATTAGGATGCAAAACTATGGCATTTATCAGCTGCCTACCATGGAATATGATGTTTGGCAGGCAAGAACAGTAAATGAATGTCATTCCTTCACATGTGCATGATTCTCTTATTCTCAACCTTTGACCTTCACTTCTTTCTTTACAATGTTAATGCCAAATGTTTTTATAATACCCTAGTAATATATTTAGCAGTTAATGACAGAAGTTTGGCTCCAGGCATTGATAAAAATTGCATTAACACATGAACAACCAATAATATTTGACCTTATCACTATGTTTATTCATGTTTTTGTTTAGGCTTTTCTATTGCATGCCACCTTAAGTTGCACTTAATCAATGCATAATGTAATTTAATCAACCGGTTTACTCATTCCCTAGTGACCTGTCTCACTTGGTATGTCCCCTTTTTTGTGACCATAATGAATTTCTTCAGACTCCCCGCACAATAGCACTCTATAGGGCATAAAATCATAATTCATCTGAGAGCCGTAAATTAGTTTATACTCAAATGAGTCTATACCATTCAAGAGCGTAAGTCAATTCTTATTAATTTAAAAATAATATTGCTGACTACAGAATTTCAGATGTGTATTTATGTGTATCTATATAGGGTAATATTCTTCACAGCATTTTAAAAGTCACCTATAATGTTTGTGGTCAGTCTTTGATCCTAAGAGGATCAGGGGACATCATATCAAAGACAGGAAGTAATGGTGAATACAAAGATGACTTTAAGGGATTAAAAGGAACCTTTTCACCTTTGTAAACCAAGAAGCTGTCACAGAGAGAATGGAACGGACCAATTCCTGACAAATTGCAGATTTGAAGATGACAGTGATAGACTCAAAGCTGCCAATTCTTTTCAAATGTCCTAAACTAAGTCAACGAACAAAACACACTGAACTGTTTCAGACAAAACACAAGGGGTAACAAAGCATGGTAACACTCAAACCTGATTTTCAGAGCAGTGCTGATTGTAAATAATAACTAAGAAAAACATGAGAAGAACATGAGCACAACTGTCAGTTCCCCTCTCTTAAAAAGCAGGATGTGCCCATCTTAAGCTACGAAGAACTGTTGTCCAGCAATGATAGAATGGGCTGTCAATGTTTCCAATTCTGAGTCCTTGCACAATAATGTTTACATGCTGTTTAGGCTAGGAGGTCCATTCAGAAACATGAACCATGTGCGTTGTAATGGACAATGGGGAAAGAGTAAGTTCATGTTTCTTTTGTTCTAAAACAGGGGATTTTCAGATGTACCTGTCTTATGCGCAAGCTTATAGTACCAACTGTCATCAAGTTTGGAGAATATTTTATATTACAGAATGAAGCCAGCAGACATTTTTTATTGAATTCAATAAGTTGTGAGGAAATGGGGTGTATTATATGGTGTTTTGTGCAACCTCATCGTGTAATACACTTAGCAAACCCTTTAGGTGTCTTTTGTTAAACCTTCAGCTCAACCATGGGTAGGTGTGGCTCTGAGCAGAAAGGCTTACACAAAGAAACAAGTGCAAAGAATTTTAACAGCACCAAAAAAAATGAAAAAGAAATTGACAAGAAATCAAAGAAATCCAACACCAAGTTATAAAAATAGACTTTTTAGACACCAAAACGGAAAAGATCCCCTGGAAGTAAGTGCAAACAATCATTGGCAAATTCGACAATGTTGACACTTAGAAAAACTTTCACTAAAACTCATGGGCTAGCTGCAAGTGCTGTCACTTGGAGTTACTTTAGGTGACCAACTCAAGTGAGGAGCCAGTCAGGGGGACCAGCAAGGTCCTCAGAAACAGTTACCTCAGCAGGTGAAATAGTCTTCAATCAGTTCCAGGCACCTTTATTCTTTTCAGGGCTTTCCTATAGAAGTGGTCGTGATTCAAGTGATGAAGCATGCTTAAGATGCTCAAAGAATGCTGTGAACGTGATGCAGGCGAGGGAGGTCTTCCCTCAACTACTCCTCGGTCCATGAAGGGGGGGGGGGGGTAAGATAGTTCTGGTCAGAGGGTCGATAACTCTCAAAGTCTGTTATGTGCTGGCAGAATTCCAGCCGCCACTGGACTACCAACTCACCAGTATCATGGTCATGGGCCAATGATTCATTCTCTGGAGGTCCCAGCTGCACTCCGATGACACTTCCAGACTCAGTTAACAGTGCAGCCTTTCTTTGCCACTTCCATAGTGCAGCAGGGCAGTCCTTCCTCAGTCCTTCTTCCAGTCCATTCAAGATTTTAGTTTAAGATGCCAGAGATGCCCTACTTCTCCTCAAAAAAATCCCCTAGAGCAGGATTCAGTTGTAGCCTATAGGCTACCATGTTCCCTCTGAAACTGATTATCACTGCCTGCGAAGTGTGGTATCTGGGCATCCCAGGATGCACCATTCTGCCCACTTCCATAGTGGCAGAATGTCTCTCCTGGTGCCTGGAACTCCCTAGCCCAAACCAGAGGTGGGGCTAGCAAAGGGGCTGCACACCCCTAAAAAAAGGTATGGCAACTGGTTTCCCCATCTCTGTCTCTAGTGCCAGCCTGCCTACCTAATCAATAAAGCAGCCACTCTACCAAGTGTTTCCCATTTGCCCTTCAAATGCAGCTTTGCATCGAAAGCACACATTTTGGGCAACACTTGTGTGGCTTCCTGCCTGGCCGAGATAACACCTCTTCCAGTGGTATGCTTCAATTGTTACCTTTCCTGGGAGTTATTAGCACATCTCCACTGGAAAGCAGAAAGCTGTCTGCAGGACAGACCCCAAGCACAACAGTAAATGGGCACTGGAAACCTTGGGAAACTAAAGAGGCAACTTCTGAAGTTGCATTTTGCCCACCAGTGACATTACTTTCTATTTAGCCATTACATCGGATTTAATGAACTGGTTCTTTTTATACCTTACCGTACCAACTTCAGTAGTCCCATTCAGAAGTTAGCAGGGCTGAAATGTCAGCCTGTAACTCTGTACTTGCCAATGGGGTTACCAGCCTTTCCACAGTAAAAACGATCATTTAGGATTTTTACTGCTGGAACATGTAAAAGTACGTGTTCCACTTTTTAACATACAGCTGCCTGCCTTAGGGCTTGTCAGGTATACCTTGGTGGTGACTCACATATTTTAAAAAGGAAGGTTTGGGCTTTGCGTTGCATTAAATGGCAAAGTCGAATTAGCAGTTTAAAACTGCCCTTGCAGTCTGAAGTGGCAGACTGGGATCCATGTTTTACATTATCCTACTCGGTGCCACAACAAGTGCAGCAGTCTATGGGGGACACTCTAACTCATAGGCGCTGGGTACCCCTGGTACCATATAATAGGGACTTACAAGCAAGTTAGGCTATGCTAATTGGGGACAAGCAAATTAAACATGCATCATTTTAAGGGTCAGGGCACATGCAATGAGTCCTGTTCAGCAGGGCTGAGGGAATTTCAGAGCCATTTCACCAGCATCTAGTAGTCAACATGAGGGCAAAAAGTGGAGGTAAACCTTCAAAAAGACTCTTTCCATACACATTTGTAAAATAAATTGGCTCCATATTATCTTCTAGAAAATTAGAGAAAAGCTGCACCGTACAAGATGGACAGAGACTCCACCAATGAAACAGCAAGCTAAGTCTTTAGCATGAGTGTCACTGAAAATGAGATTCTTAGGACATAGCCCAGGCATTTGTCATTCACCTGGATGGTCTGTATCAATCACAGACGGTGCAGGTTGGCAATAACCTGGCCGACTTTGTAAGAGATCTCACAGTCCCCCATCTGGGAAATTAGGTGAGGTTTGCCCTAGAAGCAGAGATCACAGAAATAGAGATATCAGAGGCAATAACTCAACTGCTCAGCCGGAAAGCACTGGGTCTCGATGATTTCCTTGTTGAATACTATGCATTAAGTCTAAAATTATGAGGCCACTCAAGAAAGCAATGGATTTAGCCTGGGAAGGCGGAATACTACTCAGAGAATGGAGGCAAGCCACAAAAGTACCCATTCATAAGGCAGGGAAACCGAGGGAGGACTCAGCTTTATATGGGCTGATCTCCCTGCTGAATGCTGAAACGAAGGTCTTGGTCAAAATACTGGCTAACCGTCTGATTGGGGTGGTGGACGCACTAATCGCGGCTGATCAATCTTGTTTCATGCCATATAGAGCAACTTGGCACAATCTGAGGAGTCTCTTCGACTGCCTGGCGCACCTAAATTGTGTGAGGGAGCCAGCTATGCTCCTGAACCTAGATGCCGCAAAGGCCTTCGACTCTATGAAGTGGCCATACCTGTGGGAGGTCTGACGCAAAATGGGCTTCAATGGCCTGGATAAGGCTACTGTATAGGAAGCTGTTGCCATGTGTCTGGTTCAATGGACTGAACTGATGCCCTACTACAGGTGCTGAAGTGGGACCTGGACTGGAAGGATGTGATCTTGCTTTATGTTAATGATAGGCTCCTCTACCGGGCTGACCCCAAACCTTCGATAGGACTGGTCCTGCAGATCATGGAGGTATTTGGGGCCTATGCGGGAAACTGCATAAATTAGGCAAAATTTATGATTCACCCCCTGGCGCCGTGGGAGCCGGGAGGTGAGTGACACTCTCCTCTGCAATAGGAACCCACAGGGTTTAGGTATCTGGGGATTTATGTGACAACAAAATGTGATAGGTTTTATTCCAAGAATCTGTGGAGTGTCCTGCAAAATTATAAAAATAATTTCAAACACTTGCACCTGCTCCTCCTAATGCTTATGGGCAGAGCAGCCCTATAGAAGATGACACACCTACCTAAATTCCTATACGTCCTGCACAACACTCCATTTGAGGTCCCAGACCGGTTCTTTAGGGAAGTAGATGCAGTGAGAAGGAAACTACTTTGGAATGGGGTAGACCCCAGGGTAGCACTCTCAGCCCTGACCAAGAAACCCCATGATGGAGGTACTGCTCTCCCGCATCTAAAGCTATATTTTTGGGCATCTCAGCTACTGGTGGCTAATGACTGGGTGTACACAAGTCAATGGGAACCCGCTTTTTTGGCAGAAAGGAGCAGGGACGGCTCCTCCTCTATGGCGGTTGATTGTGTGCCACTGCGGAAAAACACAACAGGCAGAAGAAAAATAAAATGACAATATAACTATTTTATGTCATTTTATTTTTGACTTCCAATCCACGAGTCTAGGGAGGGTCCATGTCATGTCAGCAGCATGAGGGGAGTGGTAGAAGGCACTGAAAGTGCACATGTTGATTTGGCTAGACATCCATGGCTGGCGAAACTGACATGCGCACTTGGATATCTCTAGGCTGTTCCTTGGAGATATCCCAGTGCTCAGTGTACAGGCTCCCACTCCCTGCTGTAGCATGAGACCGGCCTGCTCTGCCCAATCCCAGCACTGCTCTAATGCTGGGAGTATTAGCATGAGAGCAGAGTTAGGATTGTGTGGGGAGCCTGGGGTCCTGTGCTGCTGGTGATTGGAGTGCCGGCAGCATAGGAGCACCGTGGCGCGGGAGCAGAAGATCGCAGCAGCCAGCAGCGAAAGGTAAGTAGTTTGATTTGTTTTCTGTTTTTCCCCCGTGCTGCCCCCACAGGTCGGATTGGCAGCAGCCCCCGCTGGACAGGAGAGCAATTAACCCAATGGGATAGCTGTCATACCTGTATGGGACAGACCGGTTGGCACGCTGCCATATCCGACAGTGGTGGGACTATGGCAAAAGGTGACTGTAGCCAAATAATTATGAGAAATCTTCACTTCATTAAAAACATAGTTCACAACTGTGTTGTCCTGTACAGTAGTCAATGCAAATGTATTTCATTTATATTGCAACATAGTTGTCAATTATTAAGTCCTACTTAGTGTGCTAATCTTAAACACATCTAATTCCATTCTCATTACATAATTTCTTTAAACTGGAATACAATAGCAATTTAGTCCACACTGCGATAGGTTTAGATATCCGAGAAATACATTTTTTCAATATGTAGGTACAAGAGCTGGCGGTATGTAGACTACTGCACAGGACAACACAATTGTGAACTATGTTTTTAATGAAGTGAAGATTTCTAATAATTTTTTATACAAAAACATTCAAAACAATTTTGTAATAATATCACAACTAGTTATTCAAATCATTTAATGAATTGCAGCTTAGCTGTTTGCTGTTTGTAAATCTGTATATTGTATGCCTGCACATATTTTTGTTTATTGTTTCTTGCCCAAGCTAGGTGAAGAGGTACCCCAGGGCGTGCATGACAGGGTAGGAATTAATTGCTACCGGCGGTGCTACAAAGTGTACTTGATCATGATGTGCGGGGCTGCTTCTGAACTGTGGACCGGGATAATGATGGGGGGGATTTTATGGAGACTGTGGTCTCGTGCTGTAAAGTTTAACTGTTGGTTACGAAACTAATAAAAAGGTTTAAAAAAAAAAAGAAAATGTGATACCTGCACTATATTTTGAATGGTTGGAAAAATTGTGGAAGGCTGCTGGGAGAGTGCTGCTGGCAGACGGATAAGGGGGGTATGGCCTGTAAAAACTAGTTTTTCCAAAAAGATGGGTGTTTCTGAGAGAATCCTGCGTCTATCTGGGAAATACAAGTCTAAGGTCTGGATCTCACACTGGAGCTGAGTAACTCGCAACTCTAAAAACGACTTTAAAGAAAGCTAAAAGTCACGTACAACATACAGTGTAAAACTAGTTTTACTTTTAAAAAACGATTTTGGGAACTTTTTGAGGGAGAGAAATTACATTTTATATAACTGATCCAGCACCGTGATTTATGGCTTATTTTGACTTTTATGCTTTCTTAGATTTTTTGAAGTATACAGATGGAGAGAAATAGCTTTCAAACAATATATTGCCTAAAAGTATCTCATAAATAGATGCACTATAAGTATCTGCAATATTTGTATTGTCGTGCTTGGATTTCTTAAGAGAATGGTATGTGGGTTCTCGTTGTCATGGGCACTTTTTTCTTCCTCCTGGAGGAAGAACATTCATGCACTCATTATGATATTACAATAGCATTGTTTTATAATTACACACCATATCATATCTAGACACTAATTTCTCTTTGGCGTCTTAAACGTTTATTACTTTAGAAACTGATTTTTTAATAATAAGCATTAATACATTGGGTGCACCCTCGTGGTTTGACAACAATGTTAAACTGAAATAGGGAACGGATTTGTGATTATTTTCTTCTGAAGTTTGACAACACTGGATTAGGTTCCTCTGAGAATAACGCACCTCATTAAGTCTCTATCAGGCTTCTTTTGTATACAGCATCACTTGTTTAACAGGAACGCCGTAGCGGGTACCGGGTGTTTCCCCGGTGGGCCGCCAGGGTGGGGGCTGGTTTTGGGCCCCTGGGGGCAGTTTTGGATACCAGGAGCCTGCAATGTCGGCACCCGGTAACAAAATCGACCAAAACCGGCCCTTACAAACAGCCCGGCTGCACCTTCTCAACCCCCCAGGGGAGCCAGCCGAACAGTTTGCCAGGGCTAGTTTCGGTTCCTAGTCCGGCCCTGGGAACATCCTCCTGTAGCCCGGATTTAGAGAACGTGCTCATTAAATCTCAAAGTGTGTTACATAATTACTGTGGATTAATGCATCCACTTTAAGGGTCAATGTTCGACCTCATGGTCACAGGTTCATATCTCGGGTGGGTCCACTCAGCCTTTCATCTATCTGAGGTTGCTAAAATGAGTATCTTTGAGTTGGGTAACAAGTAAACATCTGTTATTCAGTGCCAAGAGACCTTGTTGGGGTGAACATGCGCTTTACAAATACTTATGTTATAGTGGACAGTTACACAAATATTCGAACTTAATTATTCTTTGCACACTTATAATACGGAGCCACTTCACTTTTATCTTTCGATATGTACCACTTTACTTAATTTACATGCTTTTGTCAACAGTAGGCTTTGATAAATGACATTGGCACACAAAAAAAATTAAATAACACTTACCTCCCGCTCCGACAGCGGCCTTCCTTTCTTCGCTCTTCCGATCCTGGACTCCGACTGCGGAGGCTACTAGATTCAAAATCCCAGCGCTTCTCTCAAGCTGGGAATACTATTGGTCTGAACGGCTGCTGACGCTCAGATGGTGCATTAGAGCCTAGGGTGTTTTTCCAACCTGGCTGTGGTTGGAGAAACGTAAGTGTGCATGTGTGTTTGGCCGGCCGAGCACACATGTGCACTTAAAAGTGCCCACCACTCCTCCCCTGCCATGTCTGTCGCGTCATCATCTGTTTAGGCAAAAACAAAATGATAATAACATGTGTTTCCTCTTTCAGCAGGGGGAGGCGCTCCTCCCCCATTACGGAGGAGCCACCCCTGTCGGCACATTCATGGAATTTTCTAGGGAATGTTAGCAAATTCATTTTCCAACCATAGACATTCCACAAGTTAGAAAAATAAGCACTGGTAACAGCGAGAAAAGTTACCCATACATTGCAACACCATGCCACAGTTGCCTCAGCATCCTTGCATAAGGTATCATAAGGTATCACCTCTTAGATGCCTTATCCCCAGGTATCAATTCCATTGTGACACCCTACTAAGCAAGCACACTCTTGTATGATTAGTACCAGTGAACTGCGCTGCTGCTGCCACCATTGCCAACCCCACTCATAGGATCCTCATTCAGTGCCAGCCAACAGTGGGCCAAGGAGCGACGAGCCCCTCTCTTGCTTGTTCCAATGCCAAAGCTGCCCACTGGCCTGGGTTTGACAGCCTTTTCTACTTCCATCTCAATAACTTTTCCTGCACAATTGAACATGTCTTGTAGCATTTTTCGAAGGCTGGGGTTGCATGATTCTGCTAGTGCTTCTGTGAGATGTAAATCTCTATGCGTGACGTCTTCAGCAGGTACTTGGTTGTGCTTTTAAATAACGTATACACTTTTTCCATAGCAGGATCTGGAATCATGCCCTCTGGAATGGGGAGAGGATGTGGTCTGTCGGCTAGACTGCCGACTTTGGTGCTGGAAACCAGGGTTCGAGCCTTGGGGTCGCATCCACATCCTGTGATTCTGGGCAAATCACTTAATCTCCCCGTGCCTGAATGTGTAATTTCAATATGGTGCTCATGTAAAGCGCTCCAATGCCATCGGGTCGAGTTCGCGCTGTATAAATATGCAAAAAAAAATAAACAAGCATTGGCTTAGCCAATAGGTCTCGCCTTTGGGACATTATAAGTGTTTAGCTATGCAACAGTTGCATAACTAAATACTTATAAGGTCCCAAAAGCGAGACCTATTGGCTATGCAAAGAAGCCATGCGGCCGCAAAAGTGAAAGTGATCGCGATCACGATCAAACATCAAAGCGGCCATGCGGCCGCGAAAGTGAAAGTAATCGCGGTAAAGCGCGGCGCGTGCGCCCGCGCACATGCACTGTGGCTCTATGATGGCCTGGTAGCACTTTTTGGAGCCCTCTCAATAAGTCTCGCCAGACCAGCGCATGCGCTGGGTCAGGCGAGACCTTAAAATGGCTTTTCCATCTAGTTTACACGAACAAGGTGCTGAGAAAGTGATGGCAGGCAGATTACTCCATTCTTCTGGGCTGCTGGTGGAAATACCAGGCGAAGTTCCTATACAAATATAGGTTTAGCCGGATGCTAGATAATCGGTGAGCTGCACCTGAGGCAATCCATTAGGAGACAATACACTTTTTATAGGGTCTGGACATTAAAGATGCGGAACAGTGGTTTTGTTCAATATTATGTAAATAAGACACACCAGCAGCAGACGTATGTGCCTATCCAAATGACCGACTGCAGGGCCAATCCAGCTGTTCTTCTAGGTTCATTGAAGGAGTACATTTTGTGATGTGCTAATAAGTGGTCAGTATTATTAATGTCTATTTAGGGACATAGAAAGGCCAGCATAGGGGTCTTTGCTTTTCAAACAGTATACCTTATTAATACAAACTCACTTTCTTATGCTATGGTAAAATGTAAAATAGAGCCTGTGGAAACAGGAAACACATTTCAAGCAGAAAACATTTTCCTTAATTTGGTATAAATTCGACATTTGTGTTATATCACCTAGATTGAGAAATAAGAGAGGAATGGAGGGAAGGAGTAGGAAGGGAAAACATGATAAGACGGGTGAATAGAAGAACAGGAGGGGACACTTCAGCTATAATCAATAAGAGCAAACCCATCGGTAACTAACTCCTTCTAATGTCCAGTCACCCAATTTACCATAAGTAGACAAGAAATGAGTGGTCTCAAACTGTAGATTCTCGATAACAAAATGATCCACTTAGGAAGCCCAAATCCAGTGGCTAGCCTAAGTCCACTAATGAAGGATCCTACAGCACCCCTTGTCAGCGTGCCACACTTTCAGCCTCGCTGGGTTCTTTATAGCTTCTTTATACCCACATCAAACTCTTCCCTGAGGAGGACCTGCAGCTGACTTCTTTTGTATTGTGTTAGGTCCCCAAAGTTTCCTGTTACACCTTTCTAGAGAGTCCTTCGATGAGGCTGCTGCTCACAGGATGGATTCCTAGGTTCTGGGTCACAAAGCACTGATATTGCTGGACGATGACCTGTTCACGACACTGTAGAAAGCTGTCTATTCACCTTTTGCCTCCCCTCACATTCTCCAACTTGCATGGAGCCCAGGTGCTTCCAAAAAGGAATACCCAACTCCAGATGTAGGGGTGTCAGAGGCCACTGGATGGAATGAGGCGTGCAGATATTGCCTGCTGTCCGCTGATTGTTGCCAAACGGAATCATAACATTTGTTCCTGTTTCTAAAATCTCATTCTTTACATGCTCAAGTGTCAAGAGTGTCTGTCCTATTGTCTAGATTAAGATCCTTATTTTCCACTGGTTTCACAGCTGTCTTTACATCGGCAACCCTAGGCTTCATTTTTCTCAATTGGACCATCATCTGGCTCCAGCACCCGCATAACCCATGGACTTTTTAAGATAGGGGTGATATGATCTGCGTGGCCACTTAGGATTAATTCCTGTTTGGTGTCATTCTATGTGCTCCTCCTTTGCAGTTATGTTTAGCACTTTTTTACCTAAATTTCTTGAAAGCAAAGTAACATATCAGAATGTGTCTCAAATTGACTTGTACATCAAGGAAATACCCTTCCTTTACACCCCTCCCACCCACAATGATTAAGATGGGGACAAAGAATCAGTAGAAGGAGTGAGACCATTCTTCAGGTGGGGGGGGCACATAATCCCCTGCTGTATCCAATCCACTTGCTCAATATTTTCTCCCATTGTTTTGTACTTCCCCTATGCCTGTAAACTACTTTTTCATCTACCATAGGCATGTCCATATCATTTTTCCAATCTCTCAGATACAGTACCACCTTAGCCCCCAACAACGGCCAATATTTTATTTTGATATCACTTGCCCCAGGGTCATCCAGGTATGTTCCATTCAGTTAAGGTCTGCATCCTCCCAGATGTTGAGCAAGTGGAGGCACAGCCTACCACACATAGTGTTAGTACAATTTACAACTGCCTCCCAATAACATTGTATGAATAGGCATTCCCAGATAATATGGAAAAAGGTACCTTTTTGGCTAAATCGTCTGTGACACGAATGATCTGATGCTCTACCCATTTTCATTAACGTGGTACATGCAAAATTGGCATTTTGCAGTATTTTAAGATGGACCAAGCGGCATCCAGCCCTTAGTGCTATTTCCCTCGGAGAGGCCAAGGCCTTGGGCCATTCATCATCCTCTATGCTACCCAAATTCAAAGCCCATTCCTCACGCAGATGAATTAGTGTGTAAGGGGTATTATTGAGGAGTTTGCGCTATGTGAAGGAGATTGCTTTACATGTCATATGGTCATTGAGTAGTCAATCTTCTAGAGGGGAAGATTTGGGCAGTTCTTCACCCCTGGGCAGTGTTGTTTGTAGAGCATTTCTTACTTGCCAACAACGGAACATCTCAGTGGGAGCTAAACTGTAGTCCCTCTATAAGTCAGTTAAGGGAATGACTGCTCCCTGTGCCCAAAGATTCCAAATTTTGGACAGCCCTATCAGGTCCCATTTATCAAAACACGGCAGTGTACACAGGGTGACCAATGCCACTGAATCCCATTGTTATATTCCATATAGGTACCCTATATAGGCGCAGGTAACATTGCAACCTTTCACCTATATTCTTCCCTACATTACATACATAACGGTTCTTAGGGACTGACCTTTTACCTAGATACGACACTGCATTCAGAACGCTGGTTTTTCTCTAGTTCAAATCTCATACATTCTGCATGGAAGCACAGCAGGACTAACAGCAGGACTAACATCTCCTGTATAATATCTCTGTACAAAGTTCAGGCCCGATGTCATCCTTTAGGCCGACACAGTAACACAGCAAGGTAGTACCCCTGGGGAGACCTATGGGTATATTTACATCACATCTTGCTTAGAAGGACAGAGGAGACAGAGACTACCCAGCTGACACACTGACCAGAGACACTGAGGTTCCTGCATGCAGACACTCCAGCTCGCAGTGGTCTAACATCCCTTGCAGGGTGTCCAACTTCAGACCAGAATGGGGTCCCATATTCTCTCATTCTCAGGTAATGGGGTTGACTAGATCCTAGAGGGATTCTTGGCATAACACCTACATAGATGCTAGGTACATTTAGGTACATCTATTTAGGGAAGCCTCGTAGGAGTACACACCTTTTATCAAGTGTTTTATATACTTGTATATATTCATGGTTATTACAAGATGGTAGAACTTTACCATCCCTTTACTTTTGTAGTATTTCTAATCATATATCTCTGCTACTGTCTAATGGTTGTTGCAGCTCATCTATTCTACACTAGAATAACAACTGTTCAATAAATTCTTATTGAAAACGCCCAGCCTATTTATTCTGTGTATCTCTCTGAGACAAACGAAGTGAGCACGAGTGACTGAGCAAAAGGTAGTATATTGTTTCCACGATTCTGAGGGATCAGGGTTGTCATGTTCTGAGGTTTCCAGAATCTATTCTCTCCTTGGTAAAAGGAGATTATAGTGGCACTGTGAGCTAGCTGATACAGACAGGCTAACATACCCGGTGGGGGTGCATGGAATCAGTCTTCCACCAGTCCCACAGTTTATGTTATCCAAATGCGCAGATCTTGTATAGGTTATATAGGAACTACACACCACCAATGTTTTTTGGGTACTTATTTAACAGTAGAATCTGAGTAGTTCAGTCGTGCTATTCTCAGAGACCCCTTATCACATAACACCAGAGACATCTGGAGTGGGTGGGCACAAATTCCGCCACAGCTGAGTAGGCTAAAAAATCCTACTTATTGGCTGTTGGTTAATCAAGCTTGAAGGACACAGTGTTCTTAAAATTGTCCAAAAAACACCTTATCTTAGCATCCTTGAAAAATACTTCTTCCTCTAAAAAATGACTAAAGACAGGATAACGCGGGAGGACCTGTGCATAGTTTGCACCTCTCAGATGAAGAAGAAAATGCCGATGAAATCCCGATTGCAGAACATTTTAGAAATACAGACACCCTGAAACTACTTTCGCACGGTGTAATGGCCAGGGGTGGCATAGTAGCTTTCGTGATTGACGCACATGAATCATACAGAACAGAGGTATTTTATTTGTGGGTTACATTCCCGGCAGCAAATGCAAGAACAAAAACATTTCACTCCTACACAGAAGGAGATGCACCAGCAGAATATTGCCCGTTTGAGGACATAGAGGTTCCGCTCACGTACCAGGAACACTTATACTGGTTTAAAGGCACCCAACCACACATAAGAAGAAGAGTGAGCCTCGGCCCGCTCGGAAGAAAAGGGGCAACATGGCCGATATTAGTGGCCTACACACCACATTCTGACATTGAAACAATGCCACCAGGAGACTTGCTCACACAACACAAAGAATTGATAAAAAGTTATAGAAACTTGATGCAATTCGTCATGAGGACACTTACAGTCCAACCAGCAATGGTTGCAATAAATGGAACTCAAACTCAGAGTACATCAGCTAAAATCACACCAGAAACATTACATGCGGTAATGGGTAAAATGCCCACAAAACGTGAAGAAATGCCATTCTGGCTAGCTTAGAAAATAACACAGCTAGAGGCAGTATTCCCGAGTACTATCCCGTATGAAAAACACAGAATGCTAACAATCTGCTTACCCATGTACAGTCAGGGGTACAGTCTTTGCTGCCATTTATACCAGAGCTCATGGTATACCGTCATTAGCAGTAGTACCAGACGTATTGAGACAAATACAAAACGAGTACGGAGCAGAGCCTGTTCTGGACTTCTGCCCTGAACTTAGGGGTGAAGTTACTGGGTAACTATGCCCACGTATCAGCCATAATATTAAATAATATTAAAGAGGAACCAGCTTCAGTGGCTATCCGCCAACGCCTAAGGGAGTTCAGTCCTTTAGAACAGGAACACGTACTACCGAAAATAATTTGAAACTGCATATACAGAATTGGGCAGAGACAGTTTGGGTGGGAAAGCTTTAAAACCACAACTGTTGGGCAGTCCTGAAAAGGATACTTCCAAGCAGACACCTGCTTCAACAAAAAACAAGTGGGACAATTAAAAACAACAAAATTTGAAAGGAAACAGATCTCAATCCAGAGGTAGATCTCCTCCACAGGAGCCCTCCGAAAAGAGGTATAACCTTAGGAATAGGGAAAATATTAGGAAACCTGATAGGTATCAGGATACTGATGCACGTTCCTCTCATTGCTTTTAGGGTTCATCGAAAAACTCTGAGGGGGAAGGACAGTCAGACAGACAAGAAGATAGTACAAAGCCCAATGAGAAGCAGCACGCTAAAGATTACACTTCTAAAAAAGAAGAGAAACCAAAGCACAAGCCACAGTTAAAAAAGAATAAGGTTGAAGATCTAAAGATCACACATGCCCAGAATTTTGAGGACTCGACTACTGAACGGGGAATGGGCTCTGATGATGCTAGATAGTTCGGCAGAAGTAACAATAGCTCGCCAGAACCTGATGGAATTTCTAAGGACAGCAGACGTGAATGATTATATCACGGTGGAAACACCTGTCCCACATAAGTTATATGAAATGACACTCCAAAGGGAGGGGGACAAATGTAGGACAGTTAGAGGTCTCTTTTGGGAGAATCTATCATTTGGCTATGACACTTTGTTAGATGAACATGTTTGGCCGCCAGCATTGGTCATGGATTGCCCTAAAGGGGAAACGGTAATTCTACCGGCATTCTCAGATCATATTTCCAGCCACCTAAAACACACATATGTGCAGGAGTGAGCAGTAGCGCAAGTACCTGCATTATACAAAAACCACCACATAATTCCTTAAATACTCCGACTGCATAGAGGCAGTATCCAATAAAGCAAAAAAGCTAAAAAACAGGTCAAGGAGATCTTAGATCAATTTGAATACCAAGGGGCGATTGAAAATTGCACCTCATCGGTGATTAATCCTTTGTTTCCGCTCATGAAACCTGACAATTCATATCGTTTTGTTTTAGATTACAGACATTTGCAGTCTAAAATGCACATAGTGCCGCATTAATGAATGACATTGTGCGGAAAAAATATTAAACGGCACTTGATATCTCAAATGGAATTTTCTGCCAAAATATAGCGCCTGAAAGCAGGCATCTAACAGCATTCGCAGCGCTGGGGTCAAAACGTCAATTTTGTTGACTCCATCAGGGGTGTAAGAACAGCCCGGGGTTGTTTTTGGCCAGGGTAACTGAGTTACTTCAAAATTTGGAAGAGTAGGCATTGTCCTATGTGGATGATATTTATCTAATGGACAATGACCTTGAGGAGCACTTGAACAGAGTGAATACCATAATTTTGAAATTTGCATTTGATGGCTACAAATTTAACTTTAAAAACACCAAAAATTGCCCACCTCACTGTCCTGTTTTTAGGATATGAGCTTTCAAGTGAAGGGAAAAGCCTGTCAGCCAATTTTTTGGAAAAATGCGCACTGTTCCAAACTCCAAAATCACTAAAAAAATTACAATCAATCCTGGGATTCTTAAATTTTGGTAGAACATACATTCTGATCTATGCAGAAAGAGTAAAACCTTTCTACTATTTAATAAAACCTGATTTTTCAGTTAGACAATGGAGACAGAAAGACACAGATATCCTTCGTTCCCTACAAGCTGACATGATAGCTTCCAAACACTTAGAGGCACGCGTAAACGTACGCAACCTGGTGATCCGTAATCTCCCCTATGGTCAGGGAGTGACCATCTTGCTAACGCAAGCACCACCCAGCGAATCGATGTCTGCTTTGCCGCCGCCTCCCGCCGGAGCCCGAGCCCAGAGACCAACAAGGACTGGACTTCCAGACCTCTCACCGCCCGATCCACCGTCCCTGCAAAGAAGGAACCTGTGGAGGCACCGAGACACGTGGAGCCAGCCACCTTGGAAGACACTTGATTAGCTGAAAGCGCAACAACAGAGGCTCCCTCCGAGTTGTGCTTTGGGACCTGAGAAGCCCAACATCAGAGCAGCATCTGCACCAAAGGTGAGCCCTCCAGCATCTCCATGATCTGCGTGGGGCCCCTCTGCACTTCGCGACTCGACGCGCCTAACCGGTCACTGGTCCGTTGGCTAGTGGCCATCTTGGCGACCATCTTGAAAAACTACGATGCTGGTCTGGTTGCTCCAGACTGGCCCCTGCTTCCCTCCAAAGGAGCAGCCCCTCTGACCTTGCTGGTCAGAGCTAAAAGCTTTCTTCACTTCCTGCGACTCCTGCTTTTGCCAAGGTTTGTTTGCTTCTTCTGAGTCGCCGACACCGCCGACAGCGAGAGCCTGCATGGGACAGCTCGTGAACTGACTCCTGGACGTCGTCGACCTTCAGGGACCACGTGGCTGTGGAGACAAGCTTCACCTCTCCACCTGTTTGCACCCGACATCGCCTGGTACCTACCTGGTGCCACGCCGGTCATTGGCTAGTGACTGTGAACATTGTCCCCTCTGCTTTCAGGTCTTCTACACTTCCGATCCATCCTTGGATCCACCGCATCTCTTCTGGACCGACCGCCTGCAGCATCTTTGTCGTCAGGCTCCATTGAACAGATAGACGAAACCCGACGCACTTCGAGCCCTATGCACCCGCCTCCTGTGGGTGAGGTAAAGCTGGCACTCCGGTCCACAAGTGTAGAGTAACATCTCTAATGTCTAGGTTTGAAGTCTTGAATTCGTAGTCCAACCAGAAGACCCTTCTAGCAGTAACTTTTGAACAATTACGCACCCATTGAAAACCTATGGGCGCCCGCGTGTAACTTTCCTTACTGCACACGCGACCCGTTGACCTCCTGGTCACTAACTAAAGTTAGCTCCTTGTAGGCCCAGCGATTCTAGAGGCCCTAGGCCTTCTCCCTTTCCTGTTCGTGGTACTTATACCACTATTTTAGTATGTGGTTTGAGCAGCCACCAGGGCCTATCCATGTAAAGTGCAACTTTCGTATATTGTGATACTTTCTTGTTTAACGATTTGTGCTCCTGTGCTCATAAAGAGTCTAGGGGATACTTTGAGTAATAAATACATATATATTTTGAATATATATCTGTGTGGTGTCCTTTCATTGGTATAAAGGGGGGTTACATATGGTGAAACAGCTTGCTTAACATGCCTAAACGAGTTTAGCCTAAAAGACTGCTTAGCCTACGCTACCACTAGGGCAGCTGGTCCGAAAAGGTTGACTTACAACCACACCATAAGGGTTGCTTGGCATGGTACAGGTGGTCACTTGAATTAGTGAACATCATATACCAGGCCAACTTCTCACAGTGGTGAGCTGAGCTGCCCAATTATACTTCTGCATATATGGCAATCCTATTCCACCATCGTACCACCCCCTTGTAAGTTTGTTCAGAGCAATGCTGACCCCCCATTCCATAGAAATAAGTGAAGCATGATGTTTATTGATTTAAGGTATTGTGCTATGACGTGGTATAGAGTATTGTGGCGAGCATATAAAAAACTAGGCAGTGCCATTTTTTTTTAAAAAGCGCCGCCCTCCCAAATAGGGACAGAGGCAGGCATCTCCTATCGTGGGGTGTTAGCAGGTTTTTCTCATAAAAGAGCTCTGGGTCAGTAGTGGTAAAAAGTCCAAGATATGTGAAACCCTCCATAGTCACCTGACCCCACAGTCCCCAAGCAGCTCGGGCGGTTGGCCATGTAGCCCACAGTTCAATGATTTCATCCAATTGATCGCATCTCCAGAAAAGCAGCCAAATATGGCGGGTATCTGCATTATCCTGTTCAAGGAGAATTTGGGTCTCATACAACAGAAGGTCATCAGCATTAAGCAAGATTCTGTCCTCCCATTGATCTGACCAGCGGAGTCTCCGAATTAGTGCATCTATTCTGATCCATGCAGCCAGGGGCTCCAACATCAGGGCGAAAAGGAGGGAGGCCTCTTTTTAAGGGAAAGATTCACAAGACTCCTTCATTAACCACTACTAGGGCCAGGGGCTCGGTGTATAAAAGGCAGATCCAGACTATAAATCCAGGTCCTAAGCCCAGTTTCGCCAGCACTTCAAAGAGATAAGGCCATTCGGCCGTATTAAAGGTCATGCGGGCATCAAGAGATAGGACACTTGCATCTTCTTGAATATACCTCGCCCGGCTCAGTATGCCATGCTATCTCCTAAAATTGAGCGCTGTGCTCTGCCCTGGCACAAATCCAGATTGGTCTGCATGGACTAGCTTAGTAATGACCTGTATTAACTGGGATGCCAAGAGTTTAGCCAATATTTTAACTTCAGAATTGAGGAAGGAGATTGAACTGTGTAAGTCACAGTCATCTGGTGGTTTTCCTTCTTATGTATGATGACAATGGCTGCCACTCGCTGGTCTCTAGGGAAAGTCCCCCATTCTCTGCTTTCTTTAAACATCCATAATATGTGCAGGGCAATATTCGGAGAAGTGAGTTTGTAAAGTTTGATAGGTATCCCATTAGGGCTCAAAGCCTTACCAGCATTTAGATCTTGTATCGAATGAACAATCACTTCTATTCAATCACTCTCAAGGAGGGCGCTATCTCCAGTTGTGAGGGAAGAGAGTGGTAGGTCTGCCAGGAATTCACGAGAGTCTTTCATTGTCGAGGTACAAGATAGGGAGTAAAGTGAATAGTAAGTGGCAAAAGCTACAGCGATATCTAGTTTATCAGTGATCCATTCTTCCTCCCTCGACCAAATCCTTAATACCCATCTGCTAAACCTCTCCTTCTTCTCCAGCCATGCCAGAAGTCTACCATCCCTATGTCCCGCCTCATAGACGAGGTATACATTTGCCCTATGCCTGGCCTCCTCCATCACTATATCCCGGTATTCTTGCTGCTTTTACGCTAGTAATTGTGTGGTATCAGTTTGATTTTGGTGTGTTAACTGCGTCTCCAACTGTGAGATTAGGGAGAGGCCCTGCCGCCTTACTACCATTTTATATGCCTCCTACAGTGTCGATTCCCTCCTACACCGTCGAAGATGAGTCTACAGTTGCCTCATTTTCGATAAAGTAATGTTCTGGTCTGTGGCCCGCGCAAGACCCTCCCTCACTCTGGGAATCGTGAGGTGCCAGGGATCAAGCTTTATTGCACATAAGACCTCCCGGTCCTCAAGACCGTACACTGCCCAGAGAAGAGAATGATCGGAGATGCCTCTAGCCAGGTGAAGGACCTCTCAGAAAAGATGCTAAATTTCTTGCTTGATACTTACACACTAGCACTATATTCTTTCACATGATGTTTTTTCAGGAGGAGGACTGTAAAGTTTTCCAAAGGTTTGAAATATGTCAACATAAATTTCAGAGGTTAGTTTACAAATAATGAAAATATAAACATTAATAATATTGCCAATACTTTAGATGTAAACACTTTCGGTATGAACTGGTGGAATTCATATAAGTTCTAAAAGAGTGATTCTAATAGCAGTTGATATAGCTGGACTTTCAGTGTGGTGTCTTCATTCTAAACATTACAACGACTGTTTCTGTTCAAAATTGTTTCTCTGAATATTTCTTTATGTGCCTTGGTGATTATGGTGATTATACAAGGCGTTTATTGAAATGAAAAAAATATATATATTTAATAGGAAAATCATTAAATGCACCTTTCCAATATACTGTTTTCATGTGTGAATGTCAATCTATGTTTGAAAATGCATCCTCTTTTCAAAACAAGTTATAAACTAACATTACAAGCATTACCATTAGAAAAGCAATGACTGAGAACAATTATTATTCTAGCATTACCCTCAAGTTCGCAAAATGTTCACTTAGATCATTTTCCCTTGTCGGTACAATTTTTGAGTCAGGTTTTCAAAAGGCACGTCAGTTCTGGTTTACGCAACATTCACATAGGGCATAGAGGTTTATGCTACATTTCCAGATGCAACACAAGAACTATGGACAGGGAAAGTCAGCTCACTTTCACCACTGATGTTGCTCCCCACCATGCAACTCATTTCCTTCCTCCACCATCTTGTTGCTGGCACAGACTGGGTGGTTGTTCCTATGTCTTCATCATTGCAGATGACTACCAAGATGTGTTGACAAGCCCAGTGCCTACCCTGTGCATCTCCTCCAAGGGGCAAACCACCCAAGATGGTTTCAGTGCCCTGTGAACACGCCAAAGCAAGAGGGCAGCCATACTGCCCGCCTCCAGATTCCATCCTCCCCACAGTGGAAACAGTTTAATTTAACACATGCTGGCTGGAATTGCCAACAACTGCTTTCCAGTAAAATCCTCTGCTCTACAAAAAGTCTGCATTCAATTCAACATAGGATATAAAATGTTTAGTTATCTTTGAGTTTTATAAAGTGATGCTCATTTTTTTTTGTTTAGTTCACAGCACAAAAGGTTTTGAAAAATGTGTAGTTTGAGCAAGGACGATGGAAACTAGTCTTATAGGATGAAATTTGAAATCGTAATATTGTCTGATATTTTTACAGCAACTGCCCATAAACCACATGAAATTCAATTTTAAGCACGTTGGCACTGTCAGCTTTTAGGTGTTTCCTGAACCTCATATACCAATACTTGTGCATCGAGTTCAGGGTTTGGGGAGTTTCACAGCATGACGGAAAGGACTTCTGATGAGTTGGGTCTGTTCTTCAGTCATATAAAGGTCTGCTTGTAGAATAGGAATGTAATCAAAGAACAGAAAGTTCCTTGATGGAGCATAATGGGGACTATTTAATAAAGGTCCCCGCCCAGTAGATTTTGTGAGGCATTTGTGAAACGTTTCTTAATTTTTGCTTTCACCAGTAATCAGTTAAGTAATTTCATCACTTTTTCTATTGTGGTTGAGTTTTTGCTGGTTCAAGCACACTCTGGTTGACTGGTTTTGTAATCTTAGCAATCAGTCAATGAGTTTCTTGGTATACTCTGTCTAAATGTGTTTATGGTAGTAGAACAGTGTTAGACCCGGAAGGTCCCAGGGACCACCGACTCCGACGCGGTAGCTTGGCGTGAGGCAGGAAGGCACTCCGGAAGCTAAGTGGGAAGTAGTTGTGCAGCACACACTCACATTGACTCAGTAATGTACACACAATGAAAAGAAACCACTCCAGGTTCATTGGCAAAAAAAACAAGTATCTTTATCTCTCTTTGGTCAGGATTAGAAAATCACAAAACTCACACAGGGTGCAGAATAGACGGTTCCTCCAACTGCAGGTTATTACAGATGACATTTCTGGTACATGGGTTCACTAACAGTAACACTTCTCATATTCAGGGTCAACGTAGGCAACATTCCTTATGCAACCATCATGAAAGGCAACATCTCTTAGGTATATGCTCATTAAAGACAACCTTACTGATGCTCATATTCATGCAATTGAACATTCTCTAATATCTGGGAAAACCAGGTAACCAATCTATGGCTGGTCTCAGCTCTATGCAGGCTCAAGGCAGTCACTACCGCTTGGGACAGGCCCCAGGCAGTTATCATTCGTGGGGGGCTTGGCTTGCGAAGTACTCAGGCCCCTGGGGCCATCTCTGCTGGAGTTTTGGGGCCTGGGCCCCCTGGCAGGTAGAAGAGGGGGCGCACTTCTAATAGTCTGGCCAGCAGGACAATGGGTAGAGTCTTGGCGGGGTGTAGGCCCCAACTTTCCCTCGCACTCACCGGTTTGATGGAGAGGGGTGGTGCAGCAGAAGGCAGGCAGCACCAGGCCTCGTTACGGGGTGACGCCCCCTCTCGGGGCAGCCCTTTACCCTCTCCTCACGGGGCTCTCTCTCTCCTGGAGTGGAAGCGGCAAGATTCCCAGATGTCCGCGGGGCTCTCTGAGGCTGGGGAGCTGGCCTGGGGGCTCCCACATGCAGCGGAGCCCCCTCGGTGAAGTTCAGGATCGGCTCCGGGCCTCTATCGGCCTCGAAGCCCGGGAGCCAATCCCAGCACGGATTCAAGGGGGTGCAGCCGATGACACGTCGAGCACCCCGTTTGCTGGGCAACGTGCGCTCGCGCACCCCTGGCCCAGTGCGGCCTTCAAAGACACCACGGCGGCCCTCCCTAGGCCTCGGGGGCCGCGGCGGAGTTCCTCGGTGCAGCACCTCTTCTTCTCCCAGTGCAGCGATGTCATCGCGGCTCCTGACATCCCGGGGGAAGCACGCGCAGCTCTCCTCACGTCTTCTGGGCCGGCTGCGGTGATCGTTGGCCTCCAGCGCTCAATGGGCACAGCGCTTCAACAGACTCGGCATGGGCTGGCGGATACCCGGGCTGTGGCGGTGATCGGAGGGCATACAGCACTTCTCCGGCACAGTGCTTCTCAGAGGTACCCAGGCTGCGGTGGTGATCGGGGGGCATACAGCGCTTCTCAGGCATGGAGCTTATTCCTTAGGGCACAAACCAGTCCTGGGTCCACGGTAATTCCCCAGCAGGCAGTAGCAGTTTCTTGGGGGACAGCGCGGACAGCAGGTGGCAAATCTTGAAATGTAGCGCTTGGAAGACACAGCGCTAGCAGGAGGGGGCAAGTCCTTACAGTAAAGCACTTAGATGACACAGCGCTTACCTCGTGGTTTCCCCGCAGCCGCAGCGCTCACAGGCCCTTCAACGCTTAGGGTTGGCATCCTGGGTTCCCCTCACACTGGGCAAGGTCAGCGGGCTGGCAGGATCACTCAGCTATCTTGGGGACAGCAGGGCCTAAACTCAGTCAGCCTCAGTAGTGTAGCTTCCGCCTTGCCAACAGCCTATACTCCATCGGCGGGTCCCCAGGTTCAGTAGTGCTCCAACTGACTGTCAGGTTTCCCCTCTTTTACCTTTATACCCCTAGATCAGGTGACCCTACAAAAAGGCGGCAAGTTCTGGCACCAACCTGGGGGGTTGGAAGTTTCCAGAAGGCTCTGGGGACTCTGTGGTGGCTTCTCTGGTGACAAGAGGCGGGACGGTCAGGGTTACAGTAACATTATGTCCCAGCCTGATCCCAACTACTAGCGCGCAGAAGGACAGTGGCCACTCCGCAGTAGAAGGGACCTTTGGCAACCATATTGTTAGGAGAGAGCAGCTGCACCTCAGCACTGTTCAGCAGCGGCAGGGCGCCCAGAGTCCGATGCCCAACAAAAAATGGTGGTAAAAATGGAGGCAGAAAGGGAAAAAAAAGAAATGCGGTGTAAGACCACCCTAGGGCTGACAGGTCTGACACGCGTCCCCCCCACCCGAAAGTGGGGAGAGCTACCCAACCTCTAGGGAGTTCTCATCACTAAGGCGGAAGAACCAAGAGAGACCGTCAGTGTTGGCGTGGTCTACTCCGGGTCGGTGTTTCACCTGAAAGTCCATACCCTGGAGGGAAATGGACCACCTCAGCAATTTAGGGTTTTCTCCCCTCATCTGCATAAGCCAGCGAAGGGGCCGGTGGTCGGTCTGAATCAGGAAGTGAGAGCCAAAGAGATATGGCCTCAGCTTCTTCAGGGCCCAAACCACAGCAAAGGCTTCCCGTTCGATCGTACTCTACCGCTGTATCTGGGGGAGTAGCCTCCTAGATGTGAAGGCCACAGGTTGGTCTAGGCCCTCCTCATTAGGTTGTGAGAGTACTGCCCCAATGCCATGCTCAGAGGCATCCGTTTGAACAATAAATTCCTTGGTGAAGTCTGGAGCTCTCAGCACCGGAGCAGTGCACACAGCCTGTTTGAGGGTGTCGAAGGCTTTTTGGCAAGCGTCTATCCAAATTACTTTCCGGGGTTGCTTCTTCGATGTGAGTTCGATCAAGGGGGCCACGATGGTACCATAGCCCTTGACAAACCGGCGATAATAACCCGTGAGGCCCAGGAAAGCCCTGACCTCTGTCTGGGTTTTGGGGGGCTCCCAGGCCAGGATGGTATCGATTTTAGCCTGGGGGGGCTGCACCTTACCCCCGCCCACCAGGTGCCCCGGTAGACAACAGATCCCTGTCCAATCTGGCATTTGCTGGCCTTGATGGTTAGGCCAGACTGCTGCAAGGCCTGCAGCACCTCCTGGAGATGCTCCAGATGGTCCTCCAGGCTGCTGCTGAAGACAGCTATGTTATCCAGGTAGGCAGCCGAGAAGGCCTCTAAGCCAGAAAGTACCTGGTTTACCAACCGCTGGAAAGTGGCAGGAGCATTTTTCAGCCCAAAGGGCATCACTCAAAATTGGAAGTGGCCCTCTGGGGTGGAGAACGCAGTCTTCTCCTTGGCTCCGTCCGTCATGGCGATCTGCCAGTACCCTGACATAAGATCGAAAGTGCTTAAGTACCGAGCTGCCCCTAGCCGGTCAATGAGCTCATCCACCCTAGGGATCAGGTGAGCGTCCGTCTTAGTCACGGAGTTGAGGCCTCGATAGTCCACACAGAACCAAAGTTCAGGTGTGGTGCCTGGTGGGGCCGCTTTCAGCATCAACACCACCGGACTAGCCCAGGGGCTGCTGGACAGCTCGATCACACCCAGCTCCAGCATCTTGGTGACTTTGTGCAGGATGCTGGTCTTCACTTTGTCGGACAGCCGGTACGACTTGGTCTTAACAGGGGGGCTGTCTCCTGTGTCCACGTCATGGTTACACAAGTGGGTGATTCCAGGAGTGAGGGAAAACAAGGAGGCGAACTGCTCCAATACCCGGCGGCAGTCCCTCTGTTGCACCGGCATCAGGGGCGGGGAGTGGACCACTCCCTCCACCGATCCATCTTTCTCTTGGGACGCCAGAAGGTCTGGAAGAGGCTCGCTCTCTTCCTCCTCGCTCCCATCAGTCACCATCAGGAGGGTAAGTTCCGATCTCTCGTGGTGCAGCTTGAGGCGGTTAACATGCAATACCCGGTGGGGTTGCCGCGGGGTCTTAAGATCCACCATGTACGTGGCTTGGCTCTTCTTCTCCAGTATCTCGTACGGCCCAGTCCACCGGTCCTGGAGGGTGCTAAGCTCTCCGGGGTCCATGACCCACACCTCCTGGACAGCTTCCAATTCCACTGGATGGGCACTCTGGTCGTACCACTCCTTCATGACGGCTTGACTGGGCTCCAGGTTGTCGGATGCCTCCTTCCACAGCTTGCCCATCTGGCTGCGGAATGCCAGCATGCAACTTACCACATCCCGGGGAAGCCTTTTAGGAGTCTTCTCCCACCCCTCCTTCACAAGACTGAGGGGTTCCCTGACAGGGTGTCCTTACAGAAGTTCGAAGGGGCTAAAGCCTACCCCCTTCTGTGGCACCTCCCTGTAGGAGAACAACAGACAGGGCAAGAGGACGTCCCACTTCCTCCTCAAGTCCTCAGGCAAACTCCAGATCATTCCTTTTAGCGTCTTATTGAAACGTTCCATGAGCCTGTTGGTCTGGGGGTGGGTAAGGAGTGGAGAACGTATAAGTCACCCCACACTCCTTCCACATGGCCTGCATGTAGGCAGACATTATTTTGGTGCCCCTGTCCGACACCACAACCTCGGGGAATCCCACCGGATAAAAATCCCTATCAGGGCCCGCGCCACAGCAGGTGCAGTAATGGTCCTTAGAGGGATGGGCTCTGGGTACCGGGTGGCATGGTCCAACAGGACTAGGATGAATCGGTGTCCAGAGGTGGTCGGCGGATACAGAGGTCCGACAATGTCGATTCCTACCCGCTCGAAAGGGGTTCCAACAACTGGTAGTGGTTCCAGGGGGACCTTTAACTTGGTTCTGGTCTTCCCACTTGCCTGGCAAGTCACACAAGACTTGCAGAAGGTGCCAGAGGCAATCCTCATCCTGGGCCAATAAAAGTGTGGGACCAAACGAGCAAACGTTTTATATTGACCCAGGTGTCCCGCCAGGGGGATCTCGTGCACCATCTCCATTAGAAAGGCTCGATAGCATTGGGGGACCACTAAGGCCCTCGAGGACCCATGCACCGGTGCCTTAGGCTCGCTGTAAAGAAGGCCATCCTCCCAGTAGATATGGTAATTTCCGGCAGCATTTCCCACTGCTTGGGCTTTGGCCTGTCGCCGCATGCCCTCAAGGGTGGGGCACTCCCTCTGCTCCCAACAGAATTCCTCCCGGGTAGGCCCTCCTTCCATCTGCCACTCTGCAGGGGTCGGCAAGTCCCCCACAGGACCATCCTCATCCTCCGTGGACTCTGTGGCCACCGCAGTGGGTGCCCTATCCATCTCACGGGTTGCATCTTTCAAGGCATTGTCCTGTTCAGTGGTGGGCTGGTCCATTGTTCCAGCTCCAGCCCTGGTTGATTCCCTTGCCAGGCAGCCGTGGACCATGTGACAGCACAGGTCAATCCTGGTAGTCCCAGCATTTCGGTGTGTGCTTGAAACTCCACCTCCTTCCAGGCGGTATGCTCCAGGTCGTTTCCTAACAAACAATAAAATGGCATGGCATGGCTCACCATGACTCTCAACAGGCCTGCAACCCCTCCCCACTCAAAGGGAACTTGGGCCACAGGATAGTGGCCCACACTGTTGTCAGCCATCACAACCGGTTGGAATATGTCCGGAACCACCTGCTCCGGGGACACCAGCTGTCTCCTTACCCTCATCATGCTGGCACCTGTGTCCCTCAGAGCCTCCACACCCTGCCCGCTAAGAAGGACCCTCTGCCGGTACCTGGCAGTATTTGAGGGTACCTGAGTTTGTGGGACTATCTCCCTGTCCCCCAGGGATACTAGGGTCAAGCCTGCCCACTCACCCCCTTATCTAGGGACAACTCCTCCCCCAGCGCTACACTAGCCACCCCGGAGCTCTTACCTCCAGTAGTGGCTGGGGGCCTTTTTCGACACTGGCGATCCCACTTGTAGTGTCCCACCTCCCTCACTCGTAGCACCGGACAGTCTTGGGCTGCTGACTTCGGTCAGGATAAGTAGGCTTGGTAGAACCAGATTGGGGCTGGGGTCTTACCCCCCTCCCTTGCTGTCTATCTTGGGGGCCTTTGGAGAACTCCTTTTTATCTCCCCCCTCTCTCTTCTGGGGGAAACCCTGTCCACCCTTCTGGGAGTCCCCCCCCCCGGATCCCTTGTGGGACACCCGGGTACTGACCCAGGTATCGACCTCCTCCGCAAACTCCCTCGGGTCGGTCAACTTGCGGTCCACCAGGTGTTGGCGCAGTTCTGGAAAACACTTATCAAGAAGGTGCTCTCTTGAAAACAGATTGTACAGCCCTTCGTAGTTGGTCACCTCACTGCCCCGCACTGAACCGTCTAATGCTTTGCGGGCATAGTCTAGAAAATCTACCCAGTTCTGGGTGGGAAGCTTGTGGCTATTTCTGAATTTCTGTCGGTATTTCTCAGGGGTCAGGCCAAATTTCTTAAGTAACGCTTCCTTCATAACCGTGCTATTGGTCTGGTCCACCTTTTCTATGGTCAACAGCGTGTCCCTCCCCACCGGAGGCATGTACCTATAAAGGCCACCCCCCAATAACTCTCGGGGACCTCATGGGCTACTACGGACACCTCATAGGCCGCTAGCCACTTATCGATGTCATCCCCCAAACTGAAACTGGCCACCACATTAATGAATGGTGGGCGACAAATTCCGTTCCGCTCCCGGAACTTGTGAAATTTTTGCATTTTCTCATTCCGCGCGGAACGCGAAAATGTCAAAACTTACGCGATCCGCGGTGGAACCGAAATATGCAGGGCAGGATTCATTCTGGCACGATGCTCCTATAACTAAACCTCAACAGAAAGCACTTACAGATATAAATAAAGCAGGTGCCTGAGTTGAAGCTCAAATTCAGTAACGCATTAATCAGTACAAAACATTTGTGAGCATGGTCGAGGTTAGTCAGGTGTGCTTTCTCCCCATATCTACCGTCAACAATTTGCTGTAATCCTTGATGAAGCTCTGTGCATTCATGAGTTTCTCAAGCGCAATCCCTGTGTAGTTCCTGACACCAGGAGGTTCTGTCTCCTCATCTGCTGCTCTGATCAGTCTCTGGCCCTTTATAAACAAGAGGCATGTGAACTGCATGGAAGCCCCGCCCGTTTGGCCCCGGCCCACACACCAGCGGTGTGCAACGTCTTCCCGCCCTTTCCCCCACTATGATGGGCAGCTCACTCGAGGGACCCCAGCGCCTGTCGGCCCGGTGGCAATGTTACAGACACACATGGTCGCCGTAGACAACTCTTCTGGCCCTTTATGCAGCTGTAGTGTGGGAAAAGCACTATACATTTACCCAATGAGGTAGCACTTACTGATTAGCCAGTAGAAAGTACTCCAGTTGAGCAGAGGTATTGCACAAAACGGTGGCATCTTCTTGGGTAAATATGCAGGGCAGTATTCATTCTGGCACGATGCCCCTGTCACAAAAATTAAACCTCAACAGGAAGCACTTACAGATATAAATAAAGCAGGTGCCCGAGTTGAAGCTCAAATTCAGTAACGCATTAATCAGCCCAAAATCTCCGCGAGCACGTGAAATTTCGCGTCTTAGCTGAGATTTTTTTCCTTTTCGCAAAATTATGCGAAAGGCAATTTCGCAAATTCCGCCCACCCCTGCACCACATCCTTAGGCATGTAGAATCTAGACTCCTGTGGAGCTTCAATAGGTACGCTGCCACCATTTGCACTGTTGTTAGCTCCTATCTGTAGGGCTTTAATTTCCAACTCCTTCAAGCTCAGCTCATGGAGAAGCTTCCTTTCCTCCATAGCCAACCTCTTCTCTTCCCGCTCCTTCTCTAGTCTAGCAAGTTCTAGCTTAAGTTGTCTCTCCTCCCTCCTGTCCTCGAACTTCTCCGCCGATAAGCTCCTCACTGACACACTACTGGCCCGGAACATCTTCCTGGCAACACATTGTTGCTAGCATCTATATGCAGTAGGTCCAGCACTCCTGGAGCGTCCTGCTCTCCCTGCCCCTCGTCCCCTCCCCCTCCCGGGTGGGCCAATGCCCGTGCTCTCAAGGTCTTCTGAAGCTCCTCTCTCTTGGTGCCTCCCATGAAGAACACCCCCTTCCCCTGGCAGAACTCCCTAAGCTGCGCCACCGTATACATTTCTAGGTTGGCCAGCTCGAACTCCATCCTGCTAGGTAGGGCCTCGGACAATTTCAGGGAAAACCACTAGGACATAGGTAACAAGCTTAACACAAGAGCATTCACAATCAGGCAATCAGAGAGAATTTCAAGCTTGCATTAAAATAGGTGTCAGATTGCGGCGCACACTGAGTCACTGTAGGGTGCTGCACAAGCACAAGTCCTAATCTCACCGCTGAACACCAGTGTTAGACCCGGAGAGGTCCCAGGGACCACCGACTCCGATGCGGTAATTTGGCGCGAGGCGGGAAAGCACTCCGGAAGCTAAGTGTGAAGTATTTGTGCAACACACACTCACACTGACTCAGTAATGTACACGCAATGAAAAGACACCACTCCAGGTTCATTGGCAAAACAAACCAAGTATCTTTATCTTTCTTTGGTCAGGATTAGAAAATCACAAAACTCACACAGGGTGCAGAATAGACGGTTCCTCCAACTGCAGGTTATTACAGATAACATTTCTGGTACATGGATTCACTAAAAGTAACACTTCTCATATTCAGGGTCAACATAGGCAACATTCCTTATGCAACCATCAATAAAGGCAACATCTCTTAGGTATATGCTCATTAAAGACAACCCTACTGATGCTCATATTCATGCAATTGAACATTCTCTAATATCTGGGAAATACAGGTAACCAATCTATGGCTGGTCTCAGCTCTATGCAGGCTCAAGGCAGTCACTCCCGCTAGGGACAGGCCCCGGGCAGTTACCATTCGTGGGGGTCTTGGCTTGTGAAGTACTCAGGCCCCTGGGGCCGTCTCTGCTGGAGTTTTGGGGCCTGGGCCCCTTAGCAGGTAGAAGAGGGGGCGCCCTACTAATAGTCTGGCCAGGAGGACAATGGGTAGAGTCTTGGAGGAGGGTAGGCCCCAACTTTCCCTCGCACTCACTGGTTTGATGGAGCGAGGTGGTGCAGCAGAAGCCAGGCAGCACCAGGCCTCGTTACGGGGAGACGCCCCCTCTCCGGGCAGCCCACTGCTTTCTCCTCACGGGGCTCTCTCTCTCCTGGAGGGGGGCGGCAAGATTCCCCGATGTCCGCAGGGCTCTCTGAGGCTGGGGAGCTGGCCTGGGGGCTCCCACATGCAGCGGAGCCCCCTCGGTGAAGTTCAGGATCGGCTCCGGGTCTCTATCGGCCTCGAGGCCCGGGAGGCAATCCCAGCGCGGCTTCAAGGGGGCACGGCCGATGACGCAGCCGGTGCCCCGGTTGCTGGGCAACGCGTGCTCGTGCGGCCTTCACAGACACCGAGGCGGCCCTCCCTAGGCCTCGGGGACTGTGGCGGAGTCCCTCGGTGCAGCAGCGCTTCTTCTTCTCCCGGTGCAGCGATGTCAGCGCGGCTCCCCGGTGTGACCGGGGAAGTTTGTGCAGCTCTCCTCATGTCTTCCGGGCTGGCGGCGGAGATCGTTGGCCTCCAGCACTCAATGGGCACAGCGCTCCAGCAGACTCGGCATAGGCTGGCGGATACCTGGGCTGCGGCGGTGATCGGAGGGCATACAGCGCTTCTCCGGCACAGCGCTTCTCAGAGGTGCCCGGGCTGCGGCGGTGATCGGGGGCATACAGCGCTTCTCAGGCACGAAGCTTATTCCTTAGGGCACAAACCAGTCCTGGGCGCATGGCAGCACCTCAGCAGGCAGTAGCAGTTTCTTGGGGGACAGCACAGGCAGCAGGTGGCAAAATCTTGAAATGTAGCGCTTGGAGGACACAGCGAAAGCAGGCAGGGGCATGTTCTTACTGTAAAGCGCTTAGATAACACAGCGCTTACCTCGTGGTTTCCCCGCAGCCGCAGCGCTCACAGGCCCTTCAGCGCTTAGGGTTCACAGCGCTAGTTGGTGTGATCTCGATGTTAGGCAGCCAGCGCTTCTTCCCATAGCACTGTCAGTAGGTGACAGACATTAGTGGCAGCAAGTAGCAGCAGTGGTTGCGAGGACGGAAGGCTTGAGCAGGCACCCTGGAGTTGGCACCCCGGGTTCCCCTCACACTGGGCAAGGTCAGCGGGCTGGCAGGATCACTCAGCTATCTTGGGGACAGCAGCGCCTAAGCTCAGTCAGCCTCAGTAGTGTAGCTTCCCCCTGGCCAACAGCCTATACTCCAGCGGAGGGTCCCCAGGTCCAGTAGTGCTCCAACTGTTCGTCGGGTTTTCCCTCCCTTACCTTTATTCCCCTAGGTCAGGTGACCCTACAAAAGGGCTGCAAGTTCTGGCGCCAGTCTGGGAGGTTGGAAGTTTCCAGAAGGCTCTGGGGACTCTGTGGTGGCGTCTCTGGTGACAAGAGGCGGGACGGTCAGGGTTACAGTAACATTATGTCCCAGCCTGATCCCAACTACTAGCGCGCAGAAGGACAGTGGCCACCCGCAGTAGCAGGGGCCTTTGGCAACCATATTGTTAGGAGAGAGCACCTGCACCTCAGCACTGTTCAGCAGTGGTAAGGCGCCCAGAGTCCTTTGTCCAACAAAAGATGGTAGTAAAAATGGAGGCAGAAAGGGAAGAAATAAAAATGCGGGGTAAGACCACCCTAGGGCTGACAGGTCTAACAAACAGTTTGTCTCGGGTATGTCCCTTTTCTGCAAATTAGGCTAAAGCTACCACTCCCCTATCTCCACCTCTCGCTGTTTTGTGAATAATCTTGTGACTTTGTGACCTGGCGGAAAAAGATCATCGAAGGTGGTGTCTAAGATGTATTCCAATCAGTAGCGGCCCATGTAAGTAAGCGTTGTGTGGCAGCGGGGCGGGGATCGAGGGGTGTGAAAGTGACAAATAACGGGATAAGGAATGTAAAATAAATAATTAAATAAAAGTACTTACCTTGCGCTTGCCGCATCGCCGACTCACTTGTTTACTTCACCTGCTTTCAATATGCAAATGAGTGAGGCAGACCCGACCTGCTGTGTACTGTCAGTAGCAGCATTCCGAATGGAAGACCAGCCCGCAGGACCAGCAAATCAAGTGTAAAGAGAACCTTTACAAGCAATCCATGTGACACAAGATCACATTCCCTCCTTGGCATTCTCCTATTCTTTGCCCCCTCTTGTTCAGGCCACCTATTTCTCTTTGTTTGCAGTGCTTTAAAGTGGTGGTAGTGTAGGATAAACACTAAACAGCTATATAAAATACGAAATTTGGATACAAGTGTACCTGGAGCACACAAGGCACTCATTTAATTCTCAAATAATTGATACATGTGGGGATGGGAGATATGACAATGCGAGACGCCAAAACTAAGTGCTTAGTAAAGAGAGAGCGCCAATTTGCAGTGCATGTCAAATGCAATACCATGACAACCACACATTTTGAGGGGTCAGATGTAGTGAGCTTAACGGCCCAGAGATAATAAAGATGTGCGCATTGCACCTGGCCGGTGCACGTACCAAGATACTAGTGTGCTGTGGCGTTATTGGTGTGCGTGTGTTTGCATGGTAGGCCCCACAATTACCCCAACTATCAAAGGTTGTTGCCCCTCTACACTCGCGATGAGGGGGTCCTACTTTGCTGTAAGGCAGGCCCAGGTAGCAGCGGTGAAAAGAGGCAATAAGCAGTGGGGCTACCTGGTACAGTGTCTGCACCTGTGGGGTCAGTCAGCCACTGCAGCCTGTGTGGTCGATGGTGATCCTGGGTCGTGGTGAAGGAAGTGACCCGTTTAGGGCACCCAGGTCACTAATGACTACCTCTCAGCCTTCCATACCAAATGAAGAGTTGGTCAGACAGTAAAGAAGACAAATCAACAGCAATTTATTAATATACCCTAAGAGCGGAACCCGGTCTACCCAGTCGCTAGGAGTGCTGCAGAGAGGACTGAAATCGACAAGCATAAAGATACATTATGTACATTTCGTAACCGAGCTGAAACACACCTACAGTGGAATTTAACAGGCAGGGCAAACCCCATACCTCGGCTGGAAGAGATATCGGTCCAAGAGCGTGAGGAGGTGGAGCCTGTGCCTGAACACTGCTCACACTCTACAGCAGTGGTTCCCACACTTTTGACTCCTAAGGACCCCCATTGACTCACCACTGGAAGCCGGGGACCCCCAGCAATTTGTATGATTTAAATTTCAAACATTAAAAGAGTCATTAAAAATAAACACGCATGCGCACACAAAACAAATACTCAAATTACTAACGATTTTAGTATTTTATATTGAAAGAGTTTGCAAAAAACGGAAAAATTTAATGGGAAGGTTGGTGCTGCATCTCCGTGATTAACTTTTAAATGGTTAGTTTTATTTCGCAGTAGAAGGCTCCTGCTCCTGCCAGGGCCAGAGTGGAAACCCAAAGCAGCACTGGCAAATGTTTTCAGACCAGTCCCCATACAGTGCACACCAAGTGCAGTGAGTGAGCCTGACCACTACAAATGGGACTTTGGGAGGCTATCCCCACAAGAAAACGTAGGATACAATGGTGCATTCCAACACATTTATCATTATATATTGAACTGTATTAGCCTTTAAAGAATAGTAAATGATTACCTTACTATGCACCAGGATACAACAATCTTTGTTGGGGTTCTTCAATGATTCTCTTATTATCACCCTCCAACAGTGCCTCTTATCTCTCCATAGCACATCTGTCACATGCATTTCATTTGTTTTATAGCATCTCTCATACCATTGTAGGATGTCGGAGCACTTTACATCACACACATATAGAGACAATGAATAATACGTGTAAATCAGTGTAGAGAAAATGTTACATAGGCAAAGGGGACTACAAGGTGTAGGATTCACAGGTCATTCGTACTGGTAGGCCTTTTTAAAGAGTGCTTGGTCTGGAAAAGCAGAAACTCATGATTCGGACCATTACACAGTGGTTAGCATTGACTTTAACAGTAAAAATCTATTACCACCCAAATAAACCCCTTTAGCAGCATCGGGATAAGGAAAGACTGGGTAAAAACATAAGTTACAAACTTGTACCATGCAGTGTGTAAGCAGCTCTTTGATGACCGTTTATAGCTCACTGTGCTAAATTATGATTGTCTCTTATGAGCTGCAGAGTACCACAAGAATATCTGTGACAAAAGCAGTAACCCACTGACCTATGCACAAAAAACACTGTTTTTTAAAATGCATGGTATGCGTTCTATGCAGCAGGCATATTAACCCTCTGTGCTACATTAGATAAGTCAAACCTGCCACTGGACAAAACTCATCCAGTAGGTAAATTAATCACTGGTGTTATCTTGACACTTTTATTGTTGCTCGAAAACTTCTAATTCTACAAGGAAATTTGCAGTGCTTTTAAAACTGCTGCCTGCGGACCCCCTGGGAATGCAGACCCCAGTTTGGGAAACACTGCTCTACAGTACTACTGGCCTTTAGCCAACTGGCAGACCCTACTACAGCAGCGCCAAGATGGAGAAAATGGATTTGGTGGCTGGAACATTACTTTTGCGTCACACGCAAAATATACAACGCTGTTATTCGATCCACAATATTGCACATGTGTGGGGATGAACTTTATGAACTATTTCAAGACTTACCAAATACTGGGGCCTGATGATGATTTCGACATGGCAGTGAGGGCCCTTAAAAGCCATTTCGACCCTCAAATAAGTCCTGTTTACAAACTTGTCAAGTTGAGGCAAGCCCATCAACAGGAAGGTGAATCAGTTGACATGTTTTTTGCATGATGGTGGAAGTTGGCTAGCACATGCACTGGAATGGACAAGCAAGTGGAAATCAGAGCGCAACTTATGCAGGCTTATCACTCCGCCAACCTGAGGAAGCTGATTCTGAGGCAGCCTGGAATCTTGTTAGACGACATCCTCATATTAGGACAATCTTGTGAGTTGGCCGATGCGAGTGCCATTGAAATTGTCTGTGCTAGCCTGAGCCACGGCGTCCCCCTCACCTTCAGGACTGGTGAGAGTCAAGGAGGAATGCATAGAAGCTCTAAGGAGATGATCAGGTAAAGGACGTGGGGTGACCAGTAATAATCAAGAGTAGAAGTTATGCGGGAACTGTGGGCTCACCAGCCATCTACTCAGAGGCTGCCCGGTAAAACAGAAGCCATGTCTAAAGTGTGGGAGGTCAAACCACTTTGCGAAGGTCTGCCTGAGTGCAACCCGACCGTCAGGTGAAGGTGCAGAGAGTAAGAAATATGGCATAGTAAAACATCTATCGGAAGAAGGGGAGGAGCAGGACCTGACACAGGTGGTGTGACAGCAGAAGCAGCTGTTTGAAGAGGACGATGAAGATAAAGAGGAGGTGTTCACCATCTCGTTCACAGGTCGCAACAACCAGAAGAGGAGGCCACTGCCCATGTGCTACTTGAATATCAGCGAAGTACCGATAACAGCCCTCATTGATACAGACGCGTTGGTTAACGTCCTCGATGCTGAACAATACCTACAATTCCAACCACGCCACAAACTCATGACCGCAAAGGCGGAGATATACACGTATGAGCGTACGACCCCTATTCCCCTGCAAGGTGTAATAGAGGTCGAGGCCAAGCATGGAAAGGTGGCCTTGCAGACAAGATTCCATGTCACATAAGAAAGTTTGGGCACCCTGTTAGGCTGTCACACAGCAGAGGACTTAGGTTTCGTCGTATTTGCCAAACAAGTCCACCAGTCGCATGCGGAGGAAATAATGGCTGAATTTCCCAAGCTATTTGAAGGATTGGGGTGTTTGTAAGATGTGAAAGTGAAATTACACATTGACAGGACTGTTAAGCCGGTAGTTCTGCCCCATGGATGGGTCCCTTTTCATCTTCGCCAGCTAGTGGAGGCAGAGCTAGAAAAGCCAGAGCAAGCAGACATGACAGAAAAAGTATCTGGTCCCACCCCTAGGGTATCGCCTTTGGTAATTACCCCAAAACCCAAACAGCTGGAGCAACAAGACTATGTGTAGACATGAGAAAGCCAAATAAGGCGATATGAAGAGAAAGGCACCTTACCCCAACAATCGACGAAATAGTGCCAGACATAAATGGAGCAAAATGGTTCTTCAAAGTGGATCTCAATTTAGGATACCACCAGTTGATGCTAGATGAGTCAAGCTGATACATAACAACCTTTTCGACACATGTAGGGTTGAGATGATTCAAGAGACTCAGCTTCAGGTTGCCCTCTGCAGCGGAGGTGTTCCAGGATGCTGTAAGGGATTCCTTCGCAGGGTTGGTGGGTGTCATCAATGAAAGCGATGACATTTTGATTTTCTCACACACATTGGGGGAGCATCATGTGCGGTTGAGGGGAACCATGCAGTGGATAGTGGAGCAAGGACTGACGTTGCAGAAAAGAAAATGCTTGTTTTACACCAACGAAGTGGAATGCTTCAGATATCGTTTTTCCAAAGAAGGTCTCCATGTGGACCCGTTGAAGGTTGAGGCCAGTAGAGCGGCTGCCATTCCCCAGAATCCCATTGAGATGTGCAGTTTTCTGGGGATAGCCAACTATTGTGGGAAATTCAAAAAAAAGCTGGCATCTACTTCATAACAGTTTCGGCTGCTCACAAAGAAAGACAGTCCCTGGGAGTGGTCGTGCATAGCCTGGCAGGCGTTCAAGGAAGTCCAGAGTTATTGCAAGGAGGCACAATGACGTAATTTAGCCCTGGAAGTAAAACTGAACTCATTATGGATGCAAGCCCCATGGGGTTAGGGGCAATCCTACTGCAGCTGAATACACGTGGAGAATGGGCACCCATTGCATATACCAGCTGAGTATTAACTGCAGCAGAAACAAGGGATGCCCAAATTGAAAGGGAGGCCCTAAATATCTGATGGGAATGCCTGCATGTTTATATTTACCTGTGTGGTCACAAATTTCATGTCATCACTGATCACAACTTATTAGTACCTTTGTTTGGATGGATGGCGTGAAACAGACCCCTAGGATGGAGCACTGGGCAGTCCAGCTACAATAATTCAACTTTGTTTTGGCATAACACCCCGGGATTAACAACCCTGTAGACTCTCTGTTGCGTCACCCCATTCCAGCTGCTACGATGACACAGCAGGAGACGGACAATGGGGTGAAAGTTTTCGTCGAGCTGATCACCGAGCTGGCATGTCCCCTAGCACTGTCTCTAGAGGAGATCGTAGAGGCCACTAAGGACGACGGCTGCATCCAGAAAAGCGCTGTAGGAGCATTCCTGAAAAAACTTTCTGGATGGTGTGTGTGGTCTCACAGATGAGGAGCGTGAGGCTAGAATGTGCATTTTGAGAAGTCAAGATGAATTGAGCGAAAGTACCAAGAGGCGCCTGTTGAGAAACCAACAGACTGTAATCCAGCAGAATCTCTGGAGGTGCACAGTCAAGTTGGCTCATTAAGGGTTGCTTAAGACAAAAGCACACATAGGACATAGAGTGTGGTTTCCTGGAATGGATTGTTGGTGGAGGAGGTTATGAGAAGCTGCCATTCCTGTCTGATCACTAGTGCAGAGCCCCCAACGACACCTGTTATCACTGAAAGCTCCTGTACGAAACCTTGGTCAACAGTGAGCTTGGATTTTGAGAGTTTTCCAGACAATCGCATTACGCTGGTTGTTGTGGACAGTAACACCAAGTTTCAGGCTGTGGAGCTCATCCACTTAACCTCATTTGAGTGTGTTAAACCAGCTTTAGAAAATATTTTTGAAATGTTAGGACTGCCAGATGAAATAAAAACTGATAATGGTCTGTCTTTTCAAGGCTAAGAATATCGAGAATGTCTTCGCCACCTCAACATCAAGCACCGGCTGATGACCCCCAGTGACCGCAAGCTATTGGGGAAGTGGAGAGATTTATGAGGACACTCAATAAGGCTCTTCGGCTAGGCGAAGATCAGGGGGTTGAACTGGAAGGATGCTTACATCAGTTTCTAAGGGCCTATAGACAAATGCCTCATAGCACCACTGGGTACGCACCAAGTGAGCTTCTCATGAAAAGGTCTGTGCAAGATCTGGTCCCGGTAAGTTCAAAATGGGAACCGGGGACATTTGAAGTGACAGTAGCTCAAGCTAAAAGAAGGATGAACAATGAGAGAGCCAGCTGTAAAAGTAGAGCCGAAGAACCAGAGATCCGAATGGGAAACCAGGTCGTCATCAAAGATAGACACCTGGGGTGGAAATTTTTAACACCCCAAGAAAGACCTGGGAGGTTGTCAAGGTGTGAGGGACGATGATAACAGCTGGAAGAGGAGAAGCGATGGTTTCAAGAAATGTGTCCTGGTTCAAGGAGGCTCTGGGACCCAGAGTAGGGATGAGGGAGAGGAGAACGAGGTGTCCCTGCCGTTCCAGAGTACCATGGAAAGGGGCCAAATGCTGGACAGTCCTAGAATGGCCAGTAGGAATGGTGGTCCTCAGAATGTGTTCCAGTATTTGACACCAGCTCATACAGCTACTGCATAGGCGAGAAGTGATGTGCAGGCATCACAAGGGCATCCTTACCATCTGACTGCCAATCCCTGGCCCAGCCAAAGACTGAGGGACTTTGTGTTTTAACAGTCTACGGGACGTGTAAGATTTATTCCCTCAGAACTCAACTTATTTTGTTTCCGTTTGAGGTATTTTATTATTTTTGATTGAAGGTTAGGAGGGATGTAGTGAGACATCTGGTCATTGCATTAATATATTGCAACTTGCACCCTGTGAGTCAGGCTCAGCCCAGAGGTAATAAATAAAGGTGCGTGCACCGCTCGTGGCTAGTGCATATACCAAGACACTAGTGTGCTGTGTTGTCATTGGTTTGTATGTGTATGCGTGGTAGGGCCCACCACTACCCCAACCAGCAACGGGTGTTGCCCCTCTGCACCATCCGGTGAAGGGCGTCACAACACATCTCAAGACCCAAACTGACATCATCAAACAAAGCAAAATGCTGGAACGCCTATTGTGGGTAATTGTTAGCAGTGCAGGGCTCGGTAAAGAGACCTCCATTTTACACTGGATGGCCCCTTTATATATTGTTCTTTCATGCATTCGGCAGCCTGAAGTTTAGACTGGCCCGCTCCCCTCCCTAACTCTTCTGCTCTTGCACACACAGTACACAGGCTTCCACGAATAAAGATTGTTTCTTCAGAGACCAAAGACTTCGCCTGCTCTACAATAAATAGCCCCCTGGAATCAACAACATGTCACCCGCCAGATTAAACGTCGTCCTCAGGAATAAAGGATAAATCTCCGAATACGGTAAAAGGAGAAGCACGGAATCAAACACTAATCACCCAATAGATCAAAGGATTCATCAAGCGACCGATCTCGTGGAATTTCAAGGGGAAAACCATCAATCTCTGCATGGATCTAACGGCCTACCGCAGAATAAATGATTCACCGCCCGGCGGATTATTCAGAATCAAAAAGCAGCTCTCGAACAGATTGAACAGTCACCCAGGATAAGAGGCTCATTTCTCACCAGGTTCAAGAATAAACACGCGTTAAGTATTCACCTCTGAGTAGAACACGCAGTTCTTGCAGGAAGGATGGGTGCGGGAACTGCCAGCACCTCCAGTGCCTGTTTCCTCTCTTTAGCCAGGTACGCCGAAATTATGCGTAAGGGTTGACTAAATTATGACTAAATTATGTGGAACATTATGCGGTATGTTATTATAGAGCAAATTCATTTTCAAAATTATTTTGATATCTAACACTCATTGGTATAAAGGGGTGCCAAAGCTAGAGTATGCATACATTTTAATAAGGAAGACTATACATATTCAGCAAATCCTATTTAAATAGTCAGTTGCCAATAATTAATGATTTCATTGGGTAGGCCACCACTTTTTTAACAAATGCATTTTGTCTTCCCGTGTAAAATAGTTTGAATAAACAATATCCAATGATGCACTTACCATAATATAAGCCACATATACATGCTTTTGTAATGAAAGGTGCAACTATTTTAATTCAGCATATCCCTAAAGTGTTGTAAAACGTCTACAGTTTCCGGTTTATGCTGAAAAACCCTTCGGGACATTGAAAATCAATATGTGTAGATGGTCTAATCTGCAGAAGGGCCATGCACATTCGCATAGACAGAGCGCACTGCATAATTTACTAATTCACAGAGTGAGTAAATGCATTGTGAGCCCACTGAGGAGCCCCTACAAGGCAGCCAGACTCAACTAACATACCCGAGTGTTTACATTTTATCGCTAATCAATATTTTCTCTTTCACAAGTCCACCTTGTGCCAGCACTAAGACTGTGAGAAAGTTTTATAAATTGGCTCAGTGACATTTGGCGGCACAGCAAACCAGTGCAATGGTAGGCCATGGTGGGCTCGTTCAGGTTAAGAAGAGCCACATGTACTATTTACCTGTCACAAAAACTGGTTGTAATTTGCAACCAGTATTTTTGTGACCAATAAAGAATTTTATGAGACAAGCTGTATATTCATAAATTGGTCGATAAAATTCCAATTAGGAGGAGGTTGTAACCTGACCTACCCTGATTGGAGGCTATCACATGGATGGTGCCCTGTTAGGGCTAGCAAACCACTATGCCTGTGATCACCTTATAATTATGTAAAAATACAATTGCAGCCCATTTTCCTTAAAGGAAATGGGACTGCATATGAACATTTTAAAACTTTTTTTAAAGTTTGTTTGAGAGTTGACAGTGGTCCCTCGGACCACTGCCTACTTACCAACAAACTTTTTTAACATTAAAAAAGGACCCCTTCCTTTTTGCGAATGAATTACCACTCAACCTCAGGCATCTGCAACTTTTCAATGTTTTGTGACCGGATTTCAGTCACAAAATATTATCACATTGCTTGCTGAGTAGGTGTTTTGAATGAACACCCAAAACACGCCCCTCCCAAGTACCGATTTGGTATTCATTTATAAAAACATTTAGCGATGTGGAAAAAAATTGGAATCAATATATGTGTATAGTACATAAGAAAAAGGGTTTTAGCATTAATAAACCCTCCGATTTACTTATTCTGAGGGTCCATGAATGGTAAAATAATTTGTACATCTGGCCCTAAATGTCCTGTCCCCTTGACTGCAAGGCATGTTGTGGGTGCAGTGTGAAAGCACCTCAGAGTACTAACAAAGCTGACCTTGTGCAGAAAGACACTGTGCTACCAAAGGTAGTGCTGAGCGACAGTCTACAGTGGTGTCCTGGCACCCAAGACAGCTCCAAATTTACTTCCTCTCTTTTTAGTTCAAAAAATGTAAACAGGTTTTTTGGGATAAATGTCACTCCATACAAGAGAAGGCACAGTCTTTAAAGTGTTTCAAACTTAGACATATTTGTGGGTATGCTTGTTCAGTACACCCTAGAGTGGGTGTTTTTTGTCTACCTTCTTTTTCTCAGCTAAGGACTGGCACTTATTTTATCTCAACACACTTTGATCCAGAGCAAGACAGAGAAATACACAATGGGAGGAAAGATGACGAAAGAGAGAAATTTGAAAACCAGTGATAAACAGAAAGCGGGGATACAAGAGAACCTGCAAGACTGGGCTAAAGAGGCAAGAAGTGAAAATCTATTCTATGTAGTCTTGCGGGCATATGTATCAAGCCCTTTTCCCGTTTGCAAACGGGCCGATTCTCAGAATCGGCCCGTTTGCGAATGGGAAAAGGCCTTTTGGGATGTAGCATCCCAAAAGGGCATTGCAAATTAGAGAATCGCAAATTTGCAATTCTCTATTTTGCGATTGCATTTAAGGAATTGCAAATTGCGATTTCTTAAATGCAATGTAACAAGCACCCAAGTTGTGCGATTTCTCCTTAAGAAATCGCAAATTACCACCAACATCAAGTTGGTGGTAATTTGCGATTTCTTTGAAAGATGCACTTTTTGGCATTTTTCAAAGTGCCATGTGGCCCACATACATGCCCTTAGGGCATGTATGTGCGCCACATGCGCACACATGCTCATTTCAGGGGTGCATTAGGGTGTCCTTATGACACCCTTGCACCCTTGAAATTATTCTCAATTTGCGATTCTCTAATTGCGAATCACTAATTGAGAATCTCTTCTCATTCATTCCTATGGGACTCCTGGCCCATAGGAATGAATGGGAAGGTATCCCTTAACTGCGATTCACAATTTGCTAATCGTAATTAAGGAATGCCAAGGAATCGCTAACAATTTGCGAATTTTTACTTACATCTCGTTTGCGATTCCCAAATAGCGATTCTCCAAAAATCGCTATTTGAGAATCGCAAATAGAGAATTTGATACATATGCCCCTTGGTGTTTGGGCTTTTCAGCAAAACTTTGGGCCCTACTTGTACGCCAAGGGAAAAATAACATGCAAATATCAATGTGTAGTTAAGTCACCGTTTCAAACCACACATCAATCATACCTTGTGTACTGGGCCTTAATTGAAGAGATTGATGTAATATATGCATTGCCGCTTTGCTTGAAGGGTAAAGAATCATAAGAGAGCATTAATGGCACATCACATCACCAACTGACAGCACACGTGCTTTAAATCATGCCTCTATAGCAGGCCATTGTCAGACCTGTGGTGTCTGATCGTGCCCCATATTCAATCCTCTTTCTTCCAAGCTCCATAGCTTCACCGAGGCGGAGCACGAGGCTGCCTCCCTGGATAGCCCGGCCTGTTCATTTCTTCCTGTTCTGGGCACAGTTCGCCTCCCTCCCAGGGCCTGACAGCGCGCGCCTTCATAATCAGGCATGCATAGATGCTCATTGATGAAACAGATCTTGCCCTTAAGATACAACCATGTAAACAGGGACCTTGTTCTCATATCTCAAGTGTACCCTGTAATTTATGCAGCACGTCCCCGCTAGAAACTGCAAGTGTCGCAGAGATTATGCCTATTCAGCGATGTACGAAAAAAAGACTTATTTTCGATTTTCACAGCTGTAATCACGGAGTGTAGAAGCAATCACGTTCAATCAAAATTCAGAGCGGGGGAGGGGAAGTTCATTCCTTCTTATAAATATATCAACTTTAAAGACAGTGGACGTTTTCAGCCAGTTGGGCATGATATCACAAGCACCCAACACCTGGGGGTGAACACTCGGGTCCTTGCAGTGGACAAGATGGCGGCGAGGGCGGGTTCTGTGGGAAGCCTTAGGGCAGGACAGTGGTTGCATGGTTGAATGTTATAATATCGTCTTACATAAACAGTGTGCCCTTACTGCCGTTTACAAAAATATTATCTCATTAGATACACTACGAAATCCAACAGAGTGATGATAATTTTGTAAATGATATTCAGGGCACAATATCTGTGCCAATCAATATTTCGTCCATGACATTCTAGTACCATCCCAGCAGGGGCAGGCATAACGTTGGCAGAGGGCTCTTCTTCTTGCCACTCGAGACATCCCTCCAGACGTGCTTGATTATTTGTGTGATCCCATGGCAGCTGTAAAATGTTCGGCCACTCCAACAATCTGCCATCAGGTCTCTGTAGTTCTGATTTTGCCTTTACAAATGCCGGGTGGTATCTAACATGTCAGAGTGGAAGAATCAGTTTGGGCCGTTTCTGGACGACCCTGATTCAGTGTATTATCATGGTTCAGCTCATTCAATGATAAACAAAGGTATGGAGGCAAGGACAGTCATTGATTAGGAGGTATAACGCATTAGCAGTGGGAACATCTCAACATTATTTGATGTACCTCAGGTTCACGATTTCGCAAAATGGAGAACACCAGCTTGACAAAACCAGGCTAAAGATTCTCCAGGTGGGAAAAAAGTAAACGCCAAAATGAACAGAATTTTCGATGATATACACCAGGTTAGTTTCATCAACTTGGACGAATGACAAGCAGGGTAAATACAGTTGTGGAAATGGATCCAATGGAAATGGGTCATCAGGAAAGGGTTCTGCAAGTTTGATTTTCATTATTCACACATGCAGTCACATTCTTCTCAGAGAGGGGAGAACACGTTCTTTTCAGGTGCCTCCCGAAAAGGAGAGAAAAGGAGAGAAATGTGTTGAGAAACACGAATTCTGAGAGTACAGCATTTTTATTAATGATTAAGTTTGCTAGAACTAGAAACACCTTTTCAGGAAAGCAAATGCCAAAAGAATAATGTTGTAAGATAGAAAGTTAGAGACATTTTTCATGTTCCCAACAGACAGGAGCGTGTGGTAGATATGACACGTTGGTATTTGTGGGACCAGGACTCGACAGACAGGCGCATTTGGAGAATCCACTGGAACAAGCCATCAGCCAGCCAGGATGGCTGGGACTCTACATTAGATTTGAAAAAAGTGTCAAAGGCGAACACGTAAGATATTGGGTGGGCAGGACTGTGTGAAGATATCAAATGAAATATAAACAGAAGAACCAGGGAGGTAGCTAGACTTGTGTTAGGAAATGGCTCACTAGATGCATTTGCAGAACACCAAATGGAAAGTCTAAAATGTTTGCCAGCGAGGAAGACAAGGGCTGTGTGAGAGGACCACGCTGCGAACACCAATGAAATAAAGGCATCTCCCAGAGAGGCATTTGTTTCATCAGTGTCATAAGTGCCTCGATTCTATTGGTGTAGGATGGGTTGAGTGTGACATGCCTTATGTCAGGGTTTCGTTAATGGCTCGAGACAGGCACATGAGGAATGCTGATCTGAAAGATGTATTACCAAGATAGGCATGTCACGGTTGTCAAGTGAGCATCTTTCTCGAAGAAAATTTGGAACAGTGATTGGAAATAGAGGCACATATGTCAAATGAGCAGGTGAGAGGAGTGCAAGAGACCACACTTCAGAGATAAAAAAGGCATATTTGAAAGGTATGGAGGCAAGCGTTGCCTGATGGATTGAAAATTAACCTGAGCTAGAGAGATATGTGGCATACTGACTTAAAAGATACTTTGCTAGATTGGCACGTCAAGGTTGCGTGGGGACCGGACATGGCAAGGAAAGACATATTTCGGCCACCGATTGGAAAACCTCCCTAGAAATTTGCCACTTGAGCTAGAAGGCTTGTGTGACTGGATAGGTAAACTTTTGGAACGAGTTGGCAGGACAAAAAAAGCTATTTGCCAGAAAGCAGGAAAGGATTGTTGAGGGTACACATAGAGTGAGGCATATGTGGTATACAGATTGCTAGGAACATTTTCTTGAGGCCAACACCGTGTATGGGACTGAAAAATGATTCAAGAGGAACACATTCAGAATTATAAATACTGGTATCCAGAAAAGCCTGCAAGCTACTAATCGGACAATCTCTTTTCTTTCACGAAAATGTTATTGTGCACAAACTTCTTTTTCCTGGGATAACCTGTAGTTTCCTTCAATATCTCTTCTCAAGATGCAGTTGTCTATTCCTTAGAACAAGCGAAGTTCCAGGACCCCGGAGTAGTGAGAGGACCAAGCAGGGCATTTGTGTAAAAAACTTTAGGACACAAATGGTGTCTGTTTACAGTGATTTGGTCTGTGCTCAGACTCAGATAGATGCTGTGCAGAACCTCAAGGACTATGGACATTCTTTGTAGACTCATTGTCTCAATGGCATACCTCTTCACTGAGCCCTTTGACAGAGGAAACTGCTCAGTCACTATTGGGTTGAACCTTTGAAGCTCACGTTGGCTGATATGCTTCTTTTCTGTTTGTGAAGTACTGCCGGAGCTACTGGTACTGCAGGTCACTTGACACCAAAGAACTTCTCTTAATCTAGCTGCCTGGCTGTCTCTGGATCCTTTTGTCAAGGCATTACAGGTTCGCGATACTCTCTGATAACTTGTAGATACATCTTACTCTTGGTCACAGTATATGTTTAGTAGCCTAAATTCAAACTTAGCAATTCTAAGTTGTATATCATACAGGAAGTGACCCCTAGACTGTAAACGGTCCCAACCCCCCAAAGAAGCTCCATCTAATAATTCATTCATTGATAACTTTATTTCGGTCGGAGACCATAAAAGTGCAGATAAAATACATACATACATAGAAACTTCAATAAAAAAATAAATATAAATATCTTCTCAAAAAAGCGAATTAAACAGTAAGTATCAAGCTATTTCAATGATTTAAGATAATTTAAAATTAGACCTTCGATGCCACATACCATAGAGGGAACGGGAGACAGCAAATACAATAGGGGGAGAGGTGTCATATCTAAGAACTCTACACGCCTGCACACCGTGTCTAAAACCCAAATTTTTACATATTGGAATGAGCCAAGTTTTGCGTATATTACTGTATGCAGGGCAGAAAAATAGGACATGGCTAACATCTTCTCTAGTATGGTTGCATGCTGGACAGTTTTCGTTTTCAGTTTTTGCCCATTTCGAGATAAATGCCCTAATGGGCAAAGAGCCATGCCTTAGTTGGACATATAGTTACCTCGCAAGAGGGGGTTGGACAAAGTCCAAAAATTTCTCCCACCCCATTTCGGCTTTAAATGTGAGGAACTCAGTGGTAAGCCTTCCATAGGAAGTTGAACATTGTAGAGCACGTAGATTTTGCTGTCTCACCAAATTTAGCAACTGGGCCCTAGATATCCTCGGGCAACTCAGCTCAGGGGACCCCCATAACTGAGGCAAACCTATTTTTAATGAGAAGGCCTTAATGTGGGAGAGCCAAGGAATACTTTTGTTTTTTAACTGTTCCCAGGCCTCCCGGAATTCAATTCTAAAGGATACCAACTCGGGTACTGACCAGAGCCTCCTCCAGTAGAGCAAGGGACGCAGTTCTGCCAGTTTCTCAATGAACTCCAAACCCAAATCCATTCGCAAGGGGATGAAGGGTGTACTTGTCGGTAGGCCCACCAAATTTCTCATAAAGGCCTGTTCAACCCTCAGGATGCTTGTTGTAGTTTTGTGGCCCCATAGTTCAGCACCATAAAGAGAAGCAGTCCGAGCCTGGAGTCCATAGATCTCGAGAGCCGGCGCAACCGGTTTAGATATCGATGCTCTCTGTAGCTTGCCAATACCCCCTGCTATTTGTGAGAGTCTAAGAGCAGATTTGGCAATCTGGTGGCCCCAGCCAAAATCCTCCGTCAGTGTAATCCCAAGGTAGACGAAGGTTTTAACTCGTTCCAACGGAGCACCGTTCAAAAGAGGGTTAGGGCGCGTGCGCCTCGGGGGATTAAAGATCATAAACTTGGTTTTCTCCAGGTTAATCTCCAGACCCCGCGAAGCGCAAAAGCTCACGAAACCATCCAGTACATGCTGGATGCCCGAGGATGTTCGGGATAACAACAAAGTGTCGTCCGCGAACATTAATGCAGGCACCCGGCCAGACGCCAACCGAGGGGCATCACTGTCCTTTACTTCGTTCAGAGTATCAATAAGACCATTAATGAATAGACTAAAAAGGGTAGGGGCCAAAATGCACCCCTGCGGAACATCCCTAGAGACAGAGAAACGGTCCGAAAGGGCCCCATGTCTCCCACACCTGAACGGTGCATAATTACCATCGTGCAGACGGATCAGGATATTGAGCAGATAGGGGGGAAGGCCCAAGTCGGCCAATACCTCCCACAATTTTTTCCTAGGGACCAAATCGAAAGCAGCCCGCAGGTAGAGGCTGCCACCCTCGACCCTTGTGGTTTTCCAAAAAAGGACCTGGAGCCGAAAGATTTGGTCCAAGGTTGAAATGCCGGACCTAAATCCAGCCTGGAGGGTGGACAATAACTCCCGTTCCTCCATCCAGGCTTGTATCCTGTCCAATACAATTCTGCCCATTAGTTTTTGTGTTGTATCTAGCAAACTGATGGGCCTATAGTTTGAGGGGATAAGTGGGGAACCTTTTTTATAAATGGGGACAATCTCAGCCCCCAGCCAAGTGTCCGGTGGATCAGACCCCATAAGGACCGCGTTAAATAAAGTGACAAGGTAAGGAGCCCATATTTTTGGCTGGGATCGGAACAGGTCCCCCGGCAGTTTATCAAGGCCAGGAGCTTTATTTGGGAGCAATCTGACTATAGCGGATTCTACCTCCTTCAGAGTAATACTCTCTAGGGGGTTGAAGGGGTGCACGCTCGATCCTGACTCTCCGCCCGAGGCCCCCGCCAGTCGACACTCGTGGCGGGGGTCTGGGGCAGGGGGCCGGGCGAGCGTCGCAATTCCCTCCTGATTTAGTCCAGGGGCCAGGTTGGATCCTGACCACAATAGTTCATCGTGCTCCGGACATGCATATAAAGCTCCCAAATGAGCTTCCCATACGGGGGGCGCAATATTTGGAAGGGTAGCTTGTTCTCCTTCCTTAGAGCCTCAACTAACAATAGCCCAAAATGTCTTTGCGTCCCTGGTCAGGAGCACATTTCTAAGGTCTTCCCACCTAGCTTACTCCTAGTCCCTCTTGGCTCCCTCGATTGCCTTTTTATAAAGCAAACAAAATAATCTAATTTTTTGGCTGTCCCTGGCTTTAATTACAGTAAGGAGATCCTTCTTAGCTTTCCTACATGTGACATTGTACCAGGGATGTATCTTAGCCCCACCTCGTCTAGGCTAAAAACGTCCCCCAGCACACTGGCCAACTGTCTATGGATGTTTACAGCATGGCCATTTGGTGGCAGATCGACCATCTCAGCTAACCATGGAATAACAAGCTGATATATTTCAACCAGCCTAGATGGAAAGTTTTGAAAATAGGGCCAATTAACCCTACGGCGGTTGTTCGAGACCATCAGTGGCAAGGTCGCATTAGTAGTAGAGCCGGCTTCAGGATTTGTCAACCCAAAACTCCCTGGCTTAAGTGTAAGAATTAAGGCGTTGTGGTCACTGTCATGTCTCGGATGCACTCTGAATTCTAATAGCCTGTCCCAATGTCTTACTTCCATCATGATGTAGTCAATGATGGACATTTGCTCTACCCTGTTAAATGTGGGAGACCCTGGACGGTCAGGGTCCAGTCTCCCATTACACGCTCGCAGGGACGTAGCAAAAGAAAATGATTTAATTTGGAGGACCAACCAAGTCCATGCCTTAACAGGAGGGATCTTTAATTCCGGAATACCCCAGTGCAGCTCTTCATCGTCCTGCTCATCCGAGTCTGGATTTGCCAAAGGCTCGAATTGACAATTAAAATCCTCACCAACAATAATTATAACAGAGGGGTCAAGAGTCTGGACAAAAAGGCCTAATACTTTTATCGTATCTGACTCCTGCCCACTCCTAACTGGCCTAGAGTAGATATTTATTATGGCTATTTTTACTGAGTTGGGGGTGTCAATAGCACGCATTGGACATCAGGGGAGTTAGTTGGCATTTGAATAGCTTGGACGCCCAAATGGGTGCCTATCCAAATTAACAGGCCACCAGATGGTCGGCCTCTGGCACCGGATACTGCAAGGATGTGGAAAATTGCATAACCAGGGGTAACACTCTCCTCTAAGGCCCAGGTTTCCTGGATCAGGCAGATGTCACGTGCTGCCATAAAAGAGCCCCAGTCAGGATTGAATAGTTTATTTTTTAATCCAGCAACGTTCCACGAAAGGATTTTTATAGTACCATCGGTTGCCTTACCAGTGGCTTTTGGGATTCCTAATGCCAAGGTTGGGGTGCTATCGCAAGTGGGGGACTCTAGAGGGGGTCTCCTCTCTGTATTATCTATACAAAATGCTTCTCCCCTTACAACAGAAACTCCGCTCGGGAGCCCCACATCCCCCGAGTCGCACCCAGCCACCCTGCCTACAGCACCAGATGATGTACCCACTGCAGAGAAAGAGGTCTTAGTATTTCCCTCCAGTGCAGTTAAAGGGGTAGATATTTCACTAGTGTTGTTCAAAACCAGCTCCTTGTCGTGTGGGCGTCAATCAACCTGGTTCAATACACTAAACCTGTTTCTGTGCGCAAAGGAAAGCAGAGGGGGATTGTAGGCGTGGGGATCTACCCAATTTGCATGTCCCTGGTGCACTCCAGTTGAACAACCAATTCGTCTCTCGTCAAATTTAGCATTTTTGCGATAAACTGGTCTCAAATGCGGCACAGGATAAAAGTATGACAAGTGAAGGGGGAGGATTTGAGAATTTAGTCTGGAAGGGGACAAACCACAGATAAGCAGTGTCCCTAAAGTTTATTATCACACAATTCCCTGAAATAGTTTTGGGGCCCTTCCCAATCCGATCTATGCATCTTACCGAAAGGATTTCCCCAGAAATATAGGAGGGGAGAGGTCTATTTACATTAAGCCATTGTATACATTTATTTTTTAGCTCTGTATGGCTTTCGTTTTTACCCTGGGTTAAGGGTGGAACCCCCATTAAAACTACAACATACGGTAAAGACTCTGGGGGAAGATTGATAATTGGTAACTCCGAAACAGTTGCTATAGAAGATGAATTAATGTCTGTTGGGACCAGAGCATCGGGGGTCCCTTTTCCAGTCTGAGGCTTTCACCTCCCTTCTTCTCTTCCCTGAAAATGGCTCCTGCGTTTGCAGCTACATGTGAGCCGTGAGCGACTATAGGTGAACTTAGGGGAGGGCTGTCTATTTCCAAAGCAGACTCATTGTTATTAGGGGCCAATCGTATACCTTTGTTCCCAGTAACAGTATCGGCTACTAAAATGCTCCCTACTTCAGTAGCGCTGCCACCTGCTCCACTAGGGGCAGGTCTTCCACAAGGGGCCGTTGGAGGCATTTTTCCCAAACCCCTGTTATTAATGGTAGAAACTAGTCTATCAATCCTGGTTACCAGGGGTTTGATATGTTTCCCAATAGTCTGTTCTAAAAGAGACTGAAAATCAGCTACTAGACTAGTAACCCACAGCGGAGCTAGCGTGTTTGCTCAGGAGGGGTCTGTGGTAATTTGTAAAGGATCGTACTTTTGGCCTGTGTTTTTAGTTGGCTTCTTTACAAATTTCCTTTTCTTGCCTCTAGGGCCCGGTTTATTTCTTATAATAGTGTTTGGAGGAGATGGAGATACACTTGGGGATACATTATTAACTATAGTGTCTGTAGGGACCTGGGCGCAGGGTAAATCGGCAAATGATGGCATGAAAAAAGAGCTTACATCTAAAGGATTTGTTCCAATTGTAGAGTAGTCCCCAACCTGCTCTACCAATGGTGCCACAGGGGTAATGGACAGCCATCGTTCTGTGCTTTCAATGGCATTTACCACAACCTTGATGGTTTTTTGGAGCATCTTGTCGATAGCCGTAAGCGAAGGAAGGGGAACTGCCATGGCCACCTGTTGTCTCGTTGCAGGTCGGGAAGTAGCGATCTTATGGTTTTTACCCATTGTAATAGTTGATTACAATCACAGTCCTGTCCAACAAGTCCTTAGTTATAAAGCCCAAGCAGTAGTAAAACAAAATAGTGGGCACAGTACCTTTTGGGCGAATAACCAGTCTCTCAGGGTGAACAATAACGATGTTAAGGGGGTGGCCCGTCCCGGCCTCCTCTGGCCCCTGACGGGCAAGGACGGGCCCGTCCTTGGCCCGGGCACTGCCCGCGCGTGTCCCGCGCTGCGGGGCACAGTGAGTAGCTTTATGGGCCCCCGGCGCTGCCTGTTGTCATCAGAGGCACGCGCCGCGGGGCTGCTGGGAGGTGTAATTCTTTCCGGCCGTTCCCCTCACGGCGAGGTGTAAGCTGCAGAATGCGGGAAAAGAGCTGTCGGGCACCCTTGCTGGCCGTTTCCCTCACGGCTTGTGAGCAGGTAGGGCAGTGATAAGCAAAGCGAAATGGTACAAGCGCGTCCCGCGCTGCGGGGCACAGTGAGTAGCTTTATGGGGGGAACAACCTTTACATCGCGGTTAGTACACCGCGATGCAGTTACATCGCAATCGTTACAATGACTGCATGTTACCACGCCATGCCATTACAACGCAAGTCTTTACATCGACTTGCGGTAGATGGCGTGCTAACATTACAAATAGTGTAGTTTACTATCCCAACACCTTCCCTACTGTTAAGTGGACTGGAGTTGGAATAGTAAATTACGCTTTTCTAATGTTAGCACGCCATCTAGTGCAAGTCGATGTAAAGACTTGCGTTGTAAAGGCATGGCGTGGTAACATCGCAGTCGTTGTAACGACCGCGATGTAACGGTACGCGTTGTAAAAACTCGCGTTGTAACATCGTACATCCCTTTATGGGCCCCCGGCGCTGCCTGTTGTCATCAGAGGCACGCGCCGCGGGGCTGCTGGGTGGTGTTGTTCTTTCTGGCCGTTCCCCTCACGGCGAGGTGTAAGCTGCAGAATGCGGGAGAAGAGCTGTCGGGCACCCTTGCTGGCCGTTTCCCTCACGGCTTGTGAGCAGGTAGGGCAGTGATAAGCAAAGCGAAATGGTACAAGCGCAGCCCGTGCTGCGGGGCACAGTGAGTAGCTTTATGGGCCCCCGGCGCTGCCTGTTGTCATCAGAGGCACGCGCCGCGGGGCTGCTGGGAGGTGTAGTTCTTTCAAGCCGTTCTCCTCACGGCAAGGTGTAAGCCGCAGAATGCGGGAGAAGAGCTGTCGGGTACCCTTGCTGGCCGTTTCCCTCACGGCTTGTGAGCAGGTAGGGCAGTGATAAGCAAAGCAAAATGGTACAAGCGCGTCCCACGCTGCGGGGCACAGCGAGTAGCTTTATGGGCCCCCGGCGCTGCCTGTTGTCATCAGAGGCACACGCCGCAGGGCTGCTGGGAGATGTAGTTCTTTCCGGCTGTTCCCCTCACGGCGAGGTGTAAGCCGCAGAATGCGGGAGAAGAGCTGTCGGGCACCCTTGCTGGCCGTTTCCCTCACGGCTTGTGAGCAGGTAGGGCAGTGATAAGCAAAGCGAAATGGTACAAGCGCATCCCCTAATCAGATGTGCCATCTACTTATGTGTGACTTAGACGCTGAAGCCCTTGTGTTATCCTGATAGGTGTATAGAGGTCTTTGAAAGAAAGGGGACCCCCTGTTCTCCCATGTCGTCTCCCTTTAAAACAATTAATATTGCTCTATTTTCCCACTACAAATAAATTGATCTTTCAGAGAGTGGAATAGAAGTAAGAGTCCATTTTAAAAGCCTCTTCTGTGAAAGGTATTACTATTTCATTGTTTGTCTCATGGTACCAGTGGTGCTGACATGGAGGAGAATCACCTCTACTTTAAATGTCTCTTGAAGAGCCCTTGTCACGTCTGTATTTCTCTCCCATATATAAAAGCTCTCGTAACAACTATCCACTCCACCCCCAACCACACTCAATCCACAAAATACTGAGTGACTGATGAAGCGCGGAAATACAATATATCTGAAACTAACAGGCAATCAAGAAGATGTTGTTCACTAAACAGAAACCCAAGTCCAACGAGTGGCCTTCAGTAATGCAGCAAGGAGTCGGATGGCAAAGTCCATGAGAAGTGTTTTGTGAGAGCTGCAAAAACACAACCAATCTACACAAATTACTTCTCAATCAATAACATGTTCACAAACACACCCTACAAATAAATTTCAGAACAGCACAGCCAGCCAAACGATAGGACTAAGATCGCATACCTTTAGAAATTACCTGCAACAAACTACAAAATAGAATTTACAATGTGCAGGTGAACACTGACACACACACACGCACACGCACACACACACACACACACACACACACACACACACACACACACACACACAAGGACTAGGCCCAACTAGCACCACTACATTGGCAAAAGTAAACTCACAACCCAGTCTCCTCCTCCAGTGTGCATGTACATGCGCACATAGGAACGCTTCGTAGACCAAGAGCCAGCACAAGATGTCATATCCCACAAATGACACAGCCATCAAAATGAACAGAAAATCTATTTCACAAGTAAGCCACAACCTGCATGACTCTAACAGGATGTACTGAACTGGTGATCCAGAGGAGGAGCTACGTATTGCACAGATGTGTGTGGGGATTTTCCAGTTACAAGATAGCAAACCGGTGTCAGTGTGCACATGTTTTGTGCACGTGTCACTACATTAACACTGTAAGTCCTGAATGAACCCGGTAATGTCATCGAAGGTTTGTTGTGTTACACTGTTTGCCTGTGTAGGTTGATCTGACACTAATGTTGATGTCGTCATCACTGATGTACTATGTTGTTCTGCTTGCAAACCTACTGTGTGCATTATGACTGACAGAGGCAAACTACCAGACATCATGGTCCTGGGGAGTGGAATATGGGAGTCGCACACAGATCAATACACCCACTACCACTCACAAAGGTCATACCACATACACACCCTCTCCAAGCCTGCATACAGGTCCACTTGTAAATTCGCCAGGCTCAAGGCACTTGTCCACTATACAAATGTTAGACAACACAAAGGGAAGTTCCACAGTCATAGATAGGAAGATCAGGGGCGTGGCTTGAACGCCGAAGGAAATGGCCGCTGCCTACCGGAGCTCCGTGACGGAGTAGTGCGTTCGACTTCCCCCAGGGCTCCCTTCCTTCATGACGAACTCCCCAGGTTGTGGGATCATGCTCCGGACTCCTGCCTGCACTGTTTGAGACGTCAATGAAGCCTAAATGATAGCGGAATCGGCTGCTTTTTGGTTCCTGCGTCTATCGAGGCTCCGTGAACGCCGCGGCCGCCATTTTGGATGTTCCGGTTTCCCGCGTTTCGTCCTTGAAGACTTTCCTCACATCCATTGTTTATGTGACTGACGGTGAGCGTTTTTTGGCCTCAATTGTTTGCATCTGGGTTTCTATGTCTTCCTGACGTCGTGGTATAAAATTACTGACTTTGGCTTTCGGTATATTAATGAAGTAGGTTACTCACCTCCACCTCATTGGCTAATTTTTCAAAAACAAGCTATTTTACCCACATTTCTTGGTGTTCCATCTCTGGAATTGAATGGCAATGCCTCGCACTAGCCGTGGTGGCGCCCAGCAGCCCAAGTCTTCGTCTATGGCGGACCTTACAGTGTGTTGCAGGAGTCTGTGGAAGAGCCCGGCTCTGAAATTGCTAATTCTGCGCCTCTGCCTTCCGTTCCTTCATGCTCCAGTAATAAGTCACTCTCTAAGATTCCCTCTGCCTCTTCTGCATCTTCGGGTAAAAGAACAAAAATCAACCCTCCTTCTCCTCCTAATGTTTCACCTACGCTTTCAATGGAACTTTTATTGGACGAAATTCGCTCTCTTAAGCCATACATGACAGAGACTAATTTTCGCCTCCAACAACTTGAGGATAATTGGTCAAATACTGAGAAGAGAGTTGATGCCCTGGAAATTCATGTTGACTCTATTCAAGCTGCTACAGATCACATTATGCATCTGACACAACAGGTGGAGAATTTGGAAAACAGGAATAGGCGCAATAATCTACGCATTTATGGTCTTGCGGAAGGAATTGAAGGTCCTGACCCCTTGCTATTTTTCCGCTCTTTTTTGCCAAAACTTCTTGGTTTTCCTGCCACACCTCCTCTCAACATCCAACGAGCTCACCGCCTGGGTCATATCCCGAGCTCTTCTGCTTCGTCCTCTTCTTCGTCCTCTCATGGGAAGCCAAGAGGTGTTATTTTATATTTTTTGGAGTATACCGACCTACTTAAAGTCTTACAAGCTGCCAAGCAGAAAGGAAAGATTCTTTGGAACGGCTCTAATGTATTTTTTGCCCAAGACTATTCTAAAGCCACGGCAGATCGCCGAAAGAAATTTTTGGACATGAGGCCTGCTCTCCGTAACTTGAATGCTCGTTATGGGTTGTTTCATCCATGTCTGTTCAAGGTCACGTATCAAAACAAAACAACTAATTATGAAGATCCTGCACTTCTTCAGCATTTTTTGGACACATGTAGAGATGAATCTATGGACATGTCTCGATCGTAACTCCGACCAACGTATTGTCCTTTGTTGTGTTCCTCTGTGTTATGCTTAGGTTTTTGCACTTTCTTCTCTATGTCCCGTATATAACTTTGGTGGTTAACATTTTTTCTTCTTGTTTCCTTTGTAGATATATTATTGATTCCCTTCCTCCTGCCTTATTCATTGTCCCTGGAGGTCGTCGTCCTTCGTACCTTCGTCAGTCTTGGAGTTGTCCGTCTTGGTATGCTGCCTTTTCCTATGTGGCTTCACCCTCCCCATCCTCAATGTTTACCTGTGGTATGTCTTTATGATACATTATATTGCGTTCTTTTATCATGTCTTTTGGTTCTTTGTTTCTCTCCTCGCACAACGGTGTTGTTTTGTAATGTTTATTCTCTTATTGCTTTTTTCCCAGTTTCTCCTCTTTCCATGTTCTTTTTTTCTCTCCTCTTTTCTTACCGTTACATTACACATATTGCTGGTGTTGTTTCTCTGTTTCTTGTTCTAATTCTCTTTATTATCTCTTTTTCTCCTACTGTTTTGCTAGTTTTCTTTTTATCTCACTTTCAGTTATGTTCCTGGCGTTTATTGCTTCTCTTATCTCTGATTCTCTCTCGTTTTTTCTTATCTCTTTCTATTTACATTTTCTTATTCTTCATTCATTCTCTTATCTTAAACTTCTGTGCTGCATCGTCTCATTTTTCTTCTAATGCTAATGTTATTTCTCTCCAATTTTTATATGATGATTGTCTGAGTATTCATTTACTTGATTATCTTATACACAAGAGTTATTATTGTTATGAGTTATATATTTAGATGTCGTTAAATATTTTTACTTGGAATGTTAAGGGTTTGGGTTCCCCCATTAAGCGGCAACGAGTTTTGTCTCATCTAGCAAATTTAAAGGGAGATATTGTGCTGTTACAAGAAATCCATATACAAGAAGTTGAAGTTGCCAAGTTACGCCGTAACTGGGTAGGTCATGTATTTGCTTCTCCTGGTTCAGGGAAACGTAATGGTGTTGCAATTCTCTGTCATAAGCGGTTAAATATCAAACTTATAAGTCAAGCCAATGATTCTGATGGTAGATGGGTCATTGTATCTGTATTAATTGATAAAGTCCCTCTAACTATTTTTAATTTGTATGCTCCCTCTACATATGATAAATTATTTTGGCCCCAGATATTAGTCTCGTTAATGCAATCCTCTGATGATTATCTGATTTTAGGAGGAGATTGCAATATGGTTATGGATCCCCTCTTAGACCGCAATTCACACTCACGTTTCTCACCATCCTCCATACATACTCAATTTACATCCACTATATCCCAACGCTCCCTTGTTGATTCTTGGAGACTCTGCCATCCTACACTTCGTGAATATACATATTACTCACCAGCCCATTCTTCACAGTCCCGGATTGACTACATTTTTGTTTCTAAAGCCTTGATCCAACACATTACCAGATCTGAAATAGGTTCCATTTTAATTTCTGATCATGCTCCAGTTTCTCTATGCCTCGATCTGCTTCCCCCCATAAAAGGTACCAGGAGATGGAGGTTTAATAATTCTCTCCTATTAGATCCCAAATTCACCCCAGCCTTCCTTGACTTTTCATCCCTATTTTTTACTGAAAATGAGTCTCCTTTGATATCCCCTCAGGTACTATGGGATACTTTTAAAGCTGCCTCTAGAGATTTCATTATCTCGTTTGTTTCCCATAAAAGGCGCAATGCTTCCCATTCCTTACAGTTAATTAATACGCAAATTAAGCAATTAGAGCATTCTTATTATTTAACTAAGTCTCAGTCTGATTTAGATAAGCTTCTCAAGGCCAAACTCTCCTTTAATAAACTCTCCACGGACTCTGCTAACCTAATCCTACTTAAATCCAGTGCCAAATATTATTGTGCGCAAAACAAGGCAGGCAATCGTCTTGCCAAGTATCTTAAAGTTAAGCAAGAGCGCACAAAAATTGAGTCTATTGTCTCCTCATCGAATCTCATTCTTCACAAAGATGAAGATATTCTGGCAGAATTCACTAATTTTTATCAAACTCTGTATACTCCGGAATCTCCTCCTCTGTTAACAGATATTGATCGTTATTTATCTTCCATTCCTCCTCCTTCATTTCCAGACACTGACTTTGCCCCGTTGGAGGCAGATATAGGTTCTAAGGATATTTTAGAGTCCATTCGAATAATCAAAAAAGGTAAGGCTCCTGGGCCAGATGGCTTTACGATAGAATTTTATTTACATTTTGCTAATTTGCTTGTTCCCAAACTTCATCGATTATTTTCATTTTTTATATCGTCCAAAAAATCTGAAGGGTCTTTTCAAGAGGCCTTAATTTGTCTCCTGCCTAAGGACAATAAAGACCATACTTTATGCAAAAATTATAGGCCCATCTCTTTGATCAATTTGGATTATAAAATCTTTGCAAAAATTCTTGCACTCCGCCTTGATAAAATTTTACCTAGCATAATTGGTAAGGAACAATGTGGTTTCATTAAAGGTCGTCACCTTTCTGACAACACTCGCCTCTTTTTTAATGTGCTGAGTAAATCCCATTCCTATCAGCATTCTTTAGCCGCTGTTGCGTTAGATGCTGAAAAAGCATTTGATAGGGTTAACTGGCAATTTATGCTTGCAGTTCTTGTTTGGTTTGGTTTTGGCCAGAAATTTCTTGCTTATGTCTCTTTGTTATATTCTTTTCCTAGGTCCTTTATCTTGGCCAATGGTCTCGTCTCCTCTTCGTTCCCTCTCTTCAGAGGTGTCCGACAAGGCTGTCCTCTTTCTCCTCTTCTTTTCATTTTGGCACTAGAACCATTCTTGATAAAAATTCGTATGAATACAGATATTACTGGTTTCCCATATGGGGATAAGTATTTGAAACTTTCTGCCTATGCAGACGATATTCTCTTATTTATTTCCAATCCACAGTCCTCTATTCCATCCTTTTTATCTGAAGTATCTAATTTTGCGAAAGTCTCAGGTTATAAGCTTAATGTTGATAAGTGCGAAATTCTCCCCCTGAATAAATTTTGTTTTCATGCAGACTTTTTGACTTCTTCTTTTCATTGGAGTCCGGTTAAGATAAAATATTTAGGCCTATGGTTTAAATCCTCTATTAAAGACACTGTAACACTTAATCTTAAAAACCTACAAACATTGTTACTGGACTCTACGACTCGTTGGCATCCCTTGTTTTTATCCTGGTGGGGAAGACTAGACTCGATTTAAATGATGTTAGTTCCCATTATTTTGTTTTACCTTTCTAACCTTCCAGTTAATATCCCTAAGTCTTGTTATAAGAATATCTATTCTACGCTCTCTAAATTCCTATGGCAACATAAAAAGGCTAGAATGTCCTTTGCAAAACTTAAATGCCCTAAGCAGTTGGGTGGAGTTAATTTTCCGGATTTTGCCTCTTATCATTCCTCATTTTTCCTTAAACATTCTATCCCCTTATTATCCGGGCAGGTATCCGATGCCCTGTCAAGGCCTTTGTGGGTTGAGATTGAATCATCTTTTTTTCATCCTTTTACCTTTGAAGAATTTGTATCATTGTCCCATATTCCCAATAAATTCTCTCTCCCTATTCTTAAAAATTCTCGGAAAACTTTTTCTCCTCTCTTACTAAATGGTTTAGATGACCGTTCGCGTTTTTTACAATCTCCCTTGTGGTATAATCCTCTTATTAAACTTCGAAATAGGATACTTTTTTGGAAGGATTGGTATGACCTTGGTATACTTTGGACTCATCAATTGTTTGATGAGGGCACGTGTATTCCCTTTTCTATCCTTCAATCTCGTTTTTCTTTGCATGTATCACATGCATCCAAGTATGAGCTTTTACGTGAGGTTTTGCAAAGCAGGTATAATATCCTTTCTGATTCCATCACTCACACTAACTTTTCTCCTCTCTCTATCCCTTGCTTACTGGCTTCTTCTTCTGCTTCCCAGATATATGCAAAATTGAGAGATACTACTAGTACTCGCGATAAATCTAAAACAGAATTGGACTGGGAGTCAGATGTAGAGGACACTTTCTCTGTCTCACTGTGGCATAGGGTCTGGACTAAGATAAGGAAAACCTCTAGAGCAGCAAATACGACTCAAACGTTATTTTTTATATACAACAGACTTTTGGTTACTCCTGTCAAATTGCATACAATTGATCCTTCCATTCCCTCCTCTTGCTGGTCTTGCTCAGCGTCAGGGGCTGATCTTAAGCACATGTTATTTAAGTGTCCGAAGATTCATAAATTTTGGTCTGATGTGTGGGCTCAGATCAATAGGATTTTTTCCACCTCTTTCCCTCTTACACTTTCACATATCTTTTTAGGTAGTCTTTCAGACATATGGTCCTCTTTTACCACTAACACGTCCATTATTGATTTACTTTTAGCTGTAGCGTTTCAGCAAATCACTAAATCTTGGAAGGATACCTCGAATGTTTCCTTTCAGGCTTGGTGGTATGGAGTTTGTTATCATCACAGACTCGATAGAGCCTATGTTTACCCCATTACACTTGCTATTAAGCGTGATTTATTATGGCTCCCCATCACAGATTTCTTAGATGTGTCTGCTCGACCCCTACCCTTACATAATCCGTGTACAGAAGAAGTTCCCAAACCCCCATGATAGCATTCCTAATGGTTTTATGTACATATTTTTATCGTTTAACTTATAGCTATTGTGTATATCTTTATTGGAAGAGTTTTTGTACGTCTGATGCACTCCTTTAATTTTGTGTATAATTTTGTATGGCAATGATTACATTTCTACTGCAATTGCTTTTGCTATATTTGATGATGCCTTCTACCTTTTTCTTTTCTACCTCTCTCCCTTGTCTTTTCTTGCTCTCTCTTAAATATGACGTTCTATTTTTCTACTTGAGATTAGTTTTAATACTATGCTTTGTTGATAATATGTTGTAAATGAACTTTAATAAAATCTTCTTTAAAACTTAAATAGATAGGAAGATCAAATGATGGAGCGTCCCTGTGTGGATGAGGGTATACATTCCCTCACAATATTTACCCCACAGTCAGTAGATTAAAAGAACACACCACTATGAACTGAGGAAATTTTATGAGTACCCCACCAATGGAATTTTGGTATTTGTATGTACGCCTCATGTTGCCTGCCAATAAGGAATGTTAAACCATCCGTCCTCCCACTTCTGATTACAATTCTAATGAAAGTGCTTTTTGTATGGGATAGAAAAGGTTTCACCCTGCAGGAGTAAAATGGTGACTTCACATAGGGCGTGACTAGAGTATGTTGTGAACAAATAGGAGTATGGGTGAATAAATAACAACTCCACACATTTCTGTGATAAAAAAACTCAAGAATTAACAAGGATGACTAAAATATTACCAATCTGCATTTCCATATTTCTTCTAATGGAAGCTGTTCTCCATATGTCTGAGTGGTCCTATTGCTTGAGACAAAACAGACAAAACCAGTCTCATAAATATTCCATTGACTTCATATAGTTAAAGTTTTCATCCATTCCGATTTCAGATTATATGCCCACTCACACAGTGGGGAGCTGCTTTTATCGGGAGAAGCAAGGGAACTCTAGGTGGTTGGAATTTTATGGATCCCCACTTATTCCTGAACTGGTCTTAAAATTTCACAAGGAATTTGCATTCAAACCTAAGACTCAGGGAGGTGGGGGTCATTCCCCCCATAGAAGGTGAGGAAAAGAAGTGATTTCATCAAAAGTTTCACATTTGCATGGCATTCTGGGACAGATTATGTAGTGAGAGTCATGCAAGTCACACCCCCCTGGACTCGCCTGGGTGACTAGTTTTCAGTCTGGGGCTCAGAGGGTTCCCTAGGTGCCAGTCGAGCCTGTCGAGCCTGGGCCCAAATACTACAGCTTTTGAAAAAGGAAGGAAAAATCTTAATGTGTCCAACTTGGATTTTGAGGCCTTTCCAGGTGTGTGTTATATGCCCACCCTCACAAGTGGGGTACCTTTTCTATTGGGGGAAGTGTGGGAATGCTGGGTAGTAGGAATGTTGTGGATCCCAAAAGATTCTTGAACTTTCGTTCACAGAAAAGAGAAGAAAATCCATGATTTTAGACAAGGTTTGACATTCTTGGCAAAAAACACACATAGCGAGAGCCACACAAGTCATACTACTCTGAACCTCCCCAGGTGTCTAACTTTCAGAAATGCAAGCTAGTGTTAAAAAAAACCTAGAATGAATTCAAGGGGTGCAGCATCTTCAGGCCAAACTATGAACGTTAATGTTTCTACTTATGGGTGATAGAACAGAAGTTACTATTGGGTTAAATCAATAGGACAGGAATGAGAGTTAAAGGTAACGAAAATCATCAACACTTACCCTGTGCAAGCAGAGGGGATACTGTAACTACACCTGGAAAACCCACTCAAAGATGAAGAGCCAAAGCTGCAAGGGGATAGCGGGTGCCTGACAAAGAGACAATCCAAAAAGAGGATAATGGAGCAGGTAACCAGAAGCAGTGGACAATAACATCAGAGAACCAAAGGGAACAGTATAGGCTAGAAAATGGCAAAGCTGAAGGGATGGAGCAAGATGAGTGTGATCTGAAGCACATAGCAAAAAGCCACAGCAATCCCGTGTTGCCAGACAAGCCTACTCTTTACAGGTGGGGTTTATATACCTGGTTTGCAACTATTGACCCAGAATTTAACCCGATTGTGCTGGTTCTCTAGTGACTGCGGCTGGGCATACAAGTCTGTCAAATGTAGATTTATGGGAACAAGTGCGTATTTTCCACTATCTCATGTGCCTTCCCTTCCAAGATTCCACTCTTCTGTGTCTTAACTAGGGGTGTACTAAATTCATGTATTTACTCAGAATTCCATTAAATAATTTAGAATTATGTGAAATGAAAATCTGTAGTTTTGCACAATATTTTAGAATGAAATGTATCCTCGTCAGTTTTTGACACAAGTACCTACTTTGCACTAAAAAATAGTGCAAAAAACACAAACTCGCCACGAACAACATAATCCATTCACAGTAAATTTCAACTGCATTTCACTGTTCATTTTTCATTGTGACTGGTGCAAAATGGCATAATGACGTGATTTTATGAATTCAGTGTAACATAAGCAATTCCCAAAATTATGTTAATTACACCAGCGTGATTTAACTTTCATGTCTTGAGACCTGACAGTGCTCCCCTTCCCCAAATGACCCCCACCTCCCTGAGTCTTAGGTTTGAATGCAAATTTCTTATGAAATTGAGACCAGTCCAAGGGGCATGGAAAACGTAAGCAGGTTGACACAAATGATCAGATACCTCATGTAGCGGTCTAGTTTCTCCGATCCTGATCCTGGGCCCGGAAGGGCTCTCACACAATGTATCACTCTCTGGCCAGGCGTGGCCAGAGAGCAGAAATAAAGGGGCCGGGGTCGCTCATGACCTTCCGGCTCACAACAGTAATCCAGTGTGCTGTGTCATCATTGTAGTCTCCTGTGTTGCCTATACATGTTATTATAATATCTAGGTTGCACCTACCTAGACCGCGACTCTGGCGACGAGGGTGGGATGACGTCATGCCCTCGACCATGAGGATCACCAGCCGCGGAATCGCCCCGCCAAGTGAGCCTGAGCACGTCGCATCTGGAGAGTGAGGACGCGCCTCTCATCACGAGAGAACTCCTGCTACGAATGCCGGTGAGCGCGAGTATATCCTGACCACCCGCGTTGAATGCATCGCCAGAATCCAAGCACAAGCAGTGATCCCAGCGCCCGCTTGCGCAAAGGAAGAAAGACGCGCTCAGTGCTCCTGGACACGGCCGGTCGAACACGCATCACTGATTCAGGCGCGCGCATGCGCATTAGCCCCTACTGCCCCAGGCAACGATCAGGAGAGGAAAACACGAGCGCGTTGCTAGCGCTGTGTTTAAATAAAGATCCGGCTGAGAGATAAACAAGCACTAGACAACCCAAATAACAGAGGACTGAAGGACTGGGAAATAAAAGAGGATAATACCAAATCAAGTGCAAGCTAGCAATAAATAACAGCAGACCACTGGCTGACACACATTCCAGGCCAGGTACACACCAACAACAGTCCAAATAAAGCCAGGAACAGCACCAGGGGACTGACAGCAACCCTCAGAACCATACCGTGCCTGCACCAAGGAAGAAGAAAAAAAACTAGAGGACAGCAGAAAAGACACCAGCCATGGTCGACCAAGCAGCACCAGTACCCCCTCAACAGCCAGTTGCCCCTGCAGCTCCACCACCTCATTTGCATTCGCAGATCAGTGCACTTCCTCCATTTAGTGAATTAATTGACCCCGCAACAGCATCACCCAGATGGAAGATATGGATAGGACGCCTCGACAACTACTTTATAGCCACCAGAGAAACCGATGGGGCAGTAAAGAGATCACTACTATTGCACTTTGCGGGGAATGAAATATACAAACTATTCGTACACCTACCGAATACAGGGCCACAGACGGACTACGACGCAGAGGTCAGGGCATTAAATGCCCATTTTGACCCCCAGCTCAACCCAGACTACGAGCGCTTTAAACTCAGACAAGCTCGACAGAGAGAAGGGGAATCAATGGATACTTTTTGCGCTTGCCTCCGGGAATTAGCCAGCACGTGCACTGAGGATGACCAGGTGAAAGAAGTACGAGCGCAACTCATCCAAGGTTGTCACAACAAGACTTTGCGGACCCTCATCCTCTGACAACCTCACATATCTCTTGAAGATATACTGATCCTAGCTCGATCACACGAGCTTTCGGATGTCCGAGCGTCTGCGATGGAAGCCGCCCTCAACTCAACAACCGAACAAGTAGTGACCGTCAAGACGGAACGAATAGAGGCTATTCGCTGATGCCTCGCGGTGGACGTGGAAGGTGGCCCAACAGAGGTTCACGACAACAGCAGTGTGGCTATTGTGGGAAGGAGGAACACCCACATGACAACTGCCCGGCATACGAAAAACCTGCACGAAATGCGGCATTCCCAATCACTTCACGAGTGTGTGCCGAGGCGGCACTAGGTACAGAGGGGCCTCAGGGCGTAAACCACCATTCAGACAAGTGAAGCAACTGTCATTGGATGAACCTGTCAATCCAAAAGCAACTATTCCAATAGCGCACCGTCAACACTACCTGGAAGACTCTTCATCTGAGGGCAAAAAGGAATGTCATTTTGTATCGTTCGTAAACGATCTCAAGCGAAGACGTTGCCCGCAACCAACATGTGCCATCACGATAGCCGGAACACCTGCCACAGCCCTCATTGATACAGGAGTGAATGTTATGGGATACCAGCACTACCAAACGTTAAAACCAAAACCGACACTAACGCCATCCAAAGTAAAGAGTCTCACATATGGGAGCCAGACTCCACTTCCCCTGAGAGGAAAGATGTCAGTGCAAGTCCAATTGGAGGACCAGGAGGTCACCACGACATTCCACATAGTTGACAGGGAAGCAGACATACTGGTTGGGAGTCATACTGCTGAAGACCTATGTCTGGTCAAGTTCGCCAATGAAGTTAAAACTCTCCAAACCGAAGACATCCTGAAGTCATTCCCACAACTGTTCGAAGGACTAGGGAACATAAAAAGACCACCCATAAAATTACACATTGACACTGCGGTGAAACCTGTCACTCTACGACATCGAAGAATACCTTTACACCTGAGGCCGTTGGTGGAACAGGAGCTGGTGAAGCTCGAACAACAAGGTGTTATAGAAGAGGTAACGGGTCCGACCCCGTGGGTGTCTCCCATGGTTATCGCAGAGAAACCCCGACAACAGGGAAGATCAGAATATGCATCGTTATGAGGATGCCTAATCAAGCGATTAAAAGAGAGAGACTTTTGACGCCTACAGTCGACGATATATTGGCAGACCTTAACGGGTCACAATGGTTTTCTAAGCTAGACCTAAACGCTGGATACCACCAGCTGAAATTAGATAAAGAAAGCAGATACATCACTACATTTTCAACATACCTGGGTCTAAGAAGGTATAAAAGACAAAATTTGGGGATATCCTCAGCAGCTGAAATATTCCAGAACACGGTGAAGGAAGTCCTGTCGGGACTGCAAGGTGTCATCAATGTCAGTGATGACATTTTAATCCACTCAGCAACACTCGAGGACCACCATCGTAGGCTCAGAGCAACCTTGAAACGTCTGGCGGAACATGGAGTGACCCTCCACAAAGAGAAATGTCAATGTTTCAAAAGGTCCATTGAATTCTTCGGGTATGTCTTCAGTCAAGACGGAGTGAAAGTGGACCTAAAGAAATCACAGGCAATTCAGCTTGCCCCAGCACCCACCACAGCCTCAGAAGTCAGAAGCTTCATGGGGATGGGGACATACTGCAGGAGGTTCATCCCGAACCTTGCCACAATTGCAGAACCACTACGCAACCTGACGAAAAAGACTCTGCCTGGCAATGGACGAAGCATTCCAAAAGGTAAAATCAGCGCTATTACCTAGCACAACCATGGCGTATTTCGACACAACTCAGCCGACAGAATTGATAGTGGACACCAGCCCAGTGGGGCTAGGAGCGGTATTAACTCAAGAGATGGAGCCAGGGACTTGGGCTCCACTGGCTTTTGCTAGCAAAGCACTAACAGCGACCGAGGCCCGCTACTCCTAAATAGAACGTGAGGCGCTTGCCATAATGTGGGCCTGCAACCATTATCACTCTTATGTCAGTGGCCATCCGTTTAGAGTAGTGACAGACCATCAACCACTACTCCCGCTTTTTAAAGGGACTGCGCCTCATCCCCTGCCCAGAATCGAGAGGTGGGCGATCCAACTCCAACACTATCAATTGGAACTGGTATACCGACCCGGGGCCAAGAATCCAGCGGATTTTTGTCACGTCATCCAGCGCAACCCGCAGAGGCAGATTCTGATCAGGAACGGAAGACAGAAGAGTTTGTCAACATGATCTCCCAGTGGTCGTGCCCACAAGCAATCTCATGAGAAGAAATCAAGTATCACATGGCATCAGACATAGTCATTAAAAGGGTGGTAGACGCAATACAGAAAGGATCCTGGGATGGTTTTCTCCAGGACGTCCAAGGATGGAATGAAACAGACAGGTCCCACAGGGGAAGATATGGAAAATCCGGGATGAGTTGAGCATCGCTGAATGTGGCATCTTGCTAAGAGGATCACGCATCGTTATCCCTCAAGGCTTACAAGAACGTACAACAGTACTGGCGCATGAAGGTCATCAAGGCACGGGAAGGATGAAATCCCGGATGAGAGAGAAGCTGTGGTTCCCGGGACTCGAAGAAGCGGTAGATAATGTCGTCAGAAACTGCAGAGCATGTCAACTCACAGGAGGTGCAGAAGCACCAGCTCCGGTAACAACCGAAGACCCTGCCCCAGCACCCTGGTCATGGGTGAGCCTTGATTTCGGGAGTTTCCCTGACGGGAGGGTCACAGCAGTGATAGTCGACAGCTACACTAAATATCCGTGCGTTGAAATCTTGCCATCCACAGCATTCAACCATCTAGAACCGGTATTGACAAAAATCTTTGCATTGTTTGGTCTACCGCATGTGATCAAGACCGACAACGGACCCCCTTTCCAAGGCAATGAATTCAAGGAATTCCTCACCCGGCTGGGGATAAGACATCACCGCATTACACCACAGTGGCCACAAGCCAATGGAGAAGTTGAGCGCTTTATGCGAACAATAAACAAGATTCTACGTATAGCAGTAGCTGAGCACTCTGACCCTGAAGTGGAGTTGCAGAAGTTCCTACGAGAATACCGCATCACGCCTCACTACACAATGCAAAGGTCTCCATGGTCACTGATGCTGGCAGGGCCCAGATGAGATAACCTCCCATTTTACAGATAACTAGGAGCCCGAACCATATCACCCTTCAGGCACGCAAATTCGAAGAACAATGAATAATGAAAAAGCAAGCCATCGAAGGCGGGCAAAGGTTCGAGCATTGATACCAGGATGTACAGTCCTCATAAGTATTCGTAGAAGAGGGGGAAAATTCCGCACTCCATATGAGGCAGGATTGTGGACCGTGCGGACAGTTCGAGGGACAGCCGTGACTGTTGAACGGAACGGAGAAGTGATAACCAGAAACATCTCTTGGTTTAAGAAAGTACCCGGGGCAAATGTCGAACAACAAAGGTCTGAACAATCATCAAGCTCCGACACCACATTTGGATATACAGAACCTGCTCTCACCGACAACACTCCTCAGGATCAAGTTCCACCTGCACCTGAGGGAGATTGCAACCCTCGAGTAGTGATCAGTGGGGAGGAAACAGAACCCTCGACCAAACCACAGACTGGCTGAGTTTGCATGGTGATGTGATTCCACCTCAAAGTAAAAGCGGAAAGAAAAGAACTGATTTGGGATGGGATGTACCGGTCTAGTTTCTCCGATCCTGATACCGGGTCCGGACGGGCTCTCACACAATGTATCACTCTCTGGCCAGGCGTGGCCAGAGAGCATTAATAAAGGGGCCGGGGTCGCTCATGACCTTCCGGCTCACAACAGTAATCCAGTGTGCTGTGTCATCATTTTAGTCTCCTGCGTGGCCTATACATGTTATTAGAATATCTAGGTTGCACCTACCTAGATCGCGACACCTCATACCATTTCCATGCTATTAAATACAGAAGCTGACCTCTGTACCATCGAGGGTACAAAATGGCGTCATCCTCATATTCAAGTTCTTTCAACTAATGATGGGGGAGGAGTTGCAGGAGTGGTTGAATGGGCTTTCTTTACATGACACTCATTAAAAACCAGGTGAGTCTTCCAATGGCGAGGAAGGGTTAACCTTACTGCTACAGTCTCATTTAACTTAAGGTAAGGATTGGAAAGGGACAAACAAACTTGGAATGCAGTCCGTGGATAGTCATACGTTTTCCCAAACGTAGTCCAGACAAGGGGTGTGATGTCAATAAGTAAAGATTTTATATCATGCATTAACCATTCTCAGACATTTTAAAGCAGCCCTTTGTAACTTTTTAATCTCTTGCAAAAGACAAAGTATGTACTGACGAAACTGTTGAATTGGAAAACCTAAGTGGCCAAATGTTACGGTGAAAGCCACAGAAACAGTAAAGGAGAATACTCTTCTTATATATGCAGTGTGTTATTATATTAAAACTGAGCTGTTGGTATCCACTGTGTCCATATTCTGCATGATTATATAGGCAGTGCCTTAAATATTGCTACAATATCTCAGTTTGCTCATCAGTATGAGGAAGATGGCTTGTTGACATGTAAACTTATCACCCACAAGCTTTCTTTCATAAACAAATGGTATTGTTTTATTGTTTGCACTGACAAATACAAACACAAACATGACCACAGTACATCAAGTGGGGTCATAGTAAGCCACAAAGCATAGTTGAAACGTAGATATTTCCCACATCCAGTCCATGATATTCCCACCATTAGCCCCAAATCTTGAAATGCTTCCGGTGGCATCCCCAAGCTGCGTAGATTGGTTGCTCTTGCTGAGCACATCAGTCTACCACACTCTGCCATTCCAATCCCAGTGGGGGGGAACCGGAGACCTCCATTTACATGTGATATCACGTTTGGCAACCAGTGTTGAAACCCCAATAAACATACGCTCCATTCTCTCCCCTTCCGCATCCTTCAACAACCCCAGCAGAGCGACCCTAGGGGTAAGGTTTAGTGGCCAATCCAGGATTGATGATAGGTCCCTACCTACTCTCTGCCAGTAGGGGACCAGGATCAAGTAGGACCAGGCCATATGGAAGAAATCTGCGTCCGGCAAGGATCATCAGAAGCAGTTGGCTTGAAAAGTCCCACCAGCTTGGAAAAGCCGCAGGAGGGTCATGTTGGTAATGTGTAAGTAGTTGAATGGGATCAGTCTAGGTCGTGTAGAAATAGCTAACTCCCAGAGGGCCAATTTGGCCACACGCCATTCAGCATCATCAAGTTCCCATAGCCAAGCCTCCCATTTCTTTCTCAACCTGGGGAAATGGTTTGGGCATTAATAACTAGAGACCGGTAAATCTGTGAGATGGCACTCTTGTGTAGCGTCCCCATCAACAATTTAGTCTCAGGAGGACTGCGTCCCAGGACCTGCATGTCGGGAGGAATGTTAGCCAAGAGATCATGTTGCAATTGGATGTATTTATAAAACTGAGTATTGGAGAGTTGATACTGCTCCTTTATTTCTCAAAACATCTGTACATGAGCACTCACACAGATATCGCCAAGATTAACGATTCCTATCCTATCTCACTTCACAAAACCATCTAACCCTGCAGTGTGGTGCAACTATTTTCCCTGCCAGGGGGAGTCATCCCCATCAGCCTGGGGTCCCAGCCCTTGAGGCAGAGTGCCGCTAGCCAGCTGAGTAATACCACCCTGGTTATCTCTGGAAGGGATGGATGAGTTTGGGACCCATAGAAAAGTCCCATTATCCTGTCAAGGCCAAGAAATGTCAGTTAAACGCTGTAAGTTGGATCATCCAAGCCCCCACTAAATCAGTCATTTATCACAACCAACTGTGAGGCCAAGTTATAACAATAAAGGTTAGCCATACACATCCCTCCATCTGAGTGGGACTGTTGGCAGTTAACTTGGTGTACTCTGGAGGCCGTCTGGCCAAAGGAAAGTGTGGATTATAGAGTTTAGGTTCTGGAACCATTGTCTGGGGAATGGATGAGAATCATTTTGGAAGGCATAGAGAAATTGGGCCCAAATAATAATTTGAAGAAGGACACTCTTCCCAGGACATGAAGCGAGAGACGCCTTCACTTCTCTGGGTCCCTTCTCTTTTTGCTTGCTAGCTGAGTCAAACCGAGGCTCCACACCAGCCATGGGAGGTGAGAAATGTAAATGCTTAGGTACTGAAATGATAGATTATGCATAGGGATTGTGGAACACCAAGAGCAGACACTCAAGTTGTGACCAACAGAGAGTTGGTTTTATTCACTCGGAGAGCTGAAGATTCCTCATAAATTTCAAGTATTTCTAGATATTGCAGTAAAAAGAGCAAGATGTTATCCACATGAAGCACAATGCGTTCTTCAGGGCCATCATCCCATGACCATCCTTGAATGCGGACATTGCATCGTGTGAGTCTAGCCAGGGGCTCAATTGTTGGATAAAATAGGAGAGGAGAAAGGGGGCATCCTTGCCATGTACCTCTACATATAGGAAAGGAAGAAGAAAGCGTTCCATAAAACGTGGATTTTAGCGGTTGGGCAAGTGTACAAAAGTCTAAGCAGGGTATGGAAGTGAATCCCCAACTCAGCACAGCACTCAGAAAGGGCCAGTCAACCATATCAAAGGACTTTTCAAAGTCCACTAGGAGCAGGGCCAAAGGGTACCGAAGGTGATGCACCTGGGAAAGGGCCACTTTAACTCTCCAGATATAGTGCCTGGTGCCACAGGGCAGCATAAAGCCGTATTGATCAGGATGGATCAAACAGGGCAATGTTCGTCACAGCTGGGAAGCAAACACCTTGAATTCACAATTAATATAGGCCTATATGAAGTGCATCTGTCCAGTGGTTTGTCAGGCTTAGGGATCACCACGATTGTGGCTTTGTCTAGTTCTAAGGGGAAGGCCCCCAATTCTATCACTTCAGTGTACAGGGCCAGCAGGTGAGGAAGTAGAAGACCTTGGAATTTCCTATATCATTCAACTGGGAACCCGTTTGAGCCCGGTGTTTTACCTAGGGACATAGCCCATAATGCCTCCCCAATTGCTTCAACTGTGAGTGGTTGATCAAGGTCCCTGCCCAGCAAAAGGGGCATCTAGGTCTGAGTGCCCATGAAGGCCACTTGGTAGGCCATCAGTCAAAGAAGCCAAGCACACATCACGGCGGCAAGTCTCAATGCCTGGAGTCTATTTTACCATAACCTGGCTGCCATCACTCAACAGCTGTGATGTCATTGGATGGATCGAAGCCCCAGGCGGACCTTGCTCCACCACAAAACATGGCGACAGCCTACCGTCCGGAACACATGTTCGCAGCCATTCCTCCAGGAAACGCTTGGCTTCAGAAGCCTCGGTGCTCTTGAGGAACCCAACAAACTGGAGGCTATACCTGCGCGATCTATTTTCAGCATCCTCAGCACATTCCTAGAGAACTGCCGTCTTTGAGAGCAGCTTGGAGACCTGAAGTTTGAGTGTGGCTAATTCGTATTCCACAGAGAACGCCCAGCTCTCCACCTCAGTCACCTGACTTGCGACATTCCTGAGGTCTTGGCGTAGCAATGAGACATCCACTTTGACTCCCCCCCCCCCTTAGTTTCAACTGCCTCTCACGAGTCCTGGATTGCTGAGGATGGTAGCAAGGTTAGAATATGCTGGATGTCTCTGATATACCAGGGGATTGTTAGTGACTCCTGTGTCATATACTGAACAAATTTAATTTAGGCCGAGGAGGGGGTGGGAGTTTTTCTCTCCCCATTTTGTCCAATGCATCTCAGGATCCAGTACAAAGCAGCCACTCTTTGCGACCCATGGCCAGCTTACCCCCATGGGGCAGTACGAGCAGCCAGGGGTAAGGCTGTCCTCGGGCAAGTTGTGGGTGCACCTAAGTCTGGCAAACCCAGACAGTAGTAGGCAAGGTAAGCCACAGGTAGAGAGTCCTCAGTCTGAAGGGCCCATGTCCCAGGCACCTCTCACTACAGGGGATCCACTACAGAGCAGTCCAAAGAAGAGCACCAAAAAAAGTGACCCTTTCTGTGCTTCTGTCTCAAGAATACAAAGTTAATTCATCCATGGATCACAACCAAATTGTACCATAGCACAAACAGTGATGCTCACTACCTTTAAGGATTGAGGTCAGTCCAGGTATGAGACACCCTAAAGCCCAAGACATGCCATTTCAATTATTTTAAGGCTCTTACATCTAAGCAAAAACAGGATCTAAAGAGCTTCTGGACCTCCTATTTCGTTTTGGAATGTCAGCATCATATGAACAGGTCTTAAGTATCTCATCTGAACCAGGAAACTTAACTCTGGCCCATAATAATAATAATGCTATAACCTCCACAATCCTAAAAACTCATGTTTTTACAAACTTTGCTGTTGATAACATCAATCATATCCCTAGCGCAACAAGTACAGAGGAATCATTCCATGGAACTATAATGTCTCTTTCAGCATCTGCACAAGGAAATCAGCAATGCAAGTCAAATCATCAAAATTAGCAGACATTCTTCTGAGAAGGAGATGAATTTACATACAAGTACCTCAAGTTGCTATTACAAAGCAGAAAGGCTCTTCTCCAAAACGCCATGATCTTGAATATGCTTCAGATGTATTGGCAGATGTAAGATTTGTTGATGAGCATACTAGCTGCCAGCAAGTCCCCTAGATACTTGAAAAGAATGAGCGTGATTACAAGGCAAACTTTCATGTAAATTGGTTTGATTGCCACTCCCATCGGAATAAAAAGTCACCCATACTAGACACACAAACTGTTCTCCTCTCCTTTTTGCAAGATGTTTGCAAGTCAGTTGCTATGCTATGTCAACCACGGATGTGATTAGAAATGCAATAGCTAGTTTGAATCCAGGACAGAGACCCATAAATACATATGATCAACCACTTGATAAACTTCTGGAAGAGATACATTTAGCCTGACACTTATGGAGGGGACAACTTTACTGTTCTCTTTGGTTAGTTATATATCAAAAAGGCACTATTAAAGTGCTTAAACTTGTTACATAAGAGTGATGTAGTGCTGCTTTTGAACAAGCAAAATTGCTTCATCAGGGAAGCCAGACTTTTTCTTGAAAGAAACTTATGTTAAATAGACATAAAAAACATGTTAGACCTGGCTTGCCCAGCTGATTTATCCCCAGACTTTTTGCTTTTTTTCCTTTTATTTCTGACCTTTTTTGTTGGTTTATGACTCTGGGCACCTTACCACTGCTGATCAGTGCTAAAGTGCATATGCTCTCCCTGTAAATTGTTATGATGGATTGGTGTTTCCATGATTGGTTATTTGATTTACTACTAAGTCCCTAGTACAGTGCACTGTGTGTGCCCAGGGCCTGTAAATCAAATGCTGCTACTGGGCCTGCAGCACCGATTGTGCCACCCACATGAGCAGCCTGTAAATGTAACTCAGACCTGCCACTGCAGTATCTGTTCACAGTTTGGTACTGCCATCTCGGCCTGGCAAGTGCACCCACTTGCCAGGCCCTAACCTTCCCTTTTCTTGCATGTGAGTCACCCTAAGGTAGGCCCAAGGTATCTCAGTGTGCAGGGTGCAGTGTATGTGAAAGGTAGGACGTGCCCTGTTGTGTGTGGGATGCTCAGATAATTAAACACTGCCAATTTCGTTTTTCACTATGTAAAGGCCATCTGTCTCATGGGATAGAATGGGAGTTTATTTATAACATTTAATAAATATAACTTCCCATTGGGACAAGATTGAAAGTGAACTTTAGTATGCCTGAACTCAGAATATAAAAAATGCATCTTTTAGTAGAGATGATTTTTATTTTGCGTGCTTGAAAATATCACTTTTAGAAAGAGGTTATTTTCTTGCTTAGCCATCATGTGTGCCTCTGCTGGTTTGTGGATTGAATGCCTGGCTTTTGAATGACAGGGGCTGGGGGTGTACATTCTCTCAGATGGCCACCGTGGAGGGGGGTTAATGTGTGTCCTGCCTTTCCTGGATGAGTCAGGGCTGAGCTGAATAGACCTGGGCAGCATTCAGAGTAGGGGGAGGAAATTCGTTTAAACACCTGAATGGGCCTGGTCTACCTTGGACAATGCTGTCTCCACCTCATGCCGGGTAGCTGCACCAGAGAGGACAGAACTGGTTTTGGCTGGGCAAACAGCTTCTCTGCCACCAGAGAACAAAGGAATGTGTGTTATAAAGAGTGGGTCCCAGACCCCTGAACTTTAGATTACTGCTTAACTAAGGAACCTGCCAGGAAGAAGAACCGGAAAAGCTGGAGGCGGATTACTGTCCTTGTGCTGTGTGTTGTTGGGGTTGGCATTGGTTGCTTCTGTGTTAGGCAGGGAAAGGACGGGACTGTACTTTCATCATTCTGCTGTTAGTGGTTTCTCCAAGGGCTTGAATTAGAGCTTGCCTCCTGTTCGAAGTCTCAGGGATAGAAAAGACTTCACAGATCACTTCTGGGAATCAAGAGGAACCTTTACCAAGGAGAAGAGCTGGAGAAACTAAGGAGGAATACTGCCCCTGTGCTGTTTGCTTTCTGGGGTTGGCTTTCAGTGGCTACTTTCTGCCGAGGAAAGGAAATGAACTTTGCTGTGTGCTGTGTCCCCTGCTTGAGGAACATCCCCAAGTGCTTGAAATAGAGCTTGCCTCCTGTTCTGAAGTCTTAGGGACACAAAGACTTCACCCCCAGTCACCCCTGAACTCCTTTGCTGAGAGTTCTGACCTGCTGAGAGGTGCCTGCCTGCGTTCTGGACCTTTGAGGTTGTTTTGGGGCTGGAAACTGCAAAAACTGTGAAAAATGACACATCACCTGTTTCCGCCGCATCGCAGCGGTGCGAGAAGAATTTTCCAATGCCTCGCCTCCGCCAAAGACTTAACGCAGCACCTGCTTGCGGCTGAAGTGTCTGCTGTGTGACGAATCCTGTGCACAAATCTCCGAAGTCCGAGATCACCACACCGATTCTGACGCATGCCCTGTTGTGGAAGAACTGACGCATTGAGGGGATGTAGCTGAAATCATCTCAGCGCATTCCCGGGTCTTCACGCATCGCATCGAAGCATCAAGTCTGTCGCATTATTGGGGACGCAGTAAGAAACCGATACACATCACCTCCCAACGCAGTAAGAAACCGATTCATCACCTCCTCTCTGGTAAGGAACCGATGTATCACCTTCCCTGCGCAGCAGTAAGGGACTGAGGCATCACCTCCCCCAGGGCAAGGAACCAACACATCACCTTCCCTGAGTGTAAGGAACCGACACATCTCCTTCCCTGTGACCCTTTTTGCTTGCATTGCTCGACGCCTCCAAGGTACTTTGTGTAAAAGTGTTGCATCTCACAATTTCTTGGAACAGAACTGTTTCTACCTTTTAAGAATCATATTTTTAGTACTGTATTGTGGATTTTTGTCGTTTTTGGTCTTGTTTTGGTTTAGATAAAGATTATTTTTCTAAACTGGTGTGGTGTCCATTTGTAGATTTTTCACTGTAATACTGTATGTGTTCACAAATGCTTTACACACTGCCTCTGAGATAATCCTGTCTGCTTGTGCCAAGCTACCAAGGGGGTGAGCAGAGGTTATTTTAGAAGTGCATCCACCTCACCCTGACTAGGAAGAAGAGTCCCTACTTGGACAACTGTTCATACCATTGCCAACTAGAGACCCCAATTTCTAACAAAATACATCATATAGGGGCCATATGTAGGAAGCCTAATACCGGTCGGTAACTGCCGATTTTCGGTAAATATCCCGTTACCGACCGGTATTTAGGCTTTTGGTATGTAGGGGGCACATTTCAGGATTCGGTAATTTACCGAATCGGTAAAATTACCGAATCGGTAATTTTACCGATTCGGTAAATACCGAATCCTGAAATGAGATGTAGGGGGAGTGTGTCGTTGGTGTGGGGATTCGTTATTTACCACCAACTAAAAGTTGATGGTAAATGACGAATAGCTGGAAAAAAGCATTTTTGTGCACTTTGAAGTGTGCAATGTGGCAGACATACATGCCCACAGGGCATGTATGTGCGCCACATGTGCACACATTGACGAATCAGGGGTGCAACAGGGTGTCAATGTGACACCCTGCCACCCATGATGATGCCTCCCCCATTACCGATTCGGTATTTACCGATTCGGTAATGGCAAATGGCTTCCCATTCATTCCTATGGGCCTCCAGGCCCATAGGAATGAATGGGAAGCCATTTGCCATTACCGAATCGGTAGATACCGATTCTAAAATACCGACATTTACCGATTCGGTAATATTTTACCTACATTACATTTACTGATTCATAAATACCGAATCAGTAAAATTCGGTATTTAAGAATCGGTAAATGTAATTTACCTACATATGGCCCTATAATGCCTTATACAGGCTCAGGTAGGAAGCTTACAAGAAGAGATGAGTGGAGGCCAAACTGGCATTGTTTCTGAGGAAGACTGGTTAAAATCTCAAGAGTAAAAGTATCCTCAGTTTCAGTTTGGTAACATTATGTCAACTACACAACTGGAAACATTCACTTCGGAGAACCCTGTGCATGAGGGAGAATTTGTCCAGTATATGCACTCTTTGTCTAAACTTGATCACTATAATTATCCTCTGTATGGCTGTGTTCACCTAAGAGACATTATATCACTCTACAAAAAGCATCCAGATTTATTTCAAGAGTTTACAGAAGACAAAGGCACTGTAAACAAAACATATTGTCAATTTTCGAACATACCTCTTGATAGAGCACATGAATTGGAATATTAATGCCTTAGTAAAGTCACTGGAAGAGCAACAGACTTAACAGAAAATACGGATTCCCTACTACTATGGATGGTGTGTTGACCAGAGGTAGCCAGGATTGTAGATGACTTTGTGCGGCTATCCACACTGGCCTAAAAAGAGCAATGTTCTGACTATGATAACACTCCTGGCAAGCAACAAAACTTTCTCTACGAAGTCTTTAACATGGCAACTGACATAAAGGAAATGGGTAATATAGTTTCACATACTGGTGATGATCTCTTAATTATAAATAGTCCTGAGATTTTGGGTGACACTGTTCTTGATTCCATAAAGTCAGTGAAAACTATTGAGCAGAACACATCTTCAACAAGAGACTCAAAATGTGAAAGCCCAAAGAAATTGATATCTTCAGACACAGATACCCTTTCTTCAACTTTAACTTTATCTTACAAACATTAAAATATGGGCACACTTCAGTAGTATAAAATGTGCAAAAACAAGACAGAAATGCGTTTCTCAAACTGTGCTTTGCTTGTCAGATTTATCGTAACGACGCAGTCAACGTTTTTAGTTGTGGAAACAAAACATAGCCACCATCTGTGTCAGACCAAGTTTATTGAGCTGTTAGTGAAGTCTGACTTACTTGAGTGTCTTTAGAACTTGGTTTCAGCAGCAGACAAAGAGTGTGATACACATCATCAGTCTGATGTCAATATATAAATGGTAGATGGACTTGTCCGTATGATTGATCAAGATGAGGATGATAACTTTCTGGACTACTCCTGTAAATTTAATAAACCAATCTGCACCAAATAGATATCATCTTTCTTGTCAATAGAGCAGGCATCCTAAAATCCTCTATGCAAGCTAAAAGGGGCAAAGGAACTCGTAGACAAGTTGAACTAGCCAAAACAGTGAATTCCCACAAGATGATCAAAACAAGACCTTTTTGATGTACTTGCTGCCCAAATAGCAGATTCATCATATAATGATAAAGCTGTAGTTACACATGAAGAAAGAGTACAATGTTCCTACTTGTGTGTCGCAATTAAAACAGAAGGATTGCAACATTGCAACCAAGAGGAAACAAACACCAGGAACGTTCTCAATATTTCACACAGCATTGCTATAGGTAGGAAGCGCATTCTTATGACTACTGTAGATACCAATGTTTTGGGGTTGACTTTACACTTTCCAAAGAGCCTACAGGGTAATCATCTTTGGATTTCATTTGTTGAAGACAAAAAATGTCATATTGGTGATGTTAGCAGTATGTCTAATCTCTTAGTAATTGATCGACTCAAAGCCTTACCAGACCTTCATGAACTGGCAAGTGTCTGGCACCACATCAATCGTTCAGGAAGAGGCAAAATAACTTGCAGGGAAACTTTAAATGAAGTGACAGTGGCAGATCTTTCCAGCTCACCTACATTAAAAGACATTGTAGAAATATGGATGCTATTGAAAGACTTGTTACACTTTTTTTATGATCGCGGCACCCAATGAAACATGGTTAAATAATGCTCAGGCTGTGTTTTTTGGAAAGGAAAACACAATTTTAGATAATATCCCTATAAACTCTGGATTCCTTTTAAAAACATGTGCTTGGACTAGCCAATCAGGTGGACTTATTTGCCAGGTTGTCCACGCTTGGACTCATATATCTTTGATTGGACCTAAGATAGTCTTCAACATATCAACCATGATGCATCACTATCATGGCACAGCAAGAGTCAAGAGGTAAAATAAAATGCACATACACACAAGAAATAAGAACAGCATGGAGATTGAAAGATCGAACAGTGGCACCAGGGCTGAAATACTGGGACCAGGTCTTCCAAATCCAAGAGAAGAAAGAACAATCAGAACAATGCAAGGACTACATAAGGTCTTCCAAATCCAGCAGAAAAGAAGGACCAATGAGAACAACACAAGGACTACATTCAGGACAATTTAAGCATTTGTGCTGGTGGGTGCAGGTAGTGGGCACTAACCTCTGTGTTGGGCTAAATAATTTACAAAAAGTAGATGAGGTTTAGCCAAAACCACAAACCCTTAAATTTCCTTGTTATGAGTTTGATGTAATTACTTCAGTGTTCAGCTGCAAAAAACACTGTTGCTGGTGAATGGTATAAATAGATCATCATCTAAATCATTACATGTGGGGAAAATTAGTATTCTTAAAGCTTCTGACACATGTATTGCATTTTAGTACAGTGGGAGGAAGACACAGATGAATGTGGAGGTACTTATATTTAACCTGAGAGATTCAGTGGATCATGTTTTATGATTACTTTTATTACCAAGGGTTGCATTTAAAGGATTACAACTCAGGCAACTACATTAAGGAACTGGAATAAATAAATAAACGTGATGAATCTAATCAGAGCATCAAATCAGAAAATTTCCAGTTCTTCCTTGGAATTGCACCAATTTTGAACACCTCTTCTGCACTTATTTGAATGAAAATGTGATATTTGGCCATTTTTGAGACTGCAATCGTGTCTCCATTGCGCTCACTTTTGGGGACCACGATTTATTTATAATTATTAAACCTTGGCCCAGAGCGAGAAAGCGAGAATGATGGATGAAGAGAAAGATAGGATAAGAGTAACAAAGATGCAAAAGTGCCTATAACAGTCAGATAAAGCTAGAGGAAACTCAGTTTGGTAGACCTATTATATAATATAGTTAATCACCAAATAGACTACTCTTAAAATTCCTTCCTTTCATGCATCACTCTGCTATGAGATAGACCTCTACTACACAGACTTAGTGAATAATGTCTGCCTTACCCTCTACCTTCAATGACCAGATATAGAACAGTAATTCCACTCTTTCTGAGAGTCCTACCTGTCTCTCCTTTGAATATTGTGCCTTTAATTATCCTGATTACTCCTGAGTTGCAGAAGGAGTGACTCCAGAGTAAGAGTGAAAAGAAGTGGCACAGGAATGCCTTGTACCCCTCTGAATGCAGTTACTTTCCGATAATTCTCCACTGGCTCTAATTCTAGCAGTAGGGGGTTCGAAGTTAGTGGCAATATAGCCAAGAAAATGCAGCCAAATTTAATTGACCACAATGTGTCTGCCATCATCTCCCACCCCACCTAATGGCATCCAGGGAAAAAAGCACTGCATATCTCTCCCTGTTCCTTCTAATGTCAAAGAGTTGGAGTGTTTTTTTGGAATTCTCCTCAGCCTTGGATGGACACAATGCCGGACTGGTATGGATGGATCAATAGAGTATATTGTCTAGTAAAGTTTGCCAGAGCGTTGGTAAAGATTGTCCTATTGATGTTAAGGAGTTGGATTGGGCTGTATGACAGACAGATAATGGAGTCTTTATTGGGTTTTGGAATATCGGATGCTGAGAAATGTGATAGATCAGTGATCTTCGGTGACTGCAGTGCCAAGCATCTAAGTATTAACCCCATAGCTTCTATCTCCCATTTCCCATCCAGTGACATTTTAGTGTACCCCCGCCGTTTGATGAGAGCGATCATGAGAAGCCGTCATTATCAGGTTTAGATTCCCTCCCAGTTCTGAAGTCTAAAATTTCATTCATTGAGCGCAATAAGAAATCTCCTTGAGTGGGGTAGTATTCTGGGACCTGGGAGGCAAGATGCTCCCTCATGTCCATCACTGCCACCTGTCTTCCTCTCGCCTGTCTTTTAATATGTGCTGATTTAAAGGGGTTCTTTACCAAGATTGCTCCACAGCTGACATTGTGGGACTTGATGAGTGATATTTCAAGGGGAAAGACAGCAGACATTCTTGATCCTCATTGACCTGGTGGGTTTCTTACAGAAAACAAACTTGGGCCCTTAGGTCTGCCATCTCCCTCAACATGGTAAGACATCTAATCAGGTGGATGAAACCACACACATAATATGTGGTTATTATTAAGTCCGAAGTTGGGGAGTCAAGCTTACGTTACTTTGTCTCTGTAAAGTTATGGATAGTCATAATCAATCTACAATTTGCAACTTGGATTGGGTGCACCCTTTCGCAACCATCCTCCCTTTCTTTTCAATATATTCAAAACAGTAAAATATAACAATCTCTTGGGGTCAACACTGGTAGGTGAAAATGAGAAACTTGATTCTATGAATGATTAAAAATTTGCGAACATTCGTGACAAGAATTTTCAATTCTATTAAGGACAACGGAGGCGAGGATTATGCTTCTCAATCTTTACTAGGAAGCTCACAGCAGCCAATGAAAAACAAGGATAAAACCACGTGACAACCATAGAGTCTCTTCCATAAAAGGTCCCTGTCAGCACATAGAGTCCTCTTTCTTTGTAACAGTACATAAGTCCATGCACGACCTGCTCTTGAGGATCACCGACAGCTAGGGTCTTCTCCCACCAACGAACTGTGTGCCCAACGGGGCCGAACGTCGCACTGGATCCCGGTCCAGAAAACTTGCTTGAGAGCGAAACAACAAACTGCAAAGCGATTCATCGCCGATAGACCACAATCAGGTTTACTTGTTGTCAGTTCCTGAAAGAAAGGAAACAGCCCGTAAAAACCGTTTAAGGTTGTAAAAGTAACAGCATTACATCATGAGAGATTTGGGTGGGGAAAAATACACAGAAATGCAAAATAGCATGATTCAATACATACAGTATCATAATCCTGAAATAGCAGTACGTTAGCAGTACATTAGACAATGTATTTCTGGGCGGGATAATCCTCGCCTCCGTTGTCCTTAATAGAATTGAAAATTCTTGTCACGAATGTTCGCAAATTTTTAATTCTATGTCAGGACCGGAGGCTCCGATTATGCTTGTTCAAAGCTGAGCCACCACCATTGAAGCAACATTGACAATCGGCTTATAGTAAAACGTTTTAAAAGTACTTTCATTAGACCAGTCAGCTGCATTCATGATATCCACTAGGCTCACACCCGTTACAAACGCTTTGGAGGCCATGGCTCCGCGCGCAGAGTGAGCCCCAAACTTGGAGATATCAATCCCTGCCTCGCTCATGAGCCAGCGCATCCACCGCGATAAGGTAGCTGGCGTCACTGGGCGAAAAGGCTTTTGCAAAGCAATAAGTAGTTGCCCCTGCATATCAGCACGAAACTCCTCAGTACTCACCTCGTAATCCTTAATACATTGCACCACGCACAGTTTAGGATTGTTAGGAAAAACCGGGTATGTGATTGAAGCAGTGTTACACTTCGTTCTCCTGGACAAGGTGAAGGACACCCCTTCCGGGGTAAATCTACGCCCCGCTAAATCCAGAGCTCGGACGTCAGAAACCCGTTTGCAAGAAACGAGACACAAAAGCATAGTCAGCTTAGCTGAGAGTTGTTTACGAGACAAGAACCTATTGGCTGGCCAGGATTCCAGGAATCGGAGGACAAGAGAGACATCCCACAGATGAGAGTACTTTGGGCAAGGGGGCTTCACCATCCTGACTCCCCTCAGTAATTTACAAACTAAAGGATGTTCCCCAATGGGCTTACCATCTACAGGTAAATGCCCTGCCGATATGGCGGACCGAAAGTTGTTGACCGTCCTGTAGGCCAACCCGGAGGACGCCATAGAAGCCAAAAAGTTGACCATTAAAGACACATGCGCCTTAGCGGGATCCACGTCCCGTTGAGCGCACCAATCACACCACCTTTTCCAAGATGAGGCATATCGCTTGTGAGTATTGGCCGACCAAGCCTCATTGATGAAGTTACTAGCTTCTCGCGAAAGGCCCGGGACACTCCACCTGTCCCTGAAACCCGCCAAGCAACGAGAGGAAGTTGGCCCGAGGCCACCAAAGGATGGGGATTCTGAAGAGGGTCCAGCAATAGGTTCTGCAACTGAGGAAGGAGGATCGGAATCTCGCAACACATGTCCAGTAACACCGGAAACCAAGCTTGAGCCCTCCAAAGAGGAGTGATCAAAATGAGTTCCGCCTGAAAGGTTCTTGATCGTGCTAGAACCCGTGGGATCATGAGAAACGGGGGAAACGCGTAACAGAGGGACTTCGGCCATTCCTGCAGGAATGCATCCGTGGCCAACGCCTCCGGGTCCGGCCTCCAACTGAAAAACTGGGGAACCTGCTTGTTCAGTCGAGACGCAAAAAGGTCTATCTGGCAAGGGCCCCAAAGGTGGGTGAGGTGCCGAAACACTGTGGGCAACAGCCTCCAATCGCTGGAGTCCTGTAGGTGTCGGGAGTTCCAATCGGCCACTTGGTTGCTGGAACCGGGCAGATATTCCGCAACCACCGAAATTCTGTGTTGTAGACAGAAGTGCCAGAAGTCCTTGGCGATCTCCGCCAACATCCGCGACCTGGTACCGCCCAGCTTGTTGACGTAGCGCACCGCCGAGATATTGTCCATCCGAAGGAGTATACAACAATCTGCTTTCTGCGGTGACAGACATCTGATCGCAAAGGAACCAGCCAACAGCTCCAGGCAATTGATATGCAACTGAAGTTCGTCTGGCGACCAGCGACCACCCGTGGACAACGTGCCGCACCGGGCTCCCCAACCCCACCGGCTGGCATCTGATTCGATCACCACATCCGGGGTCGATCCGAATAGCGCTCGGCCGTTCCAGACCTCCATGTGGTTTAACCACCAATCCATCTCCAGTCTCGCCTCCTCTGAGAGAGGTATCTGTTCTGAATAACTGAGACCTTTCCGAAGATGGCGGATCTTGAGCCTCTGAAGGGCCCGATAATGAAGGGGGCCCGGGAAGATCGCTTGGATGGAAGATGCTAGTAGCCCCACTATGCGGGCTAAAGATCTCAAGGACGTCGTCTGCCTGAGTAGGGTGGACCGCAACTCTTTCTTGATCGCCTTGATTTTTGTCATCGGCAGTATGAGTTGACACGTCACTGAATTGATCGTAAACCCCAGAAATTCGATGGACTGAGAGGGGATTAACACTGATTTCTGCGGGTTGACAATGAACCCCAAGCTCTGTAATAGATTGATCGCCCAATTGAGGTGCGTTTGAACCGTCTGAGGGGAGGACGCCAAAATAATTATGTCGTCCAGGTATATAATGAGGCGGACTCCCCGGGCCCTGAGAGTTTCCACCACCGGTCTCAGAAGCTTCGTGAAGCACCACGGTGCTGACGACAGACCGAACGGGAGGACCTTGTACTCGTAGCACACCTTCCCCCAGACAAACTGCAGGAACCTCCTGTGAGGTGGAAAAACGGGAATGGAGAGGTACGCGTCCTTTAGGTCCAAACGGACCATCCAGTCTCCTTCCTGGAGAAGGTCGCGCAGTAGATGGATCCCCTCCATCTTGAAGTGCCTGTAAACAATCCACGAGTTGAATTCTTTGAGGTTTAGCACTAAGCGGGAGCCGCCTCCTTTCTTGTCTACTAGAAAGACAGTACTCACGAAACCGTGAGGGTGAAGTTCGGAGGGCGCCACTGCGCCCTTTTGCAGCAAGGAACTGATTTCTGCCGTGATAAAGTTCTGATCTTGTCGGGAAAAATACAGAGGGGGGGGGCGGGAGTGTTGCACAGGGGAGGCGTACATCTCCAGCCTGTACCCCTGCACCGTCTGCAACACCCATGCATCTTGCGAAATTTCGCGCCATTTGTCTAGAAAATATGCCACTCTGCCCCCCAATGTCACCTCCGAGAAGGGAATAAGGCTCACCTGAATTTCCGGCCTCATGCTGGTTGTTGGAGTTTCCTCCAAATCTGCCACCTTTGCGGAACCTGTTCCTGGAACGTCGTGAAGGGTAAAAATTGGAGGTGTTGGCCGAGTTGTCTTGATAACCACCTCTCTGCTGTCCACGTTGGGTGCCTTGGTTGTATCCCCGGCCGAACGAGCGCCCCCGGAAGCGTCCGGCCCTGCCAAAAACCGGGCGGAAAGCCCGCTTTAACGAACCCTGGGCCTTGTCAAGCCCACTAAATGTGGCAACAAACTTGGTGAGCTCCTTGAGAAAGGGTTGACCAAACAGGAGGCCTTGGGCTAGCGGGCCCGACTCCGACGTAGATAATTCGGCCAGTCTGGGATCTAACTTTAGTAGAATGGACCTGCGTCGTTCCGTCGACAATGCACAATTAGCATTGCCCAGCTGGCATACCGCCCGCTGTGCCCATCCGATCAATTCATCAGGGCTAATTGCAGCGGAGGATTCTTTGGCCCTAAAGCCGATCTCGAGAATCTTGGTCAGGGGGCCAATGACGTCTAGTAGTTTATCTTGGCAGGATCGCCAGGACCTGTCTAAACCCTTCTTAGGATCTTTTGAGTACTTTTTCAAGTACGTCAACATTGACGGGTCCACCTCCGGGGTAGCCGCCACCTTATCTGCTAGCTCCGGTCGCGGGCATTCCGACCGTAGTCGTGCCTGTACATCCGTATCAAATGCTTGACGTAGATGGGTCTGAACATAATCTGCTACCTCTTGCGGTGGTAGCCAGGCAGAGGAGTTAGGGTGGATAATGTCCGCTGGTTCGAACGTGAGCACTTTAGGTGATGCGGACGGGCCAGAGTGCTTCTCCTTCTGTGTTTTCTTGGAAGGGCGCGGAGATTCCTCCTCGTCCGTTGTAGGATCAGGTGTGGTATCTTGGCCATCATCCTCCTGAGAGATCTCGGTAATTGTCGCTTCTCTAGGAGAAGAACGCTCCTGCTCCGCCATCGAGCGTGCGAGCCTAGCGAAATCTGCAGCATGGGGATTCGTTCTTGCCTTACCCCCAGGTGTAGGACGAGAAGCTGAGGATGGAACCCAGCCTTGCTTCTTTGCGTAAGAGCAAAGATGGCGCTTCAATGGCGCGATCGCCCTCACCAATGCGGAATTAACAGATTGCTGCACACCTGCGTCCAATGCCTCAACGAGGTCATATTCCATGGACCCTGAAGGGTCTTCGTCATCATAATAATAATAATCCTCTTCATAATATTCAGACATAGTTGCCACACAGTGAGCAATTAACGACCCTGAGGATTACTTGTGAAAATCCGCAAATTTCACAATCAATATTCTCACACAGGAGATCAGGGGGAGTGGTAACCCCAGGCAAGCCCCCAATATAGGCACCAATGAAGGCACCGACTGGTAAGGTTTAGATGTGGAGGGAGGGAGGGCTTGCACAACACAAATCACCAATCCCACTCTAGGCAAAGCCTATGCTGAATTATACAGCCCCACTGACTGTAGAAACAGAAGGGCGTCTGGGGAGCCAAAACGAGCCTTTTCCGTCGAAAAACGGAACAAATACGGGTCTTAAACAGTAACAACACACTGCTCTGTGTTCGATTCAAGCCCGACTAATTTTCGCGGGCAAAATGGCCGCCGCGCATGCGCGCTGGCTCAGGCTCGCATAGATAGTGAAAGAGGACTGCGCGTCAGGTAGACGCGCGTCCTCGCTCCCCTTCCTCCCGCTCCACAAACCCGAATGACGTGAGACAAACTCACCGACGGGATACGGAAACGCCCGCAGCGCTTCGCGCTACTGAAAAATAAATGGCAATCAACATATACACTCGAGGAGGCTAAGACCTCCGACCACACCACTCGCACTGACGGCGAACGCGCATGAAAGGCAGCGCCTCAAATGAGCAATAACTCAAGTAAAAATAACCAACGAACAAATCGCGCAACAAAGCAGCTCTTCGTAATAGCTAGTCCCTAATAATGAACAAATCGCGCAACAAAGCAGCGCTTCGCAATAACAACAATTACAGCGTAAAAACTTTTCAATAAATTAGCACTGAAATAATATCACATTATAAGAGAAAATGCATAAGGTACTTAACTGGCTGCGGAGCAGCAAAGAAAGAGGACTCTATGTGCTGACAGGGACCTTTTATGGAAGAGACTCTATGGTTGTCACGTGGTTTTATCCTTGTTTTTCATTGGCTGCTGTGAGCTTCCTAGTAAAGATTGAGAAGCATAATCGGAGCCTCCGGTCCTGACATAGAATCCGGATTATCAGACCATATGTGCTCTCCCAGTGGGTAGCAATGCTGGGACACCTCACATCTCACCAGTAAAGATACATAGATCCAGGGAAGCATGCTCTCATTGTCCCCTGGGCAGTATAAACTGCGATATTGTTTATTTCTTGATGGGTTTCTCCTGTGGACTAATCCCCTTAGAATCTTTCTGCGGGTTCAAGGTACTTTCATTGCTGTCACTAATTTCCCTTGGATTGTGTTTCATGATGCTCCTTCGGCACGTCACTTTGGGACAAACTCTCTTTCATTGGACATGATCATTAGGGGGAGGGTTTGTGAGATCCGGACATGAGTTGCCTTTAATGTTAAGCAGTAAAAAAGCCCCTTTAAGCCCCTGTCCTTCATTTCCTTTCCCAATTGAAAATAATCCTGAAGGGCTCACCCCAGTGCTTTAGAAGGGTGGGTACGGTTGGGCATTGACTACCAGCGCTTCTTTTATTTGAAAGGAAGAGTACCTGCACTTCTCAGCACTGCTCCAATACATTTAATGGTAGAGTACCAGCACTTTTCAGAGCAAACAGGTACTTTGGACAGTGAGTACGAACACCTATATTTCGATTTATGCCACTGGGGGGCCCCATCTATAATTGATCTATTTAGCTTTAAGGACCTCAGTCACTAGTTTGAATTTTCTTCTTTGAAATGTCTTGGTAAAGCTCCAGTTATACTCCATTATACACATCTGCATCTCCTTGTCCTGTCTTAGCCAGGTTTCACTCCTTGTCTGAAAAAAATGTTTGCGACCGAATCACCTGGTGTGCTCTGTCTACCTGCACTAACTGGAGCCGTTCTGTGAGCTCGGTCAATTCAGATCAGGTCCTCATCACTGCAAGGCATTGTCAAAGAAATCAAAGACATATCTTTGTATTTCCTCATATTTTACAGAGGCAGACATTGGACAGATGTGGATGTTTATCTATCTGGAACAGTTTTCTAAATTTTAATATTTTCCCTGAAGAATGATATGCTGCTCTTTGAGTGTCAAAACACGTTTTTGTGAGAATTCACAGTCATCCACTTGTTAATCCATGTATTCCAGGGTGTTGTTGATCAGGTCTCTCATTTTGAAAACATCTCTCCTCATTTCTTTCAGCTCTCCCTGGAAATCAAATTTCACTCACTGGTTTTCCGTTTTGTTGTTTTGAAAGACGTGCAGGGGAAACTCTCTTCTGACTAGGCCTGGGAGACATTTTCATTATGCGAGAGTAATTTGAGTATTTTTAGTAATTACACATTACTCTTGTTTTTTTTAAGTTTGAGTTTATTGAAACCACAAAGATATTACAGTATGCAATCAAAAAACCATTAAGAGAACATAAGTAACCATAATATATATCATAAGGGATAAAAAATATACTGGTTACAATAAACACTGCATCCTAGAATAAAGAAAAAGAAAAGAGGAAGAAAAAGGGGGCGGGGGTGTTGGAAACAATATAAATGTCAATTGAAAAATGTTCAAAGCAAAATGCAACAGTAAAGTGGAGCATTGCATGTAATTAAAACTTTAAAAAGGATATAATTATATAATTGTGTAAATATAATATGTAGAACAGCATTAAATTGCTCGATAAAAAGACAACGAAAAAAAATCATGGCGGTTTACGGACATCATCTGATGTTCTCACAATATTAGTAATCAAAGTATTTGAAGAGGCGGAAGCAGATAAATATGTAGTGAGAGGGAGCCAAAGCAAATCTCTTTTAATTGCTAATGACACAGGGGTAACATAATTAGTATCAAGTCTATGATGGAAACAGAGGGCGTTCCACCAGGCTCTAAGTAACTTTATCTGCATGTTTCCAATTGGAGGTGATTAGATGTAAGGCTATAGCGAGTAACAGATCAATTAGCTGAAAATGTGATGGGGATTAAGGCCAAGAAGGGGATAAAGAACCTAGAAAAATATTTGGGAGGGAAAAGGACACCTTAGTGTTAAATATTTTTGAGACCAAACTAAATGCCAAAATTTGTCAATATTGGGGCATTCAAATAACATGTGTTTTAAATCAGCCCTTAAGCATGGACAGGACCAGCATGATGATGGGGTGTTAGAGGAAAAGGAAGCTAAATTTGCAGGTGAATATAATAAACGTTGATATACAAAATAAAGAGTTTGAGTGGTGTTGGCCGCCCGTGAGGTTTTATGAATCTTTAACCATAATTTATCCCATAGAGAGACAGACAATTGCGATAGGTCCTTTTCCCGTGCCAATTCAGTCTTCGTTTTGCACCTTGCCGAAGAAGATAATAGACATTTGTAATGGGAAGATGCAGAAGGGGAGGTGTTTAATAACGGAAATAATGTAGAGCATGTTATAGGGAGATCAGAAAAAGGTAGAAGTAACAAAAGATATTGGTGGAGAGAGGGGAGTAAAAGATCATATTGTTTCTTGAAAGAGTTAGGAAGAGCAAAGTTAGATTTAAGATCTGAAAAAGATAAAGGTTTATTATCAGACAAGAGCTGAGAAATACATACCAGCCCTTTGGATTGCCACGATTTCCAATAGAGAGCACGATTTTTAATGCGTAACAATTTATTGTGCCAGATAGGTTGCTGAGAAAGTGAAACAAGCGAAGGATAGGAAGATGGCAGATGACAGAATGACGTAAAAAAGAGGTGTTCGCAGAGAAAGCAAGGGATTCTAGAAAGCCAAAGGGGGAAGTGAAGAATTTTTCTATGCGCAACCAAATCGGAGGATAGGTAGGAGAGTCAGAGGAAAGCCAGTGAGAGGCTTGTTTTAGAGAAAACGCATAATGGTAAGATTTAAAATCAGGAAACTTGAGTCCGCCATTTGATTTGTCTTTTTTAAGAGTGGATAAAGCTATTTGAGAGGGTTTGCCCTTCCAAAGAAATTTTAATAAAATGCGATCTATTCTCTTAAAGTAATAGCCCGGGATATGTACAGGAATCATTGAAAGAGAGTATAAAATAATGGGAGCAAGCATCATCTTAATAGAGTCTAATCTACCCCACCAAGAGAGAAAAAGAGGGTGCCATTTAGTAATTGAATAATTTAGTTTCTTAGTGATATAATCAAAATTCTGTTTTAAAGTTTCTGAAATAGTGGGGGAAAACCATAAACCTAAATATTTTAATTTTGAGGATTGCCAGGAAAAGGCAGTTTGCGTAAAATAGTGTTTAAGACACAAGACATTAAAGGGCAGAACTTCACACTTATCTCTATTTAGGCGGTACCCCGATAGTTTCGAAAACGCATCTACCTGAGATAGGTAAGGGGGAAGAGAAGTGTCTGGATTGGAACAATATAAAAGAATATCATCTGCATAAACAGACATTTTGACTTGATGGGAGGCCAGTTGGAAACCTGTAATTTGAGCATCCTGCCTAATTTTAGTGAGGAATGGTTCTAACGCGACTACGAATAATCGGGGGGATAGGGGACAGCCCTGATGTACACCTCTAGAAAGAGAAAAATAGTCCGAAATCTTACCGTTAGCAAAAATAGATGCTTTGGGACCGGAATACAATAGAGAAATCAAGGAAATTAATTTAGGAGGGAACCCTATCCATTTGAGAGCATGGAACATAAAGTCCCAGCCAATCCTATCAAAGGCCTTTTCAGCGTCTAAAGCTATGGCTGCAAGCGGGTAATCTATGGAAGAGGCCTTGCTAAGAATATTGAAAAAGACTATAGAATTATCAGAAGATAAACGACCTTTTACAAAGCCCGACTGCTCCGGTCCAAGAAGCTCAGGCAAAACAGGGTCAATACGTAAGGCAAGAATTTTAGCAAAAATGTTGTGATCTGTATTAACTAAAGATATAGGGTGATAGTTTTTACAAAAAGAAGGGTCTTTGCCTTCCTTAGGAATTAAGCAAATCATAGCATCTTGGAAAGTGCCTTGAGACGATCCATTCTCAATAAAGGAGGTAAATAAAAGAAGAAGTTGTGGGAGAAGAAGCTTCGAAAAATGTTCATAAAATTCAATGGTAAATCCGTCGGGGCCAGGGGTCTTACCTCGTCTTAAAACCGACACAGCATGGGCAATTTCTGCCAATGTAATGTCTATCTGTAGCGAATCAAAATCAATGTGTTGTGAAGGGGGGGACTAATGGATTGAAAATAAGAAGACAGGTCCGAGTGAAGTGGTTGGGTCTCAGAAGTGTAAAGATTTTTATAAAAGGAAACAAACTCAGTTAAGATATCTTCATCTTTCAGAAGAGTGTCACCATTAGAATTAGTCAGAGAATCTATCCTAACTCTATCCCGACGCGTTTTTAGATAATTAGCCAATAATTTCCCCATTTTATTCTGACCCCCGTAGTAACGAGCACTACTCTTCACAAGATAAGAAGAAGCCGCTTCCGTGGATAATTTATTAAAAGTGATCTTAGCAGTAATAAGTTCTTTCAAAGAAGTTTCAGAATAAGAATGATAATAAGCATATTCTAGTTTTTTAATTTGGGCAAGCAATTGAGCTGAGTGTTTCTCAGAACTTTTTTTCTTCTGAGAGACGAAATTGATAATTAAGCCTCTTGCAGCTGGCTTGAAGGAATCCCAAATCATAGCAGGAGAGGAATCATGAGTTGTATTTATGATGAAGAATTCTGAAGCAAAAGAACTGAATTGGCTAGAAAAATTAGGATCCATGAGCAATGAATTATTAATTCGCCAACGTCCAGCAGACGGGCTGTAAGGAACTAGGTCAAAATCAACAGAAACCGGGACATGATCTGAAATTAAAATGGACCCTATTTCAGAGTGGAATACATGTTGCGTTAAAGATTTACTTAAAAAGAGGTAGTCAATACGAGATTGTGATTTGTGTTGGGGGGAGAAGAAGCTGTATTCTCGTAAATCAGGATGACACAGTCTCCAGATATCGACTAAAGATTTTTGATGAATGGTAGAAGTAAATTGTGAGTGCATTTTATTATTTACAAATCTGACTGGGGAATTCCTATCCAAAATGGGATCACAGATTTGATTACAATCACCGCCAAGAATAATATAATCATCATCAAGTGAAAGTAATTTATCAGAGATTTGCAACCAAAAAGTATTGTCAACGGAAACTGGAGCATAGACATTAAAGAAAACCAACGGTATTTTATCAATAAGTAACTTAACAATTACCCAACGACCTTCAGAGTCAATTTCTTAAGTAATAACAGAGACATTAATTTTTTTATGAGATAGAATGAGAACACCATTCTTCTTACCCAAAGCTGGGGAAGAAAACACATTACCAACCCAACATTTCTTTAATTTAGACGCTTCAGCATCAGATAGGTGGGTTTCTTGAAGAAAAGCAACATCAGTTTTTAATCTAGCTAAATGGGATAATACTCGTTGTCTTTTAATAGGATGATTCAATCCCTTAATATTCCATGTGGTAACTCTGAACTTAACTGAATATGAGTAAAATCATTAAACCATGAACATACAATGCGATAAACAGTTATTAGAATAAAATCAGTAGGTGAATGAGAACTCAGGAACATACCAACAAGAAGGTAGGAGAGGAAAAATTAACAACAATAATATTGATAAACTCAATAAGGGAAAAGAGCAGTGAACAAAAAGTATGAATTTGCGAGTAATCAGATAGGAAGGAAAGAGAAAATAGAGAATAGAATATGGGAAGTGCAAGAGAAAAGAAAAAAAAAGGGAAAAGGAAAAAGAGGAAGAGAGGAACAGTGATAAAAGGCAATAAGAAAGACACAAAAAGGACATATGTACAGGGAACATACTTACATGAAGATGATTCAAGGAAACAAGGGGGAGGGGTGAGGCCACATGACACAGACGGCATGTCCAGGATTGACCAAATGGAGGACGAGGGGCAACAAACCGAAAAGATAAGATATCTGCGGAAGTGAAATAGGACAAAAACAATAGAACGATTAATATAATAAATAATGAAAAGATATGAATATAAGGTAAAATAGAGCGATTAATACAATAAAGTACCGAGTGAAAATTACAGAACCATCAAAGCCAAGAGAAATAACAGATAACACATAGATGATAAAGAGAAAAAGTATTAAATGAAGAATCTGTAAGAGAAAACATGAAGTCAAGTAATATTTGAGGACGAAGATCAAGAAGCATCCATAGCATCCGTCTTGCTAAAGTTTATAAAACTCTGTAGTTGCAGCGGATCCTCATAGGTTGTCGTCTTGTTATTGACCGTGACCTTAAATAAGCAGGGGTGAAAGAGCCCATAGCGCGCTCCCATGGAACGGAGAGTAGGTCTCATGCCAAGAAAGGCCTTACGTCTGTTAGCAGTAGACTTGGCATAATCTTGCGCGAAAAACAGAGTTGAGCCAGACCAAGTGGCGCGCTGAGAAGACTTAACCTCTGACGAAACCTTCAGTAAGTCCGTGTATTCCAAGAAATACAAGATAACACCTCTCGGTCTCTGTGAAGATGAAGTAGTCGAGGGAGGATGACCTAATCTGTGGGCTCGTTGAATGTTAAGAGCGGTGCCTTCTGGCATATGAAGAATCTTGGGTAGGAAAGTTTTAAAGAAGGCAGGAGGGTCTGATCCCTCCGACCCTTCCACCAGACCATAGATGCGCAGATTATTCCGTCTATTTCAATTTTCAAGGTCCTCAACTTGGCGCTGGAGCACGGATACTTGAGATTGAAGTTGAGAGACACTGGTAGCGGTATATTTAAGGGAAGACATGTTATACTCGACTGCTGTAATTCTTGTGTCAAGTTGAGACCAAGTATCAGTGAGAATTTGTAATTTGTTGTTCGTTTCCTCCATAAAGGGTCGAAGGGCCCGAATCTCTTCCAACAGCGTCTCCATGGAAACAGGTGAAATTGTTTTAGGTGGAGAAGGAGGATTTTGTTTTAGACGCTTGGTGACGGATTTTCCAGAGAGTGCTGGTGGGGGAGAGGGATCCATATTTGTCGTAAAGTTTTGAGCTGGAGACAACAAGGAATCCTCTAATTTAGAAAATGCAGTGAAAATTTTTGAGTTTTGGATGAAGATATGCTTAGACGTGGGTTGCTTAGAGAAAGTGCCTTTTATTCTAACCATAGAGTTCAATCCAAGCACAAGATCTATTCAAAAAGGGGGTAGAACGTGGCCACATTAAAAATAAGAGCCACTGGCAAGGAGAGAAAGCCACAGCAGGCACTAACCAGAAAGATAACAACTCTGGTCAAACACCCCACAGCAACGATATATCCAGCAAGTATCAGGTCAATACTAAGCAAATGATAGCCAAATGCACAAAAGAAGCGCCGAATGGAAAAAGGGAAAATTACACTGCAGGCATAGAGACGAGGGATAGGCTACAAAATGGCTGCCATGAGTGCCTCTCCTCAGATACCTTGGAAATGGCTATAAATAAAAAATAACAGCTTCTGGTGATGAAAGTTATGGAAAAGAGTGTGAAAGCACACTTATTTGAGCGCTTCAGGCATAATTAGCAGCTCAAAAATAAAGCCCACCTCTTAAAAAGTTCCTCAGCACAAGTTCGGAAAAAACAAAATGGCGGCCGTGAAAACGCGTCGCCGCCACACAGGAACTCACTTCATGGAAATTAATCACGCTCCGCTATGAAACGGAGTCGAAGAGGGCTGCGCAGCAACCAGCGGGTGTTCCGACGTTCGTAAGCTTCATTCTGCCCGCATTAGGAAATCAGGTAAAGCGGTGCCGCCAGGTCGCACCTAGAGCCTCACCCGGACGCCGCCATGCGTCCCAGGCGCCAAGCCACGCCCCCTACACATTAGTCTTGTGATGTGAAATTATGTGATTATGCTAGCTTGAGCAGTTAATATTAATTCAGGGCAAAAATCTTACTGCAGGAGTACAGGAACAACAAAGTAAGAGATAGTGAGTGGTGCTGGCTACTGCTGTTTGTGTCTTGTAGCATTTAGTGCTATTTTCATAACACAAATTTCATCCTCTGGCACATTTTAGAAGAAAGAGTGCATTTTGCATTAAAAAAACATAGGGCTAAAAATGCTGGATTACACTTCTCACACAATTCCGCATAATTACAAGTAATTTTGGAGTTATTACGCTAGAGAGAATTACGTCACTTACGCCCACCCCTAGTTTTGACCCTCTGGTTATTATTGATGGATTCCATCACCTTAGACTCGACTGATGGCCTGGGTCTTTCAGTTTTGAGTCTTGATGGCAAGCAAAACTCAGTTGGAGAAGGTCTTTATGTGAAAGTCCCACTTAGGTCTACTACTACCATTTTGTGACAGGGAGATGAGATGGATGAAGCCAGCTGCTCAGTCCCACGATGCAGTGATAGGTGCTGTGTCTCGAGTCGAAGCCAGTTCACCTCTCCAGAAGACAAGTACGTGAGTGTATAATGTTGGTGGTGTTTTATAGCTCCAAGTCAGCTTTATCAACAAAAGTACACATGCACTTCCCCCAGGGTCAAGTGGCAGCACTCCCTTGAGACAGGTTCCACCCACTGGATTTCAAGTTTCCTCCATTTGGCATCTCACTAAAGGTTACGGCTATTCCCCCTCTAGAGTCTCGTCAGCTTGATGCTCAGCTGGGAAGAGAATCAGGGAGCCCCAAGTTGGGTAATTGGAAATATGTCTAATTTGCTTTTTCATAATTATGAAAAATTTCAGGAAAAGTTGGAGGAAATTAAGTGATATTAAGCAAAATTATACAAGATTCAAAGCCCTCATTTAGCTATATATTTTAGTGCAAAATCAATTTTGCTGTAAAGAAAATAGCACAAGAAAAACAACTGGTGTGAGCAGCAGTCGCTTGTGTTATAGCTGTTAGCTTTATTCCTGTGCTCTTGCGATAGAATGTTGCTGCGAACGGTACATAGTTATGCAATTTGGCATCATTACAGAATATTTTCAATATTATTTCATCTTATGTTTAAGTGTATATTAAATAATTGTATATATTTTATACTATTTTTAATTTATACATTTTAAATCTGTATAATAAGTTATTTTGACATGTTTTACATGTTTAGTATATTCTAAAAAGATGTATACATTTGTTCCACAGTTTTACAATATTTCCCATTTGTTTCTAAGGGGAGATTGTCTTTTGTTTAGTGTCCTTTAGCTAGAAAACATTTCACCACTACCTTCCATTTTGTAATCTATTTGTATTACTTTAGTCTATTTTCCTGGAACCAGGTTTCAGTAAGGTGCTGCTGTTCCTTGGAACATTTAAGTGCTTTTTAAAGCATTTTAAAGGGGTTTGAGGATAGAAGGTGGTCGAGAAATTAGTTGTAGTGTTGTTTCTGGGTTTGTTGTATTTTAAATAGCAACACTATTATTGTTTTTCATTACTTTGTAGGTTTGCCTACAAACTACTGTTTTGTTATGTTACTTATGTTTTAATGATCAACTGTTATGTATATGTGTTTTTTGGAGTGTATTGTGTTTCTTCGGTTGGGATGTTCATTTTACCTTACAGGTTTTTGTCTACGATCAAGTGCTATGGCCATCTGTAGTATACGTTTTATTTATTTTTTTAATCATTTTTGGTTTATAGTAAAACAATGCTTTTTAATTTGATTTTCTTCTTCTGGATTCCCTGGAACATTTATTTTTCTAATACACAGTTTGTGTGTGTTTGTTTATGGTTCCTGCATACTTTGGATTGCTTTGACTGAATCTTATTGGCTTTGTTTCATTTTTGCATTTTTGGGGGCTTTTTGGATAATATCTATCCTACTTTGGTGAATTACTATTTTGTAATACTTTTATACAAAAGCATGTGCGCTATACTTGTGGACAGTGTAACTTCTAAATGTAACAAACACTACTTAATTTCCTCCTCCTGAGTATAGAGTCTCAATGTTAAAAGAGAAACTAAAAGTCTCAGAATGCGACTTGCTCTTGGTGGAAAAACCAGGACAGGCAGTCCTTTAAATGGGCTGGTGCTCACTGATACAGAGTACCTGCACTTTTTAATTTTCTCCCCTTGAGTACAGGAATTTCTCCTCAGACAAGGAGAGTATTGGTACTCATAGGGAGCTTGCCTTGACACTGGTGATGGTCCTCATTTTCTAGTGCCTAGGCAGTACTTTTCACATGATCCCCACTGATTTACTGTGCAGTCCTGGGCTAAACTCACACAATAGTGCCAGAACAGCAGCTCTTGTCACCAGGACACAGCAATCTTGTTGTGCTGCTCTTCAAGTCTTCCAACAGCAGTGTGTTTGGTTTCCCCTTTGATCTTGCACATTGTGAGTTGAAAGTCCACTGTAAAACTAACAGACAAGGGTGTGGGGCGCATTCTTCTAGGCAGTACAGCTTTTTAGCATGCCCTTTGTTTTAAATGACTAAAGATCTTAGCGCATCAGCAATTTAAATTAAACCTTATGACTTGAATGTAAATCCCTGCCCTCTCCACCAATTTTATGATTGATATCAAACAAAAAAAGACCTAAAACGCAACAGGTTTTTAAAAACTTTTTGCAGAGTGGTTTGGTGTACTGAAACCCCTTATTTTGTATGGGAAAACAGACATAACCCAAATGCGACAGGAGGCTCCATGAAATGTCTTACACTTTCAGACAGTTCTGGATTTTAGCTAGCAATGCATTTGAATTCTGGGACTTGTAGCTCCCTTTTCTCATTATAAGTAAGGTATTTTAAAAATTCCCGCCTGCAAAGCTTTGATAGCAAAAATCAGAGACTGGTTTGAACATACATGCCACATAACTTTTAACCACTTGGGAGCTACCAAGCCCCTGTCCATATAATTTTTTGGGTGTCCCCCCACATCATCCATATAACCAAATAACAATGACCACAGTTTTGTTGTGAATAAGAAATCCTTCCAGGGCACTGCTTCTGGCATAGGCTCTATTCATTCCTCTGGGCTATCATGGAATCCTTCTATCTCTTGGAATCTGTTTAGATATCGGATAAGGTCCATCCTGGCAGAGTATGCAACCTGCACACTGCGCCTTTCTGATGCCTCAAGTGCACATATGCAGGACATGGTTAATGCACATGCTAGAAAGATCAGAGACCATTCTAATCAAAGGTTCAACTTACCATAAAGTTGCCTTGAGAGTCAATGTTCTTGTCGGAAAGCACAACATGAAAAGATTTGTTTTTTATGTAGATAGCTCAGTTGGTTACGGTTTTTGTTGCAGAGATCCTTGTATTACCTGCAGGCCACAAGTTAAATTCCTTGTCATACAGCTTAATGAGCTATGACCATGTGTCAGGGAGCTGCAGCAAAGGACAAGACATACATTTGGGACCTTGTGTTGTTTCCTCAATTTCTTGTTATTTTAAGGTTGATATAAAAGAGGGTAACTTTGAGTTGTAATAAACAGTTATTAGTAAATGCTATATAAATGGATATTTGTGTCATAACTCTTGGACAGATACTTCGACTTTCTTACGCCACATGCAGATTTCTTGCATATAAAGCTTGGGAAGGTCGTAAACCTAAGCCCACCCCTTGCTCCACCCTTATGCCCGCCCCACACTCCACCGCTCCTTCAGGTGAGTACCTGCACTTATTTTTTCCCATTTAAAGGACTGAGGACAGGGTTATATTTCACCCACCTTCAGGCTTCACTGATCTTTTACACTCCCAGTTTTTCCTGATTACGGTAACGGAAGTCCATGGCAATTAAGTTAGCACCATGAAGGGGACACCTCCTGGCTCTATAGGCCACCCTTTAGTCTCTGGACCGCATCTCCATCCCTGACAACCGCAGACGCGGCCCGTGCAGGTAAGAGCGGCGAGGCCTGGTTGAGGGTGTGGGGTTTCGATCGACGATGACAAGGGAAAATTAAATAAATAATTCATTTTCCCTCGTCATCGTCTGTCGAAATCCCCCACCACCTGCCCCACCGCAGGTAAGACAGCTTTTACCTGCATGGGCCGCAGCTGGACAGCCGTGTTTGTGGCAGACCCCTACACTGCCGTGGCGAGAGCTCACCCTGCCTACACTTGGAGGGAATACAATTTTGGGGTAAAGTATGAGAAACAGACACTCCAAATGGTTACTTCTCGAAATGGGCAAACACAAGGCAGGCGGAGCTATTAAAACAGCCCTACAATGACATTGCGGCCTGCCCCTGATTAAATAAAATGTCATCTCGGTAGATCAAAGGGGGTGATGCTAAAACAGGCTGCTTACTCACTCATTATGGTAATGCTCCCTCACAGAGACTGTACCTCCAGATGTCTCCTACCTCGCTGCCTTTGATCTGCGGCGGAGGTGGCCTTTTGTCTGTCGACGCTGCTAATCTGCATTTTGCAGGTGTCAGAGCTTTTCTGTGATTAAGCGCTGGATTCCCAGTGCACGAAAGCCCAACGGAACCCTCTCGTTTCCGTCTCGCAACCGGTTTAAAATTGGTGTTTTAACAGAAAGAAAAGTCCTCCTTTTGCCAGGCGCGTGTGATTAATTATTGATCACCTGACTCGTTTGATCTGCTAATATTGTTCCAGTGGTGGCTGGCAGCGGCTGCCTTCGCTGGCCGTGTTCCCTTCGGGCAGCGCTAATCAACGCTTTAGCAAATCCATGTTCCATTTTTCCACCTGCTCAGATTTTCGTCCGACATCCCAGGATGCATTGCATCTCCGAGCTGAATGGCTTTGCATTTCAGGGCAATGTCAGTTTACAATTTATGGACGTTTGTGCATTAAGCGGGGTGGTCATGTCTACAGTAAGATGTGCCTGTACATGCGGGTATTCTTCTGTCCACATCGGGTTATTCATAGAATGCGGGAAAAGTTAACTCCCCTCAAACTAAAGTGCTGAAATGCCGTCACGTGGCAGCTTTACATTTCATACCCTGTGGCTGAGGGACACCCAAGGTCACTTGCGTGGCTTCTACGTGATCCACGTCATGCACGGCAAACCAGGCCTGGAATTTTAACAAAAAGCATGTTGGATTCTGGGACTTGTAGTCTCACGTTAACACTGCAGATCTGGGCTCCAAAACCCCTGCATTCAAAGTGCTGTGGACTATCAGCAGGGACTGGCTGAAGGTGTCACCCATGACAACGGGCCACTTCTGAGATAGGCATGTCATAGTGACCCATAGTATTCTAAAGTTTGTCAAATGTAGGGATTTCTAGGCGATTGCTTGCAACGAGACAAGTGTAACTAAAAGTTCTGTTTTTCGGTTGAAATTGAGTGGCCTGGTGCAGAGTGGATACACATTAAAGTGTCACAATCACACGGGGCTGACTACATGGTAGCCACCCTGTCACAGGTGAACATGAATTGTCAATGTTTAGAAGACTGAGCTCGTGCTGTAGAGATCTCTGTATTACGTGCACGCCACACGGTTGAATCGCAGTGACGTGTGTGGGCTCGTGTGCAGTGTAGCACAATATTGCAAAGATTGCATTGAACCTTTTTTTAATGGTATGTAAATGAATGCAATGGTTTGCAATGCTTTGCATCATGTGAGCGCACATGATGTTAGTATATCCCCCCGTAAGACTTCCTTGTTTCTGAGTTGAAGAAGAAAGCACCGGGTTCTTGGATGATAGTGTCATCTTATTACACTGTCTAGGTACAAGATGGCTCCTGCAGAAGGGCTGTACAAAAGCGGGATTCTCTTTTGCTGATACCACATGCTTGGTTCCATTCAACTATCATGGACTGCAACAGCGCTCAGGTTCCTCATTTTCATGTGTGTGGAGTCTACTCAGTCAACTTTCTTTCTTTGCATTCTGATCTCATAGTTCTGTTTATCCAATTAAATACTCAGCACTCCCAGTAGCAAAACGGAAAGAAAGACCTGAACCGGATGACCTACTCCTTAATGACACCAAGAAACTTTAGATTTCTCTTGCAGAGTTACCCACTATAGTTTCCTACGAGTGAACTTCGAGTGGCGCATTCATATATGGTTGACTCCATGTCATTGGCTACACAAGATTGATGGTGTTACTTCAACTATTCATTGTAATCGAGAACTTCGGTCCAATTGGTTCAAGGTGAGGGCCAGGAAGGCACATTTCATAATGATTTTAGTTATTAAATGAATGCCCAGGGAATAAACTGTAACCAGAGGCACATCATTACACCACAATGATCTACAAAGCTGACTTTTTGATGAAATTCATTCCTCTAATCCATTAGCAAGCTCTTCCTCATGCCTCATTGAAACAAGCATTAGCAAAGTCAATAGCTTTAATCTTTTGACTTTGCAAATGCAGACTTCTTGAATTTGCCACTGCTTAATTCTGATGCTTGTCAGTAAAATTGCTTGAGGCTTCTGCTGCAACATAACATAGCATAACATAGCATGTGTATTTGCAAAAGCGCACGTTCACCCGTGGGCATCTTGGCGCAGAATAGCAGATGTTTATTGTTACGCAACTTTATGGTACTCATTTTATTAACAGTAGCCAGACCTTGGAACCCAGCACCACTCAACCTTTTTCTCTGGTAGAAAAAGACCATCAAATGCTCTCCCCTGCTAGAAATATTATTCCCTCCCCCCTTAACACTCTAACCCTTCCTCCACTGCTGCCTCACACAAAAGGCTCCACACACATCTGCCACTTGTTCAGAGCAAGTGGTAAATGTGTGTATTAAACCCATCAAAACTGGGACTACAGGTGCAGAATACCGCATGGTGATATTGTCTGCACAGTTATTCCCCAGTACGAGGGGTTTAAGTCATAGTTGCATGATGCTGGTGTTACCATACAGTAATTGCATCTGCAGGGTTAGTCCCCATCAGAACGGGCACCTCATACTTGGGGCCTAGATGTCACTCTGCATGATAGTCTCCCTTCGATTTTGTGCCCACAGTATCCATGTTTATCTGACTGTTTTCTTTCTCTCCTGGCTGTTGCCTTTGAGGTTCTGTTCCTGAACCCCTACGATTTTCCAGTTCCTTTTCCCTAGTGTATCCCTGTTTAGGTCTCGCGAGCCAAAGACTCGAAGAGACATTTTATATCTGGGCTTTTTCAAAGTGCTGCCGTGGCCTAAAGCTACAGTGCACGTGAACGTGCACACGCGCAGCGCCATGTGTCTTTCCTCCGTAGCGATCGTAATCACGATCACTTTCACTTTCGCGGGCTCCTCTGTTGCTGGCATTCCCCCCTCCCTTCTCGCCCAGCCCTTCTTGTTTACTCAAATGTCACAGAGGACATGAGACCTCGGGACACCAGCTTTCCTTGGCAACCGCTTCGGATAAATCACGAAGCTGGGATTATTAATCACGCTTTCAGGCTCCGAGATACCACATTCCCTCCAAGTCTTTTCACAGTCAGAAGTTAAAAAGTTACCTTAAATGTTTCCTAGTTGCGCTGGCCCAAATGTGACAGCCTTTTAAAAGTACTTAATTAATGTAATTAACGCTGTCAGGTCGATTATTTTAAAGTTTACTAAAACTCTCAAGTCGTGAAACTTTTATTAGACTAACAAAACATATGCGAAAATGGTGCACTGCATGGACTTCCCAAGTCACACAGACTTCTTCCAAAGTTTGCACTGCTGCAAGCCGTCGTGTTTCACACCCGCCAGCACCTTACCTATGATGATGGCACACGCACTGACGAGTCCTATCTCCTTCTTCAGAGTCACCTTTTCTGAGCAGCTGTCGCAAGCGGCGTTGGCTGTCGCCGACAGCTGGCTGGGCGCTGGCGGCTCCGGGTGGTGCGTGCTGTTCGCACTCAGCTTTTTAAGCCGATTTTCTCCAGCCATTTCTCCGCTCCGCTGGACGTCCCCGCTGTGTCCCTCTGCCAGCCTGCCAATGCATAAGGCAAGGAGTGAACTTGGCAATGAGCGAGGCCTCCCAGGCAGCGCTGTCTGCCCGGCAGATAAGTCCCCGTTGTTGCCGGAAGCCACGCCCCCCGCCATCAATCCCTCTCAGCCCTATTCATAAGGACTCTGTTTGGGTATGGCTTCTGGATGCATTCACTGATCGGGCACGCCTCCTGATTTGCATATTCACACCTCTCTTACTGCATACCCACGCCAGTTTGTGCAGTCGGCGCCTGTTTGTTAATTCACTACCGATTTAAAGCAGAAAAAGCAAAAAAACTTTTTTCACTAGGAGATTAGGAATAGCATCTTTGGAACTCAAAAGTGGACAACCTTGACAGTAGCGGAGTAACATATCCACGTCTGTGTACCTTTACTTCATTTAAGGTACCGTTAATTCATTCCCAATCCCAATCGTACACTTCAGTTGGAAATAACAGAGAGCGTGCTCGTCATTTAAAATAATAATGTTTTCGATGATAAACCTGATTCAACATTTTCTGACCTATTTATTATTTTTATTTAATCACTTTTGTACATGGCTCTGTTTGCAGTAAAGCGCCTAAATGCTGTTCTCATGCAGAGGTCCTAGAGAAAACCAGTTGAATACATTCTGTCTGCCACACACAGCAATCAGAAAGCAAATGGGCAGTTTTAATTACTTACAGGAGGTGCTAGATTTTCATCATCGACGTTATATCATGGAGCCTTGAATGCATTTTTAGGTCTCGCGAGCCAAAGGCTCGAAGAGACATTTTATATCTGGGCTTTTTCAAAGTGCTGCCGTGGCCTAAAGCTACAGTGCACGTGAACGTGCACACGCGCAGCGCCATGTGTCTTTCCTCCGTAGCGATCGTAATCACGATCACTTTCACTTTCGCGGGCTCGCGAGCCAAAGGCTCGAAGAGACATTTTATATCTGGGCTTTTTCAAAGTGCTGCCGTGGCCTAAAGCTACAGTGCACGTGAACGTGCACACGCGCAGCGCCATGTGTCTTTCCTCCGTAGCGATCGTAATCACGATCACTTTCACTTTCGCGGGCTCCTCTGTTGCTGGCATTCCCCCCTCCCTTCTCGCCCAGCCCTTCTTGTTTACTCAAATGTCACAGAGGACATGAGACCTCGGGACACCAGCTTTCCTTGGCAACACCTCTGTCGGCTGAACCCAAATTACACGCCAAGCTATTTAAAGACGACTCCGTGCTTCAGCAGTTCCTGTCTTTGCTCAAAATTGGCATCAAAAGGCAAGCAAACAGAAAGTACTCGCCTGCCACCTCACTGGTAAATACCCTCTTTGTTACCTTAAAAAGTAGAATGTATTTATTATAATATATGTCCTCGGGCATCACACAGAGATAGCGTTGAGGCAACTATGAGCCCGTCATTGGTGGCCCATTCGCCGCCTTCTTGTATAATTGCTGTTCTCTGTGTTTTAAGACTGGAAATGGGATATATACACCTAACTCTTTGTATGAATTCTGTAGCCTAAGGGCACGGATTTGGTTTTGGCATTCTACGCCATGTTGACTCGAAACAATCTGGCTGTAAGTATGGACCCGGTGACAGCTGGACCTTTCTGTACATCTGGCAGCCTGGCTCATCCTGGACCGGACGCGGCGCGGATTGGTGTTCGCTCAGGCAGGTTTCCTCTCCGCAGCCCGGCCGAATGACTTACTGTAACCCTGACCGGTATCATTTCTCTTTGGGTCAGGATAAGCTGTGCTCTGAGTCCTAGAGCATCGATTCACTCTGCTGTACAGGCTCTAAAAGAAATGAAATGTTACGTGGGATTTAAAAGCGGCGTTGAGGGCCTGGATTGAATGACATACACCGCCTGGGTGGTGTTTATCTCCACTTGGAATTGAGCTGATGGTATCGTATTTTATTGCAGCATTTATATAGCGCCTCACGCCCCAGTACGGGCGGGCGCTGAAGCGCTTTCCTGAATAGGTGGCCTCAGGTAGCATGCTACATCACTGAGGAAGTACCTGGTTGGTAGTGTTGCCTTTTCTGTGGCTCTTTGCAGGAAGTGCTATAATGTCAAGCGTAAGTGACCAAAGTGTTGCTCTTTCCTTGCAGCTAGACACCCTTAGCGGTTTGATGGAGAAGTCTTTAAAACTCCCCACAGAGACTGATTGCAAGCTGTCGCTCGTGTATGTGCTCAAGAGGTTACTTGAACATACAGCAGAGTTTTTATGAATCCTACAATGCCACTAAATGCTTTTGTTAATAGCATTCAAGCGCTAACACGTCAACATTTTAAACTAAAAATGAAGCAATAGTACAAACCAAAATGGACCTTACGTTTGAAAGTGAATATTTCTAAGGTTACGCTTGTGAAACAGTCCTGTTTGTTGCCTATGCTGCCAGACATGGTATAACAAGCATTTGCAATGCAATAGGTCTTGCATTTACACGAGTTTAAGCTATTGGCATTGTAAATGACAATGCCTTTTATTTATGTTCAAAAAATAAAAGGCATTGTCATTTGCAATGTCAATAGCTCAAACTTGCGTAAATGCGAGACCTATTGCATTGCAAATGCTTGTTTTGAAGTGGCTTTCTGTCCAACAGCTCCCTGGAATGAACGAATGCAGGGGATAAGACAGATGTGTCCAGATAAATTGGTAAACAGACAGTCGTGGCTTTGCAGCCAGGGATAGATGAGTGGTAGCTCTGCTGCCTGCACTGAAAAGAGGGATAAAACACCCCCACAAGTGAGAGAAAGATCTGTTGTCGGTGGCAAGTGAGGAATAGTTCAGCTTTGCATTGAGCCAGCATTCAGTCAACTGATCAAGAGGTAGCGCCGCTGACTGTCGCATATGAGGGATAGTTCTGCTGTCTGGGGCAGATGGGCTTTAGCTCTGTTGTTTGCACTTAGCGGGGATCAGGCAGCTTCAGCAAGTGAGGGATAGTTCCCTGCGGCTAGTGGGAGGATATATCTGCTGTCTGCCAGGAGAAACATAGATAAGCATGGGATTGCTCTGCTGTGACAAATGAGTGATGGACACCTCTCTGGCCAGGTGCCAGCCTATTCCCTGTCCCAGCGCTGTGGTGTTTCTGGAACCCTACCCCGAAAATCAGAAGAGACAGGCAAGTCTTCTCCAAACTCTCTCACTAAGTGATGCAATTCCTTGCTTAGGAGAGAGAGCTGAGAGAAGGGCGAGCTAGGGGCGTGGAATCATTTCCATAAAGAGGTGGTCCTTGTTGCAGGACAGGTACAGCAGGGCTCAAAATGAGATTCCTTTTTAGTTGCCAAGCCTGATTCCTTTCCTTGGGGCTGTTCTCAGCAGCCTTGTGGCTCTGCCTGCTGTCCTGTCCAGCGCTGGGAGGCCCTGTTGGGTAGCTGCGGGCTTTATAAATCAATACCATAACATAACACAGATCCTTTATAAAACAAAACAGAATACATTGTCCAACATTGCTGTAGAATGCTTTCCTTAACCTGTTGGGGAATTGTGGTGTAAGGAGATAGCATCCCCATTTCCTCCTCCCTCCAGCACGCCCCCATTTGTCCCTACTTCTCTCTTTCTCTCTCCCTGCCCTGAACAGTGGGGGAAAGCAATGGCTGCACTAGAAGGTAAACTGAATCTACACTGTCAAAAGGAAGATTATATGAGCCTGTCAGCCTTAACTTACCAATCCTCTGGCTTCTGCACCAATGTTTTTTCCCTTCTTTTCACATCACTGGTTATTTTATCCGCTGTACTCCAGTATCCCTCTTATCAACTTCTTTACTTTGTTGGAGTCTATTTTACTACCATGGTTAATGTTTTCTCAACACCTTTAATTTCAACACCTTTGTTTATTTTCAAGAATTTTTGTCCTTCTACGCCCATCTGTCAGAGTGAAAAAATATGCCCTCCCCAAGCCTTGCATAAGGATTAGGTCCGTTGTTGATTTTTCGAATAACTGCTATATAAGTTTTATTCCATATAAAGATTGCTTCACTTTGCATATAAAAGACATGTTCTTTTCAAAATAGGGTAACGCTGGTTGAAAACTATCATACTATTTTGCTGCACCTAGCTTCACAAAAAGTGTAGAAAAAGCATTTATCTATGTTAGGTCTCAAGAAAGGCTTTGAGTGACAATGTTTGCTGTTGAAGAAACACACTTTGCCTGAGGATGTGACGAGTTGAAGAGCTGATCACTGAATCCCTCAGAACAGCAGAGTGGTTATTACAGAACTATGGTCAGGTTTTGCTTATCTTTGAGGTGGTGGATATTGATTGACAAAGGGTAATGATTTCATCAAACAGTGTACTTTTATGATTTATTTTAGATCATTATCCTATTTGATGGCTAATTAACTGGTAGAAAGAAAATTAGAGTGAGTAGCTCATTTGCTACTCATACCATGGGATTACAATTATAATTTATGAGAGTTTTGTAATATACATGAATTATCAGAACTATTGACTGTTCTCATTATGCCTGTCCCACAAACATGCAATGCTTGACTATTGCTATTTTAAAAAATATCACTGGTTTCACCCATTTTGTATTTGCAATAAGTAGCCCATTGCTAGCTGAACACAATAAAGCACCCATAGTGGACGATGTTAGCTATGAGTGGCGGGCGGGTGTGGGTGAGGGAGAGTGTGAGGGGGCATAGGGGTCACAAAGGCAGGTGGGGAATAAAAAATTATTAAAAAAAAAAAAACTTCAGCCGGCCGCATCATGCTCCTTTGCTCCTTCCTCTTCTTCAGGCACAAGCTCGCAACCTGGCCTGAGCACTATTGATTAGCGCTCCAGGACAGACTAGGAGTCTGTGCCTGCTCTCTCCAACCCTAGCAATGCTGTGGGGGTTGGAGAGAGGTTCACTGTGGATGATTTGATTGTTCGGCCAGCCTGAGATGGCCGGCCAAACCGTCATGTGAAGTGAAGGGAGTGCACACACCACTCCCCTCAGTGTTGTCACTTCACAGGCCCCGCCCCAAGATGACAGGAAAGGAGAAATAAAATGAGTGTTCCTGCTATTTTTGGGGGGGCAAAGCTCCTCTGTCTTAGCGGAGTAGCCGTGGCTGTAAAGCGCAGATGCAAAATGTCTCAAACCCACAGACAAAATGTACTTGTTGAACAACAAATGTCGCCACTAAATCCCACATTCTGGCTAATATGAACATGAATACACGTGAATTTATAGTAATTTTACTACAGATTATAGATAACTAAATAAATGATATATTGTAACATTTAACTTGCTGTTTTCAATAGATATTATCTTCTTTCAAAGTGACTGCATTTTATACCAACTAAACAACATTAAACATTTAATATAACTCAATAAACTATGGACAAACGTGCTATAATCCAGTGATATTCTGGTGATATTTACAAATAAGAAATCCTTCATTTAGGTGGATATTATCATTTAGCCTGGGCGGAGTTTGCAGAGTTCCGCTACGCAGAACTCCGCAAAGTGCAAAAAAAACTCCGACGCGCTCTGCGGAGCTCTACAAGCGGCAGGGTTTTTTGGATAAAAGCCGTTTGCGGGGATTTTCAGTGCCAGGTGCTTGTCCACACTGTGCAATCATCACGAACGCACCTTGCACAGTGCAAGCAGACACTGCTTCCTTTCTGTCACTCGAGTAGATTTTTAGTTGAGCGGCAGTTTTCTCAAAGCGAGCGGTTGTGAGCATACGCGACCACTCGCAATGAGAAATCTGACCAGCCACGTTGAGAAATCTCGCCGGTAGGTTGATTTTCCATGCTCGCGCTCGCCAACTTGATCTTGACGATCGCGACCGAGTAAAAATCTCGCAAGGAGGTGGATTTCACTCGCTCGCGCTCGTCAACTTGACGATGAACGCGAGCGAGGGAAAACTCTGCAAGCTCGGCGTAACACGGAGTGCAGAAAACTCCGCAAACTCCACAAGGGGAGCGGAGTTCACCATCTAGACTTAATTTTCAAAGAAATAAGCCTACCATCTAAATAAAACAGAATCTTCCTAGACCACAACACAGTTCAATGAGAAACTCAGCTTAATTCCTATTTCCAATGGTGCAAGCAGTATCAAAGAACATTAGAAGTAAAAACACAACACAATAACATTCTGAAAGAGATTTAGAAATATCACGTAAAATAATAAGCTTATAGCACAAAAATTGCTAGAATGGCTTGAGGAAACTGGAGATATGGGTTGCATGATATTACATCGCATTCCCTTGTAACACATGCCTTCACCACACATGCATTACAACGCGAATGCCATTACAATGCAAACCTTTACCACGCATATTTTTTCAACAAATAGGCCTTTACAACGAAATTTGCTGTAAAAGCATTTATGATAAAAGCATATGCGTGGTAAAGGTTTCCCTTACCCCTACTTTAAACCCTAATCCTGGTCCTTGGTGCAGCCCCCGACCAACGACCATTAAAATAAAAACCTCAAATTCTACCCCAACGCTACTCCCCCGACACCCAGCCCTCCCCTGCCCGAAAACCCTGCCCTTGTGTGACCTCCTTGTCCCCCAGCTCTTTCCCTACCCTAAACCTTTAAACACTACCACTATGTGACCTCCCCTCAGCCTCTAGCCCTTTTCCTACCCTAAACCCTAGAACACTACCCCTGTGTGAACTCCCCCGGCCACCAACCCTTTCCTTTCCCTTCCCTAAACCCTAAAACACTACCCTGCATGACCCCCATAGCTCCCAGACCTTTCACTACCCTAAACCCTAAAACACTACCCCTGCATGACCTCTTCTGCCCCCGAGCCCTTAAAATTGTAGCTGCGCCCCAGGCTCAACCGTACCTCTTTCCTCGTGGTTCATGCAGGCAGCTTGTCTGAGGGGGGCAGTGCACGTCATTGTGAGGAAACGGAAGAGTCTCTCCGTTTCCTCTAATGACGTGGATTGCCTACCAACAAAGCTGTTTCAATGCATGTGCCTATATTGTTTTACTAAACATATGTCTTTACCATACATACCTTTCCAATGAAATTTGTTGTAAAGGCATGCATGGTAGAATGATCTATGTAGTAAAAAAATGTGTAGTAAAGTCTATGTGTTGTAATGATGCATTTGTTGTAACGCTTGCGTTGTAATGCCATGTGTGGAAACAACTGCATTGTAATGGGTGTTTCCTGGAGATGTGAGTTTTGTTTTAAATGTCACAAAATACCCATAGGAACAATAGAAGTATTAATGTGTATCATCCAATGTAGGAAAGTACCCCTATCTGTATGGTCACCCCGCCATATTTTGCTCCAAATGCTTATGGTTATGACTCTGATAGTGCACTGGAGTCTGCTGCCGAGACCCCAGTGCCTGTGGTCTCCCCTAAAACTGTTATGTTCCATTTGCTAATCCCAAATTGACAAACGCTTACCACCTTATAAGTCCCTAGTGCATGGTACCATGGGTACACAGGGAATTAGTGATAAAGGGGTCCCCAGGGCTGCAACACGGTTTTGTGCCACCATGTGTGAAACATGCAATCTACTGACAGCAAACCTGCCATTGCAGACTGCAGTATCAATGCAACCTGCTCAAACTCAACTGTGGTCCCACAATGTGTGGCAAGGCACCCCTAAGGTAGCTCAGCCCAGGAGGCAGGGTGCATTATAGTGAAGGTGTGAAAATATAAGTGTAAGCCTATATACCCATACTGTGGTGTTCCCCATTGGAAACTACTATATGTGTTAGAGGCCCATAGGACAACATTGTCTGCCAACCAGGCACCCTCAAGATAGATTGGCAGTTCCATTATGTAACCACTAAAATGAGTCATATTTGGTATTAAACAATGTGCCTTCTCACCCCTGACATCATTCTCATGCCTTGGGTGATGTGACATGCACCCAGAGGGCACCTTAGAGGTTGTCACTGGTTACCACAGCCTTGCTGTGCTCTGGCTGACTAGCACGTGCTCTCCCATGCCTCCTGCCACCAAGACAGTATTCTCACTTTCTGCCAGGCAGTGTGACCACTCCCATGAGTCAGACACAAAGGCTGGGCAGGAAGAAGGTCACACCTCCTTCTTCCCCAGATGGCTACTAAATTGGCAAATCAGAGCAGTGAGCTTCAAAGGCTTTGCTGCCTCTGAGATGCATCTGGGCTGTCCCAGCGAGAAGAAAACAGCCTTTCCCTTGCACCAGGCATGCTTGCACTTTGGCAAGGTGGGAAATCAGCTATGCAGGAGGTGTACACCCCTTGATGGTTGGACACACCTCTAGTGTGGGCAGCCTGGTCTGTATATCTAAAATAGAATTCAGCCATCTTTAGGAGGGCAAAAATAGTGGGTTCTGGGTAGAAAAGCTGGCCCACATCCCCGGATGTGGTCACCTCAGGGGTGCCTAGCTGCAGGGAATAGCTGCCCACTGGCTACTAGCTCCCACACCCCTAACTAGGATTTAGGGGACCCCCTGACACCAGAACCTCAGATCTAAACAACTTACTTCATAGAATGACCACGACGAGACTTGTGTCGCCCACATTAGGACTTTGCCCACCAACACAAAGCAAAAGAGGGGACTTTGTTCGTGAGGCAACAGACTTGGAAGTGAGTGAACGACCCTTGTCCTTGGCCAAAACTCGACACTCGCAGAGAGAGGGACCCGTGTGGAAGCCAGAAGCACACTCCCCTGAAAACCCTTGAAAACTATAGGTAAAAGCACTCACCTGATCTAAAGATTTGCTGACCATCGGGACTTCCAAAGGATCTCCCAGATCCTGGTGGTCCAGTGCATTGTGGGAGTTGTAGTTTCACCTGCCTCAAAGTTTCAGGCTGCTACATTACTCACCTGGACCCAGTGAAGTTCTAGAAGGTTTTCCTTGTTCTTACCGCTTCCAAGGCTTGTTAGTCACAAATCCAGTAACTGACCTCCCCTCTCAACGCTGCAACTACAGAGAACACTGTGCAGTCATCATCTGGTATCAGTAGCTGTGTTTTTGTTGTGTTTTTGCATTCTGTTTTATTTGCAGCATCGCTCAAGTGGTAAAAACAGCACCACACAAGCCACCTGTTCAGCACCAAGGACAGCTAGAGCAACTCTGCACCTAGGCTCCACAGGCTAGGTAAAATTGATCTGACTGTAGTGGCCCGGTAGTGGGGCCCATATGACCATATACCTATAAGGGTTCCAAGTAACTCGACCTGCAAGTGACCGATTGTCACTAATGTGTTTTGTTATTGACCGCAATGCGGGACGTGCACTTGGTACTTGGCAGCTCACCTTAGCAGGGACTCGAGCTCCCAGAGGTCGTCACTCCCAGGAAGGAGGCAGGCACTACTGGCATCGCGCCTAAAAGGCGCAGGAATCACCCGCGGCCTGGGACGCGCACTTGGTACTTGGCAGCTCACCTTAGCAGGGACTTGAACTCCCAGAGGTCGTCACTCCCAGGAGGGAGGCAGGCACTACCGGCATCGTGCCTAAAAGGCGCAGGAATCACCCGCGAAGCGGGACGCGCACTTGGTACTTGGCAGCTCACCTTAGCAGGGACTCGAACTCCCAGAGGTCGTCACTCCCAGGAGGGAGGCAGGCACTACCGGCATCGCGCCTAAAAGGCGCAGGAATCACCCGCGGCGCGGGACGCGCACTTGGTACTTGGCAGCTCACCTTAGCAGGGACTCGAACTCCCAGAGGTCGTCACTCCCAGGAGGGAGGCAGGCACTACCGGCATCGCGCCTAAAAGGCGAAGGAATCACCCGCGGGACACGTGCGGGCTGTGCCCGGGCGAAGGCCGGGCCAAGGGCGGGCCCGTCCTTGCCCGTCACTGTCCGGAGGTGGCTGGGCTGGGCATACTCTCTTATTCTTGTTTCACTGTAACATCTCATTTCATGTCAGCAGCTGATAGCTATACAGCTACAATAGAGACCCTGCGACCTTAATTTCGGTTTGTTAATATCCACCGAGAATCAACTTTTTGTTCTTTTGAACCCTAAAGGATTTTAGGACTTTTTTTTTTTTTTCTCTTTTTTTTTGCCGCTTTGGGAGCAGGAAGCTCCGTGGGACGCCTTGCTGTTTTTCTCTGCATATTTCAGCTCAGAACACCACCCGGTCCCCAGGGTGCACCAGTCTACACTTTGCTCCCGCGAGTTAGGGTGAGGCGTGGTCCATCGCGCTTTAAGGGTCGCCTCTCCCCTCGCAACGACGAAGCACGGGCAAAGGGCGGCCTGTCCTGTCCGTGGCCGACAGAGGCAGGGCAGGGCAATGTCCCTTGGCACTAGTCCATAAAGCAGACCATTTAGGAGGGCTGGTAAGAACTGCTGTTATATAGATACAACGTTCACTGTGTCCCTTTACATCGTGCCAGCAAGTGGAAGTAAGAGGTACCGGTTTGATTCTGGACTTATTCTGCAAAAGTTGTTGTTTTATCTACTGGTTATAGACTGATCCGCAGTTCTTGTCACACAGTGTCCATTATTTGCTGATATCTTTGGTAACACTTGAATACGATGGAGAAAACAAAGAGCACTGCGGGCACTCTCGACGCTTTCCTGATAAGAGCAGAATCCCTTCTTATACATGAGATCCAACTAACAGAGCGCAGACTCTCACTTGATCCCTTACTATTTCCCCTGTCTAGGGAGGGGGAAGATAATAGCTCTTTACCAATGAACAAGATTACTTCCCTAATACCTCCCTCACCTCTTGCGAATCCATCATTGCCATCTCCTAACGTAAGAGAAAAGGAGATTAATATCCCTATTATAAGAGGGAAAGGCCCCCAAACCCGGGAACAAACTAAACAAAAGAATGGATGAACTATGGGAGCAAAACAGAAGGGAGGGAAACAGGGCAAAGAGGGAAAAGAAACACCCAGCCCTGGTCCTAGTTTGCTGGGTACAACCTCGCTACACATTTGGACAGATTAAAGTCCAAGCCGTCCGGATTTTCCGGCTGGCTCCACTATTAACAACCCAAAAGCCATTTCATAAGACCTAGAGTGTCATATGGAAGGTATTATAAAAAACATCCTCGAAGCGAAACTGTCTGAAATGACCTCACACTTGACTTCCATTTTCAATGAAAGATTTACTTGTATCGAGAATAAGCTGATGCAATTGAAAGAGGATGTCGACTCAATTAAAGTTCGCCTCGAAACTCCCAACCCCACTTCCATTACTATGAGTATTCCTTCATCACATGGGGATAATTATAATCTATCCACGCAAGCGATCCAGCATGGTTTACCAAACGTATTGCAATTAGAGAACCAAAATCCTGTAATTGAGGGTCCCATCTTTAAGGCCACTGCTAGGGCAGAGACAATCAGTAATCAGGGGCAGAAAAACATGCTCCCTAACCCCCCCAATTCTACTGTCCAATCAAAAACAGATATTTTAAGTTTACCACCAGCATCTTGTCCCTATGTCTTGGTGCTAACTGGGGTTCCACCCTTAAGACAGGGACTGACAGAATCATGGTTCGCCCTTCGTAATAAAGTGGGGGATTGGTTGGTAAAACATAAGCATTTTAGCCCTCAGAATATAAATCAAATTCTGATGGTTCGAAGAGTAGGATGGGCGGGCCCTTCCCAAAAATCTATTCAGGGTGACTGTATCGTAGTAAACTTTAAGACGCCCAGAATGGTTCGTTTTCTTCTGGCTGTTAACGAGGAATCACCCAACACACCTACAGAAATTACGTCCCTCCCTCTTGGCTTTTTTTTATAAACCGGACCTTAAGTCCACCTTGAAAACGAATGGTACCATTTTTATGCAGAATAGGTTTGAGCCGCTGTCACTTTTGGAGGAGGTAGACTGACAACAAACCCGATTTTTGGGACCTGCCCCCTTCATGTTAGAGAGAGAAAATACTGAAGGACAACTGATCTCAATCTGTAATCCTTCCTTAGAAGCAGGGCAATTGAATAATCTCCTGATCCCCTCTCTTAATTCTCTTCTGGTTCTTTCTGCACAAATTGAAGAACTCTCAGCAGACGATTATGGCCAAAAGTCACAACAATCAGGCCCCCCAATATCTAATGATCTAGATCTTGTTGTGGTATCACCTACGAACATTGACCCTCTAGAAGAAAGAAGTTGTTCCAACAGAGCCCCTCAGTTTGACAACATTGATTTAAAAGGGGCTCCTTTTACTGTTGTATATTGGAATATTGCCGGTCTTCGATCAAAGTTTAATGAAGAAGGGTGGTTAACTTTTGTGCGGTCCCATGACATCCTGTGTTTCCAGGAGACATGGGCTGTACAACCAATCCATCTAAATGGTTATAAAACTTTCTTTTCCCCGGCACTTTCTTCAGCATCGGGGCGCGCGAAGGGTGGTTTGGTGGTGTATATCTCAAACTTAATTCCAGTGAGAGAAATAAAATCTCTAAAAAAATTGGAGAATTATCAGATAATCTTAATAGCACTAAATGAGTCAGTCCACATTATGGTCATTAATTTTTATAATAACCTTCAGCAAATAAAATTGGTAGAGACATTGAAGGAAATACGTCATTCCCTCCTAGAACTTAGTAATAACCACCCCGGGAAGAATCCCATTATTATGTGGGGTGGCGATTTCAATTTATCTCTTTGTGAAAAAAATAATATTACATGTGGTCTTCTGGATGTCCAGGAAAACAATATCACCCATTTCCCCCACTCAATTACAGGGGCGTGCATGAATGAGACGATTTCACTGCTTCAACTGTCTTTTGCTAATGAATTGATAACACCTGCTGTTCCCTTAAGTCCAACTTTTAATGGTAGAGGAGCTTCCAGCTGTATAGATTATATCTTCATGACATCCAGGGCCTCAAATTTTTTAACTAACTTTACAACACATGACTGTGTAATCAGTGACCACTTTCCGATCTCCATTACTATGCAACTGGTACGAGGCAGTACAAGACCAAAGACCTCGTCACAGGGGAATAGTCTTATTATGAATAGACCAAATGGATATGCTATAAAATGGCCTCATCTAGACCCTGAACTAATAACAGAGAAGGTTATTAGAACCTCAATGTCGGCAATAACTATATGTTTGGCAGAGAGTTCAAATCCCAAGGAGATATTAGACAATTTTAAAGTAGTAATTAAATCAATAAATGACGCCCTGACCATCATTCCCAAAGGGAAGAGAAAAACAAAAACTAGCTGGTTTAATGCATCTTGCACAAAAGCGTACTCTGACCTTAAAGTAGCCCTTAAGAATCCTAATAGAGATAGGACAGCGGTCGTCCAACTTAGAAAAGTATATTATAGAACTTTACGTCTGAGAAAGAAGGAACTAAAAGAGGAATTATGGGTTGCTTTACATAATAGCTGCAAAAGTAATGACAGCACAGCGTTTTGGGAAGTTATAAATACCCCATTCCTCTCTGGCCAAAGGGAGAATAGTAACATTGAAGTTGCAATTACTGAATCTGATTGGATTGCCCATTTCTCTCAAATATTTGCCCTTACAGAAGATTTCACCGAAACTCATAGTACTCCCGGGATAAGGACCAGTAGCCCGAGCCCCCGTTTGAGCACACTGACTCTAGATTTTACTCTGGACGAGGTTGAGAGAGCGTTGAATGCCAGTAGAGGAGGAAAGGCCCCGGGCCCTGATGGGGTTCCCGTGGATCTATATAAATTTAAAATCGATTTGTGGCCCCCACTATTATACAGGGTACTAGAAGCCACGGGAAAAACGGGTCTCCTGGCCTCTTGGTCAGAGTCCATCTTGGTCCCGATTTTCAAAAAGGGCGATCGCAACAGTCCAGCGTGCTATCGCCCGATCTCCCTATTAGACTCTTTGGGAAAGGTGGTGGGCCGTATCCTATTAGAACGCCTACAGCTCTGGACGGAAGATAACAACATCATATCTGACCTCCAGTACGGATTTAGGGAAGGCCTCGGTACCATCGAGCAGGTGCTCAATTTGTCACTACTCAGGAGTAAATATGTAGATGTGAAGGGTGGTAGACTGCATATGGCCTTTGTCGATCTTACCGCAGCGTTTGACTGCGTGAGTCATGCAAAACTCTGGGACATTCTGACAGTAATGGGGGTGGATACTCTGCTGGTTAATTACTTGCGAGAAATTTATTCAAATGCAACCGCGAGAGTGAGATATGGTCTGGGAGGCCAGTTAACCGCACCATTTAGGGTGGAGCGGGGAGTAAGACAGGGCTGTGTCCTGGCACCCTTTCTTTTTACTCTTTACACAAATGGCCTGTAATTAGCCATGTTGGATGGGAGTCAGGACCTTCCCTTTGTCAAGAATCGCCCAATCCCCGCTCTCCTATATGCGGATGATGCGGTTATTATTGCCCGCAATCCCCTTGAACTGCAGCGTTCTCTAAATCGATATAATTTATTTATGTTGAATTTAGATTTAAAAATTAATATAAAAAAGACTTTTATTATGACCTCGGGCAGAAAATTAAGAAAAGGAAAAGACATTTATATAAATAATTCCAGGGTAGATTATACTCCTACCTATCCTTATTTAGGAGTGATAATAGATGAAAAGGGAACCTGGAAAAGAGCAATGGAGGTTAGAAAATTAAAATTTTTATAAGCTACAATGGCTTTAGTAGCTTTTACCCAGAGGCTTGGAAAACGACCCCCGGAAGAGATCCTACGTATTTACCAGGCGAAGTGTGTTAGCACGGCCATTTACGGGGCGGGGGTATGGGGGTTCGTTCACGTTGAGTCTATACAAAAAGTGGAAAAAAGCTTTTTAAGATTTTTACTTGCAGTACCACAAAGTATGTCCACATTTAGCTGCCATTTAGAGCTGGGAGTGTCTTACATTTCCGACATCATAGGGATGCAACCAGTTCTATTATGGCATCGTCTTTGGACCTCTAACAAGTTAACGTTTACCCAAGCAATAGTGATAGATTGTGCCAAGCTAGAACATGTCCAGAAGATTCAGTGGCTTCAATATGTCAGGAAGATCCTCACTGACATGGGATTGGAGAACTACTATCATAACCCTCAGGAAATGGCCCGAATTTCTAGGAAATCTTTAAAAAACCAATGTCTAACACACCTAGCAGGTCTCCGCTTGACAACTGAAGTAAACAAAATCTCTGTTCAGCACTCATTGTCTATTCAATTAACTGCGATGATCCAGCCCTATTTAACCTGGAAGTTATCCAGTTTTGATAGATTCCTACTGATTCGATTCAGATTAAACATCTTTCAACGATTTGTCTCTTTCCCGGTGATAAATGACTGGTCTAAGCAGCTAACCCATTGCCCATGTGATGGAATTTCCCCACAATCGCTCCTTCACGTAACCCTTTTTTGTAAATTTTATACTGAACCCAGAAAGCGATGGCTCATCCCGATTTTAAAAAGCATGTGCCTTCGCCAATGTCGTCCTGCTCTTATAGCTCTCCAACTTTTGGAATCAGATTTGTTAGCCATAAATATAGTAAGGTTTTTAAAATTCTGCATTCGACATAGAGCTAAATTGTAATTTGCACTTAGATGTATTTCAAAGTTCGTACATGTTCTTAATCTGAAAAATTTTAAATGAAATTTTTTTATTTTTCGACTGTAATGATTTTAAGAACTAAAAGTAATATTTTTATGATTGGATAATGCTATGTCTTTTTAAAATGTATGATACTTTTATGGTTTTTCTTTTGATGAAACCGAATAAAGTTAATAATGACCGCAATGTTATTTTGTCTGTGTATTTTACTACACTGATTTAATATTGCATCAAAAATATATAACTCCAGTTATATGTATGCTATTCCATTCATTTTGGTGTCTAAATTGAGATAAAAATACACACTATTTTTATAAATTGGTGTTGAATTTTTCACGAGTCGTTTCAATTACGTATCGTCCATGTTGGTACTCTGAAGTGCTTAACACGTGTTCCTCTATTAAAGCCTGACTGCTCTTTGCCACTCTACCAGGACTGAGCTAAGGATTTATTAGTGTGAATTCAAGGGACATCTTTGGGCATATTGATACCACATATGGTAAGGCTACCCAGCCATACAACAAAATATTTCACTTTCCTACACCCAAAAAACTGAAAATGTTACCAGTGAACTGCTGTGCCCCACAGAGTCTGAGATATCAAGTGCAGAGTAAGAAATCATTCAGCTGGTTCACTCCAAAGCTTCTAATCTTCATGGTGCCTGTTTGTGGAACCTCATTCACAGCCAGCTCCAGAGATGAGACAGACCTCTATGGCCGTGATTCCTGCTACAATCAAGACTCCCAATTCAGGTTGATGCTTGGAAAGTCACTGTTGCTCTCTCCTGCCGCTCCCACATCCTTGTGGAAGACTGTTTAGGATCCGGTATCTTCCCAGCTAGGGCTCCCTCAGGATCAAGTATGATCCATTCACATCTAGGTACTTAGTTCTTTCCCTTAGGATGGAGTCATTCTTCAGTCTTCCTTATCCCAGTGGAAATAAACAGGAGGACAACCAACTCTCTCCTAGCGAGCAGTTTAACAGTCATTTGTGAAAGTGGAGATTAGGAGTCCTTCAGTCTTCTTTCACCAATATCAATCAGCATTATTCAGGTGTTTCTTCTAGACCAGTAATGGTTTTACTGGTTGGTGTCCAGGGGCATTTTTTGTCCTGATCACAGGCTAGTGATTAGAGAATTTATTTGGCAATACTGGCTGAATTATCACCAAAGCTGCACCTTGTTTTCCATGACTTTCAGTTTCACCTTCCTGAAATACACCTACAATAGAGACCCTGCGACCTTAATTTCGGTTTGTTAATATCCACCGAGAATCAACTTTTTGTTCTTTTGAACCCTAAAGGATTTTACCCGGGAACAAACTAAACAAAAGAATGGATGAACTATGGGAGCAAAACAGAAGGGAGGGAAACAGGGCAAAGAGGGAAAAGAAACACCCAGCCCTGGTCCTAGTTTGCTGGGTACAACCTCGCTACACATTTGGACAGATTAAAGTCCAAGCCGTCCGGATTTTCCGGCTAGCTCCACTATTAACAACCCAAAAGCCATTTCATAAGACCTAGAGTGTCATATGGAAGGTATTATAAAAAACATCCTCGAAGCGAAACTGTCTGAAATGACCTCACACTTGACTTCCCTTTTCAATGAAAGATTTACTTGTATCGAGAATAAGCTGATGCAATTGAAAGAGGATGTCGACTCAATTAGAGTTCGCCTCGAAACTCCCAACCCCACTTCCATTACTATGAGTATTCCTTCATCACATGGGGATAATTATAATCTATCCACCCAAGCGATCCAGCATGGTTTACCAAACGTATTGCAATTAGAGAACCAAAATCCTGTAATTGAGGGTCCCATCTTTAAGGCCACTGCTAGGGCAGAGACAATCAGTAATCAGGGGCAGAAAAACATGCTCCCTAACCCCCCCAATTCTACTGTCCAATCAAAAACAGATATTTTAAGTTTACCACCAGCATCTTGTCCCTATGTCTTGGTGCTAACGGGGGTTCCACCCTTAAGACAGGGACTGACAGAATCATGGTTCGCCCTTCGTAATAAAGTGGGGGATTGGTTGGTAAAACATAAGCATTTTAGCCCTCAGAATATAAATCAAATTCTGATGGTTCGAAGAGTAGGATGGGTGGGCCCTTCCCAAAAATCTATTCAGGGTGACTGTATCGTAGTAAACTTTAAGACGCCCAGAATGGTTCGTTTTCTTCTGGCTGTTAACGAGGAATCACCCAACACACCTACAGAAATTACGTCCCTCCCTCTTGGCTTTTTTTTATAAACCGGACCTTAAGTCCACCTTGAAAACGAATGGTACCATTTTTATGCAGAATAGGTTTGAGCCGCTGTCACTTTTGGAGGAGGTGGACTGACAACAAATCCGATTTTTGGGACCTGCCCCCTTCATGTTAGAGAGAGAAAATACTGAAGGACAACTGATCTCAATCTGTAATCCTTCCTTAGAAGCAGGGCAATTGAATAATCTCCTGATCCCCTCTCTTAATTCTCTTCTGGTTCTTTCTGCACAAATTGAAGAACTCTCAGCAGACGATTATGGCCAAAAGTCACAACAATCAGGCCCCCCAATATCTAATGATCTAGATCTTGTTGTGGTATCACCTACGAACATTGACCCTCTAGAAGAAAGAAGTTGTTCCAACAGAGCCCCTCAGTTTGACAACATTGATTTAAAAGGGGCTCCTTTTACTGTTGTATATTGGAATATTGCCGGTCTTCGATCAAAGTTTAATGAAGAAGGGTGGTTAACTTTTGTGCGGTCCCATGACATCCTGTGTTTCCAGGAGACATGGGCTGTACAACCAATCCATCTAAATGGTTATAAAACTTTCTTTTCCCCGGCACTTTCTTCAGCATCGGGGCGCGCGAAGGGTGGTTTGGTGGTGTATATCTCAAACTTAATTCTAGTGAGAGAAATAAAATCTCTAAAAAAATTGGAGAATTATCAGATAATCTTAATAGCACTAAATGAGTCAGTCCACATTATGGTCATTAATTTTTATAATAACCTTCAGCAAATAAAATTGGTAGAGACATTGAAGGAAATACGTCATTACCTCCTAGAACTTAGTAATAACCACCCCGGGAAGAATCCCATTATTATGTGGGGTGGCGATTTCAATTTATCTCTTTGTGAAAAAAATTATATTACATGTGGTCTTCTGGATGTCCAGGAAAACAATATCACCCATTTCCCCCACTCAATTACAGAGGCGTGCATGAATGAGACGATTTCACTGCTTCAACTGTCTTTTGCTAATGAATTGATAACACCTGCTGTTCCCTTAAGTCCAACTTTTAATGGTAGAGGAGCTTCCAGCTGTATAGATTATATCTTCATGACATCCAGGGCCTCAAATTTTTTAACTAACTTTACAACACATGACTGTGTATTCAGTGACCACTTTCCGATCTCCATTACTATGCAACTGGTACGAGGCAGTACAAGACCAAAGACCTCGTCACAGGGGAATAGTCTTATTATGAATAGACCAAATGGATATGCTATAAAATGGCCTCATCTAGACCCTGAACTAATAACAGAGAAGGTTATTAGAACCTCAATGTCGGCAATAACTATATGTTTGGCAGAGAGTTCAAATCCCAAGGAGATATTAGACAATTTTAAAGTAGTAATTAAATCAATAAATGACGCCCTGACCATCATTCCCAAAGGGAAGAGAAAAACAAAAACTAGCTGGTTTAATGCATCTTGCACAAAAGCGTACTCTGACCTTAAAGTAGCCCTTAAGAATCCTAATAGAGATAGGACAGCGGTCGTCCAACTTAGAAAAGTATATTATAGAACTTTACGTCTGAGAAAGAAGGAACTAAAAGAGGAATTATGGGTTGCTTTACATAATAGCTGCAAAAGTAATGACAGCACAGCGTTTTGGGAAGTTATAAATACCCCATTTCTCTCTGGCCAAAGGGAGAATAGTAACATTGAAGTTGCAATTACTGAATCTGATTGGATTGCCCATTTCTCTCAAATATTTGCCCTTACAGAAGATTTCACCGAAACTCATAGTACTCCCGGGATAAGGACCAGTAGCCCGAGCCCCCGTTTGAGCACACTGACTCTAGATTTTACTCTGGACGAGGTTGAGAGAGCGTTGAATGCCAGTAGAGGAGGAAAGGCCCCGGGCCCTGATGGGGTTCCCGTGGATCTATATAAATTTAAAATCGATTTATGGCCCCCACTATTATACAGGGTACTAGAAGCCACGGGAAAAACGGGTCTCCTGGCCTCTTGGTCAGAGTCCATCTTGGTCCCGATTTTCAAAAAGGGCGATCGCAACAGTCCAGCGTGCTATCGCCCGATCTCCCTATTAGACTCTTTGGGAAAGGTGGTGGGCCGTATCCTATTAGAACGCCTACAGCTCTGGACGGAAGATAACAACATCATATCTGACCTCCAGTACGGATTTAGGGAAGGCCTCGGTACCATCGAGCAGGTGCTCAATTTGTCACTACTCAGGAGTAAATATGTAGATGTGAAGGGTGGTAGACTGCATATGGCCTTTGTCGATCTTACCGCAGCGTTTGACTGCGTGAGTCATGCAAAACTCTGGGACATTCTGACAGTAATGGGGGTGGATACTCTGCTGGTTAATTACTTGCGAGAAATTTATTCAAATGCAACCGCGAGAGTGAGATATGGTCTGGGAGGCCAGTTAACCGCACCATTTAGGGTGGAGCGGGGAGTAAGACAGGGCTGTGTCCTGGCACCCTTTCTTTTTACTCTTTACACAAATGGCCTGTAATTAGCCATGTTGGATGGGAGTCAGGACCTTCCCTTTGTCAAGAATCGCCCAATCCCGCTCTCCTATATGCGGATGATGCGGTTATTATTGCCCGCAATCCCCTTGAACTGCAGCGTTCTCTAAATCGATATAATTTATTTATGTTGAATTTAGATTTAAAAATTAATATAAAAAAGACTTTTATTATGACCTCGGGCAGAAAATTAAGAAAAGGAAAAGACATTTATATAAATAATTCCAGGGTAGATTATACTCCTACCTATCCTTATTTAGGAGTGATAATAGATGAAAAGGGAACCTGGAAAAGAGCAATTGAGGTTAGAAAATTAAAATTTTTATAAGCTACAATGGCTTTAGTAGCTTTTACCCAGAGGCTTGGAAAACGACCCCCGGAAGAGATCCTACGTATTTACCAGGCGAAGTGTGTTAGCACGGCCATTTACGGGGCGGGGGTATGGGGGTTCGTTCACGTTGAATCTATACAAAAAGTGGAAAAAAGCTTTTTAAGATTTTTACTTGCAGTACCACAAAGTATGTCCACATTTAGCTGCCATTTAGAGCTGGGAGTGTCTTACATTTCCGACATCATAGGGATGCAACCAGTTCTATTATGGCATCGTCTTTGGACCTCTAACAAGTTAACGTTTACCCAAGCAATAGTGATAGATTGTGCCAAGCTAGAACATGTCCAGAAGATTCAGTGGCTTCAATATGTCAGGAAGATCCTCACTGACATGGGATTGGAGAACTACTATCATAACCCTCAGGAAATGGCCCGAATTTCTAGGAAATCTTTAAAAAACCAATGTCTAACACACCTAGCAGGTCTCCGCTTGACAACTGAAGTAAACAAAATCTCTGTTCAGCACTCATTGTCTATTCAATTAACTGCGATGATCCAGCCCTATTTAACCTGGAAGTTATCCAGTTTTGATAGATTCCTACTGATTCGATTCAGATTAAACATCTTTCATCGATTTGTCTCTTTCCCGGTGATAAATGACTGGTCTAAGCAGCTAACCCATTGCCCATGTGATGGAATTTCCCCACAATCGCTCCTTCACGTAACCCTTTTTTGTAAATTTTATACTGAACCCAGAAAGCGATGGCTCATCCCGATTTTAAAAAGCATGTGCCTTCGCCAATGTCGTCCTGCTCTTATAGCTCTCCAACTTTTGGAATCAGATTTGTTAGCCATAAATATAGTAAGGTTTTTAAAATTCTGCATTCGACATAGAGCTAAATTGTAATTTGCACTTAGATGTATTTCAAAGTTCGTACATGTTCTTAATCTGAAAAATTTTAAATGACATTTTTTTATTTTTCGACTGTAATGATTTTAAGAACTAAAAGTAATATTTTTATGATTGGATAATGCTATGTCTTTTTAAAATGGATGATACTTTTATGGTTTTTCTTTTGATGAAACCGAATAAAGTTAATAATGACCGCAATGTTATTTTGTCTGTGTATTTTACTACACTGATTTAATATTGCATCAAAAATATATAACTCCAGTTATATGTATGCTATTCCATACATGTTGGTGTCTAAATTGAGATAAAAATACACACTATTTTTATAAATTGGTGTTGAATTTTTCACGAGTCGTTTCAATTACGTATCGTCCATGTTGGTACTCTGAAGTGCTTAACACGTGTTCCTCTAGTAAAGCCTGACTGCTCTTTGCCACTCTACCAGGACTGAGCTAAGGATTTATTAGTGTGAATTCAAGGGACATCTTTGGGCATATTGATACCACATATTGTAAGGCTACCCAGCCATACAACAAAATATTTCACTTTCCTACACCCAAAAAACTGAAAATGTTACCAGTGAACTGCTGTGCCCCACAGAGTCTGAGATATCAAGTGCAGAGTAAATAATCATTCAGCTGGTTCACTCCAAAGCTTCTAATCTTCATGGTGCCTGTTTGTGGAACCTCATTCACAGCCAGCTCCAGAGATGAGACAGACCTCTATGGCCGTGATTCCTGCTACAATCAAGACTCCCAATTCAGGTTGATGCTTGGAAAGTCACTGTTGCTCTCTCCTGCCGCTCCCACATCCTTGTGGAAGACTGTTTAGGATCCGGTATCTTCCCAGCTAGGGCTCCCTCAGGATCAAGTATGATCCATTCACATCTAGGTACTTAGTTCTTTCCCTTAGGATGGAGTCATTCTTCAGTCTTCCTTATCCCAGTGGAAATAAACAGGAGGACAACCAACTCTCTCCTAGCGAGCAGTTTAACAGTCATTTGTGAAAGTGGAGATTAGGAGTCCTTCTGTCTTCTTTCACCAATATCAATCAGCATTATTCAGGTGTTTCTTCTAGACCAGTAATGGTTTTACTGGTTGGTGTCCAGGGGCATTTTTTGTCCTGATCACAGGCTAGTGATTAGAGAATTTATTTGGCAATACTGGCTGAATTATCACCAAAGCTGCACCTTGTTTTCCATGACTTTCAGTTTCACCTTCCTGAAATACACCTACAATAGAGACCCTGCGACCTTAATTTCGGTTTGTTAATATCCACCGAGAATCAACTTTTTGTTCTTTTGAACCCTAAAGGATTTTACCCGGGAACAAACTAAACAAAAGAATGGATGAACTATGGGAGCAAAACAGAAGGGAGGGAAACAGGGCAAAGAGGGAAAAGAAACACCCAGCCCTGGTCCTAGTTTGCTGGGTACAACCTCGCTACACATTTGGACAGATTAAAGTCCAAGCCGTCCGGATTTTCCGGCTGGCTCCACTATTAACAACCCAAAAGCCATTTCATAAGACCTAGAGTGTCATATGGAAGGTATTATAAAAAACATCCTCGAAGCGAAACTGTCTGAAATGACCTCACACTTGACTTCCCTTTTCAATGAAAGATTTACTTGTATCGAGAATAAGCTGATGCAATTGAAAGAGGATGTCGACTCAATTAGAGTTCGCCTCGAAACTCCCAACCCCACTTCCATTACTATGAGTATTCCTTCATCACATGGGGATAATTATAATCTATCCACCCAAGCGATCCAGCATGGTTTACCAAACGTATTGCAATTAGAGAACCAAAATCCTGTAATTGAGGGTCCCATCTTTAAGGCCACTGCTAGGGCAGAGACAATCAGTAATCAGGGGCAGAAAAACATGCTCCCTAACCCCCCCAATTCTACTGTCCAATCAAAAACAGATATTTTAAGTTTACCACCAGCATCTTGTCCCTATGTCTTGGTGCTAACGGGGGTTCCACCCTTAAGACAGGGACTGACAGAATCATGGTTCGCCCTTCGTAATAAAGTGGGGGATTGGTTGGTAAAACATAAGCATTTTAACCCTCAGAATATAAATCAAATTCTGATGGTTCGAAGAGTAGGATGGGTGGGCTCTTCCCAAAAATCTATTCAGGGTGACTGTATCGTAGTAAACTTTAAGACGCCCAGAATGGTTCGTTTTCTTCTGGCTGTTAACGAGGAATCACCCAACACACCTACAGAAATTACGTCCCTCCCTCTTGGCTTTTTTTTATAAACCGGACCTTAAGTCCACCTTGAAAACGAATGGTACCATTTTTATGCAGAATAGGTTTGAGCCGCTGTCACTTTTGGAGGAGGTGGACTGACAACAAACCCGATTTTTGGGACCTGCCCCCTTCATGTTAGAGAGAGAAAATACTGAAGGACAACTGATCTCAATCTGTAATCCTTCCTTAGAAGCAGGGCAATTGAATAATCTCCTGATCCCCTCTCTTAATTCTCTTCTGGTTCTTTCTGCACAAATTGAAGAACTCTCAGCAGACGATTATGGCCAAAAGTCACAACAATCAGGCCCCCCAATATCTAATGATCTAGATCTTGTTGTGGTATCACCTACGAACATTGACCCTCTAGAAGAAAGAAGTTGTTCCAACAGAGCCCCTCAGTTTGACAACATTGATTTAAAAGGGGCTCCTTTTACTGTTGTATATTGGAATATTGCCGGTCTTCGATCAAAGTTTAATGAAGAAGGGTGGTTAACTTTTGTGCGGTCCCATGACATCCTGTGTTTCCAGGAGACATGGGCTGTACAACCAATCCATCTAAATGGTTATAAAACTTTCTTTTCCCCGGCACTTTCTTCAGCATCGGGGCGCGCGAAGGGTGGTTTGGTGGTGTATATCTCAAACTTAATTCCAGTGAGAGAAATAAAATCTCTAAAAAAATTGAAGAATTATCAGATAATCTTAATAGCACTAAATGAGTCAGTCCACATTATGGTCATTAATTTTTATAATAACCTTCAGCAAATAAAATTGGTAGAGACATTGAAGGAAATACGTCATTACCTCCTAGAACTTAGTAATAACCACCCCGGGAAGAATCCCATTATTATGTGGGGTGGCGATTCCAATTTATCTCTTTGTGAAAAAAATTATATTACATGTGGTCTTCTGGATGTCCAGGAAAACAATATCACCCATTTCCCCCACTCAATTACAGGGGCGTGCATGAATGAGACGATTTCACTGCTTCAACTGTCTTTTGCTAATGAATTGATAACACCTGCTGTTCCCTTAAGTCCAACTTTTAATGGTAGAGGAGCTTCCAGCTGTATAGATTATATCTTCATGACATCCAGGGCCTCAAATTTTTTAACTAACTTTACAACACATGACTGTGTATTCAGTGACCACTTTCCGATCTCCATTACTATGCAACTGGTACGAGGCAGTACAAGACCAAAGACCTCGTCACAGGGGAATAGTCTTATTATGAATAGACCAAATGGATATGCTATAAAATGGCCTCATCTAGACCCTGAACTAATAACAGAGAAGGTTATTAGAACCTCAATGTCGGCAATAACTATATGTTTGGCAGAGAGTTCAAATCCCAAGGAGATATTAGACAACTTTAAAGTAGTAATTAAATCAATAAATGACGCCCTGACCATCATTCCCAAAGGGAAGAGAAAAACAAAAACTAGCTGGTTTAATGCATCTTGCACAAAAGCGTACTCTGACCTTAAAGTAGCCCTTAAGAATCCTAATAGAGATAGGACAGCGGTCGTCCAACTTAGAAAAGTATATTATAGAACATTACGTCTGAGAAAGAAGGAACTAAAAGAGGAATTATGGGTTGCTTTACATAATAGCTGCAAAAGTAATGACAGCACAGCATTTTGGGAAGTTATAAATACCCCATTCCTCTCTGGCCAAAGGGAGAATAGTAACATTGAAGTTGCAATTACTGAATCTGATTGGATTGCCCATTTCTCTCAAATATTTGCCCTTACGGAAGATTTCACCGAAACTCATAGTACTCCCGGGATAAGGACCAGTAGCCCGAGCCCCCGTTTGAGCACACTGACTCTAGATTTTACTCTGGACGAGGTTGAGAGAGCGTTGAATGCCAGTAGAGGAGGAAAGGCCCCGGGCCCTGATGGGGTTCCCGTGGATCTATATAAATTTAAAATCGATTTATGGCCCCCACTATTATACAGGGTACTAGAAGCCACGGGAAAAACGGGTCTCCTGGCCTCTTGGTCAGAGTCCATCTTGGTCCCGATTTTCAAAAAGGGCGATCGCAACAGTCCAGCGTGCTATCGCCCGATCTCCCTATTAGACTCTTTGGGAAAGGTGGTGGGCCGTATCCTATTAGAACGCCTACAGCTCTGGACGGAAGATAACAACATCATATCTGACCTCCAGTACGGATTTAGGGAAGGCCTCGGTACCATCGAGCAGGTGCTCAATTTGTCACTACTCAGGAGTAAATATGTAGATGTGAAGGGTGGTAGACTGCATATGGCCTTTGTCGATCTTACCGCAGCGTTTGACTGCGTGAGTCATGCAAAACTCTGGGACATTCTGACAGTAATGGGGGTGGATACTCTGCTGGTTAATTACTTGCGAGAAATTTATTCAAATGCAACCGCGAGAGTGAGATATGGTCTGGGAGGCCAGTTAACCGCACCATTTAGGGTGGAGCGGGGAGTAAGACAGGGCTGTGTCCTGGCACCCTTTCTTTTTACTCTTTACACAAATGGCCTGTAATTAGCCATGTTGGATGGGAGTCAGGACCTTCCCTTTGTCAAGAATCGCCCAATCCCCGCTCTCCTATATGCGGATGAAGCGGTTATTATTGCCCGCAATCCCCTTGAACTGCAGCGTTCTCTAAATCGATATAATTTATTTATGTTGAATTTAGATTTAAAAATTATTATAAAAAAGACTTTTATTATGACCTCGGGCAGAAAATTAAGAAAAGGAAAAGACATTTATATAAATAATTCCAGGGTAGATTATACTCCTACCTATCCTTATTTAGGAGTGATAATAGATGAAAAGGGAACCTGGAAAAGAGCAATTGAGGTTAGAAAATTAAAATTTTTATAAGCTACAATGGCTTTAGTAGCTTTTACCCAGAGGCTTGGAAAACGACCCCCGGAAGAGATCCTTCGTATTTACCAGGCGAAGTGTGTTAGCACGGCCATTTACGGGGCGGGGGTATGGGGGTTCGTTCACGTTGAATCTATACAAAAAGTGGAAAAAAGCTTTTTAAGATTTTTACTTGCAGTACCACAAAGTATGTCCACATTTAACTGCCATTTAGAGCTGGGAGTGTCTTACATTTCCGACATCATAGGGATGCAACCAGTTCTATTATTTTAAAGAACAAAGGTCCTTGGCATAAGAGGAGATAGTTTAAATGTTTCAACATAGACTACAATGAGCACTATGGAGGTTCTTCCAATGTCCAGCCGGACAGAGGAATATTTATTCAAGTAAGATAACAGGATGGACAAAATACAAGGCACAACAGAGATGGCGAACGGCACAGTCCTGTACCGAGCGTTTGAAAAGAAGGTATAGGGAGTATAGACACAAGAAGGAAGCAGCAGGCAAAAAAGGGGGGAAGAGCAAAAGGCGGCTTACATTTACATAATAATACTGTGTAAGCTCAAACCAACAAACAACGCACTCATTTTGTCACAATGGTTGAATAGTGGTGTTTGCTACAAAGGTCGACGTTTCGATCCCTAGCTCTCAATACTATGGGATCATCATCAGGACTAGAAAATGAACTGTTGCCTGATAGATAGTGTCAAGGAGCCTGTAGGGTAGTAAGACAGGAAACAAAGAAACAACAAAAAATGATAAATAAACAATAAAGCAAGTCCGCCTTACTTTGAGCATATCTAGTCTGGAGACCGTTGGAGGGGTGTAACAATTCGCTACGTGAAGAGGGTGAGTGCGTGTGAATGTGATGGTACACATGCGGAGGGATATGGCAGCGTTGTTGGGTGCAGTGGCGCACATAGTGAAGACACGACCGAGGAGGTCAATGACGGTGAGGGAGCAACAAGAGACGTGAAGAGTGCCAGTAGGGATCAGTGAGAAAGGATATTAACGATGCGTGACCCAATAAGGAAGGAAGTTGCGACCAGAAAATGAAGTATGTCATACCGAGAGAAACGAGGGTAAAACCACTAATGGTGGAACGAAAGGGGGTGGCGTAGTGCTGTTGGGAGCGAGTAGGTGCTGACGGGGAGGGATCCGTGTGAATTAATTGGACACGGCTCAAGTATGAAGGGGTGGTCTGTGCTAACCTGGGAAGCAGCTCGGAGTGGACCTGGGAAAGCTCGGTGGGTGCCAGGAGCAGCTCACTGGGTGCCTGGAGCTCGTCGGCAGTAAGCGACAGCCCCACGAGGGCGTCTGGATGCTGGAATGGAGGAGTGAAGAAGGGGTGAGCCTGGTGAGGGCGTGGTCCGTAGGATAATGAGACCAGGGAGGTGTTTACCTTGATCGTAGTCCACAGTTGGTCGTATTGTGGGACAGTGGGCGACGGATGAACCACGCGTTCAGGAGGGCTGGAGCTGGGGAAGGCAAGGAAAGTGTTGGCGGGACCCCAACCAATTTCGGCTAGTAAGTTCCGGGGCCGTCATAAGAACGGGCTTACCTTGTAGATACAAACAGGGCGCAAGGGGCCAGAACCGAGTGTTCGATGGCCAGAGGTAGAGAGTATATGCAGCGGATAGGGCTGCCAGACAGCGCGGGACCGGAGCTGGGAGAAAATGAATTTAGAGTGATTACAGGGAGGAGCACACAATTTGCGCTCTAGCGGATGGCGTGTGGAGCAAGGCTTACCTCTCGGTGAGTAGCTGGCGGCCGGAGGAAGCAAGGATCTGCTTTTCCGTTCGGCGTGATAGCAAAGGGCAAGCGGGACTGTGGGTGTTTTAAGGCGGGCCAGGGGGGTGGGCGAAATCGAGGGAGGACTAAGAAAGGGATCGAGAAAGGCCGGGGGCCATGATGGAATGGGAAGGAAAGGTGGTGAGGGGCTATGTGAGCATGCTTTTCGGAATAGCGACTTGTCACTGGAAGTTGATAGCTTGAACCAGTTGGAGAAAAGCCATAGAGCAAAGGAACACATAAAAGGTAATCACAGTTTACCTAGAGGTTAATTAAAGCAATTGTCAACGGTCGGGTGCAATAGGGTTGCGGGGGGGAAAAAAGACAGCTGAACATTGTTTGCATGAATTTACGTTTTAGGTTTAGGCATGGAGTTCCAACAACGATAGTCAGGCTATCTTAGAGTGACTGGGGCGAGGAAAACAGGTGATTCACAAATTGCACTTGATTACAGTAAGGATGTCCAGTCTTCTGTCCTATTGAGTCCGGTGTTGATGGAGTTAAACAGAATGATTGTCTTTAGTTCCTCTCTGTTTAAAAGTTGCGCCATATTGCCACCTCTTGGAGGTAACTTCAGTGATTTGAGTACAGTCCAGCGCAAATCATCTTCATTGTGATTGGCCTCAGTGAAATGTTCGACCAGGGGGGCGTTCTGTGTCTTGCATCGGATACGGCTTCTGTGCTGACAGATTCTGGTCTTGATTCTTTGGGTGGTCTGTCCAATGTATATTTTCAAACAAGGGCATTGGATAAGGTAGATGACATTGCAGGAATTACAATTTGTGAAAGCTTGACAATGCACTGTAATGTTATCAAATGTGAAACTTTTTCCTTCAATGGTGAACACACAGACATTGCAAGAGCCGCATTTTGAATGACCAATGATGGGGGACAGACCCCAACTGGCAAGGAGAGAAGTATTGGGAGCGACAGGTAGTGCAGCCCTGACCAGATGGTCCTTCAGATTCTTGCTTTTTTTGAAGGCGAATAGTGGTTTATCAATAGTGAGATTCCCTGCATTTAGAATGGGCCAGTGGTGCAGTATCGCTTTTCTCAATTTGTTGGATACCAGAGAGAAAGTGGTCACACAGGCAATTCTCTGCAGTTCTTTTTTAGGTTTAGGAGTCAAAAGCACCTCCCGGGGACAATACCAGGCTCTTTTTGAAGCATTTTTTACGATTCTTTTTGGGTAGCCTCTGTCTTTTAGTTTGGACGCCAAAACAGCTGATTCTCTGAAAAAGTCAGCCCTACAGGAGCAATTTCTCCTTATTCTCAAAAATTGAGAGTACGGCAATGAATCCCTTAGAGCCCTAGGGTGATTGCTGGTGTAATTTAAAAGGGTGTTGCGTTCTGTGGGCTTGCGGAAGAGGCGTGTGAGTAGTTCACCATTGTCATGAAAAATCGTAAGGTCTAAAAATGCTATGGAGGCGGTGTCAGTGGTGGTGGTAAAAGATAAACCAGAGCAGTTGTTGTTCAACCAATGTAAAAATTGGCGTAGAACATCGACGTGTTGTCTCCAAATGATGAAGATGTCGTCGATGTATCTACGCCAAAACACGATGCCTGGGAAGAACGGATTGGAGGCAGTCAGAATGACATTAGTCTCTAGTTGGTCCATGAAGAGTATTGCCAGATTTGGGGCAAAAATAGCCCCCATTGACGTGCCTTTGATTTGCTGATAGAAGGTGTTATTGAAGCTGAAAAAATTACGAGTTAAGCAAAGTTCAAGAAGCTGTAGTATGAAATTGCTGGGGACAGCATGTGGGCGTGGACGTGAATCTAGTGTTCTTTGGATTACTAGAAGGCACGTCAATGGGGGCTATTTTTGCCCCAAATCTGGCAATACTCTTCATGGACCAACTAGAGACTAATGTCATTCTGACTGCCTCCAATCCGTTCTTCCCAGGCATCGTGTTTTGGCGTAGATACATCGACGACATCTTCATCATTTGGAGACAACACGTCGATGTTCTACGCCAATTTTTACATTGGTTGAACAACAACTGCTCTGGTTTATCTTTTACCACCACCACTGACACCGCCTCCATAGCATTTTTAGACCTTACGATTTTTCATGACAATGGTGAACTACTCACACGCCTCTTCCGCAAGCCCACAGAACGCAACACCCTTTTAAATTACACCAGCAATCACCCTAGGGCTCTAAGGGATTCATTGCCGTACTCTCAATTTTTGAGAATAAGGAGAAATTGCTCCTGTAGGGCTGACTTTTTCAGAGAATCAGCTGTTTGGCGTCCAAACTAAAAGACAGAGGCTACCCAAAAAGAATCGTAAAAAATGCTTCAAAAAGAGCCTGGTATTGTCCCCGGGAGGTGCTTTTGACTCCTAAACCTAAAAAAGAACTGCAGAGAATTGCCTGTGTGACCACTTTCTCTCTGGTATCCAACAAATTGAGAAAAGCGATACTGCACCACTGGCCCATTCTAAATGCAGGGAATCTCACTATTGATAAACCACTATTCGCCTTCAAAAAAAGCAAGAATCTGAAGGACCATCTGGTCAGGGCTGCACTACCTGTCGCTCCCAATACTTCTCTCCTTGCCAGTTGGGGTCTGTCCCCCATCATTGGTCATTCAAAATGCGGCTCTTGCAATGTCTGTGTGTTCACCATTGAAGGAAAAAGTTTCACATTTGATAACATTACAGTGCATTGTCAAGCTTTCACAAATTGTAATTCCTGCAATGTCATCTACCTTATCCAATGCCCTTGTTTGAAAATATACATTGGACAGACCACCCAAAGAATCAAGACCAGAATCTGTCAGCACAGAAGCCGTATCCGATGCAAGACACAGAACGCCCCCCTGGTCGAACATTTCACTGAGGCCAATCACAATGAAGATGATTTGCGCTGGACTGTACTCAAATCCCTGAAGTTGCCTCCAAGAGGTGGCAATATGGCGCAACTTTTAAACAGAGAGGAACTAAAGACAATCATTCTGTTTAACTCCATCAACACCGGACTCAATAGGACAGAAGACTGGACATCCTTACTGTAATCAAGTGCAATTTGTGAATCACCTGTTTTCCTCGCCCCAGTCACTCTAAGATAGCCTGACTATCGTTGTTGGAACTCCATGCCTAAACCTAAAACGTAAATTCATGCAAACAATGTTCAGCTGTCTTTTTTCCCCCCCGCAACCCTATTGCACCCGACCGTTGACAATTGCTTTAATTAACCTCTAGGTAAACTGTGATTACCTTTTATGTGTTCCTTTGCTCTATGGCTTTTCTCCAACTGGTTCAAGCTATCAACTTCCAGTGACAAGTCGCTATTCCGAAAAGCATGCTCACATAGCCCCTCACCACCTTTCCTTCCCATTCCATCATGGCCCCCGGCCTTTCTCGATCCCTTTCTTAGTCCTCCCTCGATTTCGCCCACCCCCCTGGCCCGCCTTAAAACACCCACAGTCCCGCTTGCCCTTTGCTATCACGCCGAACGGAAAAGCAGATCCTTGCTTCCTCCGGCCGCCAGCTACTCACCGAGAGGTAAGCCTTGCTCCACACGCCATCCGCTAGAGCGCAAATTGTGTGCTCCTCCCTGTAATCACTCTAAATTCATTTTCTCCCAGCTCCGGTCCCGCGCTGTCTGGCAGCCCTATCCGCTGCATATACTCTCTACCTCTGGCCATCGAACACTCGGTTCTGGCCCCTTGCGCCCTGTTTGTATCTACAAGGTAAGCCCGTTCTTATGACGGCCCCGGAACTTACTAGCCGAAATTGGTTGGGGTCCCGCCAACACTTTCCTTGCCTTCCCCAGCTCCAGCCCTCCTGAACGCGTGGTTCATCCGTCGCCCACTGTCCCACAATACGACCAACTGTGGACTACGATCAAGGTAAACACCTCCCTGGTCTCATTATCCTACGGACCACGCCCTTACCAGGCTCACCCCTTCTTCACTCCTCCATTCCAGCATCCAGACGCCCTTGTGGGGCTGTCGCTTACTGCCGACGAGCTCCAGGCACCCAGTGAGCTGCTCCTGGCACCCACCGAGCTTTCCCAGGTCCACTCCGAGCTGCTTCCCAGGTTAGCACAGACCACCCCTTCATACTTGAGCCGTGTCCAATTAATTCACACGGATCCCTCCCCGTCAGCACCTACTCGCTCCCAACAGCACTACGCCACCCCCTTTCGTTCCACCATTAGTGGTTTTACCCTCGTTTCTCTCGGTATGACATACTTCATTTTCTGGTCGCAACTTCCTTCCTTATTGGGTCACGCATCGTTAATATCCTTTCTCACTGATCCCTACTGGCACTCTTCACGTCTCTTGTTGCTCCCTCACCGTCATTGACCTCCTCGGTCGTGTCTTCACTATGTGCGCCACTGCACCCAACAACGCTGCCATATCCCTCCGCATGTGTACCATCACATTCACACGCACTCACCCTCTTCACGTAGCGAATTGTTACACCCCTCCAACGGTCTCCAGACTAGATATGCTCAAAGTAAGGCGGACTTGCTTTATTGTTTATTTATCATTTTTTGTTGTTTCTTTGTTTCCTGTCTTACTACCCTACAGGCTCCTTGACACTATCTATCAGGCAACAGTTCATTTTCTAGTCCTGATGATGATCCCATAGCATTGAGAGCTAGGGATCGAAACGTCGACCTTTGTAGCAAACACCACTATTCAACCATTGTGACAAAATGAGTGCGTTGTTTGTTGGTTTGAGCTTACACAGTATTATTATGTAAATGTAAGCCGCCTTTTGCTCTTCCCCCCTTTTTTGCCTGCTGCTTCCTTCTTGTGTCTATACTCCCTATACCTTCTTTTCAAACGCTCGGTACAGGACTGTGCCGTTCGCCATCTCTGTTGTGCCTTGTATTTTGTCCATCCTGTTATCTTACTTGAATAAATATTCCTCTGTCCGGCTGGACATTGGAAGAACCTCCATAGTGCTCATTGTAGTCTATGTTGAAACATTTAAACTATCTCCTCTTATGCCAAGGACCTTTGTTCTTTAAAATAAGTTATTACCCGAGGTCCCTAGGCTACCAGAACGGGTCCCCTTGTTCTTTTCTCTACCAGTTCTATTATGGCATCGTCTTTGGACCTCTAACAAGTTAACGTTTACCCAAGCAATAGTGATAGATTGTGCCAAGCTAGAACATGTCCAGAAGATTCAGTGGCTTCAATATGTCAGGAAGATCCTCACTGACATGGGATTGGAGAACTACTATCATAACACTCAGGAAATGGCCCGAATTTCTAGGAAATCTTTAAAAAACCAATGTCTAACACACCTAGCAGGTCTCCGCTTGACAACTGAAGTAAACAAAATCTCTGTTCAGCACTCATTGTCTATTCAATTAACTGCGATGATCCAGCCCTATTTAACCTGGAAGTTATCCAGTTTTGATAGATTCCTACTGATTCGATTCAGATTAAACAACTTTCATCGATTTGTCTCTTTCCCGGTGATAAATGACTGGTCTAAGCAGCTAACCCATTGCCCATGTGATGGAATTTCCCCACAATCGCTCCTTCACGTAACCCTTTTTTGTAAATTTTATACTGAACCCAGAAAGCGATGGCTCATCCCGATTTTAAAAAGCATGGGCCTTCGCCAATGTCGTCCTGCTCTTATGGCTCTCCAACTTTTGGAATCAGATTTGTTAGCCATAAATATAGTAAGGTTTTTAAAATTCTGCATTCGACATAGAGCTAAATTGTAATTTGCACTTAGATGTATTTCAAAGTTCGTACATGTTCTTAATCTGAAAAATTTTAAATGAAATTTTTTTATTTTTCGACTGTAATGATTTTAAGAACTAAAAGTAATATTTTTATGATTGGATAATGCTATGTCTTTTTAAAATGTATGATACTTTTATGGTTTTTCTTTTGATGAAACCGAATAAAGTTAATAATGACCGCAATGTTATTTTGTCTGTGTATTTTACTACACTGATTTAATATTGCATCAAAAATATATAACTCCAGTTATATGTATGCTATTCCATTCATTTTGGTGTCTAAATTGAGATAAAAATACACACTATTTTTATAAATTGGTGTTGAATTTTTCACGAGTCGTTTCAATTACGTATCGTCCATGTTGGTACTCTGAAGTGCTTAACACGTGTTCCTCTAGTAAAGCCTGACTGCTCTTTGCCACTCTACCAGGACTGAGCTAAGGATTTATTAGTGTGAATTCAAGGGACATCTTTGGGCATATTGATACCACATATGGTAAGGCTACCCAGCCATACAACAAAATATTTCACTTTCCTACACCCAAAAAACTGAAAATGTTACCAGTGAACTGCTGTGCCCCACAGAGTCTGAGATATCAAGTGCAGAGTAAGAAATCATTCAGCTGGTTCACTCCAAAGCTTCTAATCTTCATGGTGCCTGTTTGTGGAACCTCATTCACAGCCAGCTCCAGAGATGAGACAGACCTCTATGGCCGTGATTCCTGCTACAATCAAGACTCCCAATTCAGGTTGATGCTTGGAAAGTCACTGTTGCTCTCTCCTGCCGCTCCCACATCCTTGTGGAAGACTGTTTAGGATCCGGTATCTTCCCAGCTAGGGCTCCCTCAGGATCAAGTATGATCCATTCACATCTAGGTACTTAGTTCTTTCCCTTAGGATGGAGTCATTCTTCAGTCTTCCTTATCCCAGTGGAAATGAACAGGAGGACAACCAACTCTCTCCTAGCGAGCAGTTTAACAGTCATTTGTGAAAGTGGAGATTAGGGTGCCGATCACGATCCGGTAAAAAATGTCCCCGTGCGACTCGTATCGGGTCTTTTTACCGTACGAATCGTACAAGTGCCGTACGAACTGGCAATCACGATTCGCATGGTAAAAAGTCCATACGAACCGCACTGGGAATCATTCCCCACACGTCCTCGGGTCGGAAAATGTGTCCGACACGTCCTCGGACGATTTACCTTACAAACGTAAAAATCCAAGTCCGACCGAGGAATCACGATCCATCCCGTGCGTCAGAGCCTACAACCGTATGGAAAAAACACCGTCCGCACCGAACACCTATAGCAACCATGGAGACATGTGCCCGCATACGCGCCCAACACTCCCCCCAGCCCCCGTACGTCCTACACGTACCCCCCGTATATGTATACCCCCACCCGTCTAGGTACACCCCAGTACGTTCCAGTCGTACCCCCACCCCAGTACGTGTCGTACCACCGTCAATGTACACCCCCCCTGTACGTGTCGAACCACCGTCAATGTACACCCCCCCCCTGTACGTGTCGTACCACCGTCAATGTACACCCCCCCCTGTACGTGTCGTACCACCGTCAATGTACACCCCCCCCCCTGTACGTGTCGTACCACCGTCAATGTACACCCACCCACCCCTGTACGTGTCGTACCACCGTCCATGTACACCCCAGTACGTTCGAGCCCCACCCCCACCCCAGTACGTGTCATACCCCCCGTGTACCTACACCCCAGTACGTTCCAGTCGTACCCCCACCCCAGTACGTGTCGTACCACCGTCAATGTACACCCCCCCCTGTACGTGTCGTACCACCGTCAATGTACACCCCCCCCTGTACGTGTCGTACCACCGTCAATGTACACCCACCCACCCCTGTACGTGTCGTACCACCGTCCATGTACACCCCAGTACGTTCGAGCCCCACCCCAGTACGTGTCATACCCCCGTGTACCTACACCCCAGTACGTTCCAGTCGTACCCCCACCCCAGTACGTGTCGTACCACCGTCAATGTACACCCCCCCCTGTACGTGTCGTACCACCGTCAATGTACACCCCCCCTGTACGTGTCGTACCACCGTCCATGTACACCCCAGTACGTTCGAGCCCCACCCCCACCCCAGTACGTGTCATACCCCCCGTGTACCTACACCACAGTACGTTCCAGTCGTACCCCCACCCCAGTACGTGTCGTACCAACGTCAATGTACACCCCCCCACCCCTGTACGTGTCGTACCACCGTCTATGTACACCCCAGTACGTTCGAGCCCCACCCCCACCCCAGTACGTGTCATACCCCCCGTGTACCTACACCCCAGTACGTTCCAGTCGTACCCCCACCACAGTACGTGTCGTACCACCGTCCATGTACACCCCAGTACGTTCCAGTCGTACCCCCACCCCAGTACGTGTCATACCCCCGTGTACCTACACCCCAGTACGTTCCAGTCGTACCCCCACCCCAGTACGTGTCGTACCACCGTGAACCTACACCCCAGTAGTTCCTGGCGCACCCCCAACACAACCTCCTAAGTACGGAGCGCACCCCATGCCCCAACATCACGACCGCATGTACGAGTCGTACAAAGCCACACACAAGGACATAATCGTACAACCAAATGGCCCATGTACACACCGTACACACGCTCAAAACGCACGTACACAACCAGGACAAAATAAAACAACACAAGAATACACCATTCGAAAGGCACACAGCCACTAAACATGGCCAACAACCACTAAAATAACACAATCACTGACCTGCAACTGCCAAAAACAAACAGAGGCCCAATACACCACCACTCCTTATAACACACCCACCCAAAATTCAAACACTGCCACACCCACCCATGGACCAATAAAAAGGGCCCACACACACAAACCATGAGCCTTTGCAACAGACTCACTGCTGCCAGACACCACAGAACCAGACTACAAGCTACACCACACCTTACACTTGCACACCTTCACACGACCACCCTCACAAACACCCTCTCATCACATTCACACACACACACAACCATCCACACCCCCCCCCCCAACATCCACACACCCCCCACACCCACACCATCCCCACCCACACCCCTCACCATGCCCACTACCAAGAATCCAAAGTTCAGTCACCGAGAGTTGGAGGTCCTTGTTGATCAAATCCTCAGAGTCGAGCCACAGATCTTTGGAACATTGGTCAGAAGCACCAGCCAGGCAGCCAAAACAGCCATGTGGCAGACCATCGTCGATGCTGTGAATGCTGTTGCGGACACCAGGAGGACCAAGCAGGATTGCCAGAACAGGTGGTACGATCTGCGGAGGAGGGTCAGAGCCAAGAGGCAGGAGGAACACGACCAGGCAAACGCCACCGGAGGAGGGCCCTCCCGCAGAGCCGTACAGTACCATCCCTGGGAGGAGAGGGTGATGGCCATACTGCCGGTGGAGGCAGTTGAAGGAGTAGAAGGACTCCGAGACCCGGGTGAGTACACAAACAACGCACCTCACATGGGGGGAACTGCAACCACAACCAAAATTACTAACAGGCACGCAACCACCACAAGCCATCGCATGACTCAACCACACTCCATGAGCAGGCACATGCCACTGCTGCCACCATGCCCCATGCACCCAGCTGGACAATGTCAAGTCACAGGCCACAGAAGACAACAACACATGACACGGCAACCCGGATGGCGGGAGGCTGGGCACAAAAAATCACATAGTGCGACTCCAAAGCAGACAACAATGCCCTCTGCCCATATGGCCTAGGTCACAGCCAGACAAACACTGTGTCCCAACACAGGAATGACTTGCCAGCAAATGGCGGACGCCTTGCATCAACACATGGGGGTGAAGGCACTGTTTTGCACATGACAGCAGCTAATGAACAGCCAACATTGTGAAAGAGTGGCAGCACACACCACCACAGCAGCAGCGCACAGACACACAGCAGACAAAATGGGTGCCTGGAGACCAGAAACAAACTCACATCAACAGGCCAAGGGCCACTCAAAGATCTGCTAACAGTGTGTGCCCAGGAAGCTCGGCCAAGGTGACAGAGGGTGACACACGGAGGGAGGGAGAGGGGGACAGAGAGGGAGGGAGAGGGGGACAGAGAGGGAGGGAGAGGGGGACAGAGAAGGAGGGAGACACAGGAAGACGGACAGAGGGAGGAGGCTGACACACAGAGGGAGGGAGAGGGGGACAGAGAGGGAGGGAGAGGGGGACAGAGAGGGAGGGAGAGGGGGACAGAGAGGGAGGGAGAGGGGGACAGAGAAGGAGGGAGACACAGGAAGACGGACAGAGGGAGGAGGCTGACACACAGAGGGAGGGAGAGGGGGACAGAGAGGGAGGGAGAGGGGGACAGAGAGGGAGGGAGAGGGGGACAGAGAGGGAGGGAGAGGGGGACAGAGAAGGAGGGAGACACAGGAAGACGGACAGAGGGAGGAGGCTGACACACAGAGGGAGGGAGAGGGGGACAGAGAGGGAGGGAGAGGGGGACAGAGAGGGAGGGAGAGGGGGACAGAGAGGGAGGGAGAGGGGGACAGAGAGGGAGGGAGAGGGGGACAGAGAAGGAGGGAGACACAGGAAGACGGACAGAGGGAGGAGGCTGACACACAGAGGGAGGGAGAGGGGGACAGAGAGGGATCAAGGTCCAGCAGGCCCAGCAACATGCGGAGCTAATAGCCTGTCTACAGGTACACCAACGGAGGATGGAGGACAGACAGGCTGAGCAAGTGACGGCGTTCCAGGGGATTCACGCTACACTCCGTCGGATGGCCGACACCATGGCCGACCCTCCCTGTGCCAGAAGGCGGAGAACATCACCACCCACAGGGAGGGATCAGGAGGAGGAGGAGGAAACATCCGACGGAGCATCCCAGACGTCGCCACGGCCTGCTGCTGAGGTTCCCCGCAGGAAGCCGGGTCATCCACGGAAAGGACCGTGAGGGTGGCTGCTACATCACCATCTCCCAGGACACCTGGCCTGGCACCTGGCCCACTGGAGCAACAGCATCACAGCATCAAGAGACATTCTCTGCCACATGGCCCTGCTGGTCACTGGCTGACCAATGTTGACAAAGACTGTGGCATGGACTCTGAGGATTTCCAATGGCAAGGACACCAACTCCCCTACTGAACTTTGGATTCCCTAATCCCGGAAAGCCCCTCACTTTGTCCCCCCCCCCCCCAATAATAAATCACACTATTAAGAGTAGATGCCTGCTGGTAGCATTATTACCTAACATGTGTCTTGTACAGTCTAAACATGGCTGAGTCATCTGTTCACTTCAACCATCCACACCCTGGGGCCTGAGTCTGGCACAGGACACATGGGTCACAGTTCATTAGGCAAGACAGACATGGAGCACCATACACACCCGTGATGGGCAGAACCAGCTGAGGGGGTGGCCGAACAACCGTGCTGACAGACACATTGAGAACAGCAACAGTCATGCGCAGAGGTCAGGGATCCTGGCCAGTGTCCTGGGGGGCACCCAGGTATGTGTAGACAGGTGGCAGAACCATGTCCTGCAAGCTTGAGTCCGGTGGATGCAGAGAATGGGGTCATGGACAACGTTGGATGCATGGGGATGGCACATGTCACAATACCCACACAGTCATGGACATCATGCCCAATACACAGTCTCAGCACACACACACAGCTTGCATCTTGCCACACGACACATTGACACATAGCCACAATCAGGCAATACCATGCCAGACATGCAGGATGCACCGTGCCAACACACCAGCATTGACTGAGAAGAGGCACCTTGGAGGCATAGGGACACCTTTATTAGTCATGTTTTTGGGATTGCAGAGGCAACTTGAAGTACACATGAACACATCATGTGGAGTAACATGTGGGTCCAACACTGGCACCCCCCTTCTGCACCACAAATGCGTGATAGCCATGGAACTGGCACACAAGTGTCGGCTAACAGCTAAAACCCACAGCTGCACACGGAGAGCCTGACATACACCATAGATCCGCTGATGTGGAAGTCCCACGCCATGCCAAGACAATGTCAACCGTATGTGTCCGAGGGCAGTGTCACACACATTGATGCCATCATCACAATCCACTATCCCATCACTGATGACTGACAACCAGGCAGCCCATCTATTCAGGTGTACCCGGCTGCATGTCGTGTCCCATGGGGATGCCACATGACTGCAGAGGAACCAAACCCCGATCGGGGAAGTGTGCACACATCGTGAACAACAGCCACACCCAATACACCCCAGATGCATCCCTTACCCCATGGAGACTTCCAAACGTGTCCGTGCCTGTAACGCTGAGTCAGCCCACGATGTCATGTCCATGAGGAATAGCAGTGCCACAACAATGCAACCAGCAAACGGCATGCGCAGGTACCTGGGGAAGAGAGACACACAAGAAGTCAGCCACAAAAAGCACAGCCACTTGCATGTGCATTTACTCGACACATGTATGGATGACAACATGCTAGGTCACAATTATGACTGGGGAAATACTACCATCACTGCCACCATCACTCCAGTGACACACCCACACACACCTCTGACACACGTGCCATACATGCAGGTGGAGACACACATCACAACGCATGCCACACGGGGACCAATGTGTGCACACTCAGACCCTGGTACTCACCACTAAGCAAAGAAGTCGCGTATGAGCCGAGTCCGGATGTCCTCTTGCGGCTCCACATCCTCCACATCACTAGCCCCATTGCCAAGCCCTTCGTCCTCCACGGGTGGATGGTCCTCGTCATGTTGATTCAGGATGAGTGGCACAGCTCTTTCAACTGCCATGTTTTGCAGCATGCAGCAGACCATGAAGATCTTGCAGACCTTCGCCGGGGCATAAGGGAGTGCACCGCCGGTCTTGTGGAGGCACCGGAATCGGCTCTTCAGCATGCCAAACGTCCTCTCTATCACTCGCCTTGTCCGGCCATGGGCGGTGTTATAGCGGAGCTGGGCCGGCGTGATGGGGTTGCGGAGAGGTGTCAGCAGCCAAGGCATGTTGGGATAGCCAGCGTCCCCTACATGTGAAGCACATGGACATCGTTAGAACTGGTGAGGCGGTCGTGCTGGTCGGCTATACAGAATACAGGACAGACAGACTGTACCCACCAACAACACATGCCCGTTCGTTGCGCAGCTGCATCATCATATCAGGCATCCCGCTACGCCTCATGATGTAGGCATCGTGTGCTGACCCTGGGAAACGAGCACAGACATGTGAAATCACCATATTGGACAGACACACCACAAGGGCATTGATGGAGTGGTAGTGCTTCCGATTGCGGTACGCCACCTCCCGTGCGTGTGGTGGTACCAAACCTACATGTGTCCCATCTATGGACCCAATGACATGGGGCATCCCTCCCAGGGCATAGAATCCACGCTTGACCTCAGTCATCTGTTCAGGGGTTGGGAACTTGATGAAGTCATCCAGGTGAATCAACATGGCCTCCAAGAAATCATGCAGCACACCGCTGAACATGCTCTGGGACATGCCACCAACATGAGCTATGGTATTTTGGAAGGTACCCGTGGCAAGAAAATGTAGGGCAGCCATTACCTTCAGCTGGGGTGTCAGTGCCGTAGGATACCTGTGCTGCGGTTGCAGGTGTGGTGCCAGTCTCGCCATCAGCTCCAGAATCAACGGTTGGGTGAAGCGGTAGAGCCGGATCCTGTCATTCTCCTGCATGGTAGCCAAGTCTGGAATTCTTCGGGCAAGAGGCGGCGCTCTGCAGTAATTTGGAAGTGACAAGGAAGAGTGAGTGCACTACGAGAACAACTCATGTCTACTGAGCACATGTAAATCTGGCAATACACACATGCTACATAGGGAGTCCGGTATGTGCTACATGCCCAGGACACGTATGGATGCAAGGTGACACTCCTTCCAAGACCCAGCTACACACGGTGATTGAGAACCTCCCCATGCCACGCCATGGAAATAGCTGTGTCCCAGTGCAAGTGAACAGCCAGACGCAAGACAGGAGTGACATACGCCCACACATCAGCAGAAGTGGGATGCCGATTGCAGAGACTGGTAGCGGAACACTGGAACCACAGGTCACATGACATTACACTAGTCCAGCCCACACACCTTGCCATGAAGGTGCACATGTCATGACTCACCACACATTCCTTGTGAGGATGCTGACATGGCCTTGTCACGCTACTCCGTGTCCCATGCATACATGTGCACCTCACATCCGATAACACATGTGGCATGGTGTGCGGAACAGTGTGCAATGACAATCTACACACAGCCACATGTTGGTTGCTGCAACGGCTGCAGATTTTGAGGGTGCTACAACATCAACCTGATGTAAATCCCGGACACATATATGACATAGTCACATTGTGCACTGTGGGTAGTGACAAGTCATGTGTCATGACCCCTGTACCGGGCATCATGGGACACTTCCGTGTGTTGGTGTCCGTGCCATGCCAGTGACGCTCACCCCAAGTGCGCAGTCCCACATGCACACATGTCAAAGGAGTCAAGGGCATGCCTGGCACACATTGCACCATCACACAGTACACCTGTACACATCTCATCATACATCTGGTGCCTTCTCCACTCAGGAGGCATGTTCCACATCACAGCCTGTGACACCTGTGCCCCACACATGTAGTAATGCACAGACGATGCCTTGATGTCCATTCCTGGACAAGTATGTCCATCCATGGACAAGTATGTCCATCCATGGACAAGTATGTCCATCCATGGACAAGTATGTCCGCCCTATTCCTACCTGTGTGTCGCCTATCACCACAGTGATGTGTAAAAACCGCCGTACTGCTGCTGAGAGGGCCTGTGCATGTTCCCAAATCACTGTGGGAGTGCTGCCGTATGTGTACCCATCGTGATGGCGAGCGTACAGGCATTTGTACGGTCCGTAGCACTACGAGTACGCATACGCGTGCAGACCCATAGTGATAGGGCCGTACAAACGCATGTACGCTCACTATCACTATGGGTCTGCACGCGTATGCGTACCCGTAGTGGTACGGACCTTACACTCGCATCTACGCTCACTATCACTATGGGTCTGCACGCGTATGCGTACCCGTAGTGGTACGGACCGTACACTCGCATCTACGCTCACTATCACTATGGGTCGGCACGCGTATGCGTACCCGTAGTGGTACGGACCGTACACTCGCATCTACGCTCACTATCACTATGGGTCTGCACGCGTATGCGTACCCGTAGTGGTACGGACCGTATACTCGCATCTACGCTCACTATCACTATGGGTCTGCACGCGTATGCGTACCCGTAGTGGTACGGACCGTACACTCGCATCTACGCTCACTATCACTATGGGTCGGCACGCGTATGCGTACTCGTAGTGATGGTGAGCGTAGATACGAGTGTACGGTCCGTACCACTACGGGTACGCATACGCGTGCAGACCCATAGTGATAGTGAGCGTAGATGCGAGTGTACGGTCCGTACCACTACGGGTACGCATACGTGTGCAGACCCATAGTGATAGTGAGCGTAGATGCGAGTGTACGGTCCGTACCACTACGGGTACGCATACGCGTGCAGACCCATAGTGATCGTGAGCGTAGATGCGAGTGTACGGTCCGTACCACTACGGGTATGCATACACGTGCAGACCCATAGTGATAGTGAGCGTAGATGCGAGTGTACGGTCCGTACCACTACGGGTACGCATACGCGTGCAGACCCATAGTGATAGTGAGCGTAGATGCGAGTGTACGGTCCGTACCACTACGGGTACGCATACGCGTGCAGACCCATAGTGATAGTGAGCGTACATGCGTGTGTACGGTCCGTACCACTACGAGTATGCATACGCGTGCAGACCCATAGTGATAGTGAACGTAGGCATGCATGTACGGGCCGTTGCCATGCATTTGGGGTGCCCTAGGGCCCCGAAACGCACCGTACCTGTGTGTGATGCTCCAAATTACATAGGGGACAAGTATTAAGGCCTACATGCATGCTGGTTGTCATGGAGACCAAGTTCAAATTTCGAAATTGTTCTGGAAGGTGCACAGCAGAAGTCAGTTGGAATTCTTCTACTTTGTTGCAATGTGTTTGTGGGGCTGACATCATGCAGGAGAGTGAAACCGATAGAGAACCCACAGACTGCTAGGTTTGAAGGGATTGGTGGAAACATAGGATGCAAATGTGAGTGACCAATCACTCTGTACTCCTGTGCATGAGACTGGGCAGAAGGGCACATATAAGGCAGCCAGGTCCCATGAGGGAGCACTTGCCTGCACATCTTTGCATTCGTCGACCCAGCTGCTGCTACTGATTCCCTGGAACCATGTCAAGGGCTGTGGAGAGGACACAGCCATTCACCCTGGAGGAGAACATGGCTCTGCTGGATGTGATCCTCCCACAGTACTCCATGCTGTATGGGCGACCAGGGTATCAGGTGAGTGCATAGGCCACTGCCACAGACTGTCCCTATGTTGTGACTGTGACTTCTGCCATTGCGTCCAGGTGTAACACACATGCCATGTACTGTCGGGGTGGTCCCGGGGGGGGGTGCCTGATGTCTCCCAGCAGTGCCCTGAGACAGGAGGGGTGGGGGCCTATCACTCACAGCAGTGCCCTGAGACAGGAGGGGTGGGGGCCTATCACTCACAGCAGTGCCCTGAGACAGGAGGGGTGGGTGCAGAGTCCTCCCAGCAGTGCCCTGAGACAGGAGGGGTGGGGGCCTATCACTCACAGCAGTGCCCTGAGACAGGAGGGGTGGGGGCCTATCACTCACAGCAGTGCCCTGAGACAGGAGGGGTGGGGGCCTATCACTCACAGCAGTGCCCTGAGACAGGAGGGGTGTGTGCAGAGTCCTCCCAGCAGTGCCCTGAGACAGGAGGGGTGGGGGCCTATCACTCACAGCAGTGCCCTGAGACAGGAGGGGTGGGGGCCTATCACTCACAACAGTGCCCTGAGACAGGAGGGGTGGGGGCCTATCACTCACAGCAGTGCCCTGAGACAGGAGGGGTGGGGGCCTATCACTCACAGCAGTGCCCTGAGACAGGAGGGGTGGGTGTGATGCACAGTGTGAGCCTTGATCATTGATTGTGACATTGCCATCATTCCACCTGTGTACCCACTGTGGCACGTACTGCTTTTGCCCTCACCAGGGGATGATGTCCCTATGACAAAGGTGCAATGCGTTGGCTGCATGACATGCCTTGTTGTAACCAGCTAATTTGTACCCATATGTCTCTCTGTGACATGTGGCTGGTGTATTGATGTGGTGTCACTTGTTCCTCCTCACAGGTAGGCGCCACTGCCAAGGAGCAGATCTGGCTGACCGCCGTCAGTGCCGTGAGGGGTGTGGATGGTCGGAGGCGGAGCCTGCCCCAGGTGAGGAAACGCTGGCAGGATATCCGGTGCTGGACGCGGAGGATTGCACGGCTCCTGCTGGGGGACTCACCTGAGAGCCACAAGAACCGCGGCCGCCGCCGTCTGAGCCACCTCCACAGGCGTGTGCTGCCGGTGGTCTTTCCAGACCTGGAGAGGCGCTTACAGGCGATGCAGCAGCCGGAAGGGGGTAGGTACATTTGTGTTTGTTGTGTGTCACCGGCATTTGTAAGGGCACAGTAGCATGATTTCACTGGCAGGGTTTAAAGGTGCTGTGCAGATCCTGTTTGCCCCAGTATAGCGCTGTGCCCCTGCCACCCTTCCCCTCCTTGCAATGTGTTCCCTGGTCTGTGTGTAGTCACTCCTTCACAAGGTAATGTAGGCTGGCGCTTTGTCCACGAGAACAATGACTGTAGCATCATGTGTGGGGGTGGTGTGTAACAGGTTGTGGGACCTTGCCTGTGCACTGTCAAGTTCACTGCATGTGGGTTCCATGTCAGTTGCCACTGATGCTGACTCCAGACATGGGAGTTGGTCTCTCATGTGTCATGCCTTACAGCGCTCATGTCCTATGTAGTGGCCTGTGACATGATGTGCATGAGTGTGCGATACACATAGTGCAGGGATGGTGACGTGTGTTGCAGTCATTACCATTCAGTAGCATGTAGTTGCGTACCCACTACGGTCCCCTGGGGCACCTTTTCCTCAGTGGTGTATGTGTCATCATAAACGTGGCCAATCTCAGTGTCTACAGCGTAGGTTGTGCTCTGTGCCATTGTCCCCTGTCACCATGTATATAGACGTGCTATTATGTACAGGTGTCCACTGTGCAGCCTGACCTGATTGTCCTTCTTCATACTCACAGTTGCCAGTGCCTGTGTGTCTTTTTCTACTCATCTGAGGATGGGCACTGGTACCTCATTATTTGTACAGGCGCACCTTGGCTGTTTGGCGTCCAATCTTGCTTTTTGCCTGCCCCTGTGTGTATCACCCAGACTATGAGATGTTGGTGCCACCTGTGTCTCAACAATTTGCCTCGTGTAGGGTCTTGTTGGGGCGGGCAATGCCTATGTGTTAACTCCTGATTTCCACTTGCTGGGTCTGGGCAGTGTGTGATGTGTCTGGACACACACGCAAGGTGCAGTGACCGAGTCATGTTGTGCATGTTTTCAGCATTACCTATGCAGCATGTGTCTCAAGTTCATGGATATGCTCCCTGGTCATCGGTATTATTGCCAACGCTGTGTGGTGCAGATGCAGTGCTGGATTGTCCCCAGGGCCTGGGTGCTATGTCAGACTCCGTTTCCTGTGTTTAGCTATTGTCTCATGCTCTCCATGGTATTTCAGTGGCATGGTGGCTCAACCAAATGTGTGTTTCATGCCCTACATCGGTACCCTGTTCAGTAGATGTTAGGGATCTTCCTTTTCAGGCCATGCAATGTTACCTATGTAGATTGGACTCATGTGACAGATGTGTACAGGTGTCTGATTAATTTCTGTCTCTCCACCCTGCCCACAGCATCGTCGGGGGACACAGAGGGAGACATGGACACAGACCAGGCGGAGGGACCGAGCACCAGTGCCAGCCGTGACATCGGGTCTGGCACATCGAGTGGGACAGAGGCGGAGGAGAGTGTGGCCGAGGACCTGTCGACTGGCACATCAGACTACGAAGCTGACAGGTCCGAGGAGGATGTCTCCGAGTGGGCGGAGGCTGCACCAGCAGCTGACAGCGGAACAACACCTCGCACCGCCCCCTCAGTTTCCACCAGCCGCCTCCCACTTGCTCGTGTCCCTTCCCAGCGTGCCCGGTCACAGCATGTCTCCTTCCTGCCAGGCACCGCACCCCCTGCCCCTGTCTCCACTGCTGCCGCCAATGCAGAGTCTGTGGACATCCAGCGGCAACTGCAGGTTGGTCAGGCTGCGATCCTTAATGTCCTCCATGCCCACGGCAAAACCCTCACCAACATCGAGGCTTTCTTGGAGGGCATTCATTCATCGCAGGCTGACCAACGCAACTTGCTGAGGTCCATAGACTCCACACTGACTGCAGCAGTGGGTCTCCTGCAGCGCGACCTCCCCCCACCTACCCCTGCCCCATCCACACTTCCCACTCCCAAGCCTGTCCCACGTACACCCAGACGTCGGCATGCACCCACATCAACGGACACGGGCACCACACCAGCAGGGAAGGTCCACCACACTCCTCCTGACACGCACACACAGGGTGAGGTAGGCACACCCACTGGGTCGGGGGGCAAACGTGTGACACGCAGCCATAGTGGGAGTCCGCATTCCACCCAGTCCACTCCCTCCAAATCCCCTCCCCTCAGCTCTCCTGGCCACATCTCCCCCAAGGACTCCTTCATGGCCGCTCTGTCCCTGAGCCCCACAGTTACACCACCACGCAAGCGGTCAAGGAGGTCCCCGGTCAGGGTGGTTGAGTCTCCCCCCCTGTCTCCACCCTCCCCCGGTGGCGCTGCGACCCATCCCTCTGACCCCCCCCCCTCCTTGGGGCCTGAGGTCCCTTCGGGTGCAGGGGACTCCCTGGAGGACCTTGCAAAGGTGTGTAGTGCCATCCTGGCCTCCGCCTTTGGCACTGACCCACCCCCTGTGGTGGAGTCCTCCATCCCTGCACCCACAACGCCGCCCCTTTGCCCTGATGTCCCTGCGGTGCCTGTTGCTTCCCCCCCCCCTGATGCCCTCACCAGTGTGGAAGACGATGCCATTTGACTGTGCAGGCAAGGTAGGGGACACGCATCCCACTGTGTCCCCCATCCAGCTGAGAATCATTGACTGCCCTATGGGCTTTGTGAAGATTGTACTGCCTGCGATCCACGGACATTGTGCTCATGCTGAATAAAGCTTAATTTTGTTTTCATTATCACACTACTGCTATGCTGGTATTGGTGTTGGTGGGGCTGCTACATGGTTTTAGGTGGTGTGTATGGGTTTGGGTGTGTGGGATATGTAGTGGTGTACTGCTCATTGGTGGGACCCTGGGATCTGTGTGCCATCACAAGGTGTTGGCTAACTTTCTTTGTTCATGTGAGCAGTTACTGCATGGTGCACTTGTCCCAGGGTGTATTCCTTCCTCTGTGTACCCAGCTTTCTTCCCTGCAGGGTGTTCCCAATGTTTAGCGCAGAGCTGTGTCTACATGAGCTGTGTGTGTGACGGAGCCCTTCTACTTTGGCCATGCATGCAGGGCCATGTGTCCACCTGCAACAATCGTGGCATCCTTGGTGATCACTGTACTTGTGTGTGGAGTCTGTTGACATGAGTTCATGGGGACATGTTCCCTTGTAGCCAGTATGCATGTGGATAATTCTGGCCTCACACACATGTGTTACACCCCTCCTGTCTCAGGGCACTGCTGGGAGGACTCTGCACCCACCCCTCCTGTCTCAGGGCACTGCTGGGAGGACTCCACACCCACCCCTCCTGTCTCAGGGCACTGCTGGGAGGACTCTGCACCCACCCCTCCTGTCTCAGGGCACTGCTGGGAGGACTCCACACCCACCCCTCCTGTCTCAGGGCACTGCTGGGAGGACTCTGCACCCACCCCTCCTGTCTCAGGGCACTGCTGGGAGGACTCCACACCCACCCCTCCTGTCTCAGGGCACTGCTGGGTGGACTCTGCACACACCCCTCCTGTCTCAGGGCAATGCTGTGAGTGATAGGCCCCCACCCCTCCTGTCTCAGGGCACTGCTGGGATGACTCCACACCCACCCCTCCTGTCTCAGGGCACTGCTGTGAGTGACAGGCCCCCACCCCTCCTGTCTCAGGGCACTGCTGGGAGGACTCCACACCCACCCCTCCTGTCTCAGGGCACTGCTGTGAGTGATAGGCCCCCACCCCTCCTGTCTCAGGGCACTGCTGGGAGGACTCTGCACCCACCCCTCCTGTCTCAGGGCACTGCTGGGTGGACTCCACACCCACCCCTCCTGTCTCAGGGCACTGCTGGGTGGACTCTGCACACACACCTCCGATTTCAGGATATGTACGCTTGGAACATACACGGTGGGGGTACGCTCAATGCATTCGAGGTGAGGGTACGAGTCTACTTACACTGGTGTGGTGGGGGTACGCTCCATGCATACGCGGGTGGAGGTACGGGTCGTACTTACACTGTTGGGGTGGGGGGTACGCTCCATGCATACGCGGGTGGGGGTTCGGGTCGTACTTACACTGTTGGGCTGGGGGGTACGCTCCTTGCATACGCGGGTGGGGGTACGGGTCGTACTTACACTGTTGGGCTGGGGGGTACGCTCCTTGCATACGCGGGTGAGGGTTCGAGTCGTACTTACACTGTTGGGGTGGGGGGTACGCTCCATGCATACGCGGGTGGGGGTACGGGTCGTACTTACACTGTTGGGCTGGGGGGTACGCTCCTTGCATACGCGGGTGAGGGTTCGAGTCGTACTTACACTGTTGGGGTGGGGGGTACGCTCCATGCATACGCGGGTGGGGGTGCGGGTCGTACTTACACTGTTGGGCTGGGGGGTACGCTCCTTGCATACGCGGGTGAGGGTTCGAGTCGTACTTACACTGTTGGGGTGGGGGGGACGCTCCATGCATACGCGGGTAGGGGTACGGGTCGTACTTACACTGTTGGGCTGGGGGGTACGCTCCTTGCATACGCGGGTGAGGGTTCGAGTCGTACTTACACTGTTGGGGTGGGGGGTAAGCTCCATGCATACGCGGGTGGGGGTACGGGTCGTACTTACACTGTTGGGCTGGGGGGTACGCTCCTTGCATACGCGGGTGAGGGTTCGAGTCGTACTTACACTGTTGGGGTGGGGGGTACGCTCCATGCATACGCGGGTGGGGGTACGGGTCGTACTTACACTGTTGGGCTGGGGGGTACGCTCCTTGCATACGCGGGTGAGGGTTCGAGTCGTACTTACACTGTTGGGGTGGGGGGTACGCTCCATGCATACGCGGGTGGGGGTACGGGTCGTACTTACACTGTTGGGCTGGGGGGTACGCTCCTTGCATACGCGGGTGAGGGTTCGAGTCGTACTTACACTGTTGAGGTGGGGGGTACGCTCCATGCATACGCGGGTGGGGGTACGGGTCGTACTTTCACTGTTGGGGTGGGGGGTACGCTCCTTGCATACGCGGGTGAGGGTTCGAGTCGTACTTACACTGTTGGCATGGGGGGTGCGCTCCATGCATACGCGGGTGAGGGTTCGAGTCGTACTTACACTGTTGGGGTGGGGGGTACGCTCCTTGCATACGGGGTGGGGGTAGGGTCCGTACATATCCGTCCCCACGCTATGTGATGTTTGTGCGGCCCGTACCCAGGCCTTTGCCACGTGGGTGCGATCCGTCCCGCCATTGTTGGGGTGACGTGTGTGGGCGTGGTCCGACTCGTACCCACGCTCTTCAGGCGTGGGTACGGGACGTACCTGTCTGGTTGTGTTGCCGGTTCGCGTGGTGACGGACTTCCGTTGTGGCGGTCGCTGGCTTATCAGGACACGCCCCCACCCCCTCGTGGTGACCAGGGCATGGGAGTCAGGTATGTCCAGGCCATGTGTGGTGTGTGACTTATGTGGTTGTTTTGTGGCCTGCCCTGGTCGTGCCACCCCCACCCCACCCCACTTTCCCCCCTCCCTTAGTTATTCTGACCTTCTGCGGCGTCTGCGTCGTAACCTGTAGAGGAGGTGGACTGCTATGAGGGCAGGGATGACTCGTAGGTTCGGGTCCATGTCTGTCCGTCGCGTACTGGTACTCCTTGCTCGCGTCGTCCTGTCGCGTACGGGTCCTCCTTGATCGCGTCGTCCTGTCGCGTACGGGTCCTCCTTGGTGGCGTCGTCCTGTGTGTCCGTCACGTACTGGTCCTCCTTGTTCGCGTCGTCGTCTGTCCGTCGCGTACTGGTGGTCCTTGTTCGCGTCGTCCTGATTTCCCGGCAGTTTTTGGCTGCCGCAAAATATTCACCGTGCGGGGTGACGTCGGTGCGAATCGTGATTCCTGGGTCGTGAATGGCTGGCTGGGAGCGTCCCGACGTCAGGTCGGCGCTTTCCCGGATCGCATTGGTAGGTGTTTTTTTGTTCGGTCGGTCTTTTTTACGATTCGTACGGTAATGGTGTACCCGTGCGAATCGTAATTCCTTGTTTGTAAAAATTGACGACCGGGTACGCGTCGGGCGGAGATTGTGCTCCATCCGACGGTTCGTACCCGGTTTTTGCCGGATCGTGATCGGCACCTAGGAGTCCTTCAGTCTTCTTTCACCAATATCAATCAGCATTATTCAGGTGTTTCTTCTAGACCAGTAATGGTTTTACTGGTTGGTGTCCAGGGGCATTTTTTGTCCTGATCACAGGCTAGTGATTAGAGAATTTATTTGGCAATACTGGCTGAATTATCACCAAAGCTGCACCTTGTTTTCCATGACTTTCAGTTTCACCTTCCTGAAATCGTTTCCAGAGTTCTTCATTTATAATGGCAGGCTCTTCTCTAGTTAGTTACCTCCAAAGCCCACTCTAAGGAACCGCCTCTGATGTGGGAACAACTTCCCCTCTAGCTGTGGACAGAGACATCTCTTGAGGAAAGGCTTCTGTCTTCTGAGCCACCTTTTGGGATTTTCACACGAAAAGGAATAAAGTATGCTCTTGCTGTAGACCCTTGTGTTACCGTCGTATCCAGTCTCTTCAAAATGGCCTATCTCACATATAGTCAGTGTTCATACTATTATAGTCTGCCTGGCTTTTGAACTGGCTGTATTATTCTCTGCTAGACCCAACCCTTATTGTTAGCTAGAATGCTAATTACATTTACTGGAGAAAAGGCAGACCAGCAGACTTCTGTTTGCTTTTTAGACAGCACGCAGTGTACATTTTTAAAGAGTAAAAGTTACTTTTCCACTTCACTTTTTAAAAATCTATTTTCAATACTGAATTAGAGATTGATTAAACATGAAGTGGGACTTTCAAACACTTTTTCATCATTTTTCCTGGCAAAAATTATAAAAATAACCTTGTGTTTAAGTTCTGTATTTTAGATGAATATTTATATTATTAACATGTGTTTTATTATGTTTGTTCATGAATTTTATCTGCTGTGACAAATAAATGAAATGAAACCTTGTATTTACAATTAGGCTGTCTCCTAGGAAAATGTGAGACAATGAAAAAGAGCTCTTGGGGATTCACTGTGGGGACATACTTTGCCTGTTCATTTAACATGCTTCACATTTATATATTAAGCATTCAGCCCTGTGGACTTACAGAGCACACTCTGGGGTGGCATATTCAATGTCTAAAAGTAGATTTTCCTAGATGACAGATAACTTTTCTCTAACAAAACTGTAGCCAGCCCACTATGATGTTCTCTGAATGCGTACATTTTAGCCATACATGTGGGGATTGTAAATATACACTACAGCCCACACATGACACTTAATTTCTTGCCATGGTGTATTTCTCATAAAAAGTACCATGGCCATACTGGAAAGTAGAATGTTACTTTTATGTCTTTGGGAAAAAACATATGCAATGTGAAACTAAACATAATTTTACAGTGCCTTGAGTGCTAATACCACCAAAACTCAGCCTGTAAAATGGCACAAAGCTAGGTAGGTGACTCTATCCATTTTCTCACTCTTGTTCTGTCTGTGTCTCTCACTCCTTCTTTCCCTGCTTTCTTCTCCTCTCTCTCATTTTCTTCCACCGTCTTTCTGTTTCTAATACAGATGTGGGACTCACACCTCTCTAAGGTTTGCAAAATTCTTACTAGTAAAGCTGATTGTTGATATCTTTTCTCCATCGGTTCCTTAGTGTGCAGCAAACATCGGGATAACCCAGTATAAGCCAGAGGATTTAACCTTGCCAAATTTATCAAAGTTGGTTAAAGGAGATAAACCCATAAGAGAGCCTAAGGCAGGTTTTTTATTTCATTTATTATGGAATCATCATGTTAATAACAGCTGCTTAAAGTACATCACAATTGTCGGGTATGTAATGCGTGTCTTCATTTGGTACCTTGCTTGGTTTGGTGTGTTTTTGTTCAGCTGTTTTGAATTCAAGCAAAAAATCAAATACCCATTTGGATATATTAATGTCCACAACCTTTGGAAACATTTTGAAAACGAAAAAGAATAAATCAAGTTTACAGATTTTTCCCAAATGTTCACTACCATAGCAAAATGTGATTGCCTGGAATGCTTCTGAAACGGCTTCAAGGGCAGCCCTCTCGTTTTCCTCCTACTTTATTTCTAACTTTAACGTGTTGACAAGCTGAACCACAGTAAACAGAGTCTGTTAACATGATGCTCATTCAGGATTGTATATGCACCAAATCAAATCAGTGACTATAGTTAAGAAAATGTATTAGAAGTTAGCAGTCAGGTTAGAATAAACAAATCTTAGTACTGTGCTGTAAAGATACAGAATAACAACCGGAACACCCAACCTCATAGTAGAAGTCTAGGCGTACCAATAGGAGCCAGACAAGAAGTTCAGTTACAGCAATACAAAAGATCAATAACAGATTTTGGTGCTCAGAGAAAAGTTTGTGATTCTCTATTGTATACATGAGGGAAGTCTAAAATCAACTAACTATAGCCAAACTAAGGAGGATGGTTTCAAACCTAACTTCAAAAGTCAGGGAAATGTAGAAAAACATGAAAAATGTGGCAAAGTGCAGGAAGGTGTCAGCATTTCAGAAGCTCGGTCAAGAGTCTTCTTGGCTAAGGGAAATGAGTGTTTACCCTAAGCCACACTCAGTAAATAATCAAAGAGGATAAGCATAGAAGTCTAAAGGAAAATGGCAGAACCTCTGACAGTGTTAACACTAATTATTTCCACCAGAATCTCCAAAGTAACACCTCTCTTTTCTATTATCAGGAGCTTCATTGTTCTTTTCAATTCTCACATTGTAAGCTGTAACATTCACCAAATATCTCGGGTCGAATATGGGAACAATATTGTCCTTGATTTCCTGTGTCTCATTGAAACATTAATAAATTGAAACTTTCAGTTGATTCTCTGGCTCACCATGTTCCTTGTCAGGGTCCTTTTCTCTGTCTCTATCAATCTATCACTAGTAGAGTGTTGTATCTATTCTCAACTAACAAACTATGTGAACATACCTGCAAGGAAAAGGCATATACACAGAAAAGGAAAAACAGCATATTATGCAGAATGAATGAAATACAGGCCTAGCTAGGGCAAAAATAAAGCATTAAGTAGGCATTTGAATAACTGTGCTACACAGAACTACGCAAAGCTGTAAAAAAGCTCTGCGATCAGGAGGAGTTCCCTTGTTCCGCCCTTTCATGTGACATTTACGTTGGACGTCAATGGAAAATGCATTCTGAGGTGAAAATCTTGCATGAACTGCACCAAGCGGTGCACATGGGCGCGACCATCTTGTTTCTCACTCTCTTCATGGTGCTGGAGCCTAATTTTTTATCATTTTTTAATCTATTTAATCCTTGCCTTCTGAAACTTTTTCCCCCTCATTTTTAGGTCGAGCATTCGAGACCTCTTGTATATACTTTAGTATATACGTAAATGTGTATGTACTTTGCGGGCTCTGGAGATCTGCCCTAGGATTTGTTTGCTTCCGCTTAGGGAATTTTTTTTTCTGTTCAACTGCCTCTATTTAACTGTCTTGATAGAAAACGACCAGTAGAGGTCAGTACAGTACCAGAATTGTTTTCTTCTTGTTCAACTGCCTCTGTTTAACTGTCTTGATAGAAAACAACTAGTGAAGGTCAGTAAAATACCAGAATTGCTTTCTGCTGAGGGACTTTCTGTTTTTTTATGTTTCTGGAAACGGCCTCTATTTAAATTTTTTGATAGACAACGACCAGCAGAGGTCAGTAAGATACCAGAATCACTTTAGCATTCTCTAGATTTCAGTCCATAGAAATTGTCTTCCATGAGCATAGACAATAATATTTTTTTCAAATCTTGTATTTTCAGTGACATGACCACCAAAGGCCCTGATTTTACATTAAAAACAGAGCTTTGGACTATACCATTTCCCACTGAAAGTCAATATTTCTCTCCATGTGTTCCCATACCTGGTGTTTTACGCAGTTTGGTGCTTACTTTCCCTCCATGTTAAAGAACAGTAGATGTTTCAGCACTCAGGCTAATGTACTGCATAGCTAAATACATATAAGGTCCCAAAGTCGAGACTGATTGCATTGCAAATGCTTGTTATTTATTATCTTTCCTTTTGTCTTTGTGAGTGTGTATTTTACATTTTTCCTACTTTTGGTGTGTTTTTTTTTTAGCTTTACTTCCTTATTTTTTTATCTTCTTTAGTTCTTTTTCCTGTTTCTTTATTTCCTCTCTCCGCCCCCCCAAGCACTATGGCAGAGTAGAGGTGCCTTGTTAAAGGCGGTGCCAGGAAGGGGTGCAGCCCCGTGCTTTGTTTTCAAAGGTGGAGGTGGCAGAGCTGGTCTTTTATGTCCGATGTCACCTCCCCTCCACCCTGGCAGTAGGCGGCAGGTCTGGGTCCGGATACAGACTGACGGAGCGCCAGCAGCATAGGGCGAGGGTGCCATGGGTAGTGTACCGCCACTCCCAGGTCGAAGCGCCCAACAGCAGCTAATGCACCATTGGTCCAAAGTCCTGGACCGGGACCAGGACCTGCTGGACCTGCTAGGAGTGGAGGTCGCGGGGCTCAGTGAGTAATTATTAATATTATTATTACTTGTGTTCTCTATGCTATTGCTAATATTTTTTCCCAACTAGCAGGCATGTTGCTCACATGCAGGTATGTTAAGTTCACAAATAATAAGTGATCGTTAGTCTAGACAGGTGCTTGGCGCTACCTAATTGTACTTGTGGCGCTCACTTGGGCTGATTATGTAAGAAGTAACGCAGAGACTCCTTTGTCCTGTCACTAAGATACAAGCCGTAGTTAGTATTATTAATTTAGCGGCGTGCATCCTCTCACTTCAGTTTCTAGAGACATTTTTTGTAGCTAGTATAGTGGCAAGCAATTAATTTATTGTATATGCATGCGTCCATAAATGCATTTAAAGAAAAATGCAGACTTAGTGAATTGGCCTGTCAAAGGGGGTTGAGAGATTGTGAATGAGATGGGAAGATTCAAACATCATCCGTTGCAATGTATTAGTAATTCCAAAATGAAATTTAGTAAATTAATTAACCCTGGGCGTAGTTCGCGAAGTAGCACTTCGCGAAGCTACGCAAAGTGCAGTTCGCACTACGCGAGCTACGCGTAGCACTTCGCGAACTGCGTAGTACCTTGTTCGCACTGTGTCAGATGTTATTTTCAATGATTGCACAGTGCGGACAAGCAACCGGCACTGTGCAATCATTGAAAATGGCATCTTGCACAGTGCGAGCTGTAGTTTTCTGCTGCTCGAGTAGATTTTTACTCGAGCTCCAGCTTTCTCAACGCGAACTGGTAGTTTCTCATCGCGAGCGGTCGCGAGCATACGCGACCACTCGCAATGAGAAACCTGACCTCCTCGCGTTGGGAATCTCGCCGGGCGGTTTATTTTCCATGCTCGCGATCGCCAACTTGATGTTGCTGATCGCGAACAAGGAAAAAGTCTCACCGGGATGTCATTTTGCTTGCTCGCGGTCGCCAACTTGACGTTGAGGACCGCGAGCAAGCAAAAAATGACCGCAGCACTACGCAACACTACGCTACGCGTGTTCGCACTGTGCTACGTGCAATTCGCGTAGTGCGAAGTAGCGCGAACTTCGCAAACTACGCGAGCGTAGCGTAGTGCTTTGCCCAGGCTTAAAATTAATAGGGCTACGTAGGTTTAGGAAATTTGGAATAGGAAAACGTGGTCTGCGATATTACTAGTCGATTTGAGTTAGAAAAGTTCAGTGTTATTGCGATTGCCTTTTCCTGGCCAAAAATATTTTTGGAGAGATTATTTATTTACCACCAATCTGTTTTTGTTTTTATGTCTTACATCAGCATCCAGGGGTAAGAAGGGAGCTGAGGCGTGTGAGGGAGCTGGAGGTGTCTCCCAGTCCCATAGTTCCTCAGCAGATGGCTCTGCTGGCCCCAGTAAGTCCTGCTGTTGTTAACATTAATATTAATTTCCCTAACTTTTACCTCTCCTTATTTTGAATTATTATTTCTACTCGTTTCCTAATATCTTTCCAAATCCTTTTGGATCTATCTGTTTCTAAATTATTGTTATCCCTGCATTATCATATTTACATATTTATTTTCTATATTTCAGGGTTCTGTACTTCACTTTAAACTGTCTCTGTGGTAGTCTGTCTGTAGTTTCCTTTCTTCTGCTCTGTCAGTCAGCCTTCCCTCACTCCGTATATATTTTGTGGACTGCCTAGTGGTGGTACTGTAAAGACTCAGAGAACCTATTGATCTTGTACTACTACTTTGCTGTGAAGATTGCATGCCCCTATTCTACGCATGTCTGTTGAGATGAGAAGGCTTTCTTTTACTTGTGTGTGCTCAATCAGTAAAACGAGAGAGCGGCCATGGTCCCAAAGTTGTGTCTCCTAGCATAGGGCTAGTATTATTAGCAGCAGTTGGTGAACTGAATACTGTACGCCATGGCTGGATGGAAGTATGAGGAGCCCCATTGCATTTGCCTACCAAGACCATATGTCCAGTTGTCCACTCTTTTATTTATTTTCATAAACTCAGATTCATCAATATCTCTGCCACTCCAATACTGTTTGTCTTTAGGCTTTTCAAAAATTGCCACCAACAAAATGACCAACCTAACATTTTACTGTAACTGAATTGTAGTGACGTGTGTGGTTGTATTTTGCTATAAAAAAAACGGAATAGGGAGAGGCATATCTGGCATCTAAAAAATGAGTAATGTTTTTCTAGCCGCAAGGACCATCAGTGCCGGGGCCAGCAGTGTCGGCGCCAGCCACTCTACAGATGCTGCAGCGGTAGGGGGTGAGCCAGCATCAGTGGCGGGTGGTGGTAAGAAATATTACTTACTTACTGGCAATTAATTTTCAAATCACAGCTAGGGTGCACTGTTGACTTGTGGACAGTTAAATACACATTTCTTTAGCATATACAGCTGGATTTGAGTAATGATGGCCTCTTCTATCTGCAAATCAGCAGACAAAGTTTCATAAACACCTTTAACTATGATAGGTTGATGGAAAAGGGAAAGAAGTATGGAAGGAGAAAGGATGGGTGAAATATAATATGATTGGAAGAAAAGGATGCATGGGTGAAAGTATTCATATAGGTGGGTGATTGCTAGGATACATGGGTGGGTGCAGGATGGATGAAGGGTATACGGGTGAATGAAAGGATGCCTCCCTGGGTGGGTGAAAGTGTATGGGTGAAAGGATGCCTGCCATTGGGTGAAATGAATCCTTGGATGGGTTTACAGGGTGGTAGAAGGATGAATGGGTGAGTAAACGATGTTGGTGAAAGGTGCTTTGAGACTGAGAGTCATGTTTGGATGCATGGAGATATGGATGGATGGATGTTTTTTAAAAACAAATCTTTATTAGGACATCAGAGACAGAACATAAATGTTACAGCAAAATACATTAAAGAAAAAACATATCCAATGTCCAATTTTTTGAAATTTTATCCCCCCACCCCGGTGGATCCAAACAGGGAAGAAGAGAGAAATATAAAAAAAAAAAGAAAATATGAGCATACAGACAAAGGGGTACTTTACATCACAATAACTAATCATCCTTATTTAACCACTTGGTTAATGGTTCCCATATCTTTTCCCCTTTAGCCCTTGTCCGGCTTCCTCTTCTCCTAAACACAGAAATCTCCCAATTATAAAAGAAAATTAATTTACTAAACCACACATGTATTGTAGGAGGGTCCTGATCAAGCCACGCAGTAGCCAAACAAAGTCGTAATACAGCCATTGCAATATAAACCAGCTTCCTATTGGCCTCCTCTATTTCCTGATTGCAAATCCCTAACATTATAACCTGGGGGGTCAGTGGGACTAGATAACCAAATATAGATTCTACAAGCGATTCGATTTTAATCAATAGTTGAGAAAGACTGGGGCAGGTAGCAAACATATGTGTGCTATCTGCTGCCAGGAGCCCACACCGAGAACAATGTATCCCCGAAGACCCCCCCATCGATAAATACGCGCCGGAGTTATAAATAAATTACACCAGGTCTTATAGCATTGTACCTGCAAACTTGCCGAAATACATGCCGTTTGGCTGTACATGAGGGAGTCTTCACATTCTCCCTGCCCAGCTTGTAAAACCGTTTGCCATCTATCAAAATGTTTGGCTAAATCATCGCCCATCTTACCATTTAGGAATTTATATAAAGAAGATGTAGATTATCATATCTAATAAAGGAATTCTATTCCGGGACGTTAATTTTTTAGTAAAGAAATCCCTAATCTGTAAATATTTAAAGAAAAAATTATTCTTGATCCCAAATCTCTGCTTTAAAGCCTCAAAATACAGTATTTCAGCATCAAAAATAAAATCCCCTATACACAAAATACCTTCCTCAGTCCAATGTTTAAAATATGCTTTTTGAAATATATCCGGAATTAAAGTATTATTTACTAAAGGGGAATATATATGTAGCCGCCCGATCCCCACCTTTTTCCTGACTGCTGTCCAGACCCTATAAGCACCAAGCAAGACCTTAAATTTAAACCTCTTAAAATAGGCATAGTCTATGTGGCGCATAAGGAGTCCTCTGGCCTCTATCCCGTAGATCAAACAATAAATTGATATTTCCCCACCTCCCAGATTCCCCCCTTTTAGTAATTCCCCCATCTGTTTAAACACAATTGCCCAATAATAGTTTTAAAAGTTAGGGACAGACGACCCTCCCCTGTCTCTGGTTAAGGTCATATATCTAGGAGCCCTTCTGGGGTGCTGCCCCGCCCATAAAAACCATGAAACTAGCTGATCTAGTTTCTGAAACCAAGTTTTGTTTATATCTAGGGGAATCGCTCTGAAAAAATATAAGATTTTAGGCAAAAATATCATTTTAATGACATTACTTCTCCCAATTAGTGTCAAATGTAACTTATTCATTCTTTGGGAATCTGATTTATTTGCTGTATCAATGGTGTCAAATTGATATCAACGATATCCTGAATTTTGGAGCTTATTTCAATACCGCTGATCAACTAAAATAGTTTTTTCATTAATGACAATTTGAATTTTATATTCATTCAGTCGATAGCCTGATATACTACCAAATTGCGATGTTAGTTTATTTATTTCCTCAAGAGCAGACCGGGGATCAGTAGTTATAATGGCTGGGTCATCAGCATATGCCAAAATTTTAACATTCCCCCCTCTAGCCTGGACAGATTGAATTCTTTGATCCGCCAGAATTTTCCTAATTAAAGGATCAATGTAGATGGCAAATAACAGGGGGGAGCATGGACACCCCTGTCTCGTGCCTCGTGATATTTAAATTATCCCCGACTGAATTCCCATTAATGCAATTCTGGCAATTGGATCTTTATACAAGCTCTGTAATGCTCTTATAAATCCATCCCCTATGCCATTATACTTCATAGCCGCCCATAAAAAAGGCCAGGAGACCCTATCAAATGCCTTTTCAGCATCCAGCAGAATTAAATCCATAGGGTCTCCTGCAACCTTGGTATAATCATATAATGCAATTGTCCGGCGAATATGATAGATATTTTCTCAACCAGGCACAAAGCCATGTTGCTGGGGAGAGACAATTTTTTTAATAACTAATGACAATCTATTTGCTATAATCTTGGAATAAATTTTAATGTTGCTTTTTATCAAAGTAATAGGCCTATAAGCCCCTGGGTCAGTCGCTACTTTCCCTTTCTTTAAAAATATAACAATCTTTGCCATTTTCCAGGATTCGGAAGGGGTATCTCCACTCTCTACTAGGCAAAACATCTCCAGCATAGTCAAAGCTAACTGAGTTCGAGAAATTTTATAGAATTCGCCTGGTAAGAAATCGGGACCTAAAGCTTTACCTAATGGAAGTGAATCTATAGCAGCTTGTATTTCTTCCAGCCTAATCGGAGCTTCCAACATATCCTTATCTAAGGAGGTCAATTGATCTAATTTAGCCTCCCTAAGAAATCTCTCGATTTCGACTTGGATCCCAGAATCATCACTTATATCTTCCGTGTATACCTTCTGATAAAATCTCTGAAAGGCCATAAGAATTGCGCCTGTGTCAGTTACCAAACCAATATCTGGGTCAAGAATTCATGTAATCCGTGTTTGTGTCTCCTTTTCTCTAGCCCGGACAGCCAACATATGACCCACCCTTTCATTACACTCATAAAGCTTAGACCGCCAAGCTAAATATCTGCCTGCAGATTAGGCAAATGAGATTTGAGTTATGGCCGATTTTACAGTTGTGATTTTAGTTTGAGCTGTCTCGGTCGCCCCACCATCTGAGAGTACTTTAACAAGGTTAGTCTCAGCTTCCCCTAATGCTTCATACAGCTCATTAATCTTTAGCCTCTCTTTCTTTTGGGTCTCCCAACCAAACTGCGTCGTCTCACCCCTTATCCCTGCCTTGAGAGTGTCCCAAACATTTTGAATCCCTGTGCTTCCAATATTATGCTCTAAAAACCTAACAATCCATTTTGCCATATGATCTACATAGGATTTATCATTTAACAGTGCCCTGTTAAACGTCCAGCTAGATATTTGTTTTTGACATTTAATATTCAATTCAAGGACCAGAGGGTTATGATCGGACATAACTCTAGGAAACTTAATAATCTTACTGCCCTGTAGCATATTTTGACAGACGAAAAAATAATCCAATCTTGCATGGGTTCTATGAGGAGCAGAAAAATAAGTAAACCCTGGGTCGTTTCCTTCTAGTTGTGCCCATATATCAACTAACCCATGCAGTGCTTTTAAGGGAAAGAGACTTATACACTTTTGGTTTCCGGCCTTGATAGGTCATCTCAGGGTGGTTAGATAACGCACAGCCCAAATTTATATTAAAATCCCCACATAATATAATTGGGGAAGGCCAGCCCACCAATTCTAGACTCAACCAATCATAGAATTCAGGGTCATCCAATACAGGTCCATATACGGAGCATAATGTAAACATACTACTGTCGATCAAACATTGTACAATTACCCATCTGCCATATTTGTCTGAGAGGGATCGTGTAAAATTAGCCATACCCCTCCGAGCCAATATAGCAACATCTCTAGTTTTAACCTCTTGCTTTGTCCAAGAGATTAGTTGAAACCCATCGAAATCCATAATTTTATTACTACTCGCTACAACATGAGTTTCATGAAGGCAGATAATATCTGCCTTCAAGATTTGAATATCCTCCTTTATCCTTTGCCTTTTTACTGGGTCATTAAGTCCACATATATTAATAGAGGCAATCCTTATACACCCCATTATGGATGAAGAACACATCGAGACACACTAAGTCCCAGATAATTAGAAGAAAAAATAACATCTAGACAATTCGAAAACAGCACATAAAATCCCCTCCTTCCCAATAGGAACCACCACCGCCCCTTGGCTGTTCTCTTTTCATCTGGTCTAGCTTTCTCAAATATCGCCTGCCGCAGTAGAAAGTTCCCCAAAAAAATTTGAATTGCTCAGGGCTTGGTATTAGGGCCAAGGTTGCTCTTTAACATGAGAGGAAATCTATGTGCTCCCTGGATCTCTGCCTCCCAATTCCAGTGCGATAATTCAGGAAAAGCTTATTTAAAAAGTTTGAGCACAAATCCTCGCACATCGCTCCCCTCAACTTTCTCTTCAATGCCCAGCAAGCGTAGGTTGTTCCTCCGCTGTCTGTTTTCAGACTCTTCCAACTTCCACAAAATGTCCATCATTTTGGCATCATTTTCTGATGTTTTCTGCTCTGTACTTTCCAAGCCAGTCTCCAGCCCTACCACACTTTCCTCCAAGGCAGTAGTTGTAGCTACAATCTCAGTGCAAGTTTTAGTTGTTTTACGAATTGCGCATTGGATTTTTTTAGTCGCTAGTTGAGCTCTTTTATGCTCCTGGCGAGCCTCTATCTGCATTGCCTTAAGTGTGGCGTATATTAGACCTATAGAGGGGACCGGTTCTAGTTTACTACCAGAGGCCCTGGAGTCATTGTCCTGAAATCTGGGCCCAGCCCCAGCTGGGAAGTGGAGTAATCCCATTGCAGATGCTCGTTGATTTCTAAACTTTGTAGGCCATCAGAGCTATTCCTTTCCCTTCTAGAGCGGTTGATAACCCTCCTCAAGGTGTCTGTTGTCATGGGGGGGCTATCACTGTCTTTCCCCGAGGCATCTATATCTATGTTATCAAGGTCGGTAGCATTGTTGAAGTCAGAGTCCTCTGTTAAAGAAAATAAATTTTCTCCATCTGGAGTTCCAGGGACTTGACCCTTTAAATCCAACTCCCTCACACACTCGCCGCGAGCTAATGGAGGTGTTTTATCCTCTGCCACATCCTGTTCTTCCCTATTTAGTATTGCTTCAGCCTCGCCTGTAAAGGTGCTTAAAATGTCAGAAGCATAAGGTCGATTTCGTGTCTCTAATACACTAGGAAGATCAGATGTAGCAGCCCCTTCTGCCCGATCCGAAACATTGTAACACACAATATCAGTGACAATGCTTATACTTCTTAAATTCCTCGATGTTTCTTCCAGTGGAGCTTTAGCCTGTTTCCCGCTTACCGGTTTACCAGAGAACATCCCCGGAACTGTCGGCGTCTTCACTCTCGTACCCACCTCAGGGAGGAACCGAGCACCACCGGGAGACCCGTTCTTACTCCCCGCTGCTCTCTCCTGAGCAGGAGTACGCACAGCCTCCAGCTCCTGAGACGCGGGCAGCTTCTTAGATGCGGCTGCGGTTTTAGAGCCATTCACAGCCTCCTTCAGCACACCTCTACGTGGAGCCATTCCGACTGCACACGACCACTGACTCCCAACAAGCCACGCCCGCAGTGTCCGTAGGTAAGCGCGGCTTCGCTGAATGCCGAAACTGACCCCCACTGCAGCGCGTATCAAAAATTTTGATAGGTCGTGTGTGACAATCATCTGGGGTGACGAACTGCGTTTTCGATCAAAATCCTTTTAAAAAACAAGGCATAGGTTCCCGTGAGTACCAGTCAAGCAGCACCTCGGTCGGGAAGTGACTCCTGCAGTGGTCACACGGCCGCCATCTTGCCTCAGTAGTCAGATGTTTTTCAATGGTGAAGAGTAGATTGGATTGAGAGAATGTAAAACTTAAATGGTGAGTAGCAAAGCCAAAAGTGAAGAATAACAATAATACTAGAAGAACAATGCAATGATATGGGAAAAATCCTTGTAAAGAAACAAGGGAGTGAGGTGCTCCTTTTGAGTGGCATTCTTCTCACCCTTACTTGTTTGTAATGGTTTTATCAAGGTTTTATGATTCAAAGGGTTGAGAGGTGATATTTCAAAGTACTCCCTTGACTCACAGTAAATTTCAAGTGTGACATATATGTATATTATGTATATGTCTACCTACCCACCTATCAGTCACCTCCCTCCCTCATTACTCATGGCATTTCACCAGTGACACCTGGTGAACTAACGGCTGCCTGGTTACATTGGCAGCACTGCATTGTTGGATGTGCAATGTGAGTCTGCCTCAGTTAAAGTGTAGACTCATTTACAAATTTCATGGCAATGTGCAAAATAGTGCTTCTTCCTAGTCCAAACTCCTTTCCTATGTTCCTTCTGTTCCAGCCTTCTATGAAATGTAAAAAAACATTGTTTGCATGCACCACATTCCTCTGGCCAAGTGATATATTTTATTATGGTTTCCATATTGGATTACATCTGTTCAAATGTTACCCTTTCACAATTGCAGAACAAAGTGACTGCTGGAAAAAATACTGACTACCCACAAGCAAAGAGACCTGCCTGGAATGAGGTCTCAATGTTGTGGCATAAGCACTATACAACGTCTCTTTGCTTGTGGGTAGTCAGCATTTTTTCCAGCACTTTGTGCTTCAAGTTTACTATGTGAGCAGTATTTTCTATACAATGTGTATACTAGGAGCTGTGTCCCACTGACTACTGACTGTATCTCTGACACATTGGCATCCTTTTACAGAGCGGTGCGTCTCCCCTGAGCTGTGGCCAGGTAGAGGTAAGGCTTCTTATGCATGAACCACGGGTAAACAAAGATTTTACTTTATTCTGATTGTTGTACTAATACAGAAGACCAGGCATGAGGACAATATCCCGTATGGTCACATCATTGCACTGACTAGCTTAAGAGACATTTACATGCTTGATTTTCTTTTGTTGCTTCTGTTTTTCACAGGTATGACCAGTAAATCGAACACCCTGACAGTGGGATTACTGGTGTTCTATTTCTTATTTTTCCTTTACATATTCACTTTGCATTTTTTTGCATATAGCACTTACCTTAGGGTCCTGAGGAAAGCCTTGACACCAGTATGGGTCGTTCAGGCTGGAACATGTAGACTTGGTTCCTTTTGTCACATGCAGTAATTTTTTTCATATTGCAGGTGCTCTGTTTTTAGGTCTCGCGAGCCAAAGGCTCGAAGAGACATTTTATAACTGGGCTTTTCAAAGTGCTGCCGTGGCCTAAAGCTACAGTGCACGTGAACGTGCACGCGCGCAGCGCCATGTGTCTTTCCTCCGTAGCGATCGTAATCACGATCACTTTCACTTTCGCGGGCAACAGAATGGGAACAGCTGCTGTTCACATTGCTTTTGGCACTATTGGTTTAGCTCGCAATACATCCTTGCATCACAACTTGACACAAGAGGATTTCAAACTCAAATATAGTGCTAAATGATGGATTTCCATTTTTCACACGGAGTAAATTTTGCAGAAAATTCACATAATTAAGGCACACCACACGTTACACCCTCCTAATCAACGCCCAAATATTTTTATATTTCTCCAGAATGTTGTCAGTTGTTGGTGATCATAATACTTCATCAAATGCTTTGGCGGTCCGGCTTTGGGCATGGGCAGCTGGGCACAGGCCGTCATTCTTCTGAAGGGCTCGAGCTGCGCGCGCGGAGCTGTGCGCATTAAGGACATGCAAACAGCAGCGCCCCTCCTACCTTGCACCAGCCTTGTCGGTGTCCCCTGGTTTCTCTGTCAGATTTGGCTGTTTAAAGTCGTCATTCGTTATTGTGGCGATGTTTTTAACACCCCTTCCTTGCCCTCCCTCCACCCTCCCACCCCTGCTGACAAAACACCAACAACACCCGCCTCAGCGTAAAGCTGCTAAGCTATGGGTGATTTAGGCGACCTGTGGGGGGTGCAGCGATGCTTGGGTTCAGGCCATTCACCGCCCAGCCGGGGCGCTGCCCAGTGAGCACAGAAAGAGGCCCCCTGCTGCTTCCATTTATCTACTAGCATCAGTAAGGGCGCCACCGTTCTCAATCTCTGAGCACCAGGCCTGGAGGTTCACCGGGCCTCCGTGTTCGTTAGTCAGCAGGCGCTAAAAGCACAGGCCCCTCCCTGGCCCCCTTCGTAGGCTGAACCATGACTCCCTGTGGTGGGTGTCTCCATTGGGTCGCTTTAACAAGGCACTAAAAACGGCCGATTACAAAACCTACTCGGGTTCTGTGAATGTCTGAAAGTGTCAAAATCCGCCTTTTACACCTACTTGAAGGCTCCGCCCTTCTTTTGCCCAGCTGTACTCCAATGTCAGCTATCAGCCAACACCCGCTGCGTCAATGTCCCAGCTTAAGACGGGGGAGGGGCTCTGATTTCTAAGCACAGCTCAATCAAGCCCGACTAACTCAATTCAAGGTTTTGTTTCACGTCCAGACTCCGAGGTCATTTCTTCTTTCAATCAAATATCCAAATTGCTCATGGGGCTAGAGATATACTTATTGCATAACCAGTATAAATGGTACTGGCTTAGTGGCTCGTGAAGGATGGAAGAAGGAGTCGGATCTGCCAGGGACCCGCAGACAACTGCATATACACTCAGCAGAGAGCACGACTAACTCGCTGAGCCATTCTGCACCCACCGGGCTCCTCAGACTTTCTTGGGTTGATCTCTTTCCACTGTTTAACTCTCTTTAACCTCCTATGTGCAACTGAAGCGACATGGAGAGGGTAACACGAGAATCTACAAACAGTTCTTTTACATTCCTGCTCATGTTTTATTCCATGTGCCAAGAATCCTGCAACCAGTTAGCATACATGCCAACATTTCAGTGGAGCAAAGTGGAAGATTTAAAAAAAAAAAACAAGCATTTGCAATGCAATAGGTCTCGCATTTACACGAGTTTAAGCAATTGGCAATGTAAATGACAATGCCTTTTATTTATGTTCAAAAAACAAAAATAAAAGGCATTGTCATTTTCATTGCCAATAGCTCAAACTCGCGTAAATGCGAGACCTATTGCATTGCAAATGCTTGTTAATCCTGGCACTGGGAATGAACCAATAAAATTCCTGTCACTCCTGGTAGCTAGTTTTAGTATCACTTCCCTCACTCTTTGAGATTTTGTTTTCTGTGACAAGTACCTAACCGATCTAGGACCTTCTCATCTGGTAGATATAGTATATCCTTCATAGAGCAGGAAGAAAAACATCCCTGAGCTCCCTCCTCACAGTGAGGAGGTTGTAGCCCTTGGCGGGGCTAGGCTTCCCTTCAAGAGGAGAATCCCAGATGATAAAGCATGACACTTTGGTGGGTGATGGGATTTCGTCCTAATTAAGGTACTCCTCCAGAAGCACCTAGAGATAATCTCAGTTGTCTCTTTCCTTGCATGCTCTTGTACGCAGACCCGAGGATTCCTTTTGTTTGTTTGCAAATGCATGGAAGCCAGGTAGGAGGAATAGATGGAGTGATAGGAGAGGTAACTGAACAATATTAAGAAGCTCCCAGCCCACCATTAGTATTTAGTATCCTCTTCTGTCCCTTTTTTAATCCTTTTTGATGGGTGTGACTTGTTGTGGGGAGAGGGTGGGAATGTGGTAGTTGTGGCATTTTTGGGATTTTTTTTCTTTATGGACATTGGACAATTTTGTTTTTGGACTTTACTTTGTTGCACACTATACTTACTTTGGACATTGGTTTGGGGACATCGAGAGGGGTGGGCCAGTTGTCAGTTTAGTCAGTTTATGTTGTAAGGGGAATAAACTTTTTATAGATTTACATCATGATTTAGAATTTTGGAGAGTTACTGTTTTACTTCGCACTGCTGCCTTTGCTGCAGCCAGTTTCAAATATCTGCTCATAGTGTAACAGCAAAATAGTATGCCATACCCTCCCTCGCCCTACTACTCTCTACTCCTAGTCTCTGTCTGCAACTTTAACCCCTAAGGACTCAGGGGGGTGGGGTGAATTTTCATTGTATATAGATTGCAGTTTAGGAATCAATCAACCACACTTCTCTTACCTGACTAGATGGAGTGAGGGCTACATGGTTTCCGAAGGTTACTTGCTGGTGGTAGCAGTAGAATGCTAGTGCATTAACAGTGAAAGCATCAAGCGAGTTCCGACTCCCTCATAGGTGGACTCAAACTGTAGGATAAGGACTATTCATCGCTGGTAACCAGCTAAACTGAAATACAAAATGAGTTAAAGACCTTATTATAAGCATGCTTGAAAAAAAATTGAGACAGTCACAGAGTAGACTACTACGTAAGAAAAAAGGCAATAGAGAAAATATGATAAGCAGTGCTAAATTGAATTAAATAGAACAATGGTGAGCTAGTAAAAGTTACAAAATGAAGTTGACTGAGTGATTGAATGATGATGCTGGCAATGATGTCCCTCTGAAAATATCGAACACTATTTTTATGCTTGGGTAGGCAAATCATAAATATGGCAAGTGTAGGCTATACTAAGAGCTGAAGATCCTCATCCTGCACTGAGGTGGTGTTGCTTTCACCACATCAGCAACACCAAGTGTGTGATCAAGTAACGGTGTAATTTATTAAGTCACACCTCAATAAATCACACAGGCTGGAGTAAGAGGGTTAGGGGTTCGATGACTGGAGGGGGAGGGGGATTTGGATAAAGGTTTGAGAAAGACAAATGGTACACAAGGACAATATTAATCTGGGCAATGAGCTGCCAACTATCATAAATCTGTTAGAGGGAGGAAAAGGAAACAAAGGAATGAGTACATGTAACTTGAATGTTTGCAATGCAAACCAAACAGTCAGTCTGCCCCCAGAGAGACCCAAGTTACATTATAACTACATGTTCTGTTACCTAGCTTTGTAAGAAACGATAGCAAATATATTACAAATTATGTAGGATTCAAGTGAAGAACACACACAATTTTAATTATTATTAAAAGAAACTATGAGAATGTATTGCCAAATTGGGAGTGTCATCTTCATTCTTTGTAATCTTGGGTGCCTGGCTGATGTGGTCCGGTAAGGTAAGAGTGAGTATTATGGTCCTTTTCCAGTTTGGCGCAGGATAAGAGGAGACCTGTGGATTGTAAAACAACAATGATATTGTAGAATCGAGAAGATGTCTGTCTCCAGTTACCTACAACAACAAGCCCCATACCCAACCACCACTTAGCTTCAAATTTGAGCCAGACAACACTGAGCACACACACCCAGTAACACTGCATTTTCAGAAATCTAGTCAAATCAACGCACGGCTCTGTACCAACTGTGTCCCAACTCAAAGGGAATAGATAAACCTGTAGTACAATTTAGTTGTTGCACAACATGAGAAACATTGAGTAATTTTTTGAGTGGACTAGGTTTGTGTTTTCGTTATCTATTCTAAAGGGGCTGGTTGGGTTAGACTCTAAGAGGAATATAAGGCAGAGAACAATTAAACAAAGTAGTGTGGAGTGGACTTGGTGAAGAAATATCACTATGTCTCAAAGGGGAAGGAAAAAAAAATCTCCTTCATGGGAAACATTTAAGCGTAATAGATCCAGATAAACACACATCCAGTGTCACACTCTGCCACCACTTGAATCATCTCAACACACTCACAAATAACAATGACTCAGCATGCAATGCATGCCATTTACCTGTTCTTCTAATTCAGGCGTGGCGTGGCATGAGCGTGGTATATTGCAGATCCATTGTTCATGAAGCAGACATTGGGCAGTCTAAGTTAAATAATGTGGGTCAGTCCGGCTAGGGTAATAATAAACTAGGAAAGGATCGACAGTCATGACTCATAGCCCAGGTTTGGAGACAGGCATGCATTTGTTTGTATCTCTCTCCGTCCAATTTCCTTAAGGGAAATGGTAGGGGCAGGGGGGCTTCTTCACTACATTGACTGCACACTGTTGCAACTCCAATCCGGCAATAAAATGTGTCTAAGAGTAAGACTTTAGGGATGAATTAGTCAACCAGACACAAACAAATAAAAGTAAGTAACGTTCCCCTAGCTATACCTTTTTTTTTGGTGAGCTTCAAAGAACGAAAGATGATCAGGAATAGAGACTGAGAGAGAAATTGCTATGGTTGTTGGCCCAGGCCTAATAGTCAGGGAAGCACAGCTTGTTCTCAAACTCTGGTGGTTCACCCGTGGTAGGTCATATAACACACTACTTCCATGACCTTAGTCTTCCTCATCTCCCTCCTATCGTATTTCAGGTATGGAGTAATCCGGTGGTATAAAGAGCTGATTCATTTTAATCATGGTTAATCTCTCCACGTTGTGTGGTGAGAGACTGATCCTTCTCACTCTGACAACAGCACCAGCAGCACTGAAAACACACTCAGCAGAGACACTGGCTACCGGGCAGGCCAGATATTTTATTTCCAGCCTGCTGAGCACATGCCATTTGAGCCTCTTCCCATACCAAGACACAAATGGGTTTTGATCAAGGTAGACCTCTGTGGGGTCATCCAGATAGGCCTGGACCATCCACACAATGGTCATTGGTGCTCCACTTTGCTCGACCTCATTTGCCTTCGTCTCTGCACTGAACGAAGCCCTGCCAATAGAAGTTGCAGATTGTGGGGCTGATGCTCCTGTTATTGTTGTTGATGGTGTTCTTGTTGTTGGATTTGGCTGCTGTGAGCCAACAGCACTGCCCTCAGGCCCTGGAGAAGTGGGTCTCTAATTCCCTGCCGTTTTTTTCTAGTTCACTCGCTTTCTCAGCTATCCATGTTTTGTATTTCCCATCAATCACGTCAGAAAAAGGAATGAATGTGGACAGTAATGGTTTGTACCATGGATCAAGAATTGTGGCACAGATGGAATGTTTGGATGGCACAACGTTTTTTTGCACCCTTGCGTTAACAGAATAGTGAATGATTATGCTCTCCACCAAATCATATGCATCTTTATTTCCTCCACACCTGTGTACATTGCAGACAACTGTAGAATGTGCAATAATGGGATAACTTGGCCAACAGTACTGTCCCCTTGCTGATTTTCCCTGTGAACACCTCAAAAGGAAGCAGCATCTCTGTTAGACATTGGACTAGGCCTCATTGGTCCATCTCAGTGATCATGCCATTCATAGTTGCATCCCCTCTTTGCATGACATATTTGCATGACATATTCATCGATTGGTCTGTACTACTCAAACAGGCATTCAAGCATGTAACAAGTCAAATTCCAACATGTTGGCACCTCCTGCATGAGTGCTTTAACTGGCATTCTATCACGCTATTCATACCACACTGAATGATCCTCAGATGTTTCTGGGCTTTAAATGAATGGCTGAAATAAGTGCAGATTCTTCTGCAGGTGGACAGTAAGTTGTGGATGCAGGGCGCCAAACACAGGACCCTGAAATAGCCACCATCGTTCATGGCCTTAACTATATTACTGCCATTAATCCAATTTCAAACCCTCTTGGTGGCAGCCATTCAAAGACCTTGTTGTTAAAGTTTTCCAAAATATTTGCAGCAGTATGGGATTTCTCCATGCTGAACATGACTACTGTTGCATGCTTCCGAACAGCATTAAAAATTTCAGCAGTGTCAACCCTCACAAAAGAAATCCAGTGTGCAGTGAAGCACATGTAATCAGTGGCTTAGAAACGGGTCCACATGTCTGTCATCATGTAGATACTGTGAACAGCACTCTGCTGCAAAGCTTGTCCAAGCAATTCAAGCACATCATGATGTAGCGCTGGAACAGCAACTCAGACGAAATAGGACTGGCTGAGAACCTTTCATTTTGGGCAGATGGCTGTCACAAATTCAAGAAAACCCACCTCTTCCATGAAAGAAAAAGGGAGGAGGGCAAGCCCTAACATTTCAGCCAGCATCGCATTGTACAAAAGTGCCTTTGGGTGGTTGCGTTCATACTGCCCCTCCAGCCCAAACATGCCAGGAATAGTAGTCTGGATTTTTTTCTTTTCTGGTGCCACTTATGCAGATGACTTCTTGAGAGCAGACAGTGGGAAACTCAATGTGCGTTTCAGCAGGGCAGTCACTGTACTCTCTTGCCTTGGTGTTACGACCTGAGTCTTGTGCCATTGTGATGTTGCTGATGTGTGAGATATGGCTGCACTGCTGGGGATAGGGCTGCTTTGTGTAATGAAAATGTGTTCCTTTTCTTCACCTTCCACCGTGATTGGATTAGATTCCCTGCTCAGCCTTTTACCCCCTTCACCAACAATTGCAGTTTTTTGGCCACTAAGGTGTGCCTCCCAAAAGATCATATGGTGCTTTCTCAAATGGGTTATTTGGCCCCGGTACCATAGTTTGTACCAAGCTAACCCTGACTAACACTTGCTCCGCAAGTGTTAGCATATGGCAATGTTACCCTCCTTGTGGCTAACCGTAAAGAAGTCCCAAGCTGGGAAGTTACATTTTCTGATGCTGGTGCCACTGCCAATGTCGGATGAACTGGCAATAGGTGGGAGTTTTAATGATTGACTCTCGACAGTACCTACTTTTACTGAGGTGGTTGTGGATGCAGTTCGCTGCTGAGACTTTGCAAATATAGCAGCTGTTGGTGGTGTTATTTGTGGTGTGACATCCCTCCCAGCAAGTTGGGATAGGATAAAATCGTCCCCACTGGAGCTGGGCGAACATCCATGATGACTGGCTCATCATCATCCTCTTCTTGTACATCTGACTCCATAACTTTAAGGCTTTCTGAAACCTTCCTTTTCCCTAGCCTCATCTCATGACATGTCTCACTCGCAATCTCAGACTGAGGCGGGATTAAAGTTGTGTCTAGCTCATCAGAAGGGGAGATGGAGAACAAGATGATGCACTAAACCCTCTTTTTCTAGCTGGAGATCTTAAAGACAATGGATCTTCTGAAAGAGCGGCTTTCTTTACTTCCTCAGGTCCTCTACATCCTCAGCATGAAGCTCAATAAAATGGAAAATGAATTAAAAAATAAAAAGTAACATTGAAAATTGTTTTCTTTAATAAAATTTTCAAAAGAAGATGTTCTCCTCCAAGGGTATAATAATAGTTTATTAAACTGCTAGATCATTACTCAACCATTCATGCAAGCATATGGCAAAGAAAAGGGCCACACTGGCTATTCACTGGCGCTAAGACACCTCCTGGTAATTGAATGTTATATAAAACAATTTTATAATACATTACATTACAAAATGTCTGCCTGCATTGCCACATGGTCTGCAACACTAACAACATTGAGCAAGAAGCCATCGGGAACAAAGAGAAGACATGAATGCCTATGGCAAAAGCACACTGATTCGCTACACAAAATGGCCGCCAGACACATGGTCATTGGTCACACAAAAATAAGCAGCAAGCAAAAAGGCATGGCCAAAAACTAAGAACACATGCAGGCCTATCACAAAAGAACACTGACTGCCTACGCAAACTACCCATCAGTCACATGGCAACAAGAAGCCGAAGGCTTGGAAAACAATGAACACATGGCGGGCCTATGGACACTGACTGTAAAAAATGGCCCCTCCTCACATGAAATGGGGAACAAAGGCAAATGGTGGACTATAGCAAACACGCACAGGAGGCATATTTAGATAGAAAGAACACAGCATTGATTAATTCAGCCATGACAAAATTTAAAATTAACAGGGCTAAAAATGTTCACAACAACACACATCCTCCAAAGGCATTACTTCACCTATACACTGTTTGCAGAACAAAGAAAACGAGAAATACCACAAAAAAACACTTTTTGTATTTTAATCCAAAGCCATCCACGGCCTAAAAGATGTTTCAAATACAACAGACACAACAGAAACAGTTGTTTTTCATGCACCCAAGGCTAGCTCTGGGCCGACTACTTTGGAAGGCCCATGGCAGACTAGGCCACATAGTACATTAAAAGAATACAGCAAAAATGTAAACCAAAAAAAATCAAATCAAAAATGGATTAAAAAATAAAATGTAACATTGAAATTGTTTTCAGTAATAACATTTTTTTTTAAAAGATGTTCTCCTCAAAGATATAATAATAATTTATTAAACCGCTATCTCATTGTTCAACCATCCATGCAAGCATACAGAAAATCAAAGGGCCACACTGGCTAATCACTAGAGCTAAGACACCTCTGGGTAAACGAATGCTATATAAAACAATTTTACATTACATTACACACAAAATGTCTGCCTTGCATTGCCACATGGTCAGAAACAACAACAACAACAACATTGAGCAAGAAGCCATTGGGAACAAAAAGAAGACATGCAGGACTATGGCAAAATCACACTGGCTGGCTACACTAAATGGCTGCGAGACACTTGGTCATTAGTCACACAACAATAAGCAGCAAGCAAAAAGGCACAGCACATGCACATGCAGGCCTATGGACACTGCTCAGATGGCATGGGGAACAAAGGCAAATGGTAGATTATAGAAAACACAAACAGGAGGCATAGTTAGATAGATAGACAGAGCATTGATTAACTCAGCAATGACAAAAATGAAAATTAACAGGGCTAAAACATTTTAAAACAACACACATCCTCCAAAGGCATTACTTCACCTATACACTGCAGAAAACAAAACAAGAAATACCACACAAAAACACTTTTTGTATTTCTATCCAAAGCCATCCATGACCTAAATGATGTTTTGAATTCAAGTGAGACAACAGAAACAGTTGTTTTTCATACACCCAAGGCTAGCACTGGGCCTACAACTTTGGAAGGCCCATGGCAGACTAGGCCACATAGTGCATTACAAAAATACAGCAAATGTATTGAAAAAACATGGAGAAAATGTACTAAACTGTGCAACATTTTTACTTTACAAAAGAAGAAAAATCACATACAAAAAAACAGTAACAACAAGCAAGAAGGCATGACACAAACAAAGAATATATGCAGTCCTATGGCAAAAGCACACTGGCTGGCTACACAAAATGGCCGCTAGTGACATGGTCACAACTCACAAGCAACAACAAGCAGGAGGTCTGGAATACAAAGAAGACATGCAGGCCTATGGCAAAAGCACAATGGCTTCCAGTGCCTACACCAAATGGCCACCGACCACATGGTCAAACAGCAAGCAAGGAGGCATGGCCACAACAAAGAAGACATGCCGGCCAGACAAAGGAGGCATTGGCAATATAGGGAATGCAGCATTAATTCAGCAATGCCAAAAACGAACATTAACAGGGCTAAAAATGTTTACAACACACATCTTCCAAAGCCATTATCCCACCTAAACACTGTTTGTAGTAAGAAAAACATATGAAATATCACAAAAAACATAGCATTTCAATCCAAATCCATCCAAGGCCCTAATGATGTTTCAAATTAAACAGACACCACAGAAACAGTTGTTTCATGCACCCATGGACTAGCACTTGGCCTACTGGCTGGAAGGTCCATTGGCAGACTAGGAGGCCTCATAGTGAATTAAATCAATATTGCAAATTTATTTTATTTTTACATTGAGAAAATGTAGTGAACTGTGCAACATGTTTTCTTTATAAAAGAAGAAAGATTACATACAAAGAAATAATAACTAGGCCCCTACTAAAACTACAGGCCACCCACCAGAATACATTTTAAAAAGTGGCTAAAAGTACAAATAAATCCAGGTGTATGGCCCCAATCAAACAAATAACACCAGTTAAGTAAGTAAGTAATTCTTTATTGTTTGATTAATTAAAATCTTACAATGTTTCCAATACAAAGACATATGTAATAAATATAATACATTTAAAAAGAACAATTATAACCTAAGGAACTACTTTAAAACTTGTTCATAAAAACATTTTTTATATTTTATACTCCCAGTTTTATAGATGCAATCTTTAGCAACTTTACAAAGGCAACATTCATGACTATATCGTTCGAATGAAGACAGACTTTGACTGCCTGTCTACATGTCCTTGTTCCACGCATGTTAAAATGAGGTTTCAATAACGTGCATCTTTCATTTCGGAGTCCTGGACAAATACATAGAAGGTGGACAATATTCTCTTCTCCACTTTTACAAAGTCTGCACAGTGTGCTGCTACTAGTTTTTTTCCACGGAGGGACATGACTAAGGCCTGGTAGAGTTCCAAATCTTGCTCTCATAAGACATTGTTTATTTTTCTCAGACCAAGGTGTCTCCAAATATTCTTGTACTTTCTTCTTTTCGTATCCATTTATTACTGCCCACGAGTGTTTTCTTTTTGCTAGTGTATCTTTGTCGTGTTCAAGTGAAAGGTGGTTTGTTGTTCGATTTACTAATTTTTTAAAGGATCCATTGTTTATCATATTATTCCAGATTGGCATTAATGCAAACTCTTCTAATGCATCGTCGAGATATTTTCTTACAACTGATTTGGTATTCTTATTTATTTCTTGCCAAAGTAACTGAGATATATGATTATCATGGTCATTTTTGATCCTATACCACGTTTTAATGAATTGGCCTTTTCTTGCAATAATTTGATTATTTATCCCGAACTCCAGTCTAATTTGTGCTGGGGAAGCATTATTTGGGAGATAGAAGAGAGATTTATATGTTTTTGAAAGAACCTTATTTAATAGTTCTGCATCCGTCCCCATTAATGCCTCACTACCATATGTCACCAGTTTATCAACTTAACTTAAATCCAATGGTAAATGCACCAGACACAAAGAGTGACCCTTCCAGCTCCAAATACCAATGAAAAGTGACCACAAGATGGACAAGGCACTGGAATGACCCTGCTGGACAGGAGCAGGAGGTTGGAGACTCTGGGGCACAACCTTCCATTTGGAAAAAACATTTAAAAAAAGAATCGCTCACAAAAAAAACAACGCCAATTGTCCTTCCTAGGAGGTTTTTGACTCCAAATCGTCATTTTGGAAAGATTTGGATGCTTCTTGAGGAGAGACTCTACCCAGATTGCAACAGCCACGGTGGATCCTGCATGTTCGGGATAGTGTACGGCAGAAAACATCTGTCATAGGTCGCTGGCGCACCTGAATGGTGTGTTGGCAACCGCAAAATCTCGCGGGAACATGCTGCCTGCTAGCAAATCTTGTGGCGACTGCGAACGACTCTGAAAATCTCATGGCCAATCGCAAGCACCCAGCAAGTCACTCTCACGAGCACAAAAGGACATTTGGAGCGTGCTAACTGAAAAGAAAACTCTGCTCTGTAGCGGAGTTTATCGGCAACTCTAGGTTCTCCGTGGAATGCAGAGTTGCTGAATTCCGCAAACTCCGTGGGCGGAGCCACGTTTTATGCCCAGATCTACGATTAAATCAATGGTGCACATTTATTGTGTGTCTGCACATTCAACTTTCACTTAAATAAAAAATACCAGTACATTAGAGTCATGTTGCACATTACATACAGATAAAATCTTGAGTACGTAGGTATAAGTATGACTAGAACTACATAATAAATGCAAAGGTGAAACATAAGTGCACACATCACATAAATCCTTTCTTGTTTCTAAAGTAAGTTGATTTAAATAGTGTAAGGATGGTTTCTAGTCAATCAACTAAACAGTAAATGTAATTTAATGAATTAAGGCACACAGTATATATGAATTCTCTAATTCTACAGTGAATGTTCTTTAATAGTGCTGTCAAGTGCAATACATTAATATCATTAGGCCACACAGAAACCAAGTGCTAAGTGCACATTTATATTGGGTATTTGTGATGTGTAAGGGTAGAGCCAAATTTGCGCTGCTCCAATAGTAAGGCACATTGATCCTCATTAAAGTCCACTGATGCTAAAGGATTTATTTTACAACCACGAAATCCTCCCAAAAATTCACTGAAAAAAACATGATTTACATTTCTTTTACTTGGGGTTTGTGAATGCTGCCTATATCACAAAACCTCAAAAGACAAGAACTGCATTGTTAAAGTAGTAACTTACCCTTAACTTTCACTCCATCATCATTACCCCAAGAGAATACTACGTGAGTATTTTGCTCACTGGGGCAGTTTCAAGCATCCAGTTATTAAGCTGAGGGAGTTTGGAATAAATGTAATTGAAAGTTGTGCAACTGGTTATTTATGTTTGTTATGTCATTGTTTTGCCTCAAATGTCAAAAATTAACTCGGTGATGCATAGATTAAGTGTCATCCATGCTATTAATTTTTCACTACATAAAACTTGAGGTTTGTAGTTTGGTGATAGTATGTTGCTGTTTCATGTTTTTTTCCATTTCCAAGTGTCATTACATCCATTTACAAAGATTAGTCATATCATATGACTGATATTATATATGATGAAATGTAGTATGTTTGTATCCAACAATAGGTGAGATTATAGAGGTGGCCTGGTGAGATCTGAAACACGGTTACATTCGGTGCTAATCTGTTGCATTTCCCTGTATTTTGTTTTCTAAGGCACTATTCATAAGTATGTATATGTCACTCACAGTCACATGTGCTGATATTTAAAAAAAAATAAAGAGAAAAGTGTTATGGAACTGCATATTTGTATTTGTGTTAGTATCATTATGAAAAAAAGTCTGTGCAATAAATACTGGTTAGTTTATGTATGTTTTTTTCACTTGTCACTGCTCATTTTTTCTTTCACTCCATCCAACGAGATCTGCAGGTAAAATATAAAATAGTAGGACCATTTGGAAATAATGTATGTGCCCAAAATTATAAGAGCAGGTTAAGGAAGGTCAAACAACGAATGACTAGACTATGGACTTAAAATACACAGTTTTGGTTTAATGTGGGTACCACTACTTTGTTAAAAATCAGAGCTCCGAAAGATAAATATATCTGAGATTAGCAGCATTCACAGTGGATGTAACTTTTTCTCCAGGACTGTTCAGTTTTCCATTCGGCGTGCCAAAAGCAGTGCGCGTCTCGCAATCTGCAGTAATTATCTTGACAAGGTCAATTAGCTTAAAAAAACTGACACCGTAAGTTGGCCGCGACGTTTCCTTGCACTGCTGTTTCTCTGCAGAGGGCTCTTGGCACGGACTGACATGGAATCTGCATTGCACCAGGGAGAGAAATTATCTATCAGCATCTTGGAGCCAAGGGGAGACGACGCAGGGGGATAAAATGTCCCTACCTTGCACAGGTGTTCGGGAAAGAGATGGGGGGTGGGCACCCACCACACGACAACAAATCAGACACGCTGCAGGAACTCGAGCTGGAGAGCTGGCATCGCGCCCTGCAGGAATTCAGGAATATGTGTCTGTAAAGTATCCCTGAGGCCGCTCTCTTGTTGTCGTAAGTGAGGCTTCATGATTGGGGTGGGCATAGAGAGCCATGGCAGCAGCAACCGCCTTTGCCTCCTTTGGACTTTTAATTTACTGACCACTCAGTGCTTACACCATAGGAGTCCCATGCGATCACCCATGTGAACAAGACAATACATTCTAAAATGAATCTGCTGCTTTTAGATAAAAGCCTCGAATGGAAACATGCTGACTATGGACCACAAAGCCTTCTGGCCACCATATGCATCAAAATGTTTGAGTCTAGAGTGATACTAAGGGAAGATTAGCTGTTTCATGTGCATTGACTAATAGGGAACGTCTGTTGTAGCGGTTTATTTAATGGTGTCTTCTGGATACTAATCAGGCTCTGTTATGTCTTTTGTTTTGCTACCTTTTGTTACTTTTAGGTTATACCACATATCCTTCCATTTCTGAAAATGGATAGAAATCTTTGGAGGTATGTGGCCTCCACTTAAACAAAATTGCTAATACTCTAGGATAAAGACTGTACTCCTCTGTCATAACGCGCTGTCTAGAGATAAATGGCCACTTTGGAAAAAGGTCCTTTCTGCTGAGGACAGCTGAGTGTTCCTTTGGTTTTGCACATTTTTACCCCCAAAACAAATTGTTTTTTGTGTGAAAACTGTTCTAAACTTCGGTTAAGACTTTTACCAAGGAAGCTGCTCATGTCTGGATATGACACAGTCTTTGGAGAAAAAACATCACCTTTAGATAAAGATGACACTTTTGGAGACCCTTGTTCAAGAACAAGGGGGTGATTAGCATGGCGGGCGGATTGCCACCGCCGGCCCGACGGTGGCAATCCGCCCGCCATCACAACCTGATTTACCCCCCCCCATATTACAATGGCGGGGGTATCACTGCAGACGCAAAGTGCGTCCGCCGCTCGACAATCGGGCCGGGTGGACTTGGGCCTCAATATGGTGGCGGTGCCTGGCAGGCCCCGGCATCCATATTAGGATGCTGGGTTTCACTGGCCTTTCCATGGTGGCTTCGCCGCCAGGGAAAGGCTGGCGGGGAATTGCTTTGGGGGCCCGTTGCGGAGGCTGCACGTGGGGGGTACCTGTGGTACCCCCCTACATTGCCATGCAAAATTTGCCTGCCACCCTGTGCATGGCAATGCACAACATGGCACTTTGGCATTGCGGCGGGTGCTGCTGCAATGTCAAAAATGCTGAATGCAACCGCCAGTGTGGCGATCGCATCCTAATTGGCGGTGCAGGACCACCGCACGCCTGGCGGCCGGTCCCAGCACCGCTAGGGTGGCGGGTGGACTAAAGTCCACAGACCATCCTTATAACCCCCAAGGTGTTCACCTATTCACTGAGCTGAGCTGCTTAGAGCTGCTTACAAGACCACAGCAAGATCTGCAAACATTGAACGCAGGCAACAACTTTGAAACCTACTTCTACAGTAGCAATGCTATGTGTGGTGCTGCATGGCAGGTGTGCTTGAACAACAGTAGTGTTTCAAGAGCCCTTCTGTCCTTGGAAAGATCCTCATTTTACATTGACATCTCTGAAATTAGTTGTCCGTCTGTGAAAGATCGTTAATGTTTTTGGTGAATGATGGCCTGTGGATGAAAAAACCCACCTCTGGCGATAGAGAAACACTTCAGAAAGTGATGCCTCAATTTGGTCATCCATGGTAAAATCTGGACATAGATAAGATTTCTGTAGAAAATCTAGGGTAGATGATCATATCTGGGGGGCATAGTGTCACTTCTAGAGAGATGAACACATCTGGAAACCAATTAACATCTTTGGGGGTTAGGAATTCTTCTAGAGCAAAATGGCAATCTTCTCTAGAGTGCTGCTATTCTTTGAGGTACATGAGGGAAGGGGACCACTTTCTAAGTGGTTTTGAATTATTCAAGTGGTAGATAAGCATACTTAGAAAGAACAACATTTTAGAATGTCTAGAGCCTCAAGTAAATGTCTATGCCATATTTATGGTTACCTCTTTGGGTGCATGGCTTTCCATGGAAGTTGATAACCACTACCATAGGACTGTAATTACACTACTGCTTGTGTTGGTAAATGTGCTACTGAAAGTCAAAGAGCAACTGTTGGAATTAGATGGAAATATTTTATCAGGGTGTTTATTAATAGAGTTATGCAATATGGAGGGTTGATATTTACCCCCAGCAGTAAAGTGGAAAAGTAACTTTAAGCCTCTGTATATAGGTGCCATCTCTATAACAGAAGTGGGAGAACATACCTCATGTTTAATCAATCTCTAATTCAGTGGTGAAAATAGAAGTGAAGTGGAAAGGTAACTGTATGCCTCTGTCTATAGATGCCATCTGTATAACAGCCCTGTGAAAACATAGACACATCTTAAGCTGCCTGGTCATCTCTGGAGGCAAACATTTTCCACTGATGTTCCATGGCCATCAATAAGATGTGCCCTTTTGACAGTATAAAGTTATGTTTGTAAATAAATGGCCAAAATAAAACTTCATTAGCACCTTGAAACACATGTCCACCTATAGCATTGCATGACCTAGGTATATGTTCATCTGTCTAGGTAGATGACTAGCTGCAGAGAAAAGTGACCACCTCTGGAGATAGATCACCACCTCTGAAGTAGTTGCATTTTTCTTGAAGTGCATTGCCACCGCTTAATTCCATTGTGAATGTTTGGATTTAAACCACGACTTCTTGAGACAGACCAGAACATGTCGGCGCAGATGGCCAGCTTAGTAGATAAATGTCCATCTCAGGAAGAGGACACCAATGTATTGAGATATGTGTTACATCTCAGCGTGCTTGGCCTCGTAATTAATCAACAGCTCCCTCCAGCAATAACCATGTCTGGAGAATACTTTTACCTCTAAAAATTGATTTATTTTTCACAAGAATATTTCCTTCTCGTGACCATCTACAGCCATCTCCAGTTAAGAAAACAGTAAAAAAAAAAAAATCGAATGTCTCATTTATTTCTAGGCAACAGTTAAACAGACTTGGGTGATATAAAGTAGAGCAAGGTTTGTGGAGAGATTTCATCACAAGGGCAAATTTCAGCATCATATGTTAATATATGAAAACATTTCCTACTATATATTTCCTGTAAGGGATTGATAGGCGTATTACCAATATTTGTTACTAAATTCAATAAAAGTCCTAGTGATTGTGAAACCTTTGCTTCCTAAACCAAAATACGGGTTCCAGGTAAAAGCAGAGTCAAGGGTCACCTCCAAGTAAGGGAAATTATTAACTTTACCAACCGGTTTGTATTTTACTGAAATATCATTACAACCTCAAGTTTGTGGGGCCACAGTGCATGACAAACATTTTGGACAAGTTTTTGCCAAAGTACAAATTTTCCAAATAAATAGAACAGATGCATATATACGTTTCTTCATGGCCTTCAGTGTACACAATAACAGCACAGCTTAATCTACGTACAATCTTATTTTTGACTATTGGCATGCCCGCCCCTTCATGATCAGCGAGCGCAGTTTAAGAAAGTTAATGTAAGGAAGAAATAAAATAGGCGCTAGGACGTATCCCTAGAGCACACCGTGGACAAGCTTTAATGAGTTGGTGCATTCTCCTTACTTCCCAAATCTTTCAGAAGTGCTTAAATCACACATATATATATATATATATATATATATATATATATATATATATATATATATATATATATATATATATATATATATATATATATATATATATATATGCAGACAAAATCCCTTCAAAGAAAAGATCAGAGGACACAGCGTGGATTCTCTTGGCAGTCCTTTATTCACGGTGATGGGCATGATGCATTTTGGCGCATTCGCCTTCCTCAGATGCCTGGTTTCACCTGATTACACTACCTCCCTCCTTTGTATGTTCCACCGCACTCCCATTGGCTGGAGAGCGGCAGGCTCCAATTGCTTGCAGCTGCAGTTCGATGCTGAAGAACACCAAATCCCAGCATGCATTTCTCCGGCAAGTATCGGATGTGGAGCTACGTTGTACTTCTGTGAGCGCTGTTATATCCATCAAGGGAGGGAGAAAACTAATGTTTATCAAGTGTATCTTGCAATGTCGGTGTTCAAGGCTGCCTAGAATCCACAACGCCTCAACCCCAAGCGCAAAGTCCAAACCAGGCCGTGGCAAGCAGGTACAATGATCCTGTGTCCCCGTACAATGACGGACTGCAATCCGCAGCAGCCTCTTGTTTGGCAAGTTTTCAGGGTGTGCCCGCACAGTCCAATACCTTGGAAATGAAAAGCCACGTTGCCAATATTTTGTGCAGGCCACTTGATAAGGCGGTTCCTCTGTACACGCGCTACTGGCCAGCGCGCGATAATATGCAGACAAAATCCCTTCAAAGAAAAGATCAGAGGACACAGCGTGGATTCTCTTGGCAGTCCTTTATTCACGGTGATGGGCATGATGCATTTCGGCGCATTCGCCTTCCTCAGATGCCTGGTTTCACCTGATTACACTACCTCCCTCCTTTGTATGTTCCACCGCACTCCCATTGGCTGGAGAGCGGCAGGCTCCAATTGCTTGCAGCTGCAGTTCGATGCTGAAGAACACCAAATCCCAGCATGCATTTCTCCGGCAAGTATCGGATGTGGAGCTACGTTGTACTTCTGTGAGCGCTGTTATATCCATCAAGGGAGGGAGAAAACTAATGTTTATCAAGTGTATCTTGCAATGTTGGTGTTCAAGGCTGCCTAGAATCCACAACGCCTCATCCCCAAGCGCAAAGTCCAAACCAGGCCGTGGCAAGCAGGTACAATGATCCTGTGTCCCCGTACAATGACGGACTGCAATCCGCAGCAGCCTCTTGTTTGGCAAGTTTTCAGGGTGTGCCCGCACAGTCCAATACCTTGGAAATGAAAAGCCACGTTGCCAATATTTTGTGCAGGCCACTTGATAAGGCGGTTCCTCTGTACACGCGCTACTGGCCAGCGCGCGATAATATGCAGACAAAATCCCTTCAAAGAAAAGATCAGAGGACACAGCGTGGATTCTCTTGGCAGTCCTTTATTCACGGTGATGGGCATGATGCATTTCGGTGCTTAAATCACATATATATATATATATATATATATATATATATATATATATATATATATATATATATATATATACATTTTTAGTTTAGAAAGCTTTATTGAATATAATAAACCAAGTAAAACATTAATACAAAATAGGATCAGTAGGCAATACAGTAAATAATAAAAACAATTGAATTCTTACAAGGTTTAAGGAATGCCAAACGTAACTAGAGAATATACTAAGGGAAAAAGCTTTTTTTTGTTTTTTGAGGATATTATGGTTGATATGCAGGGGAAGGCAAAAGGAAAACAGGGGGAAGAAAGGTAGGGAAGGGGGGAAATGTTTGGCATACAGAGTGAGGTACTTTATAAATAACATAAGCAAGAAAATAGTCATATGAGAGAAACTAAATAGCAACTATAAGGAAAAGAAAAAAAAAAGGGGGGTACAAAAGCAAGATCATCAAGGGGCATTTTGAGAAAGAAAATTGGTTAGAGGCAACCATAACAAGTCTTTTTTGATCAAAAGAGGTACAGTGGTAGCAAAAGCACGATCAAGTCTATGATGATGACATAGTAAATTCCACCAGGTATTATATGAGATCTTTGAAGTGTGTTTCCAATTTGTAGTGATTATCTGTAAAGAAATAGCTATATATAAATCTATAAATTTGCGTGCATTACAATGAGCTTTCCATATAGGTGAGGCACCACCCAAAAAGATGTGAGCAATCTCAAAGGAGTGGTTAGTAGCTAATATTTCATTTAATTTTAACAAAATGCGAGACCAGAGAGATTTAACCAACGGGCTGTGAAAAAACATATGAAAAAAATCACTGTTGGCATGTGAACAAGACCAACATTTTTTGGAATCGGACAATTTAAAAGTATGCAAGTCTGATGGGGTGAAAAAAAGTCTATTGTAAAAATAGTACAAAGTCTGAGTGGTGCTAGCGGAGCGGGAAACAGTATGTATCCTTGACCATAGAGAGTTCCAAACCTGAAGGGGAAACTCTTGAGCTAGATCCTTTTCCCAGGAGAGTTCAAGTTTGGATTTGGTCCTTTCAACAGGGGGGCAGGAAAGTAGTTTATAGATAGTCGCAGCCTTAAGAGGAATAGAAAAATCCGGTAGAGATGAGGAAGGAGGTGTGTCGGTAGGGGACAGAAAAGCGGCCTGATAGATAATAAAATATAAGGATTTTTTAAGCAAGGGATATTGAGAAGAGTATGTGTTAGAAAGGTGAAAGGAAGAACGAATATCAGAGAAGTCTCGTAAGGAGTCATTAGCTAGTAGATGATTACAGGTGAGAATACCTTTGTCAATCCATTCTTTCCAAAAAAAGTGCTCGATTGTTTATATTTATGGACTTATGATACCAAATTGGAGTTGAGGAAAGAAACTCTAACTGCGAAAGAGATGAGCGCAACACCGAAAGAGCAAGTGTTCTGGAATGCTTAAAGATAGGGGTAAGAAAGCGCTGCGGGGACTGAGATAAGCGAGTAGCAGTGTTGAAGGAGAAAGGTGAGAGTTGCACAAGTTCTATGGAACTCCAGGCTGTTGGAGGGGGGACAGATGAATCAGATAAAAATGGCCAAATTTGTTTCAACGTAAAGGCAGAATGAAAACGAGCAAGGCTGGGAAAATTAACACCACCTAAATCCTTGGGCTGTTGGAGACGGGAAATGGAAATCCTAGCCTTGCGATTATTCCATAAAAATGAGGTAAAGATACGATTTATTGTTTTAAAAAAATAGAGTGGAAGGGAGACAGGAAGCATAGAGAGATAAAAATTTACAATGGGAAGAAGCATCATTTTGATAGTGGCAAGCCTTCCCCACCAGGATAAGAAAAGGGGAGACCAATTGTCTATAAGGGAAGAAATCTTCTTAACAATATCTTTGTGGTTGAGCTTGATGGTTTCTCTAATGGTGTTGGCATAAAGTATACCAAGGCATTTAATATTACCAGAATTCCATTCAAAACCAGAGTCCTGAAACATGTAGGGAAGGCAAAATTTGTTAAGAGGTAAGACCTCAGACTTATCAATATTAAGTTTATAGCCTGAAATCAGAGAGTATTCATGCAGCAACGAAATGAGTGAAGGTAGAGAGGTGATCGGATTAGAAATATAAAGTAAAATATCATCTGCGTAAGCAGTAAACTTAATGTCAACGTTCTTAAATATGAAGCCAGTGTATGAAGGAGAGCGTCGGATTTTTTCTAAAAAGGGTTCCAACGCAAGAATAAAAAGAAGAGGGGATAGAGGACAGCCTTGTCTGGTGCCTCTATGCAAAGGAAAATAATGAGATTGAGAACCGTTAACCCAAATAGAAGTAGAGGGGGCAGAGTATAATAATTGAATATATCGAATAATAGTGGGGCTAAAGCCGTGCCACCTTAGGGCACCAAACATGAAATCCCAGCAGACTCTGTCAAATGCTTTCTCAGCATCCAGTGTAATAGCTGCATCTGGGGAGTCTATCTTTGAGGCAAGGTGAATGATGTTAAGGAAAGTTCTCGAATTATCTGTAATGGACCTGCCCTTAACAAAGCCAGATTGATAAATATTATTGAGGTTAGGAATGATTTTATTAATACGAGAAGCCAAGATTTTAGCATAAATTTTACAGTCAGTATTGATTAAAGAAACTGGCCGATAATTCTTACAACAGGAGGGATCTTTATCTTTTTTAGGGATTAAACATAGCATTGCCTGTGTAAAAGAACCTTGGGATTCCCTTTGAGCAAGGAAATGGGTATATAGAGAAAATAAATGCGGTAATAGGATGTCCTTAAAGTACAAATAGAAACAAACCGTAAATCCATCGGGACCAGGTGATTTATCTTTGGGAAGAAGAATGCTAGCATTAAGTATTTCGTTTTCTGAGAGAGGGGCATCAAGAGAGGAAAGGTCAATGGAAATGTCCGGGGACCTGGGGAGAGACTGAAAAAAAGAGTCAATTTGATCCTGAGAAGGGACGGATTCTGGAGTATAAAGTGACGAGTAATATTGGACAAAACAGTCAAGGATTTTATCATTCGTATATTGATGGTTCCCATGCGAGTCAATAATAGTTGTTGTTTTGGACTTTTGCTTTTTAATTTTGAGATAGTTAGCGAGAGATTTGCCAGCTTTATTACGACCCCTGTACATTTTGGCATGGAAATTAAGAAGGTTATTACATGCTGAGTCCCATGAGTGTTTATTATATTGCAATGTAGCTTTGATGAGGGAGGAAAGTGTTTCTGGGGTATTTTTGGTAAAGTAAAGATGCTCTAAGTCTTTAATTTGTTTAAGAATTTGAGCAGACACTGATAAGGCTTTTTTCTTTTTTCGGGATATGAAGTCAATAATAAAACCTCTGGCAGTGGCCTTAAAAGCATCCCAAATAAAATAAAACTTAGAAGTAGAATGAAGATTATTGGTGAAAAAATCTACTGCAAAAAGCTTAAATTGTTCAGTAAACTGTGAATCTAGGAGTAGCAAGTTATTAAAGCGCCAGCGCCTAGGGGAATGAGTACGTGAAGGGAAATCTATATCAACTATGACAGGGCATGGTCAGATATTCAGATAGAATCAATTTCTGAGTTAGTCATAAATTGAAGGGTGTGTTGAGTAAGAAAAATATAATCTATACGGGAGTGTGATGCATGAACTGGGGAGAAAAAAGAAAATTCTAAGTATCAGGGTGGGAAAGTCTCCATGAATCTATGAGGCCTCTGGAAGAAATGGCTTTAAAAAAGGACTTTTGCATCTTATTAGGTATATATCTGGGGAGCGACTTACGATCTAGAAAGGGGTCCATGAGCTGATTGCAATCACCACCAACAACTAAATCTTCAGTAGCGTGAAAAGAAAGAAGCATGGAGAAATCATTCCAAAAAGTTAAATCTACATTATTAGGGCCATAAACATTACAAAAAGAAAGTTTGGTATCATTAATGATGACATCTAAAAACAAACATCTACCACAATTATCATGAAACTTGTTCTGTAACTGAACAGACAGCGATTTGTGAAATAGAATAATAACACCATTTTTGTTGTTTACTGCCGGGGAGCAAAAGGCCTCCCCAACCCATTGCTTTCGTAAGTAAGACAAATCTTGTGAATTAAGATGTGTTTCTTGTAACAATGCAACATGACATTTCAACCTTGCCAAAGGAGATAAAACACGCTGCTTTTTAACAGGATTTCGAATACCTTTAACATTCCAAGAAATAACACGAAGACGTCTCATTCCTGGAGGTAAGGTAAATATAAGCAGAGAGAGATAGAGAATTTAAAACAGAGTGGAGAAAGAGAAAAAGAATGAGAAGTAATATTGAAGCAATATAGATAACAAAAAAAAAACAAATGCAAGGGAGCTAGAGCGCATGCCCACCACAGAAATAATGACAAGAATGGAGAAAGAGAACAAAGGAGTACCAACAGCTGCAATAGGAGAGAAAAAAATATGGGGTAGAGTGAATGTTGTAAATGTTGCCAAAAAAGTGGAGAAAAAAATGGAGGAGAAGGAAAGGAGAGAAAGACTAAAGGAAGAAAAAAGGAGAGGAGGGGAAGGGAAGAAAAAATAGAAAAGAAGACAGGGGGAAAAAGAGTCCACCAGAAGATAGCAAAAGAAGGATGGCGAAAAGCCATAAGACTTTAGCCACAAAGGACGACCAAACAGAAAACATTAATGTGGGGGGGGGAGAGCAACGAAGAGCAAGACAACCGAACTAAGAGGAGACGGCTACAAAGAGCGAGCCACTATAAAAAAGAAGAAGACAAATTATGGAGTAAAATACATAACAAAAGGCGACCAAATGGAACAAATGGAGGAAACTTACCAGACGCCTAGGGGGGGAAGACAGCAGCGGGATGAGACGCACATTATAGACAACAAAGCGATGCAAATGGTGACCTTGACAACAACACCGAAAGGGAAAGACCTGCAAGACAAAGAAGGCGTGAACAGCTGAAACATAAACGCAAAACAATACAATTCAAAATAGAATTAACACAGGAAATAATGCGCAGACAATGACAAAACAATTATGGTTTGCTCAATTCTATGAGTTCTCCTTTGTGAGTGTGGACGAATTTCTTCAGATCTGCGGGGTCTTCAAAACTGTATGTTCTGTCTTTATAGGTCACTTTAAAAAAACAGGGATGAATGAGACCGTAGCGTGCGTTCATGGCTCTCAATGCAGGACGAAAGTCCAAAAATTCCTTCCGACGAGAAGCAGTAGGTTTGGAAACATCCTGAGTGAAAAAAAATGTATGTCCAGACCAGGACATTTGCTTATGTTGTTTAGCGGCTTGGAGAATCGTCATGAGATCGGAGTATAAAAGGAAATAGGCAGTAATTCTGCGAGGTTTAGATGTAGAAGATGTATTCCTTGGCCCCAAACGATGGGCACGTTGTATGTTGAAGTCCGAGGATTTCGGGGGACCAACAATTTGAAGCACTTGAGTTTTCAAGAAATGGATCATGTCTGACCCTTCAGAATCTTCCGGAATACCATAAATGCGAAGATTATTGCGCCTATTACAATTTTCTAAATCCTCCGTAACCTTTTTAAGCTGACTGACTTCCTTAGTGAGTGTGTCAACTCTGGCGACCACATCTTGAGCATCACTAATCCTCTGCTCTACATCAGAAAGTCTTGTGTCTAGACTAGACCATTTGTCCTCCAGCCTCTGGAGTGTAGTGACAGTGTCAGTCATAAAGGGACGGATAAGACGCAGTTGCTCCATGATGTCCTCGAGGGTGAGAGGCAGCGGGGATTTATCTGGGAGGGTGGGTCTTTTTTGGTCCGCTTAACTGAAGAGGCACTAGAATCCTTACGACCTCCAGAGGTGCCTGCATGAGATTTAGTTGAATGCGCGATATCCATATTGAAGGCGTCGTAATAAGTGATGACAAAAAATGGCAAGGAGAGGCAGCAAGCAGAACAGCGATGATAGTGAGGCAACAATGATGAGAACGAGTATGGCGCAAAAGAGAAAAGGCTCCAACACAGCACAGCAATGTGTAACTTTGAAATGAGGAGCACCAAAAACACACCTCAGGGAAGCAGTGAGATATTAGTAGAAGCAGAGCGAAGGAATCGCTTACACCATCAGCACCAGGGTGGCTATGACGAAACGTCGCAATCCAACCGCTCCGCCAGCCCCACATCGCTCAAGCCAAAGCCCACACTGCAGGTAGGTTCAAACAAACAGGGCTCCTCGCAAACTTCCCGTCACGCCACTTCGCGCACAAACCAGGCAAAGAACTTTAATAGCTCTTCCACCAAACGGTATTTAGTGATTTTGAAGCAAATTCAGTCACAGTACTCACTCAAGGTATTTCCAACAAAACACACTGCGCGTCAAAAAGAGAAGAAAAACAAAAAAGCCACATAATAAAGAGTAGTATTCATTAGTTATTAGGCACAATTGTGGCAGGTGAACACAGCCTTATATAGCATGGAGAATTCCTCCAGGGGAGCAATGTTTAGCGCAGTAAAATGTTAAAGGGTAAATTACTTAGACCCATCGTGCATCCAGAGCCCATTATTTCCACAAGGAGAATACCTGCAATTCAATGTGTTCCGTATATTATGGAGCGATGAATTCCAGAGAAAACAGCATTCCAGGCATTATTAGACGCTGTGCCTCACCCATCCTCACCACCGTGTTTAAGAAGAAGGGAAATGTCAATGGCAGCGTTTCCTTGTTCCTCGCGCCGCCGCCATTTTAAACGTCGCGGCTGAGGAGAATGTGAAGTTGGCCCAAAAATAGCAATAAAGGCACACCAAAGCGCCGCCGTGCCTCCTCCGCAGTCTCGTTACATTCCGCCTCCGATTTCCGGAGCAAGAGCCGACTTGCAAGGGCGCTGAGCGCCGGAAAATCAGGCGGCTTCGCTGAGGCACGCAGGAGCTCACGGAAGAGCAGCCATCTTGGCTGTGCGCAGACCACGCCCCCACCTAAATCATATTTTAAGGTGCAAAGAAAATCCACCAATTCACAAACCTTCCCCATATGACATAGAAACCCCCACAACTTAGACCTGTTTACAATGTCAAAGGCACTACTAAGGTTAAGGAAAGCTAGATGTATTGCCCAAACTTTGGATGTGTGTATTTATGTACTAACAAGTGTAGGATACATTGTTTGTGCGTTCCCAATCCCTTTCAAACTCCTACTGAACTTCAGATTGAATATTAGATTTCATTGCCCATATTAAAATTGTATGAAAAACAGTTCTACCCACGATCTTTTCTGTCGAGTCCAGCCGGCAAATGGGTCAATAGCAATGTGGGCCATGACGATCGCCATTTTTGAAGACATTAAATTATAACAACATTATTACAGGTATGGAAGAACCCGCATTTACAGGCAGAATTTAGTATATTTGTGATAAGTGGTGCCCAAAGCTCTTTATTCTCTTTGTATGAGTCCATCAGCACCCCATCTAGACCACGATCTTTATTGGATGGGCTTTTATGTATTGCTGCTTCTACTTCATGAATGTGGAACTGAATTGACAAGGGTTTGGGTTGGTAGCTCTCAGCCCTGCAAATCTGCTGTCCAGTTCTAAGATGCCCTAAAGATTCATGCTATTCTCCTTCAGAGTTTCAACCAACAAAATGCTTTTCCAAAATTACTCATGCTATTAGTACATGAAATGTTATCTACCCATGAGAATCAAATACTTTCACTCGACATCGTCACTACACATTGGGGCATATTCACAAGGAACTATCGCTGTGTTAACGGCACTTTATCGCAGCCAAAGTTACGATAAATTTATCGCCCCATTCAGAAGCTGGCGTTAACAGCCCACAGCACCAGTTTACCCGCGATAGCAGCCGCAAAAACCTCGCCACGGATGACCCCCGCAACTATCGCTAATGAGATGCAGAGTAGGCGTATCCGTGCCCAAAGCCACGACAATACAACTCCACAACATTCACAACGAACAGCCAGAACTGCGATAAGAAGACAAAACAGGTGATAAGGAGCGTTAGCAGCAGGAAAATAACATCTGCTCTGACCTGGTGCTAAGTCGGACCGAAGCCTGCACCACAAAAGGGAGCACAGCCCACAGCCACATCGGAAGGGCAGCAGAGGCCATGGAGCTAATGGTCATGTGGCCCGGATACCCAAGAGGGCCACAACACCCACCGCTACCACTCCAGGAACCCATACAGCACCCGAATCCCCCCGGACCACCAACCATGCAGCGCTGACAAAGACAGCGGACCCCCAGGAAACACACCAGCCTCACAGACCCAACACCTGACAATGTCATTGCCCAATACAGGCTCAAAAGGACAACCATCGCACGCATCATGATCAACAACGCCCAACAGGCCGACGGCACCAACACAGCAGACAACGAACATCTCACCCCACACAAAGCTGCTGGCTATGCTGCACCTGTTGGCCCCGGTACCCCAACACCCGCTACAGTCGGAGGAACCACACCGCCAGCCACATCCAAGCCACATCCAAGTCCCTCACACCTGTCCTGGACATCACCACCCCTGGTACGCCAGTTCCCATACGTCAAACATAATGCGCAGGATCCGCTGGAGCCCAAGCAAGGACCATACGCCATAGCTGGATGCACGCACGTGTCGTGGGCAATCCACAGCACACATGTCATACCTGTGCCGCCTGCCAACACAGCACACAATCGCTGCAACAGAAAGCACACGTCTCGCATCAATGTGCAGGCAACAACCAAACACCGTGGAACCTCCACCAATCTCGCCTCCAAATACCCAGCCAATGTGCACGATTCCTCCATCCTCCGACAGTCCATCAGCAACCAGCATCCCCAAAATGGCACCAAGGGAAATGCACAGCCCCTTGGCAAGTACCAAATGAATACCCCACTCACCTCAACTCCACAACCATGCAACCCACAACTCTGGCAATGCACACGTCACAAAAACAAAAACAACATGCAAAACAACATGCCCACCCACCAGACATGACAGGACAACTCACAATGGTAACCTGGGCAAGCTGTGAACATGAGCCATCAACGGCATGACACCTCAGCCAGTGGGGGATTTTGTGGAATGTTTCCTGTTACGCCGACCCCGTAAGTGTGAGCGGAGTGGGATGGCCCGGCGTACGCCAGGCCAGCATGGGGTGGGAATAAAAAGCATGTAGCCCTGGGCGTGGTCCTCTTCCAGAGAGCCCAACGTCTCTTCCAGGGTGGTGCCGCTCACTACGCCACGTTGCCGACGCCGTCCTCCTGAGCGGAGTTGCCTGCGATCCTGTGTACATGCCATACCCCGGACCGCTGGACCCCGAACCATACCAGGCCCACCCCTGCACAGCCAGGCCACACTGATCACCTGCCAACACCGGTGTGTGTCACGGATGGCCCACCACGTGCAGGCGCAAGCTCCAAGCCCGAGGCCCGCGAACTTGGCAGCCTCCTCAGACCATCACGGGCTCCACGACAGAGGCCCGCTTTAGTCCTTTCTCGTTGACGTACTCTACTGCCGCCTCCAGCCTACACCACGGTAAAGTAGGTCACACAATTGGAACTGAGTCTTGATTACACCATGGCAGTGAACATTATTTAAGGCAGAGTTCATGTCACTATACTCCCTTTGATGTGGTGCCACCAAGTCTGTGCATAGCATTACAACCACACGTGTCTGTGGGCCTACGCTGATTACTGCCCTCATCCTATGCTGCGCATGAGTAGGTCACAGAATAGGGAACTGAACATCGATTATTCAAAGGCAGAATACATCTCCTTGCACGCAAGGAGAGGTGCATGAGGATGACGCGTTGCAGTCCGGAGGGAACAGGATCATCGTTACGGAGGTGATCAAACACTACCGACAACTGCCCTGGTGTCACTAACTCCGTGCCTCATGAGCCAACGACAGGTGGGTGTGGACCACTGCTGACTGCAGCCCCCGGCCTACACTGTGGTCCAGTAGGTCACAGAGTCTTGATTTAGCGATGGCATTGTTTATATCAGTGTACCGGCATCATTCCAGACTGCATCCCCTCTCAGCACCAGTGCCACTAAGTCTGTTACCCGATATTCATGAACACTGTCTGGTCGTACATTGGTGGCATCTGAGTCTATGGACTAGGGGCTAGTGTTCATCCTCATGTAGCTGATCCCGAATTGGTGGTGGAAATGAGGCTGGTGCTTTCCACTCCTCCATTTGCTGCTGCCAGATAACATCAGACCTTCCCCATAATGTCGTGGAGAAAACCCTCCTCTGTCCCTCGCAAGCCTACACCACATTGACCTTGGACATCGATGAGGACCCGCTCCCTGCGCGTGGACCTACCTCGGTGCACCGCAAGTCACCGTCCCGTAGCAGGGTGCCTGTGCCCGCCGCTGTGCATCTGGGGCCACTAACTCTGTGGTGGTCCGGTCCGGGACCCCTTCTTCTGAGATATTGGATGGCCTTGGAGGTGATGGCCATGTGTCTGTGGCCCTGCGCTGTCCGCTGCCTTCAGCCTCAACTGCGGTCCACCAGGGCTCACCCATCAAATCAAGGCCTGACCGACCCGGACATCACATCACCGCAGGAGGCACACGCCACCACTGCCAGGACCACCTCCAACCGCCATCTGCCAGAGTCAAAACGGTGGTCCTGACGGACTTACGGAGTTTCTCACACCTGTCGTAGATGCCATCATCAGTCGAATATCCTGCTCAGCACTCCAGGTGCCACTGACTCAGTGCACCGCAAGCCATCGTCCGTTACTGATTGAGTTTTGTGTTGTGGAGAGGTTGCGCAGCAATGTCATCTCAAGCAGCATGGGAGACCTAGGACGCTGATGAGGAAGATGATACAGGTCTAACACACCCCACTGCATCTGCATCAGAAATGTTTAGAAGGGACACAATCCGAGACTTTTTCTTCACATGGGCGCGCTCAGCTGTGGTGCCCCTACCTCAGTGCACTGCAACTCACAGACACTTCTGTTTGCATGTTGTGTTACCTCTGGACTTTCTCCGGCTCCCTACATGTTTCTCAGCAGTTGACTCTGTCATGCAGGTGTTTTCAGTTTCCGTTGCACTGGTGTCCACTGTTCAAGTGGTTGCCAGCACCAAACACTGCGTGCGTGCTGGCTTGCACTCACCACACACACAACCAGCACAGGCGTCACTGTACATGTGGCCCTGCCAATAAAGGGGCCGGGCGCACGTGCCCGTAGCCAGTACAACATGATGTCTACGTATGTCCCTGTGATCTTGTTGTATGCATGAGGGCCCTGTGCCCCACGACATTACATTGTGCTGTGTACATCGGATGCAGACATGTCACCGCAGGCAGCGGGTTGGAGCTTGGACATGTAGCTTTGTCGTCACCCATTCAATTTGTAAGGGGAGTGGCCAGGGCCGGTGTATGCAGGGCCAATGTGGTTGTATGGCTGCTATTTGCACACCCCTGGGCGTCGTTCTGTACTGTGAATGTGCATCTGTATGTGTCTCTATGGCAGTGTGGGTCTCCTTTGTGGGGTGTGGGTGGTCCCTGAGGGTGAGAGACACCAACATATGTGTTCTAGTTCACCTACCCTGGTTTCGGCACCCACTTACACCTCTTGGGCCACCTCCTTTTGGCGTGCTGAAACCTGGCATTGGGGTGCCATGTGTGGGTGGGTGAAGTGTTGTGAGCCAGCTGTGCTTGCGAGTGCTTCTTGCTGTGTGGTCTGTTGCAGGCTCTGTGTTCTCCTCCGAGTAGCTTGTCTGCCCTGGTCCTGGTGGTGGGTTGCGTGGGATATCCATGGGCTGTTGTAGGGCGTCGGTGTCGACGGTGTGGTGGTCCTCTCCGGCATCACAGATGTGTTGTCTTCTGTCCTCTGCTGGAGGTGTTGTGTGCCCCTCTGCAATGTGAAGGGGTGATGCATGTTGACATTGTGTTGACATATGTGTTGGCACATTGTTCTGGTTTACATGAAGACTGTATGGCAATGTACATTGTGACTGTTTGTGAGGTGCTGGATTCTTCTGCGGGACAGTGTACATTTGGACTACATGACGGATGTGAGGTCGTACGCGTACATTTCCATTTCACAGTTTGCTGCTCTGTCAGATGTAGTTGGCATGATTCTGTGCATGTGCGGAGCCAGTTGTGTCCTCTGTTCTGCAGTGTCGGCTATGTGCATTGTACCACGTTGTCGTCAATGTGGGTGTGCTGTTCTTGCTATGTGTGTGTGTGCTGCAGTGTGCCAAGGGGATGAGGTACAATTGTGGGTGTGCAGTGTGCTACACCTCGTTGTGCCTGTGTGCCATTGTGCCCATCTCCCGCGTCCCCCCAGTCCCTGTTCGTTACTCGCCCTGTTGATGTTGTCAGGTCCTCTCGAGCTGTGTCCGTACACCCTACTCTTTGCACCGCCTCCACACTGATGACTGTGGCCTCGGGTTTCTCCAGCTCCTCCTGTGGTGCTGGACTGCCATCTCCTCAGTGCCGTTGCTGCCTTCCTGTTGGCGGCGGGTTTGTGCCTGGTTTCGGGTGTCACGTCATGCCGGCGCCTCTTGGCCTCCTGGATTGGCCTCCTCAGCAGTCCGACTGCATTCCAGGTGGTCTGCTTGTGGGTCAGTTGCTGGTAGTGTTCTGTCACCTCCGTGACGCTGGTCTTGTTTTCCTGCGGTCTTCCTCTCCCTCTTCTCCTTTACCTTCCCCGAGCCTGTTGTTCCTTGCTGGTGGTCTGTGGGGGTGGTGGGGTTCGCGTTGGCCTCTGCGCTGGATCAGTTTGCATCCATGTTGCTACGTGCTTTGGCTTGTTTCTGATGTGTTGTTTCTGTCTTTTTTGTGGTGCATTTGCCCACCAGACGCATGGTATTTGCAGGCCTGTGGCTGATTTTCGTGGCTTTTTGTACCGCGTTGGCCTCGTCGCATTATTTTTGTGTTCGCGTTTTGCATTTTTGTGGCGTGGAGTTGGATTTTGCATGGCCAGATGACGCGTTATCTGATGACTATCTCATGCTACCGCCACGTTGTGAATACTTGGTTGGAACGGCATAATTTTCCCGCGTTGGGCTGCGATGTTGGAAGTTGTGTTAGGCTACTCTTGCGGTAGTTATCACATGTTCTTGTGAATATACCCCATTGTCTCAATGCATTATAGGATAATAATGCATTATTGCATGTCCGGGGATAGCAGGGGAAACCAACACTCATCAGACTTTAACCCAGAGCAAGAGAGAGAAAAACAGACCAGGAGGAAAGGAGGTTGAAGAGAAAGGCGGAAAAGCAGGGACAAAGGAAGAAAGCAGGGATAAAAAAGAACCTGCAAGAGTCAAGGGAAATCAAGGGGCAGGGAGTGTACTGTGGTGGATGAAAGAAGCATGAAGTTGAATCAAGATTACACATCCTTGGTATTCGGCAGTCCCAATATTCTTCAGCACTGGCAGAGGGATTCAGAGAAAAAATGTGGGCACCAGCACTGATTATTTTACTAATTAGGCACTGCCCCTACGAGTCTGAATGTGGACTAGAAATTAAGTTTCTGAGAAAATATGAAAATTGCATCTTCACGTCCAATCATTCCCAATATCCCAAAAGAATATTATTTCTTTTCCCTTACATGCTGTGTCCTCACCTGAAAATGTTGTTTGACATTCACCACCCAGTTTGTATCTGCAATCCATGTTCAGCGTCCTTGGATTAAGCAGACAGCTGCCTACTTTTACGCAGACACACAGCTAGTAATGGCCGAAGACCACCCGCATGACTCACGTAGACTTGTTTTGGAGGTCAGTGCCAAAAACCAAGAGATTTGGTTTCCACAAAACAACACAGATGTTTCATACAAGATTTATGATTTCTAACAGCCTCAGCATTAAAACTTGAGTAATCACTTTCCATGAGTTTATGAGCAAAATGGCTTCCAAATGCTGGAACATTTTACAACTAATTTAAGACGACAGATCATCTTGCAGTTTGTAAGCTAATGCTTCACCATCAGTTAGCAATAAAGCTTTCTCCAGCCACAGCATGTCTGGCAAACAGGAATCCCACAAGGGAACTGATACTGTGAGCAATTGACAAAGTATGTCCCAATCTGAGAAGGTGTTATTTTGCACCAGTATTTTCATTCAAGTCCAAAGATATAATGTCTGCTGTACAGATTTCACTTATTTCCAGATGGTACAAAGCATACAAGCTCGATAAAAGCAACATACTCCTAACTGGAAGCCAAGCAATTGGCTGGTTTGAACTGTGAGAAGAATTCTAGCTCCGCGCTGGAATGCTATACGTCCATCCTCATAAGTTACTTAAAAGTAAGCACAAATGTTCCCATCACTTACATTGCTGAAAGGTCCTGGGGATATGGATTTAATTAGCATCGCCTTAAAATGTTTCACTGCCTCAGTTATCCTAGCAGGCGAGGTGTTTCTGTGACTCAGTCTCACATGTGGAGTGAATAAGCCTGCAGGAAATGTCATCATGTTCTATCAGATGTAAGGAGTGTGGACGGATGGCGCAACAGGCAGGGTGTCAGGGAAAGATCTGCCCTGGCGCCCTGTGGATCAATACCGAAGGGCGATGCATTGACTCTTTATAGACCAGGGGCCTCATTACAAGCGCTGCTCTGGTGTTACACCCCCAAGCCATCTGGTAATGCCCCCCCCCCCCCCCATCATCTGCATGTATCCGTGTGTGGGAGCTCAAACCGTCCTATATATAACAGGTGAATTATTCTTAAGCTTTTGGGTCTGCACGAAAGACATTGAGATGCAATTGTGTGAAGTACAAATGAGTGTTCATTCCCACCAAGCCTGCCTCTTGCTGTGATAATGAAACATTTCACACGTTGATTTATCCACAGAAAGTGCACATCGCTTTGTAACTCATAGTAGGTTCACTTGAGTTCAGCTGTCTTGAACGTCTGAGTGCACAACCATAAAATAAAGGTAGATCCAGATGTTTTTGCAGTGCATTTGTAACCCACTCTACAGCCTTTTGTGTGCCCTTTTCACAATAGGCAGATCATTGCTTCGGAGTGTGATCACTCTAACTAGCCTTGCTACAACAGCGGCTGTGAGTCTCAGCACACTACTGCACAATAGGTTGTATGGTGCTCCTCTCCATTCATCAGTGCGACTACCCACGGGACAGTTACTAAACATAACAAAGATATATACTTGGTCTGAACACACGTCGGAATCCAACCTCCCTTTGATACAGACATGGACTTCCTTAAGTGACCTTAAATGTGGGAGTTCCGTATGTTCTAAGCAGGTTGATAACATGTCAACTTTTTCGGATAAAAAGCATGCAAAGTAATTGGCATACTAAATTCCTTCTTTAGTTAGAAACAAACAAACCAAATAGGTTATTTTAAGCACCTCGAAGCTCTTTAGAATACAGATTCCGCCCACTTTTCAGAAATGTTTAGTATTTTTGAGAGATATGTGGCTACATTAGTTGACTGAATACTCTCCTGCCTTTCGTTGATTGATGACCTGTCAACATAACACTTTCTACTTTACAGAGTTAATGATGTAATTACTAGCCACTAATCTTCATTACGCTGTGTCCTACATTTTTCAGCACAGTCCTTAGTAATGGAAGGATCCCACTTTTTTAGACGTAGGTCACATTGGTCACCTTAAAAGCAAAAAAGTGTGGGGCAGATTTATGTTCCCTGGCGCATCCCTGCAAATCAGCAGGGATGCGCCAGGGAAGATGCGTCACGCAAGTTTGCCCTTACGCCACCGCACATGCGCCGCATTTACAATGTCGTGCATCGTGGCGCAAGGACAAGCAGATGCGTGACGCATCTGCCGGGGTAAGGTTGGCACAGTGCGTAAGTTGTGTCGCAAGCGCGACGCAACTCCAGCACTGTTCCAACCTGCGCTATCCCTAACATGGTGCGTCACGCCTTACGCCTGCTTGAAGCAGGCGTAAGGATTTGACGCACCAGCGTCGGAAAAGTGACTGCGTGAAATCTTGTAGATTTCACTGCATCACTTTTCCGAGACTTTTTCCGAAGTAACGCCCACCCTGCATACATTAAACCTGATGCGGGTTTAATGTGGCGCATGGCTTTACAACGTGACGCATCTCCCTAGATGCGTCACGTTGTAAATCTGTCGCAGCATGGCGCTAGCTTTGCGCCGCCGCTGCGTCACAAAAGTGACACAACGGCGGCGCAAAAGTGGCGCACGGGGCTTGTAAATCTACCCCTGTATTTTTAGGATTCTAGTAACCCATTAATCGTGCTTTCCCCCCAGCTCATCATGTGTTGGCTACCTAAGTAGGATGCCTGGCCTCTGCCCTGCCTTGAATGGATGAATGAGTCACTATGATGCTGGAAACTGTATTTCTCAGGTCACTAATCTGCTGTTACAATGCCCCTTGTAGAACTACCCTGCTTAGCCAATGAAGTGGTGACTCACTCTCTGTCCAGGCCACAAGATGAAGCATTGTGGTCTATAGTACCTATCATAGTCCTCTGAGGTCTTCTTCTCCTTCTTAATCTACCTCACCTACTTCATCCATGATCATTGTATCCGTGGATGTTTTTGACCCACCCCTGCTCTTCTACTAGGCGAAGGCTGAGTCTTGGCATGTAGGGCTGTCACACTCTGCACTGATCTCCATCATCTTTTGTAAAGCACTGGCACCTTCCTTGGATCTCAGAGCAAGCAGTTGTAATAGCCCTGTTCCTGAGTTGCACGGTTTGCATTGATCGGGGTCACAGAATTGGTTGACTGTGTGCTGTCAGGCTCTGGGTTACATACCTGGTCCACTGAGGTGCTTAGAGGCAGGATTGTGGATGTGCAAATGCCTTGGTAAGTTATCTGTGAATATCTTACAGGTTCTTCTCCTTAAGATCTGGAATCCTTGATTGTTCAGTTGTGGGGGTCAGGTAGAGGGACTAGTGGAATCTCCAGCTCAAATCTCTAATACCAGTAGGAACTTATGCTCTGTGTTCATCATCCATATATATATATATTTTTTTTGCATATTTATATAGCGCGCACTCGACCCGAAGGTATTGGAGCACTTTACATAGCACCGTATTTACAATACACATTCAGGCACGGGGAGATTAAGTGATTTGCCCAGAATCACAGGATGTGGACGCGACCTCGAGGCTCGAACCCTGGTTTCCTGCACCAGAGGCGGCAGCGCAGCCGACGGATCCTTGCCCATCAGGATGGGCAAGGATCATGTACCTCCACTCAGAACAGGTCAGGTTTCTATTGGGCTGCTCACACTTTGAGTCCGCGGGCAATCTCCCCACAGCAATTGTGAGCACATATACAATTCCTCTGATACTCGGTTTCCACTTCTAAATGGTCCCCCACTGCTCTGAATTGTGGCAGCGCCAATTCAATGAGTGGCGATCTTCATGCTGTCATTGGCTTGGCTCTGCATGCAAAGTTTTATCCTATCCGGCTAGGGCAGTTGTGCTCTAAGGTGTTAGCTGCTGCCTCGCAGATTTGCAACACACATCCCCATACAAACGTACGCTCTCTCTGACTGACTTCTTGCACGAAGATGTTTTGTGCAAGTTCTGTAAAGAGTTCTGTAAAGAGAGGTACACCCAGTAACTTTACATGGGATCTAGAAACATTGGGGCACATTATCAAGCCAGGCGATAAAATTATCGCCGCTAAAACGGCGATAATGGGCTTGATAATATGCTCTATGGTATTCCAATTGAAGCCCATGTTAGATGTAAAGGACATCGACCATGGGCTTCAATTGGAATTCCATAGAGCATATTATCAAGCCCATTATCGCCGTTTTAGCGGCAGTTTTCTGCCGCTTAAGTGGCGATAATTTTATCGCCTGGCTTGATAATATGCCCCATAGTTCCCCGCAAGATCAGGGTTAAATGCATCCTCCGGGAAAGAACAAGGGGGCATATCAACAAGGGCTTTATCTCTGCTTTTTTGGCTGTAAAAGCCAAAAAAGCAGAGATAAAACTAGCGCCCTATCAACAACAGGGTGCTAACATGCAAATTTGCATGTTGGCACCCTTTTACTCTACGCTTCCCCTTGCATCTCTCCTATTATCAAGAATGACGCTAACCCTGTTAGAGACAAAAAAAGCAGCGCTAACCGCGGTTAATGCTGCTTTTTTACGTCTGGTATTTTTCTGACTTAGCCATGATATCCTATGGAAGGAGGATATCATGGCTAAGTTTGCCTGTCCCTATCAACAAGGTAACGTGAGATTATCGCTGGGTTTCCAGCGATAATCTCACGTTAGCCTGTTAGCGTGAGAATTTTTATCGCTATTGAGATAAGCGTTGCTAATAGCACACTATCTCAGCGATAAAAATTCACGCTAGCCGGCGATAATTATCCTAGCGCTAAGTGCGCTTAGAGATAATTATCGCCGGTTGTTGTTGATATGCCCCAAGGTCTCTGAAATGTTGCTCTCCCTCCATACTGAAGAGGCTCGCAGAAGTTTCCAGTGGTCCCCCAAGCCAGCACAATGAGTCTTCCTTGCACCCAGGCCACACACAAGGAGAGCAAAGGCAAACAAAAACAGGAAAAAGATGATGCATACTCTTTCGAAAAATGCACTGTAACATGCATTTAATCACGTAAAACTATCCAAAAATAATTAGCCTCCTTTGTAGCAGGGCAATGAATAGGGTCTCACACTAATATCAAGCTTACTGACTTCACATTTTACATTTCAAATGATAAAACATCAGCAATGCCTCCACAATACTTGCAGCTCTTACTACCTCCCACTCACTGTAATTAGAATCAAAGCTGCATGGCAGGGTCTAGTGCTCTGTTCCCATAGGGTTGGACCCAGAAGGCCCAACAAGTGATAGGAGCAGTTCCATGGATGGGTGTGTGCAATTTAAAGTATTTACCACCTCCAAATGGCTGCAGCTGCCCTTCTGGAGAGCTTCACCAACTAGCTCGGGGCAATGCCACCTGTTCAGAAGGAGAGGCAGTGGAGACGTGGGTCACAGAAAAGGAATATTTCCCCTCTAATTTAAGGCAGTAAGAAAAGGGCTTTGGTTCACACCTACGAAACAACATGGACAAGGGACAAATCTCATGCAGGGCAAAACAATATAGAGATATCCAGGTGGCCTCCCAAGCATGGGTTGGGTATCCCTATTTGTGACTTACATATCTGGATCTATTGCTATTCTTCATCCATTAATCATCATTGAGTCTCCTAACAAACCTGGGGCCATCCCATCGCCAGAGAAGGTTAATGGAGTATCAGCTCACTCTGAGGCATCACCTACTAGTGGCTACCTGCCGCTCTTCCCCAGCTCCTCTCACTTCCTAAGTGCACCTTCTCCAGACAAGTGTCTTTCTGAGAGATGCACTCTATTGGGTGCTGTACACCTGCTGCTTTCGCAAAATGTCTTTCTTTCTGAACTCCCTAGAGCAACCGATTATCAGGAGAACATCTTGTCTGTATCAGGATTTAGACATCCCTTCTGCTCACCTGTTTAATCTGTCACTCACACTAGGCACGTTGCCAGCTGCGCCCTGCCATGGGGTTCACCTATCAGTTGTCCAATGCCCCCTGGGCTATGTACAGCACTGCCTTAGAGGAGTCACAAGTGAGCATGCATGTAGGTCACATTCTTAATACCAACACTCCAGCCAGTGACTTTGTCCGTGAAGACTCTTGCTGACTCAGTAAGGGGCCTACGGATCAATGTGGCTTGGAAAGAGTACCAACATGATTGTCATGTAGGGGCCGAAAACTACGACCCCTGGTATTCTGCTGGCACTGTCCTTGCGACCCCTAGCATCAGAGGAGCTAAAGGGCTAATTTGTGTTTGTAATATTTAAGGGATACAAACATGCACATGTGAAAAAGGTAGTGAAGAGAAAGAGAGTGGATATAGAACTAGAAGATAGATAGAACACATACTATGATGACTTGAAGTTTCTGGAGGAATCCAGAAGAATAAGGATGTAAACAACCATATTGTGATTTGCCCATCTGATAAAAGATGCCCATCTTGATGTGATGGCTTGATTAGTCAACAGAGGGGGGACTGGAACAGCGTAGTCTTCTTTCCAACTTTACATGTCACAAGTAATTAACATGAACGTGCACTTAGTACGTTTCCTGTGTGGGCTAACAACTTTAATGGAAAGTGTTGCACTTGACATCATTATTGATACACATTCACTGTAGAATGAGAGAATTCATACATACTGTTGGACCTGTCAGCCTTAGGGTGGTCTCCCCCTACATTTTTGCCCTTTCTGCCTCCCACTTGACCTCACATTTTTGTTGGACTCTGGGCACCTTACCACTGCTAATCAGTGCTAAGGTGCAGGTGCTAACTTCTGACTGGACCCTAATAGGTATGTCATGTTTGGTATAGTTGGAATTGTAGCGGGGAACCCTTTCTAGTGATATATGGGGTTTGACCACTATTCCTTAGAAACCCCACTTTTTGAAAGTGGACATTTTTCTGCCTGCACTTAGTTTGTGCACTGCAGACTCCCCTCTCCCATCTGCATACTGATAGCCTTCCTGGGCTGTGAGGATCGAGTGGTGATTCACACCTTTACACATGAATAGGCTGGGCCCGGCTGCCCCACAATAGGCTTAACGACCCTGCCTTTGTCACTGTAGACAGCCAGGAGCCAGGTCAGGGAAGGCAGGGAACACCCCAGAAACCCCTAGACCCTTCCAGAAGCTTCTACCCCCTTCTAGTGACTGGGCGCCAGGGTATAAAAGGGAGGGTCCTGGCCACACATCTCTGTTACACTACTGGACCAGGAAGAATCTCTGCTGGAGTGAAGACTGCTGGGCCAGGAGGATTGCTGCACTGCTGAGGCTGACTTCTCCCAGGAACTGCTGCCCCAACCTGGTAAGCTGCCCTGCTGCCTGCTGATCTTGCCCTACCAGGGAGACTGAAGTGACATCCCCAGAGTGTCTCCACAATCTGCTGCTGACTGTTCCCCTGGCTGGTGGGGGGATTCATAAAGACTACCACGTTTTGCTTTCTCTACAAACTGCCTCTGCAGCGCTGGGTGTGTAACATTATTTCTATCACCTCAGAAGTTACCTCCGCCGCCCGAGACCTTGAATGCGCAGTGAGGAGAAGCGCTGTTTAATCAAAATCACCGCTGCCAGCCCGGGCACCCAACTGCGCTGTGTGCTGCAAGCGCTGTGAAGGGAAGCGCTGTTTAGCTCGGATCACCGCCTCTGGCCCGGGATCCTTGGGGGCACTGCGTGGATTCCCCCACTGATGTCAGAGGGGAACCGCGCTGGTATTGGTGCTGGCGCCAGGAGTTGACTAGCAACGAGGGGGGGTCATCCAGGAAACCGCGCCGATGCTGGGAAGCACAAGGCATCCTTACCCATCCCCGTGTCCAGCTACCGTCGGTGCCAGGTCGAGGAGAGAACCCAGGCGCCTGGAGATCAGCACCCCAGGTAACTCCGGGCTGCAACCCGGGACCGCGGAGTGGGTGGTGTTGCCTGGGGGCAGGTTGCCATCTGTGAGGTAGAGACTGGGGCCGGCGCACAGAGAACAGCGGAACCAAGTTAGCATTGCTAGCCTGACTTTCTTTTCCGGCCGCATTTGTGCTGTAGGCACTGCGGGAGCATATGGACACTAGCATTGGCCACGCCCTCACTATAAACACGACGGGGGCATGTTGGCATTGACATTTGCGCATTCTTGCTGTAAGCACAGCGGGGCTAATTCTAGAAGTGTCAGTCTGACTCTTTGCGCCCGCCTTCTAGCTATAAGCACGGCGGGGGAACATTAACGCTGGGAGCTTAACCCCTTGCGGTACCAGGGCCTATTAACTGACTTCGGTGGCCAGAAAGCATTTAAAAGCACACTAGTGCTAACTGACCTTGCGCTAGAGGTCCTTATCTGGGGACTAGGAGGAGCACAGTCCCTGAGCATGTTCTTTTCCTGATAAGCCCTGAAACTGAACTAGTGCCCATACAGCCTACCACAGACTCACGGAACTTGCAAGATCACTGCAGAACATTGACAACAGATATTGCAAATAAGATATATGTGGAATTTCTATTGATGTGATCCTGCCGGAAATATAGATAAAGATTTTATATTTTTATAAACAACTGGTGGAGTGTCTATTTGTGGTGTCTCACTGTGTTGTGGTGGTTGGGTGTTACACAAATACTTTACACATTGCCTTCTGAGTTTAGCCTACCTGATCTGCGCCAAGCTACCAGAGGGTGGTTCTGGGTGCTTTTGGACCTACCTTGTCGGAACTGGTGGTCCCTACTTGGACTAGGGTAACCTACCCCTGCCAACTAGAGACCCCATATCTAACACATACACTGTGTGCCTCAACTGTATTAAAGGATATATTCTTTGGATACTTGATGAATAAACCATCCTTATTTATTAAAAATGTGTTTACTTTAGAAATTAAAATGATTTATGTAATATGTGCACTAATGTTCATACTTGCAATTAAATGTAGTTCTCAGTCAAACTCATATACACGCATTCAAGATTTAATGTATGCTACCTGTAATACGAGTCTAGTATCCTGACCTTTTACTTAACTGTGTTTTTGAAAGTGCATAATAAAAGTGCAGAATTGATTTAATACTTTAAAGTTGTCCTGACTTGAACTGTTTTCCATTTTCTGCTTGCATGTCTTTTTCTTTGCAGGTGTGTTCACCTGGTGTGTTAGTTTGAGAATAGATACAACCCTGCACTAGTGATAGAGAGAAAGCCTGAGAAGAAGACCTTGACAAGGAACATGGAGAGCAAGAGCATTACTGAAGGGTCTTATTCTTATATGGTATTGTTGCAACGTAGCTTAGGTGAGCAAGGACGATGTCATTCCCATGATCAGCGTGGGACATTTCATAAATGATGCAGCTTATAACATGAGAATGGAAAAGGACAACAGAACCCTGATGATGTGAATAGAGGGGTGCTGCTCTGAAGAATTTTGTGTTAAAATCTAGTGTTCATACTGTCTGAGTTCAGAGGTTTAGATCTCTATGCTTTCCCTTTGATTCTTTACTAAGTGTGGCTTAGGCTAACACAAAATTTCTCTTTCCCAGGAAGACTCCAAGCTTCTGAATAACTGACACCTTCCCTTACTTCTCTGCATTTTCCTATTTGTCAGTATTTCCCTGAATTGTGAGATCTCTTTAGACTATTGAACCTTCCTTTTAGTTTGTACGCTAACTTAGATGATTTTAGACTTTACACATGTATAGAAGAAGAAGCAGAAACTCTTCTCTGAGCACCAAAATTTGTTATTGATCTTTTGTATTGCTGTGGCTGAATCACTTGTTTGCCTCATACTGGTACTCCTAAACTTCTTGATGAGTTTGGGTTTCCCGGTTGTTTTTCTGAACCTTTACAGCATGGTGCTACGATTTGTGTATCTTAACTTGACTCCTAATTTGTAACAAACCGTCTTAACTATAGTCACCGATTCCTGGTGTAGTGTAGCCAAATGAGTTACACTGCAAATTGAAATTGATCAATTTAATGTTAAATCCCATCATCCCTCAGGCGGCGAAGAAAAGATTCATTGGAAGACAAATGGTAAGAGGGTTGGCCGAGAGCACTGGATCAGTACACTTTATCTGACAAACCACTTCCTATGATGTGATTGGTGCAGAATTCACATGGCACCACTTCCTGTGATTTCACCATGGTCAACAGTCATATGATGTGTTACATCCTGTAATGTCATCAGGGTCAAAACGTATGTATGCCACATCCACTACCCAAGGCACTTTGATGAATCCACATCTGTGAGTACCAACCATAAGTTTATCTTAAGAGACATAGATTTGGTTAGGACTATTCCCTCATCTGACTTGCTCATTACTTAGGTAGTGTGTGTGCTACTTTCGCGTCTCTGGCAGGTTTTGTATTGGACTGTAGAATAGACGCAGTATTGTTAAGGGCACTTGTGTGCACGATAAATCGAAACATCATCAGTTTAAAATCCAGTCAACGATGAGAGGTTGGATAGGTTTTTAAAACATTTTTTCTCATTAAGAGATTAGCAAAGTTCTTTTCTTTTGTCGTTTTATTTCGATTATCCATAAATAAAATAAGTGTACAGAAATCTCATAAAAAATGAATGGTTAGAAATCAATCATCAAGTAATGCATTAAGCGCGTTCCATAAAGAACTCATTCCCTGTACTAAAGATTGGGATCAGAGTTTTAGATTCATAGAACCCATGAAGAGTTTGGATTCAAAAGAAAAACAGTGAAATCAGAGGAGCATAAAGCTCAATGCCGAATTTATAGCAGCAGAACGTCTCATAAAGAGTAGTTCATGAAAGTCAGCATAGTCTCGATAAATCCCAGTAAATCAGCATACAGTTGCAGAAGCAATCTGTCAAAAACCAAATAGTAAAGTAAGACAAATAGGGTAACCGCAGCAGCAATAGCCACAACCATCAAGAGTCTAGCAAGGGAAAAGGGGAAAGCCTATCCCAACCCAGGAACACGCACTAATATAATTGACATAAATACATGTTGAAAACATTGTATCAGGCTTCTTCATCCATTTTTTTTAAAACAAACTTTATTGAGCATTTATAGATCATATAATGCAGACATTTGTATGAGTATACGTATAGGTATGAGCATTCTCATGATAAACTTTCCATTGCTATTTAGCCAGTCTCTGTGCCCAATTGGCACGTCTTCAAGAGTTTTAAAATTTGGCATATAATCCAATAACCCATATGATAACTACTATGCCTGCCCACTCTATGCCAAGTGGCAACCCTGTCCCTCCCCTTCCCTTCCCCTTCCCGCAAGGCGTGTCTTGAATCCCACTCTGGTCCGTTCTCTAGGGGCCTCTACCCAGTTATATTATTCTCTATTCTCCCTCCCGACTCTCGTTATCTGGACGCCCCTCCCTACCTTTCTACCCTATTCTGCCCTTCCATGCATTTATATCAGGATATTTTATGATTCAACGTCTTGCGGGACCGCTATGCGCTCTTCTTCTGAGGTATCCTCTAGCTGCTTAAGGTGTGTTATCAGAGCTTCCCACGCCTTGGCTGCTTCTAACGCCTTTTCGCTCCCGTTCTACCTGGCTTCTCTGAGCCGCACTGTTCCTTCGTATCCTGCCCAGCGCACAAACTCTCTCCTACATCTATCTATGCGGGGGCCTCCCCTTGCCTTCCAGTGACTGGTGATGTCTCTTTTTGCTAGTATTAGACCCAGGTATTGGAATTTACGTGTGATCTTATTTCTGGAGGCATGTGGGAATCTATGCAACAGGCAGTATCCTGGAGTCATGCTTACCTCCTTTTCCGTTATTTCAGTTAGCATTTCCGTCACCTCCCTCCAGAAATTCCCTATCTCTGGGCATCTCCAAAACATATGTAAAAACTATGCTCCTTCTTCCCCACAGGGGGTACAAGCCACCGCTGTCATGTTAAAGTACTTTTTGATACACCCTGGGGTAAGGTAAGCCCTGTGGAATACATAAAAATTCACTAATTGGAATCTAGCGTTTCTAGTAATCTTACTGACCCGCTCCGTTAGTTCCCCCCATATTTTCTCCTCTTTTGGTTCCCCCAGATCCTCTTCCCATTTCTGCTGTAATTCGTTGATGGCAGGGAATGTCGCCCGACTCTGGGGCAGATTTATGACGTCTGACGCATCTCTGCTAATCAGCAGAGATGCGCCAGAAGAGTTGCGACGCATCTGCCCACCCGTGCGCCACCATTGATGCACCGCATTTACAATGCGGTGCACCGTGGCACTCGGATGGGCAGATGCGTGACGCATCTCCTGTCGGAAAGGCGGCGCATTGCTGGAGTTGCGTCGCAAGCGCGACGCAGCTCCAGCAAGGCTCGGGGGTGCCCTATCCCTTACATGCTGCGTCAATCCTTACGCCTACTTCAAGCAGGCGCAGGGTTTTGACGCAGCATGGCCTTAAAAGTGACTGAGTGAAATCTTGTAGATTTCACTCAGCCACTTTTAGGAGGCGTTCCTGCGCCGGAACGCCCCCCCGTGTCCCAGAACGCCTACATGTGGCGCAGGGCTTTACAACGTGACGCATCTGCCAGATGCGTCACGTTGTAAATACCCCGCAGCATGGCGCAGGATTTGCGCCGCCGCTGCATCACAAAAGTGACGCAACGGTGGCGTAAATGAGGCGCAAGGTGCTCATAAATCTGCCCCTAAGTCTCCTGTACAAGCAAGTGAACGTCTTAACTGTCCCCGCCGCTGATACCACATTTTGGCATCCTTCGGCCATAGGTGGCACAGTTAGCCCACTCCCCCAATGCTTATGTATTGCTGCTGTTAAAGCTGCATGTAATAGGAAGTCCCCTCCCGGTATCTCAAATCTCTCGCTGAATGTGTCAAAGGGTAGTAGAATACCCTCCTCATATAACATCCCCACCGTGGTCACCCCCACTGTAACCCATGTCTCCAATCTCCTCCAGTCCGCTCTGTGTGGCAATGCCATGCAATATATTAATGGAAGCTCTAGTGCATACGGGCATCTGACTTTGGACCTCTGTAGGATTCTAACCCAGCATTTATATGCCACTTGCAGTTCTGCAGTCATTTCCCTTTCCTGTTTGGGCAACTTTAATACTACTCTTGAAAGGAGGTCTGGGGTCGGTCATCCGTCTCCCTGCTGCACCGTTCCTCACAGCTGACCTGCAACCCACTTTGTGAGCCATTGCATCTGAGCTGCTATATAATAGTATTCAAAGTCTGGTGCTGCCAAGCCCCCCTCTATTTTGGGCCACATTAAGGTCGCCAGGGCTACTCTGTGCCTCCCAGCCCCCCACAGGAATTCTGTCACCATCATCCAAAGCTGCCTAAACCTCTCCGCCGGGATCCACACTGGCAGAACTCCGAAAACATACAAGAGTATGTGAGAGTAACCATTTTTAGTAATGATATCCTGCCAGCTAGTGACAAGGGGAGGGCCCTCCAAAAGTAAAACTTGGCCTTTGTCCCCATAATAACCCTTCCCCCGTTGCCCTCCAGCTGATCTGCTCGGTCATGGTAAATTTGAACCCCCCCAAGTATGGAATACATCTACCTTCCCACTCTACCCCATCTACCACTTGATGTTTATCTTGTCCCTGCCTGGTGGGGAACAGACACAACTTCCTCCAGTTTACCTTGAGGCCTGCTACTCTTTTTAATGCCAACAGCAATTCCCTGGCTCCTTCGAGCTCTTCTCCCGTATTTTTGAGGAAAAGAATCAGATCGTCTGCATACAAAGCTGTATGATGCGTACGCCCCTCCACTTCCAGCGCTTGATACGTGGTTCCGGTCCTGACTCTAGGGACCAGTGGCTCCATAGCCAGGGCGAACAGTAGGGGTGACAGGAGGCACCCCTGTCATGTCCCCCTCTGTACCCCATAACTGTCCGATATGATCTTACCTTTTCTAACTCGGGACATAGAGTCCGAATACAACAGAGCCATCCATGCCACAAGCTCTGGTCCCAATCCAAAGGCCCGCATGACCCTAAACAAGTACGGCCACTCGAAACTGTCGAACGCCTTCTCTATGTCCACTGCATAAATAGCTGCCTCCTCTCTGCAGTATGAGTCTGCTTCCAACACCCTCAGCAGCCTTCTGACTTTTATCACGTGTTGCGGGCTGGTATGAACCATGCCTGATCCAGATGTATAAGGCCCGTTATATGTGGCAAAAGTTGTGTAGCCAGTATCTTGCTAAAGATTTTGTAATCAAGAATGAGCATAGAGAGTGGTCTATATGCTGTATTCTCGGATGCCTGCTTCCTGGGCATTAATAACGGAATAATCAAGGCCTCCATAGTAGTTCCCGGGAGTTTCCCCCCTTGTTTTGCTTGATTATACAGATTTACCAGTCAGGGTCCTAACAGGTCTACTTATGTGGCATATCATTCAACGGGGAACCCATCCGTCCCTGGTGTTTTGTTCCTGGCCATGTCCTTGATGGCACATTTAACCTCGCTCGGTTCTATCTCTCTCCACAGTTCTTCTGCTTCTTCCTCACAGATCGTTGGCAGCTCGGCACTTTTCACATATGCATCTAATTCTTCAGCTGTAGGGGAAACTCTACTTTTATAAAGCTCAGTATAATATTCGCAGAAGAGCATATCCCACCCTGGGCATCTTTCATTTCCAGGATGACCGACCCTTCTTGGCCGAGTTAGCCAGCCAGGCCATCAGTGCCCCTGTTTTATCCTGTTCGGCATGTGCCCCTGTCATGTAGTTCTTATAGTCAAAGCAGCGCAATCTTTCCACATGTCCCGCCACCTCTTCCCTGGCCTCCAGTAGCTGTCTTTGTTTACCTACATTCTCTGTCCTTTCCCTATCTATGTTTTGCAGCCGGTGCTCTGCATTTAACTTGTCCCTCAAAAGTGTCCTCCTCACTCCCACCATTTCAGGGATGTACTACCCCTAAGCACCACCTTAAAAGCCTCCCATTCTGTTATAGGGCTCTAGGCAATGCCTGTGTTCATTGCAAAGTATTGTTCCATAGCTGTGTGGATCATTGCCTGATATCCGGTATCCTCTAATGTCACCGGTCGGAGGCGGCACGTGGGAATGCACGTTCTTCTAACCCTGGCCCAGCCGAGACCAACCAGTACAGGATTGTGATGTGAGATTCTCCGTGTCAGATATTCACTAGTCTGTAAACACCCATGAGCCTCTGGAGTGCACAATATGGAATCCAACCTAATCTGTAACTCATGCATATGGAGGAGAATTAATAGTTCCATTCTCTCGGGTGTTGTGCCCTCCAGGAGTCTGTCAGCCGCCACTTCTAATTCCAGTGTCTCCTTGCCACTGCTGCTTTGCAAACCGGTAACTCTTGCAGTGGAGGGTGAGACCAGTCTAGGCTAACATCATCAATGCCATTATAGTCCCCTCCAAGGGTACCGACCCAGTCAGAGCATGCGCCAGTGTCCTAGAAAGAACTGCCAGGAAAGAGTACTGTTCTATATTCAGGTATAGATACTCCCTATCATTATATCTCTCCCGTCTAAGTTACCCGTTAATACCACAGATTGCCCTTTAGGGTCTATAAACTCCTTAGTATATTGGAAAGGGACTCCTGCTCTCACCCACACCAGCACCCCTCTGGCAAATGCAGAGTAGTTTCGGTGGTATATCTGCCCCCTCCGGCGGCCCTTTAATGTGGCCCCTTCCTTCGCATTTATGTATGTCTCCTGCAGCATTGCAATTTGCACTCCTCTGCACACTAAGAATGCATGTACTTTATGCCGCTTTATCATGGAGTGCATCACGCGTACATTCCAGGAAATACACCTGTAGTCTATGATGGGTCCCATGTGGACGACACTGAGCTTTTCCTATCTAGAGTCATGACCCTGACACGCCTGGATCCCATTAAACACCCCTAAAACAACTGAACTACCCAACTCCCCTTCCCCACGACAGGTAGAAGTAATCCCCCTCCCATCCAAACCCTACAACTGTTCTGAATGTGTGGATGTGATGGCTGTCACCCAGCCCTGCGAGCCCCTTTGCCCAAACCCCCCCCCCCCATTGACAGCAGGTGATCCCCCCTCACCCTCTGCAGCTTGAACAATTCATCCTGAAGTCCCCCTTCTCTATCACTCCCAATAGTAGCACCCATCAAAAGGATATAGTTCACCAATATCTGCAGTTCTTAGGCATTGGCCATTCACAGCCAGCCCAGCTCATCAGCTGTATTGGGTGTTACTTTTGGTGGGTCTGTCTCTGAATCCTCTGCTGCGCTCGTTATTGGGGAACTCTCCAATCGGCTGTGTTCTCGATCACTCCGTGGTGATCTAGGGATGGACCCCGATTGCCTAAGTTCTGCCACTGCCATGATGACCTTGCTCCGCTCAGCCGGGACTTCTGTCTTGGTCAGGGCCCTTGCCTTGCCACAACTCATTTCTGTCTTCGCCGCCGCCGTCGACCTTCGTTCCGGGCAAGAGTCGAACCACTTGTAGGCCTCCTGGGGTGTCTGGAAAGATTATACGACCTTAGGCCCAACTACACGCAGTCTAGCTGGAAATAACATTGCGTATGGGAGCTGCAACTGCCGTAGCTTCCTTTTCACTGCCAGGAACGTGGTTCTTTGCCACTGTACTTCCCTGTTAAAATCCGGGAACACCATCACTTTGCTGTTCCCGATCTGCATGTCTTTCATCTGACGGGCCTGCTTAAGGATATGGTCTCTGCCTCTGAAATGGAGCAGGCGAGCTACTATTGGCCTTGGTGGAGCTCCCGGTTTGGGGGCCCTAGCCTGAACTGTATGCGCCATCTCCAGTGCGTAGAACAATGACAATCCTTCTGGGGCCACTTCTTGCTTGATCCAATCCTCCAGGAATTGCACCATAACATCCCCTTCCTCCTTCTTGGGTACTCCAACTATACGCAAGTTATTTCGGCGCGATCCCCCTTCACTGTCTTCTGCCCGTGCTTCCAGGATCTTTATTTTCGCTACCATCTCTGTGAGAGATATCTTTAGCTCTGTTACCTCCGTTGGTATGTCTACAAGCACTTTTTCAGTGCCGGTTACCCTTTCCTCTAAACCGTGGTGATTGTCTTTTAAGAGGCTGAGTTCAGTGCCAATGCAGTCGATATTAGTTTCAAGTACCTCTCGGGATGCCATGATGGCCTCCATTATGTCTGCCAATGTGGGCCGTGTGGTTGCTACACCTTTCCCCGTTTCCAGGGTATTGTCCTCCTCATCTGTCTGGGCGCTCCCACCCCTGTGATCATGGTGCCATGGCCCTTCCTCTTGGAAATTTTCCCAATGCTGACCGTCTGCTCTGCTTCTTCAAGCGTGGGCTGCTGTATCCTGTTTTCGCCAACTCTCGTGTGAGGTCTCTGTTGGGCCCTCTCTCACAGGTTTGTGCACAATTTTTCATGAGGCACAGCTATGAATTCTCTTAGGCATCGGAGTAGTCTCAGCACTGTTTGGACTGTTCTTTCGCCCGGCTAGCCACTGTTGCACCTCGCAGCGCCTGCTCTCTCTGGCCCTGCCCCACCTAGTCCCCTCCGCTGTCTGGGCTTCGGCCTCCTCCCTTCTCAGTGTGCTTGGTGTGTCTCTACCGGTGCTCTTGAGGCCCTCCTGCCCATGATCGCAGCTCCTCTGCTAATTACTGCCTCCTCACCTCTTCTCTATGGGTCCCTGCGCTCCTCTTGCTACTCCTCACCTTCCCGAGTCAGGGCCTATTGCTCACTCATTACTGCTGCTGTCAGTACCCCCCAGACCTTTGCTCGCTAGATCTCTGCAGGGCCTCCATTCCACTGTGTCCTCCGGCCACTTACTGCTCTCCTCTCCTCTCCAATCTGCACAGCTCCCCTCAACAGGCCCCATCCTTCCCAGGGCCCCCACAGCTTCTGCAAGCAAGCTGCCACCCAGGTATTCACCTTCTGCTCCACATCTTTTGTTCTTCCACGCTCATAGTGCCAATATCGGCAACAGTAGTCAGTTTACATGCAGCACAATACATCAATAAACCACACAACACCTTGTTACTGGAGAAAATTGCTGCAGGTTTATTTGCATAACAAATATGCCAACATGGTGGGTTATCTTACGGGCGATCCCAGGGCAGGCCAACCCTTATGCCGCCTGCCCGTCTGATGAGCCAAATTACACCGTGGCCGTCGCCAATCAGTGTTTACCAATTCTTGGGAGGGGCCACCCCTCCCATCAGTGGACCACCAGTCCACTCCCTTACTCACGCCCCCCAAAAAGGTGGGCGGAGCGTTCCAGGCAGCCCCCGGTTGCTCAGACCCACAACCAGTCGTAGGACTAATGGGGCGCCGTAGTTCTTCCAGGAGACAATGCTAAGACATCCCTGGGTATCCTTGGCTTAGCACCATACTGTGCTGCTGCATGAAGTAACCCTTGGTAACTTGCAGACTCTGGATCGCACTGTAACTCCTCCTGCAACACAAAACAATAGGTTAGAAATTGTACCCCCCCCAATCCTCTTCATTGTCCGTCCGCAGGGTATGCGGTGGGGCGGGAAAGGCGAGACGGGCAGCGGACAAGAGGCTCCTCAATGGGTGGGGGACAGTATATGTACCCCTGTCCCCCCTCCCACTACCGGAAGTGGCCGGCCGGAAGTCCCCCATGTCCCATGTCCAGGGAAACTAGGAGGCCGACTCCAGTGCCTTCCTGTGGCACTAAGGCAGCCGCCCTGTTGAGGGGCCACTGCGTGGCCCCCCGGGCAGCCTTGACATAGTGCCAATATCGGCAACAGTAGTCAGTTTACATGCAGCACAATACATCAATAAACCACACGACACCTTGTTAGTGGAGAAAATTGCTGCAGGTTTATTTGCATAACAAATATGCCAACATGGTGGGTTATCTTACGGGCGATCCCAGGGCAGGCCAACCCTTATGCCGCCTGCCCGTCTGATGAGCCAAATTACACCGTGGCCGTCGCCAATCGGTGTTTACCAATTCTTGGGAGGCGCTACCCCTCCCATCAGTGGACCACCAGTCCACTCCCTTACTCACGGCCCCCAAAAAGGTGGGCGGAGCGTTCTAGGCAGCCCCCGGTTGCTCAGACCCACAACCGGCCGTAGGACTAACGGGGCGCCGTAGTTCTTCCAGGGGACAACGCTAAGACATCCCTGGGTATCCTTGGCTTAGCATCATACTGTGCTGCTGCATGAAGTACCCCTTGGTAACTTGCAGACTCTGGATCGCCCTGTAACTCCTCCACAGCTCTGGGGGTGGCCACCGTCACAACCAGGGCCCCCCACCAAGGTAGTCTTCTTTACTTACAACATGCTGATACCAGGCCTCTCCCAGGTCCAGCCAAAACAAGTCTTAGCCCATACAGGACCGGAGGCCAGCACGCCCCTTCTGGACAGGTGCCCCATTCCTTTCTAAACTCCCCGTGGATTTTTGACTAATCTGACCTGAAACCCATAATTAGGTGTTGGTTCAGTGTTGACATTGCCTGGCTGAAGAGCAATACCTTTGACAAGCCACTCCTGCCAGGAAATGCCAGTGCGGGTGGAGGTAAGAGTTGACAACCTGCCTTGCTTCCTCTTTCACTCAGTTATCTGAGTCTAGCACTAGTCGGAGGATGTCCATCGCATTCCGTCAGTCACCTCCCTGTGTGAAGCCTTGCCCTCCCCAAACTTCTGCTAGTTTACCAGGGTGCAGACAGGACAGAGTGAACCAGAGGGAAACCAAAGTACCTCTCTTTTTTAAATACTGGGAATGCCAAGTGTTCTTCTAACACTTTGTAGCCGAATTGAGTTTAACCCAGGCATTTCCCCAGACATATGGACCATATCGCCCTAGTTGGATGACAACTTCAACAACCTGCATAGCTGCCAGCCAAGGCTATAGGGCGGGAGAAATTGCACATGTTCTTGTTACTCGACTCAAAGGTACTTATTCCAACGACCTCAAAAAGCTGAACTGCTAGGTGGACCAGCTAGGATCTGAACCTGTGACCAGCGGTCGAACCCAAGCCTTTTTCCGTTCTGACGCGCCACCTGCCTATGAACTTGCATCACAGGGCCGCCTTTAGGCACCAAAACCCATACCTGGACATGCCGGAGTTAGAGCACCCATCTAAACGGCCTGCCAACCGGCTAACCCCTAACGTTGCAGTCCGACTGTTCGCTGACAACTCCCTAATGTAACTTAGCTTAACTGAAGCACCTGGTGACATGCCAGCAATATAATACTGTAATCTTCACTATGACTGCAAGAGTGCTTGGGTAGATGTCCATATAAGTGCTCCATCCCTTCCATATCAGCACTACCAAGGCAACCTGCACTCTCTTTGGAATAGCACACCCCGCACCAGCTGACAGAAAGTGCCTATTCATGTGTCGCCCACGGCCTTACGTTTATAACTGACAGTAACCAAGGTTATGTTGAATCTTAGCTGGTTCACAGCTTAGTGCCCGTTGCACCATCACCGGTACGTCTTGGCCTAATCAGTTTCTGGCTGCAAAGCTTTATGACAATGCCAGCTCCCATCCCAGGCGAAATAAAAGAAGCTTTACTGCTACCCCTGTGAGCCGCTGCAGGTGCTAATGATGGTACAACTAGCACCGCTAAACTAGACAGGGAGTGATCCTGAGAAAAGAGGTTGGACCAACACCACCCCACCCGCCTGTGGATCAGTACCGGATTACTTTGTCATGTGCAGTAGCGTAGCCACAATTTGCCGGCATCTAACCTGTGCAGTGTCCTGCTCTGTGCCGTCCCCCCCATGCTTCCACTGGCCACCTCTGCCTAGCGGACAAGAGGCTGCTCAGTGGGCGGGGGACAGTATATGTACCCCTGTCCCCCCTCCCACTACAGGAAGTGGCCGGCCGGAAGTCCCCCTGGTCCCACGCCCAGGGAAACTAGGAGGCCGACTCCAGTGCCTTCCTGTGGCACTAAGGCAGCCGCCCTGTTGAGGGGCCACTGCATGGCCCCCGGGCAGCCTTGACATGCTGACCTGGCCTGCACAGGCCTCTTCCACAGCTCCGTCCGGGTGCGGGCGGCCAGCTCGCTTGCCGACTCTCACCTCTTCCACTGCACCGCCTCTGCCTCCGCTCCTCGGTTCAGCCACCCAATCGCCTTTGTAGCGGTCGATCTCTGCCCTCCGTTAGTGCCTTCTTCCGTCCCTTAACACATTGAGTGAACTTTACAGGCCTCATCATATCCCGGGTGTCTGGTGGCAGCGTCCAACCCGCGCTGCGGGTGCCATTTTGTGTGCCGCTCCCCGGGTTCCCCCCGCGGCCGTCCTCGTTTCTTCAGTTTCTCGCCGCTAATTGCCTCACAGCCCTGTTCCTTCTTGTTCCATGGGGCTTCAGCCACTGTTTCCTCTACTGTGTAGAGATAGGGGTTGGGGTTCAGGATCTTGCCGGATGGGGGATTCCTAGGCCGGAGCTCCGAGGTCCGCTCTCGTCTACATGTGTCTTAAAACAAGAACAACACTGTTTGTTTATATATAACATTACCTATCAGGGATCCGTAGTGGTAATCAATTATGTTTCAATCCCGCAAGAAGATGGGGGCACCATCATCAGGACTCATAAAGTAAAGAGGAGCCCGAAACAAGGAGAACCAGAGGGAGCAAAGATTGAAAGCTTCTGTGTGACAGAAAGGCAGCCGTCCAGGAATTCTGGTTGGTCAAGCGCACAGGTTACAATATTGTAACTGTAATGTCTGTTCCATTGGATTATGGCTTTCAGATTTCCCAGAACAAAAATTATAATGTGAAGGAAATGCCACTGATTCCTTGATATCAGTGGCAATATGGTGGTCCCAAAAGTCCTTACTGTATTCTACAGGAAGGGAAAAAGAAAGCCAGCACACAGAAATCATGAGCACTGTATTGTGGCACGGGCAAGCACAGAGTGCTTCGCAAAGCTCAAAAAAATAAAAGGGGATTCCTAAAGAATTATTTGTTTGGGAAACAACCTTTACAACAAGGTCTTTACCACGTTGTACCCTTACCATGCATTTTTTGCCACGCATGTTTTTAGAATACATATGCTTTTACAACATAGGCCTTTAACAAACATTTTAGGTAAATTTGGGGGGGTGCATCTCCCCCCACAAATACATTGTTTATATATATAAATATATATAAACAATGCGTGGTAAAGGCATACGTTGTAAAAGCATATGCGTTCTAAAAAGAATGCTAGGTAAAAAATGTGTGGTAAAGGCATGCAGAATATTTCCCTGCGTTGTACCGTCATACAACCATTTGTGGACAGCAGATCTGCATGCCAGTCTGGCAGATTCCGTTTGAAAATGGTTTTTGCAAGAGGCACCATTTTATTATTATAGATGCTGTTTTGGTGTTCTTTTCATCTTGCTCCTGCTCTTTACCCCTCTCAATCAATGACCCCTTGCATGTCTTCTCTTCCCAAGTCTTTGCAGAGCACAGGACTTTGTGACATCACTGTTTCCTTGGAGAGCATGTATTGTGAATGAAATGTTCTTCTTGTACTGAATGTTTCAATCTCAAGACCGTTCAGCAAGAAGTTCCAATGTGGGCCCACCAGCATACACCAGTGTATGGGACTTTGCTTGAAAAATATTTCATATTGTGTTGTGGATCTTTAGACAGCAACTGTGTAAAAGCTGCTGGCGTTTTCATTTCTTTAGAAAATGGGTTAGAATTATATGTCTGTTTGTGATGATCTAAATTTTGATTTGCTCAATATGTGTTATCACTAGTCATGCCAAGTTGAATTTGCAGTTTTTGCTTATTACCTATCCATAAACTGTGAATAAAAAAACCTTGGTTTGACGGTGTGACAGAACCTTTCATTTTCCCCGAGAGATGATGGATGTTTTTCTTGTGAATCTGACATTTAGAATTTAGAGACTTATCCTTTTTCCTGGGGTATGCTGTCTTTCCTTCTTATGATTTTTGCTGCTTGTTGAGACTTAGAATAATTCTAATTTCTGACTTTGTACTCCATGTCTGAGCCTTCATGGCATATATTATGCATGTCTCTGTAGTTTTCATTTGAGATCTTTTGTAATAAAACCCTTTCACTTTTCCATGACCTACAATTCAGTTATTGAGTGGTCCCAGTCAGTAGTTTTACTTCTCTGCTAAACTAATATTGGGTCTGATTTTGAGGAGGATGTTGACATGCCGTGAGGATCGGAATCCCTGAAGGTAACATTTTAGGGTATCTGAGATTGTAGGGTTTGTGATTCTACTCCCACATTGTCTAACTCTACGGTACTCATTTCATCAACATCGATTAGGATGAAAGGCTGAGTGGACCAATTGGCCATCAAACAGGGAACCATCAAATCAACCCGGATACTTGCAACATATGCATTAATGCATCCACAGAGCCGTCGGACACAGTCCAAGACGCACCACAAACATTCACGTACACACGCGCCCCTCACACACACTTGCTCATACAGTGATAGTGACACATACACAATTCCACGTACCTCATACACACAAACTTGTGTTCTAAATACACGCATGTCCAGAGTCACACACAAAGTTCATCCACATTGCTTCAGCGGTAGGATATTCGTGGAAAACTGGGCATAAAATATTGAATCGTCATTGCAAAAAAAAGCTACGGCAAACACAATTTCAGAGGGTTAAACAGTGGCCTTTGGCGATAGGGCACGAGAGGGGAAATCAAATTGCATGATTTCTGCTAGCAATACATCGGACCTTGATGAAGTCGCCCAATAAAACCTCAATTACCGCGTTAGAGCCGCAGACGCCACAGAGGATGACGTTTGGCTGGCACCCTCTCACCAAATGAAGAAAGAACGCGCCTGCCAACAGCAGGCAGATAAAAATGCCATTTTTATTAAAGTCTGAACATTATGACCTTTATCAATTGCATTATTGACAATTCCCTTAACATTTACTCAGATGTAATTTTCCGGCCCCAGACGCTGCCAGGACCTAAAATGAGCAGATTTCAATTGCAAAACCTTTTCCTGTCCTGCATCTGTGAATTAGCATGGCGCAGCCTTCAGCTCCGACTCCGGGAGAGGCCTGCTAATTGATAGCTGGCCTCGGGGGACGCTGCTGCTGATTAACGGAGGGAATGGATGTGACCTATGAAATATACAATTCTTTTTCAAAATTAAATTTTAAGTGCCTCGATAAAGAAATTATTTCAGAGGTTTTGATTAAAGATTCTGATGCGCAAAATAAGTTCTGTCGTATCTGATCTATGAGGCAACACACAATAATCATTGAAAATGTCAATAACCTTTAGGAGAGAAGTTTCCTCAGTTCCTGCCGGGCGTGGAGACAAACTTGAGAATGGGAGATAGCTCTGCTGTGAGGGCGGCTCTGTGTGTGAGATAATCCGGTAGCATCGTTATGCAAATGGGAAATCATCTACATATAACAGTATCTTTCCAAATGTTTATGCCAAACTAATACGTAAACTACTACGTTTATTGAAGTTGACAAATGCATAGTTATATTCATCAAGTCCAGGGCCGGACTGACAACACAAAGCAGCCATGGCAATTTTATCGGACCGGCCTGCGAGGGAGCAGGGCAGGGAGTGGGAGAGGGTGCAAGTGTGAAGCCCTGCTGCTTCACTTAACTCGCCCCCAGCACTGCTGCTTTTGTTACTAAGGGCCAATATATCAGCACTGCTGCAAAACCGGCGCCCAGCAGTGGCGTAGCTAGCCCTTTTGCCACCTGCGACGGTCCCTGCGCTTGCCGCCTGTGGTGGCCGAATGTAAGAGCGGGGGTAGATGGGGTGCTGGCGATTCCTGTCTTTTTTTGTCTCCCGGTGAAGGCCGCAGGTAAGAGGGGGGAGGCCGCCGCCCCTAAAACTCGTGCCGCCCGGGGCTGACGGCCCCCCCTTGCTACAACACAGCCCCCACCATTCCAAAACCGGCCCCATCCATCCAGTATCAGGGCAAACACCTGATGCCCGTGACGGTCAGTCTAGCCCTGACCAAGTTCATTAAGGCTGTGGCCAAACATTGCGGGTGGAACAAGGTACTGTGAGGGGTAAGGCAACGACGTAGCGCTAAATGATTGGCCTACCTCTTCAGACTGTGATGAGGGGCCACTGAGTCTCCCACATCTCACAGATGTTCATTGGTCTTGGGCTAAATGGGAGCCTTCTGAATAATTAGGCCCCCCTGTGCCGTAGGGGCTGGAGAGGCCTGCGCTACACCGCTGGGACAAGGTTCCAGCACATGAATGGTAGTAGGACTTGGGCTGGAGGGATCCAATTTTTTTAGAAGCCTCTGATTTAGTATGAAACCATAAGGAAGGTGAGGACAGCTTCTTCAGGCAGTGGAAGTGTATTACCTGTATTCACATGACTGGAGGGTAGAGAGGCAGAGACTGAAGTGAGGGAGAATAGAGACCAAGCTCTCCTTAGAAATTAGCAAATGGCTGCTGATTAGTTCTTCCTGAGCACTGTGATTTTGGTAGATTTTAGGGGTGAAGGGTCGGACTGCAGTTACTGTTCTTCAAGGTGAGGATGTTTCTAGGTAGGGCCTGTACTTTGTTCTGTTTCTGATGACTGCTTCGGGAAGGCTGATGGCAACCAGGTGCTGTGAGCTCACATGTCATTATGCCCATGTATTGGATATTCTTGCTTGCAGCTAGCCCCATTGCTACCTGCTGTGAGAGCCATCACTTTGCACAAAGGCTGTGTCTAAGGGTGGGCCTGCAAATGGCATTTGAAAGAGAACTGACCCAAACCATGTTCTGATGCCTTAGACAGTAGATCCTCATTCCTTGTCGGTAAAGTGTGTATAAAAAGAGGGTTTCAAACCATCCAACTTTGTTCCAGTTACATTTTCTTCTTGACCAAAGAAGGGAGTGCTCTGCAGAGCCCTTGAAGTGCTGAAGTCTGCCTGACAGTCAGTCTCCCAGAAGTGAGGGGACAAAACCTGCAGTCTGCACTGAGGAGCTAGCTGTCTGATTGAGGTGCATAGTAACCTGTTTTCCTGTTCGAAGAGGGAAGGAGCGTGACAGGCCCTGCAAGAGGAGAGGCTGTCCAGGACGATAGTTCCAGTCTGTTTCTGCATGTGGGGCACCCATAGGAAGCAGAGTAATGCATGTAGCATCGGTACTTACAAACAAGCCCCCCGGGTCCAAAACGTTTGGTCTGTGGTGTGACCAAGGGCAACATTGATGCCAGCATGGTGGGGGTCAGGGATGTAAGCTGGGCTTAGGGGATGCTAAGCATGCACATGATGTAGACAGTGAATTGTGGAGCTATTTTGAGGGTTTAATTCCATACTGCCCTCTAAATTAAGTCCTCGAATTGACAATAATATATTGTATGAGTCACTATACCTCTACAACACCCTTGAGTAAACCTTCTCTGCTTGCTATTGCTACCTTCGGTGAGACAAATGTAGAAAGGAAGTAACTATTATTGAATTGGAATGAAATAGGATCACAGGAATGACAATTTCCATAAGCAATTAGTCTCTTCTCTGTAATCATTAGCAGCGCTTAGAAACCGACGTTAAGATAGTGAGTGCTATAAAAAGAAATCCTTAACAAAGAGCCCCTAGCAATGTGTGCAATTCAACGAGGTGGGCAGACACAAACACCCAACATCCACTGCTATACGTGGGACAGTGGGAAAGTGTAAGCTGTGACACTAGGAGACTTGATGTTTAATCCTGGCTTTACCACTTTGTCAGAATATGGTGGTTGGGAACTCTGTATTTAAAGTCTGGAAAGGTTCCAGAGCACAGTGGCATTTATTTGGTTAGCGTAGGCTTTTAGTTTCACAACTCACATCCCAGTTGTTGTGTAATGAACAAGATGGAAACCATGGAACTAGAAGGTATGTGTTTATAAATGCCGGGCAATCCCTTGTGGCAAAGTGAGGGCTCTTGGGTAAATCACTCTCTCAATCTATTTCTCTGTTCCTTGTTTAACACAGATAGGAAAACCCAATTCAAACTAAACACTGGTACTAAGCATGTGATAAGAAACCAGGACTGTAAACCAACAATTATTTGGTTTTACCCATGGCGGAGAGGACACCCAGTCTGCTAGTACAATCACTGAAATATGGTGTAGTGAAAAAGTAATGCATCTGGAAACAAAGAGTCCTACCTTGTGGTGTTGGTATTGATGCTTCATAAAATTGTTTGATGGCAGACCAAGCAGATCCTTCCTATGCCTTTGTCCCATTAGTTGCCATTATATGATAGTGGTGGGTGAGTCGCTGAAGGCTCGGTCCAAGCTTGAGCCAAGTGCCTAGCTGTGGCTCTGCTCACGGTTGTTTGTGACCCTTCATCTCAAAACAAGCTGAGCGTTTACGCAGCCTCTGTCTGAAATCTATGCCCTAATCTCAAGGGCTGGGAAATATAGACAAAGCATTCATTTTTTATGTAAAACGATATAGAGAAAGATGTACCCATCTAGTTGCTGAATTCAAATGTGAAACTAAAAACCCTGTGATAGTTTGGGCTTCCCTACTTGACCAAATTGTGCAATACTAGGCAATTGTATTTTTTTCACTTTACCTCCTTTTTCTTCATTATCACATAAGAGTGCACCTTAAAATTCATTAGTTCAGGATGCATGTGGAGAAAATTCTCTTGTGTCTGATTTAATAAACTATAATGTTTTCCATGTATTATAACAACCCAGACCACACAGAGGATGCACATGACAACTGACTTGCCTCTTGCTTTACTATTAGCGTTGTTGTGAGGGTAGAGGCGTAGACATGAATGTTTCCATGTTTGAAAACTACCACTTTTGAAAAATTCCTTCTCAATGCTGTGATATGATATTATGTACTAATGTGAAAGGCTTTTGCATAATATTGAAATACTTTTCTTTGAATTTTGAAGATACTTTATTACATTTGTACATTTGATACAAGATGCCTTTAAGAATTCAATGTATTCCTAATGTTAAGTGGAATAGGGCCCCATCTTTGCTTGTTTTCCTTTACTTACATTAAACTTGTAAATACATGCTTGCGGTTTTATTTAACACCTTTCTGAGTGTTAGTACTCTTATAGGGAAACAGCAGCCCAGTCATATTGTTCACCAGAGGGTTGCATGTAAAGGTCTGGAGGGTCAGAACCGGACCCCACACAGTACCTTGAGCATCACTGGCATAAAGTGAAGAGTGACCCGCGTCGTGAGGTTGTCCACCCGGACTCTGTGTGTTTTCAATGTGTCGCACTAAGACTGTTAAAGTTCAAGCATCTCCATTGTTGCTGTCCGCCCAGCAGTCCTCTGAGGGTTTGAAAGACTGGTGCTGCCGCCACGGATATTAGAGAGAGTAAAGCAACTTCTCTGCCAATTTGGAAAACCCTGTTAGGTCTGTGGCTGCAACTGTTGAAGGCCCACCATTGAATGCCAAAGCCTGGAGGCAGTAACTCCCAAGCCTGGATCCTTGTCTGCAACTGGTCTCAAAGGGTGCCAAGGCCAAAGGTTGCTGCATGATCTGCCGCTCATGAGCATGGGACAAAACTGCCACTACGGCCACCATAGGAGAGAAACCACTGCTATGACCAGCAGGTAAGCATGGGGCTTAGCTTGCTCCTGGGACAAGCATGTGCAGATGGGTATGCCACGCCCATTACAGACTTTTGCTGTAGTGTCAAATGCATTGAACTAAGTTGCACATTTGACCAGTGAGAATGCGTGATTGAAGCTGTAATGTGTTCGGGACTGTAGACTTAAGATCTCAAATCCAACATGTAGGGACGACACAGGAAAGGGAGAGGGCAAAGTACTACATTCCCTTCAAATTCTGTAGGATTTAGTTCTGCTATAGGTTTAACCCCTTCAGTGCCCCGCCCTTTCCCCCTCCTGTGCCAGGCATTGTATTAGCCGGCGGAGTCCATGACGAGATAGTCTCGTCATGGGCACAGCGCAACCGCGCTCCATGACGAGACTATCTCGTCATGGGCATAGAAGAGGTTAAAGAACTTTCTTTTATACAAAATATAAACACTATCCTGGACAATCCATTACAGTGTCTGTTAGGTGACTCTTGAATTATTTCAAACACTTGTCCTACCCCCCATCACCCTGAGAAGCCTTTCACTGCTCATCCTCGCTATCATGAGAGTGAGATGAGAAAGCGGTATACTTGGCTCAATTTGCAAAGCCATAGCAGGATAGAGTCAAGGACAACAGTGTCAAATTCCAAAACCACCAACATTGTTGCCTGGGAGCCTCTGTCTGCTCATTTCGGAACCCTAAACTGGATCTAACGATCATTATGTGTCTTTCCAAAAGTGGCACTTCCTTCGGCTAGTGTCACATCTTTAATATGATCCTGAACATTTCTTACACAATGGCCTTGATGCTGGCTACTTAGTTCAGAGTCCCGCTCCTCGTGCTGTGGTATCCTCCGGATTTGGAATTGCTCTCAGAACAGAATGATATATTAATCAAAGCCACTTGAGGAAGAGCTGGTTTGAGGAAGAGCGGAATGATGTCAGCGGATGATATAGACAGCTGGAGAACTGGAAGAACCCATGATGTCTGATAGATAAACAATCTAGTAGAAGGAGCCTGAATACATGATTTTTCAGGCCAAGTTTAGTTATTAGATTAGGTCATCAATTATGCCACTGTTTATAAGCTCTTCAACATTCTAATATAACCTGTTGCAAGGTCCAGGCCGCCAGCATTCCTGAGTCTGCAGTTATCTAGTAAGGAGATCCACGTCAGAAAACTTCAAACCAACTCTCCTGCTCCTCAGCAAATACTCATGAAATTGGAGACAGAGCCTGAGAGAAGCAGTAAGTTCTACTTGAGAGCCCACTGGAACATTAGGCTGCCATGATTATGAAGTTTTTTGGAATTTTTGACCCTGGAGAAATTCCAATCATTCTGAAATTGGCATTAGGAGTCCTGTGGAAATATGGATTCTTATGATCAGTTATGTCCCCTATCTTGGACCCCAACGGTTTCATGTATAAATCATAAGTACATGTATGTTTCCTCCAGTTCCAGTTATGAAGACGCAAACACATGTGCGTCCACCGTCAACATGTCCTCTTTCAGATCCGCCATGAATGGGCCGGATATTCTATTCCTAAGTATGAAAGGCCACCGGCTTTATATGGTTCATTTATCCTATTTTACAGTCCAGGCGAGTAGGCCCTGATTCTGCCATTAAGCCTTTTCTGCCTTCTGCCTCTGAAAGCTCCAGTCTGAGCTCGCATCTGTATCCATGAACTTTGTCCTACTCCCTGTGCGGCTAACGGTGCCTGACTCGGCCTGTCTGACTGCCTGCCAAAAACTGTATTTCACCTTCAAGATTATCTGCTCTGCTCCGCTCCTCATCCAATGCATTCCTGTCTAGTAGTTTAAGTAAACATTCTTTCAGCTACCGAGCAAAAGGCCCGGCTTCTCTGTCTTTATGCAAGTAATTCATAGCCCTGTTACTATGGAAGATTTCTGCCCTCGCATCTAGTGTAGACACTTAGACGCTTGTACACGCACTAACAGTCAGTATAGTCAGTATAGAATAAGATTCTATCCTAAGAGACCTTTCTTTTTGGATAACACAGTTCTTTAAACATAGGATGTTAGATATGATTTGGGATTAGGTTGACATAACCCCAGACTTCTGTCTCCACATGTAGAGCTAAATGTCAAGTCCCCTTCACCCCCTAGTTGCACGTCAATCACACGTCATGCTGCTGCGCGCGCATCTCTGCCAAGTATTTCTGCTGACGTTGCGAAATTCTTCCGTAGAACCACCCATTTATGACATCGTATCCAATGACGTTCTTTAAGTTACGCCCAGTTACACCCATTCTTGTTACGCATGTATGTTCTTATCTTTGTAATTAACTGTTACGCCTCCTGCATCTGTTTCACTATAACGCCTATTGTATAAAAATGATTACTTGTCAATAAAGTTTGTTCTTCACTTCCTGAACCTTCGTGGTGATGGAACATGGAGTCCATCGATTCGAATTGATTTTGGAATAAAGCCCGTTCCGAACCTCTAATACCACGGATTCTGCCTCTTATTTTACTGAGCTATTATTATAGATTTTCCGCATCAAATTAAGTCCCGGTAATTAAATTATTTACCACATAAATGGCGCCCGAACAGGGACACTTTCTCATCTCACGCGCCGGAGGTGCGTTGCAGGCCCGGTCTCCTGTCACAGCTGGACGGACAACAACGCGTACCCACAGGATTTCCTGTATCTCCCTCCTGCCGAGCGGGGGTAACTGAGGCTGCGATCAACACCCAGACGAGGCGGTGAGAAGTGCGAAGTATCCCGACCAGAGCTTAGCTGAGAGAGCAAGATCCGAGGTATACAGAGGCCCACCAGGTTCCGAAGTTCCAAAGTTTCGAGTCGAGTCCAGTCCGGTCCGAGTCCGAGTCCAGTTCAGTTCAGTTCCGAGGCTTTCCGTTCCGAGCTACCCGGTGAGTACCATTATCGGGGAGGCATTCTGACGTGCACATAGGTTGTGCCGGTCAAGACGGGTTTGGGTACACAAATCCGGTCTGCACTGTTTCAGCAGTGTATCTGTACTGTTTAGCAGTATATCAAGTATGTCTAGTATATAATTCAGAATTACCTAGTTAATGCCGAGTATCATGTTTAGTGACTAGTTCCCTAAATGGCCATCATTGTTGTTCATTAAATATTAAATGTTAAATGTTTTAAATATGTTCTGCATATTGTGGTGTGAATGACTGTTCATTATTGTGTTTTGTTGTATTAAACGTGTTCAGAATTAGGTATCAGATCAGATCAGTTCTCAATATGCCGCTCTTTTCGAAATTAAGACAGATCAAAACTAGAAAAGGAGTACTCGAAGAAGCTGTTCCCATTCCTCCTAGGGACACTCCAGGGTACTTCATGTATCATAAACATGGCCTAGACGCCATATTATTTCTTGATTTATGGGTAGACTACACCAAGGAATTACCAGAAAGTCAGAGGTGGCCCGCAGCTGGGACCTGGGATGCCGATTGTATCGTGAAAGTAGAGGAAGAATTATGGAAAAAGAAAGCTAGACAATCACAGAAAGATGCCATTGAATTATGGCGTAAAGAATCGTATAGACGTACAGAAAAAGCACGTAGACAGGAAGAGAAGAGTAAGGAGAATTCAGATAAAGTTCGAGAAAATTTATTAATTGAAGAAGGTACTCGAGTAAAAGCAGAACAAGTAGACAGACAAAGAAATGCCCTTATGAATGGTATGTATCCTCTTCTGGCCGAAGGGTTACCTAAGGCTACTCTGGAGATACCCAAAGACTTGCCACCCCCATTGTTTCCGATAAAAGTACATCCCAAAGGGCATCCCAGAACCGCAGAAGATGTTTTTCTTTCTTCTTATTTAGACGACGCAGCTCCCGAGTATGCTAATGCTGCGCCACATAGACCGCCTGCCGAGGGGGTTCAACGCCAAGACCCTCCTCCGTCTGTACCTCCGCAACAACAAATTCCGACACAAGTCCCGGCAAGCACATCTGTTTCTACAGCTGCACCCACCACTATGGTTGCCATATCACGTTCAACGAATCCTTTCACATCCAGCACCCCAGGTGGTGCTACGGGAGGTACAACAAACATTTTTTCCACGCCACCCAGAGTAAATAAACTTTCCTTTCAAGAATCAACCCACCAACGTACGCCCAAACTAGTAACTCCCGACACGCTTAAAGAACTTCTAATAGATTGTAGATATGATCCTGTGCCCGGCAAAAAGGATGAAATGCTGCTGGCATCATTACGTATCCGACGAGCTGCAATATATTTAGGGAGGCTACCAGGAATGACTGCACATTTAGAAAATATATATCATTTTGTCCAGTCAGGACGAGATTCTGAAAGTATTAATAGAGCCTTGGAGTACCAGAAAGTGGAGATACAGGGGGAACTGTTACGTTTCCTCATAAATTGTGTGGTCAGAAATCAAGACCGACCAGGAGTAAATCCGGAAGAAATGCAAATTCTTACCACCTGGAGTCGGAATATATCAGAAGGGAGACATGATAAACGATCATGTATAGTAGCTATGTGCCGCAAGATCCGCAAAGAAATAGAACGAATACACGAAGAAAGATTAGTAGTAGACGAGCCTGAACAAACCGAAGAGGGGGAAGAAATAGAACTGCCCACAGGACAGTTAGAAACTATGGCCTATGTAGGTAGAGGAAGATCTTGCAATAATACTAGATGCTTTACTGATCCGATACGTCCGATACGTTCAGATAATAACAGAAATTTCCAAAACCCAATAATAAATATAAGGTCCCCCGAACATTCGTTCCAAGCCGCTGACAAATTGCTCCGAGCACGAAGGGGTTATCACATACTCGATTCTATGGACGAACAAGAATTAGCCAGGTCAGCCGTTCACTGGGTTGACAGTCCCGGAAAATATAGTGATGATACACTAGCACACACGTTTTTGAACCTCAACCCCGATGAACAGCGTTTAGCTGGTATCTACATGATTCAACAACTCCTCGTATTATATAAAAGCCAACACTCCGATCCTGGTCCCTTACCTGATATGTTAACTGAATTACTCACGAATAAATGGAGAGGTTCAGGTACTGAGTTAATTAGAGAAATACTAGAATCCAGAAAGCAGTATATTCTTTTTGTATGCCCCGAACATGTCTCACTGCCCATCAAGGAAAGAACGACGTATTATATGGATAGACAGAATCCCTTACGCGAAGTGCACCCGATAAAAGGTGATGACAATCAGTTTAAACGTGTGTTTGTATACACACCCATATCTAAAATAGAACTATTAGAAATGAAGAAAGTGGTACCCAGTCATGACAAAGACCCAGCGGGTTTCCACCGTGAAATTAAAGACATGTTGCTCATGGGAGAATATACCTATCCCGACATTATGACAATATTGAAGGTATTAATGCCTGCGGGCATTTACGAAAAACTCAAGGAAAAGGACTGGGAGGTGGGAGACCAGAAGATAGATTGGACAGCATTAGAAAACGAAGAAAAAGCTCGAGGTCCAGGTTCAGGGCTTGGGGAAAAGACCAAAACACTACCAGGTTTACTAGTACAGGTACTGCCACGTTTATTAACTACGAAAAAGGAAGACTGGGGTGCAATCTCAGCCTGTAAACAAAAGCAAGATGAAGACACTAGTGATTTCTATGCCCGATTCGAAAAATGTTTTGGTATAAATAGTGGAATAAAAGCAAGTAGCGAATCTTATCCACATCTGTTTGTGACAAAATTAGTTGAAAATGCCCTGCCCCAAGTTAAGAATAGAGTATTGAAATTCGAGAGTACCTGGCAAGGTAACACTCCGTCACAAATGTTACAAATGCTACAGTACCATCACAATAGAATTAGAGAGGAACAAGAACATGAACAAAGACGCATGAAAGACACGAAAATGAAAATGCTAGTTTCCCAGACAGTTCCAGCTGACGGTCATAAAAAGGGTATGACACAGTCTAGTGTTTCAGCAGGTTCTGTAAAAGGGACATGCAACTATTGTAAACAGCCAGGTCATTATGTACACGATTGTCCAGTTTTAAAACATAATATCGCCATAGGTAATACAAAAGAAAGACCACGACCACTTAGACAGGATCAGAACCAACCAGGAGCTCCGCAGCATGCACAGGCCATGCCAGCTCCGCAACAGTCTATGCCAGCTCCACCACAGCAGCCTATTGCTGCTACACCAACAACGACACGACAGATGTACCAGACTGCACAGTATGACTACCCTGATTATCAACGATACTCATGAAACAGCCTAGAGAGGGAAGTTGGCTTACCCCTTATCGAGGTCCCTGTAGATCAAGAAGGACCTTATGTACACAGTGAACTGTTAGGCCAGGATAGGAAATTTTTACTTGATACAGGGGCAAGCCGAACAACAATAAAACGTAGTGAAGTTCCAGGGGCACCCCTCTCAGGCTCACAGAATATTTCCCTTGGTTTTTCAGGAAAACCTATCATTAATGAGGTATCACAGCCTCTTCCACTTACGATTGGTCCTTTGACACGAACTACAGATTTATTGCTTACTAAATCATGTCCAGAAAACCTGTTAGGTATAAAAACATTGAAAGCTCTAGGAGCTATAATATGTTGTTCTCCGGAAGGAGTAAGATTGTTTTTACGTGATTTCAAGGGGCACTATGTGTCCCGAGATATGGATCACCGACTGCAGACTTTACCCACACATTTATGGGCACAAGGCCCTACAGATGTTGGTTGCATGAACATTACACCATATCGAGTCACACTAAAGACAGGAGTGGTACTACCACGAATGCGACAATACAAGTTACCCCCAGATGCTGTAGTGGCTTTACTGCAAATCATTGACGAGCTTATTACCCAAGGAGTGGTTGTGGAAACCGACTCCAATGTATGTAATTCCCCGAAAATTCCGATCCTTAAACGAACTGATCCAAAAGCCTCGCCAGTATATCGATTGGTTATTGATCTGCGCGAATTAAATAAATGTATTGTACCACAATACCCCGTAGTTCCAGACATTTCTTCATTACTGACAACCATTGATTCTGAAGCAACATTCTTTACTGTAATTGATCTCAAGAATGCCTTTTTCAGCGTCCCAATAGATCCGGAAAGCCAATACTTGTTCGGATTTAGTTTAAATGGACGAAGCTTTAAATTCACGCGCGCACCTCAAGGATTCACAGAAAGCCCCAGCATCTATAGCCAAGCACTGAAACGAGAACTTGACAGTATCCACATGCCAGTCAACACTGCCCTGCTTCAATATGTCGATGATCTGCTGATCACCGCTAGAAGCGAACCTGAATGTGAAAAAGCTTCACTGACGGTTTTACAATTTTTGGCCGAAAAGGGGCACAAGGTGTCCCCTTCTAAGCTGCAATTCTGTGTCCAGCGAGTTGTTTACCTTGGTCACTCGCTGTCCAAGGAGGGAAGGCAGCTTACACCCGACCGCATACAGTTAATTGATAACATGTCAGTACCCAAGACACAAAAGGAGGTGCGGGCTTTTATAGGCCTCACTTCATATTGTAGGCAGTGGATCCCTCAGTATGCATTTCTAGCAAAACCACTTATTCAGTTGACAACACAGGAGGCGGCCACATCGACTGTCCTCCCTTGGACTCAAGAACATACACACGCCTTTGAAAGTTTAAAGAAAGCTTTATGCCAAGCACCTGTTCTAGCAACACCATATTACAGTAAACAGTTTACACTCTTTGTTACAGAACGCGAAGGTACTGCCTTGTCAGTACTCACACAGGAACAAGCAGGATCACACAAACCATGTGCTTATTTTTCTAGTACATTAGATCCCGTAGCTCAGGCTCTGCCTGCGTGCCTGAAATCAGTGGCAGCGACAGCTTTAGCAATCAGACAAAGCGATGCCATAGTGTTAGGACATCAATTGACAGTACAAGTACCACACGCAGTAGAGGTTCTCTTGAACCGCACACAGACACAACACTTGACTATAGCAAGACTCACCGGTTACGAACTAACATTGTTTCAGCCACACATAGAAATCAGACGTTGTAGTACATTGAATCCTGCCACACTTTTGCCAGTAAACGGAACAGACCCACTAGCACATGATTGTATTGAAGTTATTACTATCACGACGAAACCCAGACAAGACTTGACAGACGTCCCATTGACAGATCCAGACCTGACGTTGTATGTAGATGGTTCATGTATGAGAACAAGTACAGGAGAGCTAGTTGCCGCGTATGCAGTCACAACAGACACTGAAGTCATTGAAACAAATCGTATTAATACCTTGTCAGCTCAAGCAGCAGAGCTCATCGCTCTGACACAAGCCTGTATTCAAGCCACAAATAAGAAAGTCAACATATACACAGATTCACGTTATGCATTCGGAGTCGTCCATGACTTCGGCGTGCTGTGGCGAGAGAGAGGTTATTTAACTTCTCACGGTGCCCACATTCAGCACGGACCCCTCATTCATGCCTTATTAGATGCAATACATCTACCCACTGCAATATCAATTATGAAATGTAAAGCTCATACGAAAGTTACTGATATCATTTCCCAAGGCAATGATCTAGCTGACAGAACAGCTAAACAGACTGCTCAAACTCACAAATCTGACATGACAAAGACAATAGTTCCGACACCAACACATTGCATGACGGTTAAGGATCCTGCTCTTGACGTAATTGACATACAGACACATGCTACACCAGAAGAAATAAAGAAATGGACTGAATTAGGAGGGATCCAAACCGATCAGGGATGGATGACGAAAGAAAAATCTATATGGTTTCTTCCCGACTCAATGGTCCAAGTTATCATTAATACAATACATAGTCCAGCGCACCTAGGAGAAAAAGCTATGCTAGACAGCATTCAACACATTTGGTTCAACAAACATTTACGAGCAGCAGCTAAACAAAAAGTTCGTACCTGTATGATCTGTTGTCAGTTTAACCCAGGTAAAAGCATTCCCGTAGAACAAGGTGGATTTCAGCCTCCTGATCACCCTTTTGAAGTCCTCCAGATGGATTATATCCAGATGGAACGATGTCGAGGATTCAAATATGTTCTTGTAGTTGTTTGTGCTCTTTCCCGTTGGACAGAGGCATACCCGGTTTCAGATTACACTGCCCCGACTACTGCCAAACAGTTGGTTCGAGAATTCTTCCCACGGTACGGTTTACCACGTGCTGTCTACTCAGATAACGGCCAGCCGTTCTCATCCGAACTAATGAAACACGTTTCACTTTTGTTAGGTTATCAATGGAGATTTCACTGTGTCCGACACCCCGAGGCAGCAGGTCTCGTGGAACGACATAATCAAACTCTGAAAATAAGATTGTCCAAAATATGTAGAGAAAAAGGTGTCGACTGGGTAGTAGCCTTACCAGTTGCACTCTTTTACATGAGAATGGTAGCACACTCTCGAACAGGGCTATCCCCGTATGAGGTGATCTTCGGTAGACCACCAAATATGTGGGGGACGCCTATACCTCGTAAAATAACTGACGTTGACTGTAATATGCTGACAGATTACCTGGCTTCCTTGATGTCTGCACTACAATCTTGTCGTTCACAGGTAGCTGCAGCCTTTCCCGACAACACCGAGGTGAACCCCCACGACGTAGTTCCGGGGGATTTGGTGTTAGTACGGAACTTTGACCGGAAGTCTCAGCTGGATCCTAGGTGGAAATCGCCTCAACTCGTACTGTTAACCACGAGGACAGCCGTGAAGATCGAAGGTCGAAAAGGCTGGATACATTCAAGTCATATCAAGAAATTTCATGGACTACCATCCGATATAGAGACTAAACCCTGTATTTCCTCAAAGACAGACTCAAAGCTTCCTTTGGTTGAAAAAACGAACTCAGAACTGTATAGACTAAAACTACGGTCCAATAAGTCAGACAATTTGATTGTTTAAGTCCTCTCCAAGGTGAATCGGTTGAATTTGTCTCTGACATGTATCCTCTGGACCGGAATAGAGAAAGAAGTAATCAAATCCAGTTGAAGAAACATGCGTACTGTAAATCACTGCGTAGTCATTGCACAGTGACGTTATTAATTTTATTTTTCTTATGTCTTTTAATAATCGCTGCAAGTATATTGTTGCACATATATTATCCTATTTCTAAACATGTTTACAATGTTACTGCTGAACATTCTTTTAGTGAATTTCCCCCGCATGAGTTGTCATATAGATTTGCGCTGCGCAATAACACTTTTATTAGTATGTTACATCATTCCCATCAGACTAGCAATGCTACAAATTGTTGGATATGTGGCCGACTCCCTCCCTATCAGAACTATAAGGGAATTCTGCCTCTCTTTCCATATCCGTTCACACACAATGGCTCCTGTGGAGCATGGTTTAGTTTAATTAATTCCCTAGATTCGAATTCCGCAGTTTATCAAGACAACTGGGTTTGGGGAAACCTGAACTTAGCTTTGATTAAAGTCTGCTACCCTAACAAGGAGGGACTTCCCAAAAGAACAGGAACTGATCTAGAAAATGAAGTATATGGATTAGGTAATTTTACACTTAACCTCATGATCCTGAACGTTGAATCTGAAGCTACACCAATTTTGCCTGCCATGTCCGTATTCCCAGTTAAAGGGGAACTATGCATAAGAAAGAATGGCTCCATACACATGGGCCATAGTAAATGCACCACTGTGATAAAATTCAGTGATCAAGGCAAGTCTACATTTAGAGCTTCTCGTCATTCCTATTTTATATGTGGACAGACCGCATATATACACCTACCTTTAGATTGGGATGGTACCTGTTACATAGCATTCCTTCTACCACCTGTTTTCCTAGCTCCTCCTGATTATCATAGAAATACTCATTTAGTACACAATAGACAGCAGAGAGATCTCCCAATAGTCGATTACACTGAAACAGCATGGGAGAAATACACAGATTTCAATAAAGGTTTCTTTCCTTATATAGGTACAGTCACTAATAGTAAGCTGATACGCAGATTAACCAGAACCCTTGAAGCAGTAGTAAACGAAACTATTTCCGCCTTAGGCAATTTAACAGAAGAGCAGTCTGCTATGCGGATTGTTGTGCTTCAAAATCGTCTTGTCCTTGACGTCATCCTGGCCGATAGGGGCGGAGCTTGTAGGGTCATCGGATCAAGTTGTTGCATTTTCATACCAGAAAATTCGCCGTCAGTATATAAAGCCATAACCCGCCTTCATAAGATTGTAAGCCAGATACACCAGAATCCAGGCACCTGGACTTGGTCCGGTTGGTTCTGGAGTGTATTATCTACCTTTGGATGGAGGGTCCTATCCTTCCTAGGTATTGGCTTTCTCATACTATTCAGTTGCTGCTTATGCCTACAATGTGGGCCAGCGATTTGTGGTCTATGTGCCACCTCGTGTATCCCACATCCAAGTTTTCATTCAAGATTCCGGAAGAAGAAAGAAGAACAAATGATGTTATATGAACAAATCAACGGATTGATGAAGATTGATATCTCTTAAGGGCAAGTAGGGGACAAGGAGGGAATGTGGAAATATGGATTCTTATGATCAGTTATGTCCCCTATCTTGGACCCCAACGGTTTCATGTATAAATCATAAGTACATGTATGTTTCCTCCAGTTCCAGTTATGAAGACGCAAACACATGTGCGTCCACCGTCAACATGTCCTCTTTCAGATCCGCCATGAATGGGCCGGATATTCTATTCCTAAGTATGAAAGGCCACCGGCTTTATATGGTTCATTTATCCTATTTTACAGTCCAGGCGAGTAGGCCCTGATTCTGCCATTAAGCCTTTTCTGCCTTCTGCCTCTGAAAGCTCCAGTCTGAGCTCGCATCTGTATCCATGAACTTTGTCCTACTCCCTGTGCGGCTAACGGTGCCTGACTCGGCCTGTCTGACTGTCTGCCAAAAACTGTATTTCACCTTCAAGATTATCTGCTCTGCTCCGCTCCTCATCCAATGCATTCCTGTCTAGTAGTTTAAGTAAACATTCTTTCAGCTACCGAGCAAAAGGCCCGGCTTCTCTGTCTTTATGCAAGTAATTCATAGCCCTGTTACTATGGAAGATTTCTGCCCTCGCATCTAGTGTAGACACTTAGACGCTTGTACACGCACTAACAGTCAGTATAGTCAGTATAGAATAAGATTCTATCCTAAGAGACCTTTCTTTTTGGATAACACAGTTCTTTAAACATAGGATGTTAGATATGATTTGGGATTAGGTTGACATAACCCCAGACTTCTGTCTCCACATGTAGAGCTAAATGTCAAGTCCCCTTCACCCCCTAGTTGCACGTCAATCACACGTCATGCTGCTGCGCGCGCATCTCTGCCAAGTATTTCTGCTGACGTTGCGAAATTCTTCCGTAGAACCACCCATTTATGACATCGTATCCAATTACGTTCTTTAAGTTACGCCCAGTTACACCCATTCTTGTTACGCATGTATGTTCTTATCTTTGTAATTAACTGTTGCGCCTCCTGCATCTGTTTCACTATAACGCCTATTGTATAAAAATGATTACTTGTCAATAAAGTTTGTTCTTCACTTCCTGAACCTTCGTGGTGATGGAACATGGAGTCCATCGATTCGAATTGATTTTGGAATAAAGCCCGTTCCGAACCTCTAATACCACGGATTCTGCCTCTTATTTTACTGAGCTATTATTATAGATTTTCCGCATCAAATTAAGTCCCGGTAATTAAATTATTTACCACAGTCCCTTATTAGAAAAGGATTTGTTTTCGCTCACCAAGCACTCTAATTATTTACGTCACAGTGAAGGTGTAGAGTAGGCGGGCCATGGCAAGTAGTTTATGGTGGTGCACCCGGTGCCTTTGCAACGTGCGCCTAGCTCGAGAGGGTTTCATTTGCATGTAAAGCTGAGGTGAGATAAGAGCAGCCTGCAGATATCTTTGTGTGACCAGCATTTTTCAGGGAATAATAACAAAGGCATAATAACTCTGGTAGTGAATGCACTTGATGGGGAGATCTATTGATGGTCTAGCTACAGTTTTGACCCATGATAAATTAGCATAGAGAGTTAATGTTCCAGCTGCAAAGCACAACGTGTAACATGCATCACAGATTTGTACTGTATGCAGATAGCTCAGTAGGTTATTGCTTTTGTCGCAGAGATCTTTTTGTTACTTGAAATTGATAAATGACACTCCTAACATAGCACATTGAGCTATGAACTGAGGTGATGCATGCAAATTACAAGTACAGGTTTAGAAACGTATTGTTTTTTCCTCAACCTCTCATTATTCTAAGATTACAAAAAAGGGCTCCTTTGGGTAGTAATACAGTTTTGTTAGTATGGCAACCCGTATTATTTTGCTATGCTCCAAATCCTGAGTTTCAGGAGTGGATGAACTGACACTTTGCACCTCGTTTGCATAACAACAGTGATGCTAACCTGGTGCAAAGTGTTGTTTTGCGGTTTCATTTTCAGCGCAAATCCTGAATTGCATTGGAAAGTAGCCCTAAAGTAACACAAAGCAGTACAATGGTCTACATTATGTGAAGGAGGTGTAGCAGTGCTCAGTACATGGACACTCCTTTGCACGCACCCATGGTTTCTGATGCTAATCCCTATCTATTAAAATTGGTGGAAATGGATTCCCATTAAAAAATATGCCTCCTTGAGGCAGGCGTAAAGTTGGATAAAATATTTATTTTCTCCAAACCTTTCCAACTTTGCATGTGGGCTGCACCTTAAAGCACATCTACAAGTGGTAAAGTGTTAAACTCTGTCAAAGGATAGAATTTTGTGCCTAAAGGGTACCCTTCCAGTTCACAAACTGTGCTTGGCATCATGCACACACCCTTGCACTATGGTGCAAGGGTGTGTGCAATGGCGCAATGCAGCCCAAGGTATGTCAGCACAAGAAGAAAGAGCAACCGCACCATATCTTAGTGAATATGGCCCTATTACACTCTCCCCTTTTCATGCAACTCAGTACAGTACCTTTGTTTACTACTCTGCGTGAGAACATGGTAAATTTTCCCCTTTGTTTCTCTAGACCAAGCACTCTTACTGGATGATACCAAACAGTGCGGATGGCATGTGACACCTACACTTTGCAGTATTAATTGTCTTTAGTGATATTTCCTATACGTTGACTTAAACACTTGTATGACTCATTGTCTTTGTATTATATGTTTGGGGTGTAGCTCTTTGACAGTCGACACTGAGGGAAGTAGTGTTATATAATAAATAAATGTGAGCGAGAAGTAAAGAAGAGTTGAGGGGCACCCTTGGAGTGTGGTAGTGTTGAAAGACTTTAGACTAGAGTGGAATTTCATTTACCAGCATCCTTTTGGTCACCTGTTTTGGTGAAACTGATTTCCTTAATATTTTTATGCACATTATATGCTTGATTTGACTACTGTTTCATGTTTTTATAACTTTAATTATGGAGCAATACAAGATCCAAGATATATCCAAGCATTCACTTTTTAGCTTGAAGGAGCTGAAGACATCTTTATAAAGCACATATCCAATTGACAAGGTCAGAGAAATTTCCAGATAGCACAAGACATTTTATAAACCTAATACGAAAGTATCTGAATCTACTTAAGAAACCATTCAGTAGGAATCCACCTATCATCCCTGGCTCAAGGCATAGTGGCAAGTAGAAGATATCTCCAAGACTAAGCTATTCTGTCCCAGATGAGGAAATCTTTAGAATAAGGGAAATTTGCACTCCTAGTCCACCTACGAGATGCGACCTCAGCTATGTAAGGGAGCGTCACTGCAATGGCCCTTTCACTGAGCCACAAGGGTGGGGGTTCTTCCTGCTCAGAAGGTCAGCATCCCAATGCGGGGAACTGTCAGAATGCGTTCTATGGTGGTTTTATAAAGCTGCAAACAGTTGAAAACATGAGATGGTAGACATCAGAACAGGTATCGAAGAGAGGAGATTCGATAGAGTGAGGAAAATGTTGTCTACATATATGTATTATTTCTAATGGTCAGCTGCCATTTCTATTCCCTCCTATTCCCTCAACAATCCTATTTTGAAATATAGGAGCCGATAGAAAACAACCAAAATTAACCCTGGCCACCAAATCTTCATATTGCCATCTCACTTTCTTCATGAAGCCTGGGCGGATGCCATCATTTTCCATCATTTGAAACAGGTATCTTGTTCCATACAACAAAACACCTTCTCAGGATTCAGGGAAATTAAGATTTTATGAACCCTGACATTGCACACTTGCCACAGCACATGGCAGAAGATCTGCATGTTGTCACCCAAGGTCTGCCACTTGCAAAGCCCACCTTGGAAGGGTGAATAAGGGTAGGAATCCTCAGCTTCAACCTATTGTCCAGCACTTTCACTAGCACGTTAGCATCCATAGTTGACATTGAGATCAACTGGCAGGTAGAACAAGTAGAGATTACTGGTCAGTTGTACTCGGGGTGTATGGTCTGTATGCAGAATCATACTGCTGCTTAAAGTAAAAAGCAAACTCACTAATCATGTCAGAGGGCGTGTCGGCAACTTGCCATCATTCGTTCTAATTCAAGATTGCAGACAAGGAGGCTCTTTGGCAGAATTCAATCGCCAACAACCAACCATAAAAAACTACATTGAGGTCATACTTAGCTATAGATAGCTCCATCAGTAGAGCAGGCAGTGGAGCAGTACTACATCTCAATGTGAGGTCCCTTACAGTTGACTCAAAAAGAGACAGTTTTTCTCTGTTTTGCCATCAATTTAGACCCGAGTACATCACGAGCTACCTCTCTCAGAAAAGCCTTGCCTATATCACAGGGAAGCTGAGCAAAAGATAACTTATCCTCAATGGTCCACAAGTCTACAGATGAATCTGCAATTTACGTTTTATCATCAAGATGTTTATAGCAACAAGCGCTCATCCTCCAGAGCATCACCGGAGGAACTATCAAACACAATGTAGGGTACAGAGTCGTTGGGGCATGGTCAAAGATTCCACTTTTCAGGATCTTTTACAGGACAATGTTAGAAACACCTGAGAAAGCAAGAAATAATCAATTTGTTTGCATGTAATAGGCATGCAAGAGGGAAAAGGTATGTCTTCTGTCCCTATGATGGTATAGCCTCCATATCTCAACCAGAGAAGGCTCGTCAATGACAGCCCTGAGCATGTCTCTGACCCTCAAAATCACAGGTCTGTCTGATCTATCCAGCATTGGATCCACGGTCATATTGCAGTCAACACCAATCACTAGTTTGGTCCTAACCACTTTTGGAAGGGCTCTACATAGGTGAGTCAAGAAGTCAGCCTTGTTAGAATTGGGCGATACCAAAGGGGATGATGGACGGAGCGCTTGAGCAAATCAAACACTCACCCCCAGTCAACTGATCAGGGTTTAATCCATCATCATTCTTTAGCTCACTCCACCACCCCAGTTCAGACATGGCCATACGCAAATCAGTCTGAACCTGTGCCTCATGGGAACAGTCCATCCCGAACTGCCATGATGGATTAAACCCAGATCAGTTGACTGGAGGTGAGTGTTTGATTTGCACAAACGCTCCTTCCATCATCTCCTTTAAGTATCGCTTTGTTAGAATTGGGGGTATATAGATGGAGTACCAAAATTGAATCGATTTTAACAAACACATATTTTGCTCTGGGTCTTTCCACATCCTCAGTATACGAAAATAATGGGATATATGTGGAAAAGGACAGCTAAATCCATCTTTCTAACTGCTGACAAACTTAAATCAGGTGACTACGTGCTGTGGTTCCATGTTTTTTTTTTAACTAACCATGACATTTCTGCCATCTTGGTAATTTCCTCCTAGATTATATCCTTTTGTTTAATGCTATACATTCTTTCTCATATGTTCACATAATTATTATACCTCTTAGTCTAATACTTTGTAATGTAGTGCAGAGACAACATAAAATACATTTTTTTAAAAGTCCCATAATAGTATGGAAGCCGTCGTATGTGAGCATCTCTGTGCACATCGGGATGCCCATGAGCTCTTGGATACTTGCCTCTATGGCTTCCAGTTATGTCATGGAGCAGAGTTTGTACTTCAAGGAACCACTCCTATGGGCCAAGGATGAAGGAAATCCAGCAATTAATAAGCTGTGTGCTCATGATACCTGGCTGGTGCAAAAGGTTGGTAGTGGTCATTATGCTGATTGTCTTTTTGCCTGAGTGAGGACTATTCCAAGATGCAGCACCTCACATTGACTTTTAAACGGTTCAAGACAAAGACTGTGTCCATGGTGAAGGAGGAATTTGGTTCTCTATTGTTCCAGTGTTCTGCATTACTGGAGCCTCATGCTTGTCTTTAAGTGTGAATGTTCTATGCTTTTAGTCAAGTCACAATTTATCCAGCAACAAGAAGATTTCAGAAAGGTTCTAGGCTTGTAACTTTCAATTCTAACTGACCCCAAAATATTCTTTCTTTTGTGAAACACCATAAGGGTGCCTAAATATAGCAATCAATCAATCAATCAATCAATCAATCAATCAATCAATCAATCAATCAATCAGGGAATTGTAAGCTCGCTACTCACCAGATCTGTTTAGCCGAAGAGCCAGGTCTTGAGGGTCTTCATGAAGGTGTTCAGGGAGGGGGCGCGTCTGATGTCTGCCGGTAGCTCATTCCAGGTCTTGGCTGCAATGTGAGAGAAGGATATTCCTCCTGCTCTGTGGATGTGCGGGGTTTCGGCCAGTGCCAGGTTTGAAGATCGAAGGTTTCTTTTGGGTACGTGGAAGTTGATTCTGTCGTTGAGGTATTTGGGTCGGTTGCTGTGTAGGCTTGTTGTGTAGGCATTTGTAGGCATGAGTGAGGAGTTTGAAAGTGACTCTTTTCTCTACGGGGAGCCAGTGGAGACTTCGTAGGTGTTGGCTGATGTGTTTGTGTGGGGGATGCCGAGGACAAGTCTGGCGGCGGTGTTCTGTATTGTCTGGAGTTTGTGGATTAGGGACTTGTTGATGCCGGCGTGGAGTGCATTTCCACAGTCCAGTCTGCTGGTGATGAGTGCGTGGGTGACTGTCTTCCTTGACTCAGGGGGGATCCACTTGAAGGTCTTGCGAAGGATACAGAGGGTGTTGAAGCAGCTGGAGGTGACGGCATTGACCTGTCGGTTTATGGTGAGTGATGAGTCGAGTATGATGCCGAGGTTCTTGGCGTGGTCTGAGGGGGTAGGTGGGCTTCCGAGGGCGGTCAGCCACCAGGTGCTGTCCCATGCAGAAGGGGTGGTACCGAGGACGAGGACTTCTGTCTTCTCGGCGTTGAGCTTCAGGCAGCTGTTAATCATCCAGACTGCGACGTCTTGCATTCCTTTCTGGAAGTTGAGTTTGGCAGTGGTGGGGTCTTTGGTGAGGGAGAGGATGAGCTGGGTGTCGTCGGCGTAGGATACGATGTTGAGGCCGTGTTGTCTGACGATGGCTGTGAGGGGGGCCATGTAGATGTTGAAGAGGGTGGGGCTCAGTGATGAACCCTGTGGAACTCCGCAGGTGATTTTCGTGGGGTTGGAGAAGAAGGATGGGAGTCTAATCCTTTGGCTTCTTCCGGTGAGGAATGATCGGATCCAGTCCAGGGCTGTTCCTTGTATGCCTGCGTCATGTAGTCTGGCGACTAGTGTGCGGTGGAAGATGGTGTTGAAGGCCGCTGATAGGTCGAGTAGGATGAGGGCTGCGGAATGGCCTTGGTCCAGAAGGTGCAGATGTCATCTGTGGCAGCAAGTAGGGCAGTCTCTTTGCTGTGGTTGCTTTGGAATCCGGATTGGGATGGGTCGAGGACGGCGTTGTCTTCAATGAATCGTGTCAGTTTCCTGTTGATTGTTTTCTCTGCAACTTTGGCTGCGAAGGGGATGAGCGTGATGGGCAGATAGTTCGTGAGGTCGGTGGGGTCAGCTGTGGGCTTCTTGAGCAGGGGTCTGACTTCTGCGTGCTTCCAGTCATCTGGGAAGGTGTACGTTTTGAAGGTGGTGTTGATGGTGCGTTGTAGTATGGGTGCGATGGTGGCCGTGACTCTGTGGTAGATGTGAGGGGGGCAGGGGTCGGTGGGGGCCCCCGAGTGGATGCTTTTCATGGTCGAGGCGGTGTCTTCGGCCGTGATCAGTGTCCAGTTGGAGATGGTGGGCTGGCTGGTGTTGCTGGGGGGCGGAGGTCCATCTGTGGTGCCTGATGGATGGTCGATTAAGTTGTCGTAGAGGTTTTTGATCTTGAGGTGGAAATATGTTCCAAGCTTGTTGCAGAGGTCTTGGAATGGGGTGATGTCTGTGGCTTCGCTGCGTGGGTTGGTGAATTCTTGAATGACACTGAAAAGTTCCTTGGAGTTGGTGGAGTTGGCCAGGAATTTGTTGTGGATGACGTTCCTCTTAGTGGCTCTTATCTGGTTGTGGTAGTCCGTCATGGCGTCCTTGTAGGTGGTGTGGTTTTCGATTGTCTTGGTGTTTCTCCAGTTCTTCTCCAGGTGTCTGCAGGTTGTGTCTGGCTTCTTGAAGAGCAGTGGTGAACCAGGTGGCTTTCCTGGGGCGTTGTCTGTCGGGGTTGCTTAGCGGGCGCACTCATCTGCGCAGTTGGAGATCCAGGTGTGGAGTTCTCTGGCTGCGCCGTTTGCGTCGGGTGCCCAGGTGTGGTTGTCTCGGGTGAGGTTGGAGTTAAGTTGCTCATCTGTAACCTTGCTCCAGTTCCTTCGTGGTGGGTGTGGGGCTGGTTTGGGTGCCTTGGGTTTGTTGATGGCGAAGTGTATGCAGTGGTGGTCAGTCCATAGCAGATGCGTTGTGTGGCATTGTGTGGCTGAATTGGACGTTGTTTCCTGCCGCGAAGATGGGGTCAAAGGTGTGTCCTGCTCTGTGGGTCAGTGTGTTAATGAGTTGTTTAAGTCTGATGCTGGTGAGGTTGTCATGAAGGATAGTGGAGTTGTGGTCGCTGGGGTTGTCGAGGTGGAAGTTAAGGTCTCCAATGTGTATGTAGTTTGTTGAGGCGATGGCTTGGGGTGTGATGATGTCAGTGATGGTGGTGGCGGAGGGGAAGATCTCACTGGAGGTCTTTCCTCTGGATCTTATATCCATCTGGGATGGTGGTGCTGATGTCGGGGATGGAGGATGCGTTCGTCCAGGTCTCTGAGAAGAAGGCTATGTCGAGAGTCGAGTAGGTTCCAGATTTCCATGGCGCGTGTGTGTGTACAGAGCGTACATTGTGGTGGATGCATTTTAGGGTGTCGCCGGTGCTGGCATCGGTGGTGTTGGAGGCCGGAGTGGCGGTGAGGGTCTGGCAGCAGTGGAGGCAGGAGAACTGGCCGTGGGTCATGTTCGGCGAGGCCTGTTGGCATTCTCTAAGTCTTCCAGTGTTGAGTGCGAGGAGGGTGGTGGTGTCGTAGTGATGGGCAGCGGGAGGTCCAGGGTTCCTGGCGCTGGCCGCGGTCGGGTCGCGGACGGGCACAGATGGGCTTGCCATTGGCGTGCTGGCGGCGTGCCCTCTGGGCGGATCCGCTGTACAACTGCGCAGCGGGTGCCATTAAGTAGGTGAGCAGGGAGGGAGGAGAGGCTGGGAGGCGGGAGTGGAAAAATTCCAGGGGGTAGGGGCTGCAGGGGCAGCAGCGGCAAAAGGCGAAAGGAACAAGCAGGCACGAGAAAATAAAAACAGTGATGGAATTAGAGCAAGACACAGATGGGCACAATAACAGTGGCACAACAGGGAACAAATTAAGAAAAGAAAATGGCTGAGAAAGGTTACGGTGGTTGCAGGCAGTCTGGTCCCAGTTGGTGCGGGCAGCAGGCGCAGGAGTGGGCAGCAGCCTCAAACCTCCCAAGGAGGAGGTCAGGGTCTGAAGGCAAGAGATGGCACAGCGGAGCTGCAGGGAGAGAGTGGATCTAGACTGAGGGTCAAAAGACCGAGGGCAAAAGTTCAATCCAGGCTCCAAAACTCCCTGTATCATGGTTTATTTACCTTCTTATGTTACTCCCCACCTACAACAGGTATAAAACAGAATAGTAGGTCCTCATTTACAAAACGATTGCGCTGGCGCTCGCAAGTTGCAAAGCAATGCAAATCCTCACACATATTGTTTTTAGGCGCATTTCTGTCAAGAATTCCTGTCATACAAGGGAAACACGCCCTTATGTAAACAGGAGAGCTGTTACATAACTCAAGGGAAACACGCCCTTATGTAAACAGGAGAGCTGTTACATAACTCAAGGGAAACACGCCCTTATGTAAACAGGAGAGCTGTTACATAACTCAAGGGAAACACGCCCTTATGTAAACAGGAGAGCTGTTACATAACTCAAGGGAAACACGCCCTTATGTAAACAGGAGAGCTGTTACATAACTCAAGGGAAACACGCCCTTATGTAAACAGGAGAGCTGTTACATAACTCAAGGAAAACACGCCCTATAAAGGGAGGAACCGGGAGGTACAAGGCTGTCGGATATTGTGTTTACACCGACGTACCTGCTTCGTGAAGAGCAGTGTTCCGGAGTGGTGCTCCAGTAAGGCAAGAACGGAGGTAGGTCGAGTCGTTACTCCCTGGGCCGTGTCTTGCCCCATCGTCACCTGTGAAGGACCCGGAAGCTCTACCGGTCAACCATTGAGCTTCGCTTTTTGACTCGGCTGAGTCCAAGCGCAGTGGCGCTTTTGCTGGTTGGAGTCGTAACTCCCAGCCCGACCAGAGACACAGGGACTGCCAGCTGTAACGCACACCAGGAGGTGTTTGCCGCGTTACAGACTCGGAAGTCCACAGGATCGATCGAGCGGCTGCTCTCGGTTCAGTCTTCTTGCTTGTGATTGGGGTATCGGTGACGCATCACCAGGAGGTGACTCCGCATCCCGGTGCAGTCTGAGGAAGAGGTTGAGCGGCTGCTCCCTTCAGGTAGAGACCCCGGCTGGGTGTTTCCCTGACTCCTCGATTCTCCCCAACACTCTTCGTGCCCCTCACAGCCTACCGATTGGCATTGTCGGCCATTTCATTTCTGCCCTCTGTTGGCATACGCCGGGATCGGCGTATATGCAGAGGACGGTTAGGACCATCCGTGCTGTGGGCTGGTAACGTACTTAGCCTGGAGGATTCCAGTGACTATAACTTTTGTTTGTTCTTTGTATTTTATTTGCCTTCATTAAAAGAACTAACCCTTCACAAGTGGTTGCGTCCTCATTGTCGTGTCTGTTAAACGATCCTGAGACGTTCAGGGCGTTACAAAATATCCGACCTTAATAACACTAACTGTCTCCCGGTCGATAACAGACATGGCAACACTTGATGATGTGCTGGCTGCTTTAGCGACCGTGCAAGTTGAAGTGGCTGCCTCTAGGCAAGAAACAGCCGATGTAAAAGCCAGACTGGATGCTATCCAATTGGACCCGCTCACGCCCAGCACCTCCCTCACGAACCAGACCCCTGCGGTAGTAGTGGAAATGCCGGTAGCCATCCCCTTGGCAACACCAGAGAGGTACAGTGGGGATCCTAACACAGTGCAGGTATTCCTCACACAAGTGGCGCTACATTTATCGTGCAAACCAAAGGCGTTCCCCACGAGTCAGGCTCGTGTGGCTTTCCTTATATCCTATTTGGCTGGAAACGCGGCACAATGGGCCGTACCTCTGGTGAGCAGGGACGACCCCCTCTTATGTGATTGGGGTGCTTTTCGCGAGGAATTCCTGAAGGTATTCGACAGAAGGGCTGACACGTACACGGCGGACCGTGAAATGCTTGAGTTGAGACAGGGATCCAACGACCTGGTGCAGTATCTCAACGCGTTCCGAAGGCTGGTTGCGGAAACCAAGTGGCCTGTTGCTAAACAGACGGCGCTCTTCCATCAAGGGCTGTGCGATGAGCTCAAGGACGCCGTGGCTCATATTGACCCTCAACCCAAGACATGTGAGGGCCTTATCAACCTGGTATTACGGCTGGAACATAGGCTAAGTGAAAGAAAGGGGGATCATGGGAGAAAAGGAAAATCCCTTCCATCCTATGTGACGGTGGGAAGTCCTGAAACTTCCACCGCATCCAAGGGAGAACCCATGGACATCAGCGCAATACGAGCGAGCCTCACAGCCACGGAGAAAGAGTCACGCCGTAAACAAGGATTGTGCCTATATTGTGGCAAAAAAGGCCACTACGTACGTGAATGCCCTGCCAAACCGAAGACGTCACGTTATCGGGCCAACCGGTCGGTAACAGCCGTGGTGGACATACCGGCGGAAAACTAGAGGACTCCAAGACCAGAGAAGGGGCATCTCGGAGTCACTCATCCATCCCTTCACTTTCCAACTCGGTCACTAAGGGACAACGACACCTGTTTATCACGGTGCACGTGGGAGTGCATGACCAGTGGATACCCGTTGTGGCCATGGTGGATTCAGGGGCCACTGGCATGTTTATGGACCACAACGAGGCATGCAGGCTAGGGCTAGTGCTTCTTCCCAAAGCAGTACCCGAAGACGTCTATGCGGTAGACGGAAGGCGATTGGTGACGGGGCCCATCGGACAGCACACGGGGGTCCTTCCGATGAGATATGGGAGGAACCATTTGGAACAAATCGATTTTAACATCATCCGAGCGCCCCAATATGGCGTCAGAAACACAACCCCTTTGTGGATTGGCCAACACATCGCATCGAAATGACGTCACCGTATTGCATCCTGCATTGTGGAATAAGAACGGAATCCCTTGACGCAGATGAGAGCGGGAGTCAGACGGTGGCTACAGCGGCAGAAAAAGATGTGGCTCTCCCCCAGGCTTATCACAGTTTTGAGGATGTATTTGATGAGGTGAAGGCGGAAGTGCTACCACCACATAGACAGTTTGACTGCCAGATCGACCTGGTGCCAGGGGCCAGCGTTCCCAGCGGCAGGCTGTATGCCCTGACGGAGCCTGAAAACGTGCATCTCCGGGGGTACCTGGATAAACTCCTCAAGCTAGGATTCATCCGCCCGTCCAAGTCTCCGGCCGCCTCGCCACTCTTCTTCATCCCGAAGGCTAATGGGGAGCTGAGAGCTTGTGTGGACTTTAGGGCATTGAATGCGATAACCATAAAAAATCGGTACCCCTTGCCTCTCATCAGTGTACTTCTGGAACAGGTCAAGAAAGCTCGTATCTACACCAAGTTGGATTTGAAAGGGGCATACCATCTGGTGCGCATGAGGGACGGAGACGAGTGGAAGACCGCCTTTAAGACCAGGTTCGGCCCTTTTGAGTACCTCGTCATGCCGTTCGGTCTGTGCAACGCCCCGGCAGCCTTTCAGTACTTTTTGAATGAGGTATTCAGAGAGGAGTTGGATATCTACGTGGTCGTATATATCGACGACATCCTCATCTATTCGTCCAGTGTGGAGGAGCACGTACACCACGTCAAAGCTGTGCTCCAAAAGCTGAGGGAAAACATGCTGTTTTGTAAACTCAGCAAGTGTGACTTCCACGTCACATCCGTGGAATTCCTCGGAGTGATGCTGAGTCCAGAGGGACAGGAGATGGCAGAACGAAAGATCAAGGCGGTGAAAGAATGGCCGGTGCCCCAAAGCGTGAAGGACGTCCAAAGTTTCATTGGCTTCGCCAACTTTTACAGGCGGTTTATAGATGGATTTTCAGGAGTGGTGGCCCCAATCACACAGCTACTGAGGAAGTCCAAGGAGTTTGTCTGGTCCCCTGAAGCGAACAAAGCCTTTGAGGCCCTGAAAAGCGCCTTTGCTAAGGCGCCGGTGTTGGCTCACCCCGATCCGGATCTCCCCTACGTGGTGGAAGCGGACGCGTCGGATGTGGCGCTGGGGGCTATCTTGTCCCAACGCAACCACGACACAGGGGTGCTTCATCCCGTTGCGTACATGTCCCGCAAACTCAACGACGCCGAACGCAACTACCATATTGCGGAGAAGGAGCTTCTCGCAATCAAGGACGCCTTCACCGAATGGAGGCATTGGTTGATGGGGGCAAGACATGTGGTATCGGTGTACACGGACCATCGGAACCTACAGTTCATGACGGCCACTAGACACCTTTCTCCCAGGCAGCTGCGGTGGATGATCTTCTTTGCGGGGTTCAACTTCCGCATCACATATCGGCCGGGGACGGAAAACCGGAAGGCGGACGCCCTGTCCCGTCAATCTGCAGTTAAGGAACCATTGCCTGCAACCGAGCGTTCCATCATTTCCCCGAGGATGGTATTGGGGGTTATCCAACCGGATACTTTCCTGAGGGGAATAAAGAGAGGGATCAGGTCATTCGCATGGCGGAGGTGGCTCCTCAGTCACAGAGAATGGCAGCTGAAGGACGGGATACCCCTGAAGGGCAGGTGCCTATTGATACCCACGCCTAGGCTAAGGAAACAAGCATTCATCTGGTGCCATGACTCTCCATGCGCAGGTCATTTGGGCTTTGAAAAAACGGTGGCTAGCATGGGACGGCATTTCTGGTGGCCAACCATGAGAGTGGATGTCAGGAGGTGGGGACAGGAGTGTCCTACGTGTGCTACCATGAAGGCCGACCATGGCCGAACCCAAGGGCTCTTACATCCACTTCCGACCCCGGATAGACCATGGGATAGCATATCACTGGACTTCGTGGTGGGCCTACCGGTAGACCAGGGGATGACGGCAATACTGGTGGTGGTGGATTACTTGACGAAAATGGGGCACTTCATCCCCTGCAAGAGAGTCCCTACGGCCGGGGAAATGGCGTCACTACTCCTAAAGAATGTGGTACGACTGCATGGATTACCTGGGGTGATCGTGTCGGACCGGGGGTCGCAGTTTACTGCGCAATTCTGGAAGACTTGGTGCACTGCGCTGCATGTTAAGACCGCCCTGTCCACCAGCTACCACCCTCAAACGGACGGCCAAACCGAGCGCCTGAACCAAACGCTCAAACAGTATCTGCGATGTTTTGTGGACCAGGGCAGGGAAGAATGGGTCGACTTGCTATGGGTTGCAGAGATAGCCTATAACAACGCCACTCACAGCTCCATACAGTCATCTCCGTTCTATAGCAACTATGGCCAACATCCCAGGTTCTTGCCATTTCTACATCCGTTCAGAGAGGACAGGATTCCCGCCACAGCGGACAGGGTGGCACACATAAAAGACACGTTGATGCGCTCAAGGGCTGTCCTAATAGAGGCCAAGAGAAGATACAAGGCTGCGGCAGATAGGAAGAGAAGGCCCGGGCCACTGTACCGCACTGGAGACTACGTCTGGATATCCACAAGAAACATGAGGTTTCGAAAGAACAGTGTGTTCCATCCCAAGTACATGGGCCCCTATCGAATTACCAAGTGTATGGGTCCCGTGAACGTGAAGGTGTGCTTGCCCCAGTCATTGCGGATACACCCTGTCTTTCATGTATCATTGCTCAAACCAGCACCCTCCAAGCCGTCTGGGACACCTAGGCCGGTATGCGTGGAGTCGGAGGTGGAGTATGAAGTGTCGGGCATACGGGCGTCCAAATGGCGCAGGGGGAAGCTGTGGTACCTGGTTGCGTGGAAAGGCTATGGCCCGGAGGAGCATTCATGGGAACCGGCTGAAGGGGTTCATGCTCCGCGCTTGGTCTCCTTGTTCCATCGGCGTTTTCCTGCCAGCGCTGGACCCGTGGGGAGCCGCTGAGAGGGAGGATGTACTGTCAAGAATTCCTGTCATACAAGGGAAACACGCCCTTATGTAAACAGGAGAGCTGTTACATAACTCAAGGGAAACACGCCCTTATGTAAACAGGAGAGCTGTTACATAACTCAAGGGAAACACGCCCTTAGGGAAACACGCCCTTATGTAAACAGGAGAGCTGTTACATAACTCAAGGGAAACACGCCCTTATGTAAACAGGAGAGCTGTTACATAACTCAAGGGAAACACGCCCTTATGTAAACAGGAGAGCTGTTACATAACTCAAGGGAAACACGCCCTTATGTAAACAGGAGAGCTGTTACATAACTCAAGGAAAACACGCCCTATAAAGGGAGGAACCGGGAGGTACAAGGCTGTCGGATATTGTGTTTACACCGACGTACCTGCTTCGTGAAGAGCAGTGTTCCGGAGTGGTGCTCCAGTAAGGCAAGAACGGAGGTAGGTCGAGTCGTTACTCCCTGGGCCATGTCTTGCCCCATCGTCACCTGTGAAGGACCCGGAAGCTCTACCGGTCAACCATTGAGCTTCGCTTTTTGACTCGGCTGAGTCCAAGCGCAGTGGCGCTTTTGCTGGTTGGAGTCGTAACTCCCAGCCCGACCAGAGACACAGGGACTGCCAGCTGTAACGCACACCAGGAGGTGTTTGCCGCGTTACAGACTCGGAAGTCCACAGGATCGATCGAGCGGCTGCTCTCGGTTCAGTCTTCTTGCTTGTGATTGGGGTATCGGTGACGCATCACCAGGAGGTGACTCCGCGTCCCGGTGCAGTCTGAGGAAGAGGTTGAGCGGCTGCTCCCTTCAGGTAGAGGCCCCGGCTGGGTGTTTCCCTGACTCCTCGATTCTCCCCAACACTCTTCGTGCCCCTCACAGCCTACCGATTGGCATTGTCGGCCATTTCATTTCTGCCCTCTGTTGGCATACGCCGGGATCGGCGTATATGCAGAGGACGGTTAGGACCATCCGTGCTGTGGGCTGGTAACGTACTTAGCCTGGAGGATTCCAGTGACTATAACTTTTGTTTGTTCTTTGTATTTTATTTGCCTTCATTAAAAGAACTAACCCTTCACAAGTGGTTGCGTCCTCATTGTCGTGTCTGTTAAACGATCCTGAGACGTTCAGGGCGTTACAATTTCATTATTGAGTGCACTTTTAACTTTATCATGTTGCATAATTGAGTTTGGATTTGTCTGTATTGAAATTGCATTAATATATGCATTGGGGAGTGTTAAAGCGGTACCCAAGCAAATAAGTCTCAAAAACCTGAATGTATTTACAACGGTCACACAGAGTAAGCAAAGCTTGGGTGAAAGTAGATTGCACTAAACGATTGTGAATATTGAAAACAGGGGCAAAAGTAGGGTTATTCACTGGACCATCCACCAGCAGGAACACAATATAGAACTTCATACTATGGCAAAAACTATGGAGATTATTATAGTAGGACACTATCAGCATCTACTTGGCCTGGCAGGAAGATGAAAACAGAGGAAGGAAACAATCTACAAGCAGAGAGTTTCTCTCTTTCACATGTGTGAAGAAGAGAGTGTTAAAACATGTAGGCTCACTAGGGAAAGGCTAACCTTGCTGTTAGATCAAATTGGACCATTACTTGAGGTCAAAACCGGAAGATCACATGACATACCACCTCATGTGAAGGTAGTGGCAGTATTAAACCTTCTTGTTTCTGGATATTTTCAAAATATGTGTGCTACATTGAATGTATGTCTCAGAGTGACTGTCTTCATTTTTGCCACATGTTTTGGAAGGTATCCTCAACAAAATGCCACAACGCTTCCAATTTTTAAAACTGAGCCAGGATCAGATACAAGCCAAACAAAGATTTTACCAAATAACTAAATTCTCATGTACTCAGTGTTATTGATTGTTCGCATATAAACTTGTTTCCACCTGCCGAACCTGTTCATCTTTATAGGAATAAGAAGCATACATATTCTTTAAACGTACTAGCTCTCTGTGGCACGTACTGCTTCAGCAATATAATTGCTAAATAAAAATATTTGGGGCGTGCCCATAATTCATATATATTTCAGCATTGTACATTTTAATCAATGAATTGAAAGTGGAATGCATGGAGATGGCTTAGTGGTTGATAAGTTTTTTTTTACTTCAATATAAATAAAAATCCTAATAAATAATTTAATAAATTGCAGTTTACATGCAAAAAAATGTTTTAACATTATACACAACATGGGATATGCTCTCAGACCCTCGTTGTTAACTCCATTTTCAAAACCATAAACATCATCAGAAAAATCATATAATGCGGGTCTTTGTAGGACACATAGCATAACTAAGAGTTTCTTTTGCACACTTAAATCAAAATTGAGATTTCTGGATTTTTCCCAACGTTGACTATAAACCACACATTGTGTGTCAGATGGTTATGATCTGTTGTACATTACATAACATTGCTGTTAAAGCTTCATTTGATATTGAAGCAGACATTTGTAACAGATATTTTTGAAGATACTACCCATGAACATAGAGAAAAAGATTCTCAAGAAGGTGTTAGGCGTAGGCAAGATTTTGTCATGAATTTCTTTCCAGCATAAACAGATTGTTATATAAAATGTGAATTTTTTTGTTATAAGTGGCTATTGATTTGAGTCTCAATTTTTCAAATGTATTTGTAAATGTAATTACGAAATATCAGTACAATTATATATGTGTAATATATGATTAAAATAATCGACAGGACACAAAACCTGCTGTGCTACGTCTTGCACATTCTTGAAATTTCTAGTGTGTGTATATGATTCATTATTTTAAAACAATTTTTTCATTATTTGCTCTATGAAGCTGCTATACTCACGTGGGTGCTACAATTTATTAGATCTTCACCTACAAAGTGCAGCTTATGCGTGTGAACCAAAATTTATCTGAAGCGAGAGAGTTTATATGTTGGACAACTTAACTCCATTCAAGTGGCATATCATACTTCTATGAAACTATTTTTTATTTATTTACCAATTATGAATTTCATCTACTAATTAATCTGAAACCCTGTCAATAGTTTGCCTTTTTTTAAAAAAAGAAATTACATTTTTGAAGCAACTTTCTAATGGTAACTGAGTGAAAACATATGGTTGGACTACCCATACTGTATCACTTGTAGGGATGATGTTCACATACATTGGCTATTTGTCAGGTGTCATGTTAGGATCATAATGCTAAAAAGCTGCAATTTTATCCACAATACATTCTACTGGCAGACATGATTATTTTTTTAATTTATATATTTTTGTAAAAAGAAATATTGTGTCAATAATCTAGGGCTAAATCAAAATTTGAACAATCTATCTTTCAAATAATGAACACAGATAGTTATTCGTTTTATAGTAATATTCACCTATATATGTTATATTAAGTTTCCGCAGGTTACATGGTCACTGTTTTTGCACATAGCTGTCTAATATAATTACAGTCAATTCAATGAAATTAAATTCAATTCTTTATTTATGTTTTGGAACTCAAGAGGTCCACATAAAACCAAAACATAGAAACAAATGTAAAACAAATTAATGCTGAATATTGAAAGTTGATGAAAACATTTACACATAACCTCGTTTTTATATAGCAGCAACCTGAATACAAATTAATGTAAGTTCATAAAGCCTATAAAAATTTAAAACGTATGTTAGAAATAGGATTCTCTAGTTGGCAGGGGTCTGTACCTTTGTCCAAGTAGGGACCTTTGCTTCTAGTCAGGGTAAGGGGGATACACACTTTAGATAACCCTAGCACACCCCCTTGGCACCAACAGACAGGCTTGTCCCAAAGGCAATGTGTAAAGTATTTGAATTTAAAACACACAGTAACACAGTGAAAACACCACAGATGGACAATACACCACTTTAGAAAAATAGGGTATCATAATCTAAACCAAACAACAAAAGTCCAACATACTTATATCAAAATAGCACTTAAAAACAGTTACTTGCAGAAATAGCACTTGTAGAAATAAATAGCTCCACCTGGAGCTATTACAACATTGTGATAGGCATAAATCTAAGGTGCCTACAGCTAGGTGCGTGGCTTCAGGCACGGAGTCAAATGGACCTCCAAACAACAGTACCTTGGAAAACAAAGTCTATGGACGATGCACGGTGTTGTGGAGGTGAGGCACCGGTGCCAAGGTCAAGGCCGGTTCCCTGGTTGCCATGGGGGAGGCGTAGCATCGTGTCTGCGAGGAGGTTACATGTTGAGTCCAGGACAGGGAAAGTTGGCGACATCGCCGTTGAGGTGGAGGTTCTGGTGAGGCGATGAGAAGTCAAAGAGTTCATGAAGTTATCCTCATCGGTTATAGACTCTGTGATAAGGGGATGCTGGGGCTTGCGGTGACGGCGTCAGTGTGAGTGCTGGCATCGGGAAGGCCAATAACTGCAGGGGTCAGCAGGCATCGAAGAGTGTCAGAGCTGTGATGCAGATGGAGCGGTGTGTCGTGCACTTCACAAGCGGTGCCCCTGGCCTCAGTGCAGGTTGCAGCGTCACTAGTGGTGTCGCTAATGGCATTGGAGTTGTTTTTCTTCCTTTCTTTAAGTTTCTTCCAGTTCCCAACAGCAGGAAAAACCTCCAGAGGCCCAAAACTGGCACAGGCACCTCCTGGCTGGTCAGAACTCCCAGCAGTGGGATTTAGGAGAGCTGGTGGTGAAATCTTTGTGTCCCTCAGACTTCAGAACAGGAGGTCAGCACACACAAGCCCTTAAAGATTCTTCTTCAAGCAGCTTCGCAGCCAAGTTTGTCCTTGGATGAAGCAGCAGCTGCAGGCCAACCCAGCCAAACATACAGCAAAGGGGCAGTACTCCTCCTTACTTCTCTCCAGCTCTTCTTGGAAAAAGGTTCATCTTGAGTCTAGAAGTGATTTAATTCTCTGGGGTTTAAGGTCCACTACTTATACCCCATTTTGTCTTTGTTCTCTTTGTGGCATGGGTCTCTGAGCTCAGCCCAAACCAGATCTGCCCTCTCTAGTGCAGCATCACTACATTAGGTGGAGACAGCATTGTGCTGAGGAAATACCGCATATTCAGGTGTAAGTGAAACTCCTCTTACCACTCTAAATGCATCCAAGATCTATTCTGCTCAGCTCTGAATCAACCCCCCTCGGTGGCTGTCTACAGTGAATGCACAACCCCAGCCCATCACTCCAAAACCACACAGTCAATATACAAACCAGTAGAGGCACACAGAATGGCTACACATGAAAATGCCTACTTTCTAAATGTGGGATTTTCAAACACACAATTTAAAAACCATCTCCCTAAAAAGTTGTGTTATTAAATTATTTTCTGAATCTTGTCGCAATGGAAAGTTATGCTTGTAAGGTGTTACAGAGTACCTCCCATGTTAGCCTTTGGGGCAGGTAGCCTTTCAATATTGAAAAATGAGACACACAGTATTTCACTATCAGGACATGTCACACACACCAGTACATGGCCTAACTTTCACATACAGTGCACCCTGCCCATGGGAGTACTTTCGGCATTGCTGAGGGGTGTCTTACATGTAACAAAAGGGAAGGATAGGGCCTGGCAAGTAGGTGCACTGGCCAGGTAGACATGGCAGTAAAAACTGCATTCAGACACTGCAATGGCAGGTCTGAGATACCTTTGAAAGGCTACTTGGGTGGGTGGCACAATCAGTGCTGCAGGCCCACACCATAACACAAGTTACATGACCTTCAATGTAACACAGTGCTTTCCTGTATCATCTGTTTTTGAATATATGACTAAAATATATGAAAAGTTATTCATCAAACATATGTCTACCATTATTTTTGTCTCCCTGCTCCCCCTTCCCCTGCTCACACTCATTGGTTGTGCTCCCTTATAAATTGCCTACCAAACAATACCCTCTGAGACACTGTTGATTGTTATATACTTTGTACCCTTGTCTCTACCGGGTTTATGGGTAACCTCCTGTAGTTTGCTACTATAGGCCCACTAGTAGGGTTTGATTTACAGGCCCTGGCACACTCAGTGCACTTTACTAGGGACTTAACATTACATCAAATATGCCAATCATGGATAACCAATTATAATAACAATTTATGCAGGGAGCACTTGCACATTGACACTGATCCGCAGTGGCAAAGTGCCCATATCATCTAAGCAAGCAAAAACGACATCTAGCACAGCATCAAAAATACAGGAGGTAGAGGCAAAAAGACAGGGGAAACCACACCAAGAATGCCAGGTCTAACAACTTAAGTGCAAATTACTTCCATTTTTGGATGGTCAAGAATTTTCTCGTGCCACTGGAGCAACCTATATGCATATTAGTATAAATTAATTAAACCTTTAAAAGATTTTAAAACTTTTGTGCAAATTACTTCATTTTTGGAGTACAAAACAAATCTTGAGCTGCCGTAGTTAATTTAATATTATTCTTTAAAAACATTGGCCTTAGAAAGTGATGGCACTGAAGGGTCGGTACGGGGCAGACAAAAAGCACATGATTAAGGTTCTGGATCCTCCAGTTACACAGGTTATTCTTGTTCCCTGTTTCTACAGAAGAGGACCAGTTTGCTGTTAGCACATTTAACGGAGCAAGTTCATTTGAAATAGTATCCAGAAGTGGCAAAGACCAGGGTCCAAGTTCCAGGTCAAGAACTGCCGAGCTACCTTGGGGTGACAGGATGAAGTCATCACCTCCAGCTTTTTCTTTGACATACAGTACATAGTGTCCAAGCGTCTATAGTGTCTATAGCTAGTAGAACTAGAGGCATCCTTTAAAATGCTTTTACATTTTGTGGGAGAGATACCAGTACTGTTTCTTGCAGTTCAAAATGGATTAGTGCGAGGTCAAATTCCTGTGAGAATGTATAGTTTTCAAGATTCAATAAAGCCCCTCATTGATCCCTTTTTAATAATTTTAAGCTGGAAGCCTCAATGGTTCAAGCTGGCCAACCCATGCACATAGGAATTTATCAAAACAATTTCCAGACTTAAGACTGGGGCCGAGACAGATGAATAACGATTACAAAGTTTTCACAAAATGTGCCTTTCCATTTTCTATAGTAAATCCCACATTGTCACATTAATTAATTTGATGGCATATAGTAAAGTTTATAGTAAAGTATGCAGAAGATTCACCTTAAAAATGGATAGCAAATGAATAATATCTCCGCCCCATCGCATTGTAAAATGCTCTTAACCCTTTAGCATGCAAAGAGGCCTTAGAGGAGGCATGTTCAATATACGCTTTTTCCAGCATGTTACTTGCAACAATTTTCCCTAGCTAAGGATATGAGTTTATGACCACCAGCTTCTCTGAACCTAAGGCCCAGGCATAGTTACTGGTCTTTCTGAGCCTTTCTACTTTTTAGGATTATTACCTTCCTCTTTGAAACATAAATCTTCAAGTATTGAAGGGTGGCATATTTCTGTAAAGAAACCTGCCTCTTATTCAAGCCCTTTGGGAGTTAGGTCCAAGATTGTGATATCATCTGTGTCAGAGGCGCAACTAGAGCCAAATTTGGGGGGGGGCTACTAAAGATTTTTTGGGGGGGTCTGATTCTTCCAGCAATAGGCAGAGTGGAGATGAAGGGGTCAAAAAACAACAAGGCCTCGCTAACACTTAAATGGTCTTTTAAAGACCTGTGAAGTACTTGGTGCGGCTGCTATAAGCTCAACAACTGTCTGTGTGTGTACCCAGGACGCTGTCTCAGCCCGGGCTGACACACACGACGGGGGGGCTGGAGCCCTTTGTGCCCAATGGGTGTCGCGCCAACTTACGCGCCTGATCTGTGTATATCAAACAAGGGAAAGGGTGGCCACCTATCTTAGGAGCATCTCCCCTGTTAGTAGCTAGGCAGTCAGAGAGGTCAGAAATATGCAATGAAAAAAGTAATGGAGCTAGCAGGCAGCCCTGTTCCGGACCATTTTTAGTTGGAATTATTGAGGATAATCCTCGATCCCTGCCTAGTAGCAGCTGACACCATGTAGAGGAATGAAGAGCAATTATTAATGAAAGGAGGAAATCGGGCATACCTAACTTCTTTAGTTTTTTCCATAATGTTGGACGGTCCACCCTATTGAAGCCGTAGAAAAATCTATGAATGCCAGATATAGATTTAGCCCTCTGGTTGAAGTATACTTTTCAGTACAAGATATAAGTATAAGTATATCAGTATAAGTTTTAGCATGCATATGTTATCAAGTGTACAGTGATTATTTCTCAAATAAGCTTGTTCAATAGGGAGTATCCCATTCTCTTTGATCCATACAGTGAGATGCTCCAAGATACTCCTAGAAAATGTTTTCTCTACTGTGTCCAACAGTGCTATTAGGCAGTAGTTGCCAGGGAGAGGTCTTCTTCCTTTTTTTGTGTAGCAGAAATAAAATGCTTACAGACCAAGAAAGGGGGGGGGGGTGACACCATACTGATAGCAGTAGGCAAACAAGGGTGGCGAGATAAGAAACCCACAGCGAGAGTTCCTTGATGATAACAGTAACAGGCACCTTATCTGGTCTAATTGCCCCTGAAGCCCTCATTATCCTGATAATACTCTCAATCTCTTTCATAGTGGGGTAGCAAGATATCTGGGGAAGAAAAAGAAAGTTCCGTAGTAGGAGTACGAAACTACACTGCATCGGCATTATCGGAATAAAGTTCCTCTAAATAGGGTCTCCCAACCATTTACTTTATTGGAATTGGTAGGGATTTTCATCTAGTGCCATAGCTATTATAAATGATTTCCCAGTCTCTTTCAGTACCTTAAAGCAAAGCTCCTTCTTTTAGCTTTGCCCAATAAAAAGTATCTTTTTCTTTCTTTAAATAGCATTTTAAACCATGTCTTCTCCTTTTCAAAAGATAAATTAACTTTTTTTTGGCGGAGGAAGACAGAAATTCGGCCCTCACTAATCTGTTTGTCTCCCTGTGTAGACCAAAAATAGGATTAGGACATGGTCTCCGGCGGTAGGGTAAACTGATTAATTTACAAGCAAAGACCCAAGTTTTTAAACAAGTTTCATGCTTAATTAATGGATCAGTATAAAAAAACTGTGAATCCCCTAATAATGCTGTCAGCGATTCTTTTAGTTTTTCAGATGCCTTGGAATTCCAATGAATTCTACCATTTAATCTCTTGAACCCCACTGTTGCATCCTTAAAATTCCACGTTCCTACTTCCGTTAAGGACACATCAATCAGGCAAGAGACCAACAAATGATCATGAACGTTCATGAACGCCAAGAACGTTCATGTCTGATATCATAATAAACTTTGAAAATTAGGCAATTACATAGTCAATAGTGGGACAGCTGGAGAAAGATTTATAAGTAAAATTCACTTTAGTGTCATTTTATATTCTTCCTTCATAATTAGAAATTCATTTTTCCATGCACCTTCTAGCATAATATAATTACAGTACTTTATAGTGCCTATGTAAACCTCATCTTCTATTTAAATGTATTTTCTTCTTTTGTTTGTACTATGAATCATTTTCAATTATTATTTGTAATGTGATTTACGTATTATGTACAGGGACTCAAATAATGAAATACAATTTTACTTTTTCAACAAACACATTTCATCCTCCAATAATGGCTACATTCTATATATTACAAAAATAGTAACTGAAAAAACATCTGTACAATACATGTTTTACATTTTTATTAAAGTATCTATAATGTTTGTGTGTAACTAGAAAACTATTTTTGAATATTCATTGTTAACCTTGCAACATGCAAATCCTTATAAAACAAATGCACTGTTATTAAATTACATATTTTTTAATATATTAAATTTTTCTCCAGTATAACTTTCTTAAATCGTTTCTAAGGAATCTAATTTCTGTTCATATTTTCTGCACAAGCATTGTCTTTTCATTTGTTGTTGAATGAATTGCTGCACTTATTGTTGTAGGTGTGTTACTCGTAATGACTTGCATTTGGCCAGTTGTGCTTCCTTCAGGATGTTCCTTTCTTTTTTTTTGCTTTTCTTGATGATGCAGGTTTTCTTCTGACTACTGTTTTCTTCTTGTTGCTTTTATAAACAACTTTCATACTGATGAACTCTCATCCTTAAAAATTGCTTGCTCACTTCCTCCATATGGATGAATCTTCACTTCCTTCAGGACCTCTCTCTTGTTGAAGCTAACTACATGTTACCTTGAGGGAAGATGCATACAAATATGTTAAAGTCATTAATATTTGAACAATGTACATATTATACCTAGTTTTAAATTATTAAATGTATACATCAAATATTTTTACTTTAACTGAACATTAAAGTACAAGATTGCTGTAATATTTGTTTTACATTTTTAAATATTTTTATACTTTAGAATAGACCTTCTACATTATAGATTGCGAGGCCTCACTTATTACTGAACAATGGTATCATAGAATTAGTTACTTTTAACACTAAAGTATACATTGAACAGAAAAAAAACATTTTACAGTACAGGTGCAATGAATGCAGTTACATCCTTTGTCACTGTTGGGTCAATAAATTTTAACCAACATATGGCTTACAAAAAAATATGTAGGAGTTATAGTTTATGAAGTCAAAAGACTAGTATCATTATATTTTTTTCAAACTTGTACCAAACAGGTTTTGCCTGATTTTTGTACACCGTCCACACTGGCATACTCTTCTTGATTTTACATAGAGAGTTCAAAGCGTAATAAATCCAACAAACATATTTCTTTAAGTAAAAGTGAATATGTGTTTATAATGTTTGGTGTACATAATTGTTACTAGTAAGCATACTTCATTGCTTGTCAAATTTCACAATTTCTTCCTGTAGTTGAGATGCAAGTGACATTTTTTTAAAATATCTAGGTTTTGACCATATGGTTTTTGTCTTTCTTAGGGGATGTTGCACCTAAAAGTTAGTTTGTTTATACATGTATTTACTTTGAAAGAAAGTTGTTCTTTCATTTAGCATAGACTATAATTTTTAAATTTGTTATATACCAGATGTTTAGTATATAATTTAAGTATTTTCCAAACATATATTTTTTATATATATTCCTACCCATTTCCTATTATCTGATTTAAAATATAAAATATATATATTTATATTACCAAATAAATTAACATGGAGTGTGTTGGGTTTATAGTAAGCCCACTTAAATTGTGTTATAATGAAACACACTACAAAGAGGATGTGTGTTTATATTGTCTAGGTTGTGAAAATTTGAATTCATGTTGCACAGCAATCTCTAAAAATAATGAATCAGGTAATTTAGAAATGTTTTTGATCCATAACGACAACAATAAATGACACGTATTTACAAAGTGCATTATGTGATACAAAAAGTGCTTTGAAAATTTTAAAAATTAATATTACTAAAGCTGTGAGATACATTTATTACATCATTTTTTCATTTAGATATGCTTTTATATACATTTGTTACTGAAACAGTGTGCCACTTTTCTTTCGCACAAATAGATTGCAAAACTAATTTAGAGACATTTGTACTTGGGCAGACAAAACAAGTTTGAATCTTAAATGCAGCACGTAAACTATATCAAAATGTACTTCTCAAATTCTGAAATTTACTTAGGCCAGTGGAAATATCTTCATGTTCACAATAGCTAAACAGTAGAATATTCTTAAGTAGTGAATCCTTCAAAGTAATACCAAGATTTATTAGCTGTGTTTGGCAAGATAAATATGTCAAAAAGAAAAAAAAGTAGGGATTCGCCCAAGAAATTGGCACAATATGGCAACTTAGTGTTACTCTTGCAATGAGAAGTAGTGACCAAATTTTATCAATCACAGTGTGGCATACATTTTTTCCACAAGGCTCTAGAAAAGCGAGCCCTTCCTGCCATTTTCTAACATGGGTAGTCGTGGTCAGAGGGCCGCTTCTCAAGTAGATTTTCCACTTGAACGGGAGATGAAATGGCCACACGCTTAACACATGGTGCAATTCATGCTGATTTTTCTGTGCTGGTCTCGCTACTAGTACAAAATTCCAGTGCGAGCAGGGCGACCTGCATATTTTCCACCCTTTCGCTGAACTCCGCAGAATCTCCCAGAGTTTTTATGTAACTCTACAGAATTCTGTAGAGTGAAACTACACTCTTTTATAACCACACATTCAGATTATATCAGATAGAGTCAGAGTAATTAACTCCTATGTGCATTATCAAAATAAAATTGATACATTAATGTGATAGCACACAGTTTTTAAAACTCACAAGTGGCAATACAAAAATCTTTTAATTTACATATTTCATACATTACATCATAATAGCGGCAAACTTCATCTCATGAAAACAGCCCCATGAACAGTAGCGGCTGCTACCGACCAGAGTGGTGGGGTGGAGGACGGAGGGAGAGGAGGGAAATTATAATCAAAAAAATGCACTTACCTTTTCTCCCCTGACCGCGACTTTAGCAGGGTTTCGATTGATCTGAGCGCCGTGGTTCGATGCTCAGACAAGGACTGTAATGGCAGGCTCTGCATGTTCTCCACCCTGACTGTAATGTAGCCTGTGTGGAGAACATGCAAAGTGCGATTGACACTTTGCCCGGCCTGAAAGGGCCAGTCAAAGCGTCAAGGGCACTTTAGGTATAGCCAGCACTCCTTCCTCTGTGATGTGTCGGGAGCCCAGCCCCCCCCCCCCCCCGGCTTTAGCTGAAAGCAAAAAACTAAATTATAATAACGAACGTTATTATTATTTTATTTTTTGCATTCAGCTTGCAGTTGAAGCAGTGGGGCGACACTCTTCTGCCCATGAAAAAGGACCATAGCAAGTAGTTCAAAAATTACATCTATTGTTAAAAACAGAAGTGCCTGTTTTATAACACAAATCCTGCCAATAGGAAAGGTGGCAGCAATTAAATTCCTCCTTCACAGGCCGACAACAGTTGGAAATTAAAAACTTTGACATATGTTTCAGTGGAGTTCAGCTGGTGTAGGATCCACCTTCTTGAGGACCATCAATTATAGTCATTATAGTAAGACAGAATCATACATTCCTCAAGATTACAGTGTGGTCAAGAATTATACGAGCAGTGCTGGTAAATTAATTGAGTAAGATGACAGAGCAATCAGATAGTAGCCATAAAAATAGAGCAAAGGTCTCATTAATGGGAGAAGCGTGTGAAAAGTACCTGCCTCCATCTCGAAATGGTCTAAATATATAGATGACAGAGGAGACCACAATGCCCAATATTGCAAAAAATTACTTGAGTGTGCTCTCCACAGATACAGTACATATCAATAATATATGTGTCCCACTACATTCTCCATCTTCAAAATCCAATATGTACCCCACACATCATTGTACTATTTAAAGAAAGTAGAGGAAAGAATATTGTATAGGATGTGTTGCATGAACTCTTTTATCCCAGCCTAAGCTCTATGTTTAGAGCTGGGCTTGTCGAGTTTGCTTGGCGTGGCTGTAGCCACAGTGATTCCTTGGGACTATCAACTGTTATATGCCAGTGAGAGCTTTCTCCAGGAACTCTTAAGGCAAGATTGGCTTTTGAGAAGGGCACACACCTATCTGTCCACATACCCTTCCCTATACATTGCAACTTTGCAGCTTATCTATAAATTGTTTGATGACCAAGGGGCATATGTATGAAAGCAAAAATTAGTCGCAAACGCTGCGAATCGCAAAAAACAGCGTTTGGGACTGATTTTTCGCAATTTCATATGTATGACACACATCCACACTGAAAACTAAGAAATCGCTAAATTAGCGATTTCTTAGGCTGCGAAACATGAAAACTGCGATTTTCCTTGCGAATACTAAATTTGCGATTTTTTAACTTAGCGAAAATCGCTAAAAACAAATCGCAAAATAAGAATTCGCTAACACATGTATGAAAAAGTCGCAAATTGCGATTTCACGAAATTCGCAAATTAAGAAATCGCTATTAACACCAATTGCATGCAGGTGGTAAACTGGTGCAAGGTACTTAAACGACCCCACAATGCAACAGACCCACCCACAATGGCAGCAATGTTCGTGATAGCCAGGAGGCTGTGTATTCGGGCCCTTGCACAGAGGAGAATGAGACAGGAACGTATATTCAGGCTGCGCATCACCCTGTTCCAGCACACTGAAGAGGACATCTATGACAAGTACAGACTGCACCCACAGACCATAATGGACCTGATTGAGGAGCTGAAACCCTACTTGGAGCACCCTACACGCAGGACACAAACAATTCCCACACATGTGCAGGTCCTGTGCTCCCTGCACCTCCTGGCGTCAGGGAGTTTTCAATGGGTAATAGCGGAGGTTGGTGGGGTGTCACAGAGTGCACTTTCGCACTTCTTCCATGCCTTTCTAGATGCAATGCTACAGAGGCTCTCACATCACATTTACTTCCCCACCACCCAACAGGCATTACAGCAAACAAAACTGGAATTCTACCAGATTGCACGTTTCCCCCACGTCATTGGCTGCATCGATGGGACCCATGTGGCCATCACACCCCCATCAGCAACTGAATATGTCTACAGAAATCGGAAAAGCTACCATTCCCTCAATATACAGATTGTGTGCAACGCAAAGTATATCATCACTGACATCGTACCAAAATACCCTGGCAGTACACATGACTCTTTCATCTTCAGACACAGTGGAATACACAGACGTCTGAGTGCTGGAGAGTTTGGGGAGGGATACCTGCTAGGTAAATACATGGCACACATCAATACATCCACTACATCACTTGAGGGGGGGGACATTGACTTACCTATTGTGTCTCTCTCTGCAGGTGACAGTGCCTATGCAGTGCGGGACTTCATCCTGACCCCATATCTGGATCCTGCAAATGCAAGTGAGAGGAGCTACAACAGGGCACACAGATCTACACGCTGCGTCATGAGCGTACCTTTGGAATCCTGAAGAGCCGCTTCAGGTGCCTGCATAAAAGTGGAGGCGCACTGCAATACAGCCCTGAGACCTGCTGTAAAATCGTGGCAAGCTGTGCAATGCTACATAACATGGCAATGAGGAAAGGCACCACAATTGATGTGAGCGATACAGACACATCGGATGACGAGCGCCCTGCTCCCTCTGCCAGACCTGCAGCAGGAGTTGGGTCAGCTGCTGGACGCCAGAGACGGACTGAGATCACACAAAACTACTTCTAGGTGAGTAATGATGAAATGAGACAAAAAAGCTTGATAATGTGTGCAGTGTTTAATCACACTTCACAATAAAGAAAATTGTAGCTGTCCCCAGCACATGTTATGCACACAGTGCAGGTAAGGCACAAGTAACTGTGCAAACAGCATTGTATGGTTCAGTCACCCGTGTTGCAGTAAGTGTCACCGCACATGTTCACCTCCTTCGGTGACGTCCAGGCTGAGTGCCCCCCATGGTGTTCCCTTGTCCTGCACCCTGTCTGGCACTGCGTCGTCTGTCCCCTGGCAATGTAGGAGTGATGCTGCTTCTACTGGAGGTGTCTTCACTCTCGGCAGAGGCCATGAGTGCGCTGCCACCTGCGTTGGCCGTCTGCAGCTGCTCCACAGCTGTGGTTACCTGTGCAAGTCCTCGGGCTATATCCTGGCAGCAGTGCGCCATTTCGACCTGCATAGTGACGCTTCTGCGTGTCAGGGTGCTGGTGGTGGTGCAGAGGCGGTTCACGGCCTTTGTATAGTTGTTGAGGCGTGCATTGGCACGTCGGCCAGCCCTATCACTGGCGGCTTGGTTGTGCCGCAAAGTGTCCCATAGCTCACGGATCGCCCCTGCCATGGCCATGAAGCCCTCCCCCATGTTCTTGTGGTCCTTGTGTATGCGGCATAGCTGCCTGTTGATTGACCTCAGTGCTTTGCTTTGCAGGCGCTGTTCCTGCAGCATGCTATGTTCCAGCCCTGAGAAGACGGATCCTTCGGCTTCAGTTGCAGTGCTGCTCCTGGGCCTTGACCTGCGTGTGTCCTGTGGTCTACTCCTTGGCCTTTCTGTGTCCTGAATGGGCATGTGTGACACACCCTGACTCACCTCTCTCCTGTCACTGTCATCCCCTTTGGCAGGTAATTTGTCCTCAAATGGAGGCAGTGGGGGCACATGTGCGCGCTTCCTGCGCTGGATTGGATTCTGCTCAGTGTCGTCACTGGTGTCCTCAGGCTGTGCAGGCTCCTCTCCCTCTGCGCTGTCTTCCCGTGCCCTGGATTGTGCTGTGGATGTAAAGGGGACTACATGAGTTTGTGTCTTTGTCTGCATTTGGCAATCAATAAAGTTCCTACAGTTTGTTTTGGCTAACCTCTGACACTGTATCATTCACTTATCCCCAACCCACATGTTGCATTAAATTTCCTTTGTCTCATGGACACACTGTCAGACATAGTACTACGAGTCCCATGATGCATTGCTGGGTGTGCTGTAAGACTTGGACTGGAATAACATTTTGGGAGGTTACTATGTGCATTTGGGGAAGTGTGCATGGGATGGGGATGAGTGCAGATTGATTTTGCATGCATCTTACCTTGACTGCTGGATGCAGGGTCGGAGCTGTCTATGTCAGAAACACCACCAACGCTCTCAGGCAGGAGAGTTGACTCCACAAGCTCCTCGTGGGGTGTGGGCTGTTCTGCTGTGGATGGTCCTCCTCCAGTCTGATTTGCATCCTTCAGTCTGGCTGCCACCCTCTCTTTCGACCTCTGGCGCATGTCGTACCACCGCTTGCGCAGTTCTTCAATGGTACGATTGGTCACCCCCACTGCATTCACCTTGTTTTGTATGTCCAGCCAAATTTTCCTTTTCCTTGCCTCTGGGACACGCAGTGCCTTCTTGCCAAAAAGGAGCTCATGGCTGCACACCATCTCCTCAATTAGGACCTGCTGCTCCTTTTCTGAGAACTTATGCTTTCTCTTCCTCTTCTCTGCATCCTTGCCCTCCTGTTGTTTGTGGGAAGCCATTGCTGGTTGCTCTCTCCTGGGATGTCTCCTCTCACTCTCCAAGCAGCCTCTGGGTGTGGCTCAGGTGAGCAGGTGCAGGAAATCACTCCAATTTCCTGTTTGTGATGTCATCAGGCTGCACCTGGATTGCAGATTCCTGTTTTTGCGATTTCTTAATTAGCGAATTTCGCTATTAAGAAATCCCAAATGGGGTTTCTGAGAATATTTTGCGATTTTTAAGAAATCGCAAAATATTTGCGATTCATTTTTTACATCCCGTTTAGCGAATCTCAATTTGCTAATCGCAAAATATCGCAAATTGGGATTAGCTAAACGGGAGTATGATACATATGCCCCCAGGTCTTTAACTAGCTAAAAAAAAATTGAGCGATATAGTGCCTGAAGTGAATTTTGAACTGGAGAGGGACCAATGCTTTAAATTTTCAGGATATTGAAGACTAGCGGAACTGCCCACAGTCAATACAATACAACACTATTTAGAATTGCTAAAGAGGATTTTATGTGTGTGTGTGTGTGTGTGTGTGTGCGTGCGTGCTTGTGTGCGTGTGTGTGTGTGTGTGTGTGTGTGTGTGTGGTGTGTGTGTTTGCGCGCGCATGAGTAGCCATGTGTTTTATCAGTCTTACTCCAAAACTAGTTTGGGGTATATTTACTACTGATTTGCGACTTTTAGGCCATTAGTACCTTTAGAAGTGTAGTTTGTGAATAGCAATGGTCTTACTCTTTTTTGGGTGTTTGTAATAACAGATCTCTCCTTTAACCCCTACCTTACACCTCACTTAGGGCCAGATGTAGGTAAAAGCATTTTAGCGCGTCCTTAATAGCGATTTTTAGGGAATCACTATTAAGGACTCGCAAAATGCTATGTAGGTAGGAATCGCAATAATTTGTGCGATTCCTACACATTCCTTATTTGCGACTATTCATTCCTACGGGGCAAGAGGCCCATAGGAATGAATGGAAATTCCACGCGCAGTTTCAAGGGTGCAAGGGTTCCTAAATGACACCCTGTTACACCCCTGAATTGGGCATGTGTGCACATGTGGCGCACATACATTCCCAAAGGGCATGTATGTGTGCCACATGGCACTTAGAAAAAATGAAAAAAGTGCTTTTTGAAAGGAAATCGCAAATTACCACCAACTTGAAGTTGGTGTCAATTTGCGATTCCTTAAGGCAATATTGCAATTTGCGATGCCTACAAGCATAGCATTTAGGGAATCGCAATTTGTGATTCTCTAAATGCTTGCTAGTAGGTATTTGCCATCCTACATTGCACACAGCTGAATTGCGATCGCAAATTTTAGCGTTTGCAATCGCAATTTGGCTTGCAACATCTGGCCCTAAATTCCTTTAACATTTCCCTAAACTCCTGCCAGTTACTAGTAAGTAGTCACCCATTTCCAGCCACTTCCCTAGTCCATGCCACATTTGGTACAAAAATATATATCTACGCCTGAGGAGATCTCCACCACAGAAGAAGATAAGAGAGGTGAAAACAGAGGTGTTAGGGGTAGTAAGCGCTATAGAAATTGAATTTCAATGCAATTCATGTGCACAAGTGCAAGATGTACTCATATGCAGATTTCAGGGGTGCAACAGGGTGTCCTTTTGACACCCTGGCACCCTTGAAATTGCATGAGCAATTTGCGATTCTCTAATTGGGAATTGCAAATTGAGAATGTCTTCCCATTCATTCCTATGGGCCCCTAGGCCCATAGGAATGAATGGGGAGGTATTCCTTAATTGCGACTCGCAATTTGAGAGTCGCAATTAAGGAATGTTGTTCGAAATCGCTATTTTTTAAGTGATTTCTACATGCATAGCCTTTTGCTATTCCTTATTAGCGGATCCTTATTTTTCGCTAATAAGGAATCGCAAATAGCATTGTCGATGCATGTGCCAGTTAGTTATGTGTCCCTATGTGTGAGCCTGAGCCCCTGCCCGCTGTTGAGACACACCAGGGAAGCGAGTACCAAAAGCGTGTACCAAGTGAGCTTTCAGGTTAGTACACTGCACATGTGCCTGTCTGCAGAGACCAGCAGAATCATTCACGCTGCGTCCGCCCCTCTCCCTCCACAACACTCGAGCTAATGAAAGCAACCAGGGCCAAGCATTTTGTAAACGCCAACAATGGCAGTAAAACGTTTTTCTTCTTCTAGTTAAACGTTTTGTAAAATTGTATAAATGTATTTAAGTGAACAAAGGCTTTAAAACAGGCTGTATTCGCAGGTTTTTGAATGGATTCCCTACCATGCTGCGTTGGTGGCAACTGTGCAGGATTTCCCACCATTGGGGCCTGCGCCTGACATGGAAGAGACCACACAAGGGAGGGGGGTTGTTTACTTTCCATGACAATATGCCTGTCCAGTGGGAACTAAGGATCGAGAAGAGAGCAGGAGACCACAGGCCTGCGAAAGAGAGAGGGCTAATAACAACTTGCCAAACCCTGGTTCGTGCCAGATGTGAACCTGCGCCACTCCAGCCCAGCACTTAATATTCTTTTATGCAATAGCAGCGGGGTGGAACCTTCCAAACAAAGGTTGTTCCTTAATGCGAGAAAAACAAAGTTTGCAGCGACTCTAAGTGTTATGTAGCTGCTCAAATTGCTGCCGCGCCCCACTGTGCCTGTTGGCCTCGGCTGCCAGGTCGCTGAATGGGGCTGCAGGTGTTCTCTCTGACGGTGACACTCATCTTTGAAATGCCCGCCACGGGAAGGCCGGGGGAAACGAGGCTTCCTCGGTTCTGTCAGCGCGAGATCCCGCGTTCAGGAGGAGGGGGTAAGAGAGGTACTCAGCAAAATGTGGAAAGTGCCTTGCCTTATGGTGGGAGCATCACTGCGGTGGCCATGGGGCCGTTTTCGGAGCGGAGGGGTGCTGAAATCTCGATGTAAAATAGCAAAATAGACATGACATGACCACTGAAAATAGTACGTGAGGCTGTGGGTGTGTAACGACCCCAGGTCCGGTTCCTCAGGCAGACGGCCCGCTGTCCTCGCGGCTTCCACGAGGCTGTCACGCCGCAGCAGGGGTCAAGTGCCCTCAGATCCTGTTTTTGAGGCGGTTCTGGCCTTAGCTCATGGCTGCACTTCCCTTAACCTCAATTGGAAGCCAGCGCTGAATATTTTAGACCACATCTGTTAATTGTTCAGGCGTAAAACATAAGCACGACTCAAAGAAGCTTACAGAGAGTCCACGTCCAATTAGGCAGAAGAGCTTCTATTCAGGTGCTAGGCACAGCCAGCCCCGATAGCCCCAGCGCCTTGAGACCCTCACGGGTGAGTAGTGCGCTCTACAAATCCCTGAATGATTGATACTCTGTGTAGCAGGCCTTAACATGAGGTTATAATTAAAATGTGTTTTATATAGTACTGTATGCCGTATTCCTGCCATGCTAAGTGCTACAAACAACAGAAATTCAGGATTACCCAATTTATTGTACTCAATTTAGTAGCCTCGGAATAAAGGACACCTGAGTCTGCCTCACTGGATTTCGAACCCTAACTTTCAATACACGTCATTCGGTTAGCTGTACACACTCAGTTCACGCCTTGTACCGTCATTCGGTTAGCTGTACACACTCAGTTCACGCCTTGTAACATAACATGGCTTAGCATAACACAACACAAAACAAAACAACATAACATAACATGGCAAAGTATAGCATAACATAACATTACATAATAACCTGTGGTAGTAGCTAAAAGATGTGCTACAGCTGTGTGCATAGTGTCAAATGCAACATTGCTCGCAAAATGAAAGAGCAAAGAGTAGCCTTTGTTGAACTGTGTTAACCTGGTTTCTGTTTTGATGCTGTTCTAGACAGGGCTACACGGTCCTCACTTTATTTAATGCACATTTCAATGTCGAGGGCGCGTGATTCCACTGGAGTCAGTTACTCCGTGGCTGGCGAAGGAGGAATCATGCTCCGTATTGCTATGTGTTAATAAAGCCATACTTTATTCCTTCAATGGCGTGAGAGTGTCACTACTACATACTATCATCAATTTCCCATTAGCGAGTTGTGAAGGTGAGTACATCTCTAGCATTAAAGTTTGTTTTAAATGATGACAGACACGGTTGTCATAAAGAGAAGACAGTGGCAAAGCCAACTATCCTGATTGGCACTGTGTGAAGAGCTCTGTTGAGAGTTACCCGGGGAGAGCACCATTCAGGGTAAACGGGCCAGGGCAAGTGCAGTTAGCTGGGTTGCGAACCTCATGTGCTAAGCTCCTCCCTGGACTGGAGGAAATGACAGTGCGGCTGGTTGTGGTGGAATTGCAACTATTTTTCACATCACCAAAACCATAATGTAAAGTCACTCAGTGGTGTAGCAAAGGTGGTGTGGGTGGTGCAATCTCCTGTGCGGACTGCGGTACCTGCAGTCTCGGGACGGGCACTCCACCCCCTCTCTTCAATCGGCTGCAGCGGGGCAGCAAACACAATGGACTTCTCGCTTGCCCCCCACCCCCACACTCGTCACTCCAGCCAAAATCAGAGACCGCTACGGGCGGGCAAAGGGCTATGTAAAAGGAAGATTTTCTTTTAGAGGCCTGTGGTAAGAGTGTAAAAAAAACTGATGCTTTTGTTACCAACTCAATGTTACTTCATTTACCCCCAGAAAAATAGAAGGCTGAGTCTGCTTTGCTGTGATTTAGACTCTTGACCTTCAGATCACTGCATATGTCAGTGACCAGTGTTACTTCGCATAAGCCATCTTGCCATGAAGATATACCACACAAATATAAGCATCTTGCTCGGAGAAACAACCCACGAGCTTCCCAGGATAGTTGGTCAACTAGCCTTTACTGCCACTTAGACTGCCAGGTTTGTGTATCCTTACGATTAGTCTCTTGCAGCTCTAGAAATATGTTTGCAGAAACACAGTACCATTACTTGCCAAATTCAGCATTCAGTTCTTGGTTTACTTTCAAATTCATCCTGAAGAAGGGCGCTATGAACCAATGCCTTACTTAAACATGGTCAACAACTGTTAGAATAGAATAGCTGGAATTTTGTATCCTACAAGAGTAATGCACTTTTATGCACTACTCTGTATTCACAGTTAACCATATACAAGAGTGAAATGTTGGTTAGCAGAAGACCTGGGAAAGGGGTAATGGGAATAGAGAGAAAAACACAGGGGCGTAGGAAGGGGGTGCGGTGGGTGCAGGCCGCCCCGGGTGTCATCACTGATGGGGGTGACAAAATGGCAAAAATATGTGTTTTAAACACATATTTTTGTCATTTTGTCAAGCCGGGATGACAAGAAATTGTCCGCACCAGGTACCACCTGACCTTGCTCCGTCACTGGAAAAACAGAGACACTAGATATTGCTACTCTGACTCATCACTCTGCTGGTCAAAGATGTCTTCTCTGCAGGTTTTGACACTTGCTAGTTCATAGCGGATATCTGAAGACAAGATAGATACCTTTAATACATCTATCTGAATAGGGTCAACTACCATGCCCTGCACCAGGAATCATGGTCCTCCTGCCTCCCACCACTATCTTGATCTAACCCTCCACTCCCTCAACCACAGCCACCACTCCACATGCTGCTGCCTCAACTCACCGCACCACACAACATAGAAGTAGAGTTCTCCTGCACTTGCTGCAAGTTACCATGCACTTACCCACACCCAACACTCACCACACCCGCACTGACAGCACTGTCGTGTAGTTCCTATAAATCTACATAGGATCTGCGTGTTTGGACAACATAAACTATAGAATTGGTGTCCAAACTGGTTCCAGACATCCCCACCAGAAATGTTCACCTGTAGACCAGCTAGTTCACAGTACCACTATGGACTCCTCTTACCGAGGAGCGAATAGTTTCTGGCAACTATCGAACATGACAACCCTGACCCCTCAGGGATCATGGAAACAGTACTGTATTTTTTGCTTGGTCACTCTTGCTTACTTTGTATCAGAGAGATACACAGAATAAACAATGGGGGATGTTTTCAATAAGTATTTATTGAACCAGCGTCATTCTAGTATAAAATACATGTGCTACAAAGACCATGAGACAGAAACAGATATATACGGTTATAAGCACCAACAGAGTAAAGAAAAGGTAAAATTCTATCATAGTGTTAAAACAATGAATATATGCAGGCATATGGATACATGACAGTAATAATGCGTACTCTTAAGATGCAAACCCTAACTAGATGTACCTAAGTGCATGTATGTAGGTGTAAAGCCAAGAAACTTCTTAGGATAAAGCCAACCCCATTACCTGATGTGGGAGAGTGAAGGACCCAGTCTTGGTCTCAAGAAGGACACCCCTCGAGAGATGTCGACCACTGCATTCCGGAGTGTCTGCGTGTAGGAACCTAGAGGTCTCGCATCAGCGTGTCAGCATGGAAGTCTATTTCTCTTCTGGTTTCCCCAGCAAACATGTAGTGTTTATGTACCCGAAAGGTACCCTCAGGGGTTCTACCAAGAAGTGCACTTTGTGCATGTCGGGCAGGGATGACGATAGAGGTGACACCCATACAGAGTTATTATGAAGTAGATGATAATCCTGCTGTGATTCTGAGAATCATCATGCATAATACATGAGGCTAGTTTTCAGAGAAAACCACATGACAGTCATGTAACACATAACTAGGTAAAAGGTCAGTGCCAGACCCATTATGTAGAACAATGGTAGGACAGATGTAGATAAAAGGTTGTGTAACATCCTAGGCCTAAATCGGGGTAGATTGGGGTTCATAACACCCACTACTCATCTGACTGGACGACATCATAATAAATGCTCAAACATGCCTGTTTAAAAAAGCATAAAAACATTGCTAAAATATGAGTATAAAAACATCTAAAAACACAGTATTGGTTACAAAAAGTAATTGATGCAGCTGTAACAAAGCCCTATGAGTTCTCTAGAAAGTCAATATACTGTGAGACCAACTGAGCATGTGGAAAGCCATACTGCTCAGTGAGAGCAGGAGAGGAAAAATAAAACAAAAAATGAAGTTTTCGAATTCCAGTTGTAGTTGTTTTCGAAAAAGGGCCAAATTGTTCCCAGCACACGAAGAGCCAAATGTTGATTTTTTTTCCCTAGTGGGAGATGCACCATCACTGTTTGATCTTCTCCGGTCCCCACAGCCATTGCTGATGAAGCAACTTGATGCCTGTAAGCCAGTCTCCATTCCAATAGAAGCTGAAGCATCCCGTGGTAGCTCTAAGAATGCCTTAATCAGGATTGGAATACGCTGAGGACACTGCCCTACATGGGCCTTTAGAGGGTCCAGCACTATATCCACGTCCGGAGGCGCAACTGATGGAAGTTTTAAACAGATGTCCAAAACACATTCGTGTACGCAGAATAAGCAGTGGAGGACAGGCAAGACGCAGTCAACCCAGACTGATCTGAACAATAGAAACCAATGCTTGCTTAGCTTCTGAAGCCGAGTTGTGCCCAGATGGAGTACCAGGCGTTCACAGCAACGTCGCTTCAAGAGCGCTTTTTCTTCTCCTTTGAATTGGGGATATCCATTGTGTAGCAGAAAAATTAAAATAAGGATACTCACTGCCAGTAGCAAGATTAGCAGAAGCCCTCCAAAAATGCTTCCAAATACGGAGTGTTAGACCTGGTACCATTGGCGTGAGTCTCCCTTCCATTTTTTCTGATTGCCTCCTCTGTTTTTGATATGTTTTGCTGGTTTAGATGCTTTGGGCACTGTGCCACTGCCATTCAGTGCCACAGTGCAAGTGCTCCCTATGTTACATTGATGTCTTGATTAGAGACTTGTCAGACCCTAGTACAGTGCACCATGTGTGCCCAGGGCTTGTAAATCAAATGCTGCTGGTGGGCTTGCAGCACTGATTGTGCCACCCACAGAAGCAGCTTGTAAAGTGTGTCTCAGGTCTGCCATTGCAGAGCCTGTGTGCAGTCTGGTACTGCCATGCTGACTGACCAAGTGCACCCACTTGCCAGTCCCTAAACCTTCCCTTTTCTTCATATCAGACACCCCTATGGTAGGCCCAAGGGCAGGGTGCATTGTAAGTATAAGGTAGGAAATGCCCTGGTGTGTGTGGCATGTCCTAATAGTGAATTACAGCCATTTTCGTTTTTCACTATTGCAAGGCTACCTGTTCTCCATAGGCCAGAATGGTCAGTTTGATTATTACATTTTGTAATCCTAACTGACTCAGGGAACTAGGTAGAAATTTGAGTTTAGTATGCCTGAACTCAGAATGATAAAATACATCAGGGGTAGGCTCCCTCGATAACCACTACCAATAAGCGGGGTAGGCACCCGCCAACGAAAGGACCAGATAAGCGGGGTGGGCACCCGCCAACGAACACACAATGCGGGGTGGGCTCCCGCTCGATCCGATGCCCAAGGGGGGAATCCCTACGCCGGGGATTCCCTCGGTTGTGACGGGGCGACACCGGAGCGCGCTGGCAGCGCTCGGGCCTCAAAATGAAGCGCTCCTAGCGCTATGCAGTAAATCACAGCGCTCCCAGGCGCTACAAGCAAAAGGGTCCAGCAATAAAGTTTTCAAAAGCCAGGGGGGCAAAGACTGGGCCCAGAGCCAGCTCACAGGGCCCTCCAGCAGGGAGGCAGTCCCCAGTGGCGGTCTCTCCTGGCGCCCAGCAGCAGCAGGCCCCCCCTCAAGTGGATCCTGCAAGAGAACAAGAACATTTTGTAAGGGGACACAGCCCCTTTTTATACACCAAATCCCTTTGTTCTGGGTTCAGGGTGAGGGGGAGAACCAGTCGCAGCTGGTTGGGGAGCACCCTTGATGTGCTCAGCCCCTCACTCTATTCACTGGCAGGGCTAGGGTCGTCAGTCGCACCACAGGGGGCGGAGCCAGCAGTGTGTGGGGAAAACCCTGCCCTATTCAGGTCCAAGGTGCACTCCTCCCCAGCCATCAGCATGCTAATCTCACACTCACCACTGGGGCAGACCCAACCAGACTCCTGGAGCCAGGCTCACCAGCCAGCTCCAGCCAATCACACGCCAGACACACTGCACACAGAAGTGCCCACTTCTAGAAGTGGCACTTCTACACTAGGTACATGCACGCCGCACACATCATCGCGCAGCATTCAATCCCACGAGTCCGCACATAACAAACTCGGGCCTGCACACCCCACGCATCAGGAACTACTAGGGACACATACATTCCCCATGCATTCCTATGGGAGGGCAGGCCTATCTCACCACATGCACTCAGCGCGCACGCACTTTACCCTGGGACACAGGGAAAGTGCGCAGAAACCAAATAAATCACCACACCAAGTCACCAATAAAAGGCAAAAAGTTCAGGGGTGAACCTGCCAGAAGGGCCAAGTCCAACACAACCCCCTTCCAGCCAAAACGCAGGGCAGACCAATCACCACCGTGATGGACTTCCCTGCTTGGGGCGATAGAACACGGACGCAGGCCCGCACTGCAGGGACACTCTCCGGTTCTACGCCATTCTCAATCAACATGGTTCCATCTGAAAAAAAACAACCGAAAAGAACTCAGGCCCAACTAGGCTACCCCACTGGTACTACCTAGTTGTCCACGGCCAGGACCAGGCCCTAGGCCACCCAGATACCACTGGTCCTTGCCAAACCCAGAGTGGGGGGGTAGTAACCCCTGGCCTACAAGCCATTCTCCACTCTCCCTCTCAGTGTAGTTCCCAACTACCACTGATCCTTCAACCTAGGGTCCGCACCCTCAGGCTGACCAGAGGTCACGGGCAAGAATGCCCCACCCTACCTCTACTTCTGGGGTTCCGCACCCTCCCAGGGAAGCACCCACCAGAACACAACTCTCCCACCAGTTTAGGACCTCTCTCCACCAACTGGTCTACCACCTGGGATCCAAGGGGTCAGAGGCGAGGACTCCCTCCCTCTGCACCCCCTTCCACTGTAGAGCAGGGTCTCTTCACCTAAGATGAGCCCCACCTGCCCTCAGGACTACAGCCGCCCTTACGTCCAGATCCGGAAACACCGACTACTGGCTCCCCAACCGAGGGACGTACCCTTTGGTCAGATGCCTGGCGAACCAGGACTTAACAAGGGTGACCCATAACTAATGGGTCGTGTGACAGTCTGCCTGGCGCTGATCTCACTACCTCCTGTCCATCTGACAGTGCGTGCAGACCCCCCAGGACAGAAGTGGCGACACCACGGTCACTCAGTGGCGACACAGCCCTCCCGGCTGGTCCCTGACCTACTGGTTCCCACTGGGGAATCCCTCCCCCTCTCACCCCTCCCTCTGGACTTCCGCACCCTCCCAACTGGAGCGGTACCGCCAGACACCAGGACTACTGGAGCTCTGATTACAGACGTTCCACGCCCTCTAGACACTGGGAGATCCTCCTCAAATGACCTATTGGTACAGCCTAGGCCCCCGACCTGATGTTCCCTAAAGAAACCATCCAGGCCCTGACACTGGGTTTCGGGCACCTGGAGACACGCAGTCCCACCCACTCCTTCTCCGCAGAGACAGGCCGTGAGCCCCTACACCGAGACCTAGCTGGGCTACTCTGAACCTCTTCCACCACGCTGGGCTGGAAGACACCTCAGCCACTTCTTTTGGAATCACTCCCCAATGCAAGTTCCCTATCCCAGAGAACTCACACCCAATCAACCAGCAAGCTCCTTATTTCAGAGAACTCACACCATTCATCCACACTCACACCCCCCAGACTAGTAAGACAGTTTCTACCGCCCCTGATTTCTCAACCTGACCACCACGTGACACAGGTACTATTACTCTGGGAACTGGGAATGGGACATTCACATTCATCCAGCGCATTACACATTCATCCCCAAACCCCTCCCAAGACTGGTAAGACAGTTTCTACCGCCCCTGATTTCTCAACCTGACCACCACGTGACACAGGTACCACTACCCCTGGAACTGGGAATGGGAATACATGCACTGGACACACATCTGCTGCCACCACTGGATCCCACCCTCTGGTGAATCCAGAAAACACAATGCACTAAGGGGGATGATCTACCCTCCCGAGCTAGGGACACCTAACTCACAGTGCACAAGAACACATTTCCAAAGAAATGACATTTAAAAGCAAACTTTAAAACAATAATCCCTATACCATGTGATTTATCTAAATGCAGAGTTTTGTAGTGCGGCCAGTTGCTGCTGCGGTACAGCGCAAACGCAAGTCCAAATCCCACCGCTGATCACCAATGTTAGAAATGGGATTTCTGGTTGGCTAAGGCTTGCGCCAAAGCCAGGCAGAAACCACCACTCTAGTCAGGGCTGGGGAGTTACACGCCAAAGATAACCCCTGCTCACCCCCTTGGTAGCTTGGCACGAGCAGTCAGGCTTATCCCTGAGGCGATGTGTAAAGCGTTTGCGCGCGCACCCAGCAACAACCCCCAAGGCCCACCACAAAGGAAACTCCACAAGGTGTTCTATAAAAATAGCCTTTGTATTATACACAACACATTAGATAAAAACACACACTCTACAATGTGCCAACAGGCACGGGCAGAATTTACAAGGGATTATATATACAGGGGACAGGGCCACCTGGACCGCTGTCCGGAATTAGCACTCTTAGAACATAGGAATAATACTGTAGTATAAAATAACATATGTAGCACACAACCAGTAACTACTGGTATCAGGTCAGTACCACCTACGCAACCCTACCCACCTTAGGAAAATATTGCGCAGGGAATCAGGACCTCACTAGCACCACCTGTACTAGGGAGAAAACAACCACCTAAGTATCACAATACCTGTAGGGGTAAACGCACTTTACACATGATGCATCACATTCAGAGGTGTAAAGCAAAGCACATGACGCATAAACACATTCAGAGGTGCAAGGAAGGAACACACATGATGCATAAAACATTCAGAGGTGTAAAACAAGGCACATGGTGCATCAACACACATTCAGAGGTGCAAGAAAAGGTACAATGGCGCCAAAACTCACATTAGCCACTACTGTGGCAGTCCCTGGGCCAACTGGCCTAGTAGGGGCAAGGACGCCCTGCGTTAGTCAAGCTGCGCCAGCTGCGCAAGCTGAAACGAAAATGGTCCCCCACCTAAACGTGGCAGCTGCCCACTAAGTGCTGGGCAGCTGGAAAACGAACTTCAGGCACTCTGCGTGCCTCTGGAGCCCTCTCTGGGCTCTGTTCACTCAAAAATGTCCCCTAGAGCCCTCGTGGCTCGGAACAGTCGTGCTCCCCTTCGTTGGAGCGCTCCGGGCGCTCTGAACACCGGACAATGCCCTCTAGAGCCCTCGTGGCTCTGCACAACGTTGGAGCCTCACTGGGCTCAAGAAGCGATACTGCCCCACACGTGGGAGTCCCTCTGGACTCTGCGCCAATCGAGATGCCCCCCTAGAGCCTCACGGGGCTCGAGAAATGCTGTGGCAACCGTTGGAGCCTCACGGGGCTCGATCACTGCCCCCGCACCCCCAGCACATGCGCGGAGTCCCCCAGCCCTTCTTAAACACTCACCGGGCTGCTCTGGGGACTCCCGCGTCGCCTCCGTTCTCTCTGCTCTGGGGCCGGGAAGTCACGTCCTCTTCTCCGTGGGGAAGCACGGGGTAGGCTCCCGTCCGCTTCCCTCGATCTCTACGCGGCTCCCTCCTCCTTCGTCCTCAGGATCCCAGGAGCGCGGGGTAGGCTCCCGTCTGCTTCCTGGTTGGGCCACGCCCCCGTCCTAGTCAGCGCTGCCTGACTTCCGGGGCTTCCCCGGCCGCGGCGGTGATCCTTGGCTCGTAAGAGGGGTAGGCTCCCTCGATAACCACTACCAATAAGCGGGGTAGGCACCCGCCAACGAAAGGACCAGATAAGCGGGGTGGGCACCCGCCAACGAACACACAATGCGGGGTGGGCTCCCGCTCGATCCGATGCCCAAGGGGGGAATCCCTACGCCGGGGATTCCCTCGGTTGTGACGGGGCGACACCGGAGCGCGCTGGCAGCGCTCGGGCCTCAAAATGAAGCGCTCCTAGCGCTATGCAGTAAATCACAGCGCTCCCAGGCGCTACAAGCAAAAGGGTCCAGCAATAAAGTTTTCAAAAGCCAGGGGGGCAAAGACTGGGCCCAGAGCCAGCTCACAGGGCCCTCCAGCAGGGAGGCAGTCCCCAGTGGCGGTCTCTCCTGGCGCCCAGCAGCAGCAGGCCCCCCCTCAAGTGGATCCTGCAAGAGAACAAGAACATTTTGTAAGGGGACACAGCCCCTTTTTATACACCAAATCCCTTTGTTCTGGGTTCAGGGTGAGGGGGAAAACCAGTCGCAGCTGGTTGGGGAGCACCCTTGATGTGCTCAGCCCCTCACTCTATTCACTGGCAGGGCTAGGGTCGTCAGTCGCACCACAGGGGGCGGAGCCAGCAGTGTGTGGGGAAAACCCTGCCCTATTCAGGTCCAAGGTGCACTCCTCCCCAGCCATCAGCATGCTAATCTCACACTCACCACTGGGGCAGACCCAACCAGACTCCTGGAGCCAGGCTCACCAGCCAGCTCCAGCCAATCACACGCCAGACACACTGCACACAGAAGTGCCCACTTCTAGAAGTGGCACTTCTACACTAGGTACATGCACGCCGCACACATCATCGCGCAGCATTCAATCCCACGAGTCCGCACATACCAAACTCGGGCCTGCACACCCCACGCATCAGGAACTACTAGGGACACATACATTCCCCATGCATTCCTATGGGAGGGCAGGCCTATCTCACCACATGCACTCAGCGCGCACGCACTTTACCCTGGGACACAGGGAAAGTGCGCAGAAACCAAATAAATCACCACACCAAGTCACCAATAAAAGGCAAAAAGTTCAGGGGTGAACCTGCCAGAAGGGCCAAGTCCAACATGGTTTTAATATTCTGTGTTTGAAAATACCACTTTTAGAAAGTAGGTATTTTCTTGCTTAACTGTCCAAGCCTGCCTCTGCTAGGTTGTGCATTGTGTGTCTGGTTCTGTGAGTGACAGGGGCTGGGGGATTCCAGGAGAGAGGGTGAGTCAGCAAAGGGCTTAATAGGAAGATCTGCATGTAGATGGGTGGGAGGAGTTGCACCTGGGACCTGAATAGGGCTGTGCCGTCCCTCCAAAATGCTGGCTCCACCTCCTGTGGTGCGTCTGATGTCGCTGCCCTGCACTGTGAAAGGAAAGAAGGAGTCTTGTTAACAAAGTGCTCCAGGACTGACCAGAACTGGTTTTGACTAGGCAAAGGCCTCTCTGCCTTTAGAGAACAAAGAGAAAAGTAGTATAAATATGGGGACCCAGACCCCAAGACTTTAGATCACTTCTGGAACAAGAAGAAACCTCTGCCAAGGAGAAGAACCAAAGGAAGCTGTAGGAGTGGACTGCCCCCTGCTAGTTTGCTGTGTTTCTGGGTTGGCCTACAGTGGTGTCTTCAGTGCCAAGGAGAAAAGGAACTTTTGAGTGTACTTCATCAGCTTGCAGAATATTTCTCCAAGGGCTTGAACTTGTGCTTGCCTCCTGCTTAAGTCTCAGGGACAACAGACTTCACCACCAGCTCCCGTCTGAATTTCCTTGCTGGGAATTCTATCTGCAGAAGCCTGTGTGTCGCTGGGAGCTGCAAGCATGACGCAAGAAGAAGAACCGTGTCGCCGCCGCAGCTATAGTCGTCGCATCGCCGGAGAAGCGCGCCGCCGCTGCATCTCCCAAGAAGCATGTCTTCATCACAGTTGTCTGCTGTCGCATCACCGGAAAAAGCATGTCACCACAGTGAGGGTCGCCGTCGCATCACCGGAGAAGCGTGTCTCAGGGCCTGTTGCGGCTCCAAAGTACAGAGTCGCCGCAAGGCTGCCAGGGCGTGCACGCATCGTCTTCACATCGTCGCATCAAGGGCGTCATCTTATCGCATCGCACCGAACTGTCGCATCGCGGCGCCATCTTGCCGCATCGCAACCGGGCTGCAGCACGAGAATCTACGCATCACTTCCTCTCTGGTAAGGATCAAGACGCATCCCCTACTCTGCGCAAGCATTGAGGCGCGACGCATCGTCTCCCCTGAAGCAAGGAACCGACGCATTGCCAACGCTGCGAGCCTTTTGTTTATTTTGCGTTATGCATCCAGGTACTATTGTGAGAACTGTGTCGCATATACCAGCAACTTGAACTAAGTTACTTCTACCATCTTTAAGTCAATTTTGAGTACAGTATTGTGGATTTTTGTCGTTTGTGGTCTTTGTCTTAAGTATATATAAAGAATACCTATTTTCATAAAACTTGTGTGGTGTCCATCTGTAGTGTTTTCACTGTATTACTGTATGTGTTCACAAATGCTTAACACACTGCCTCTGCGATAAGCCTGTCTGCTCGTGCCAAGCTACCAAGGGGGTGAGCAGGGGTTTTCCAGTAGTGTAATCCGCTTTCCCTGACTTAGAAGCAAGGGTCCCTATTTGGTCAAAGGTACCTACCTCTGCCAACTAGAGACCCCCGGTTCTAACAAAGAGGGTCGATTCCGATCCGGGTCGGAAAGCACTCCCACCGAGCCGGATCAGGAGTGTTTTCCGACCGAGCCGGAGTCCTGCAGTCCGACCGAGTGAGTACGATGCGGCCGTATGCTGTCGGACTCGGTTCGGTCGGACTCCCATAGAAGTCAATGGGAGCCGGTCATGCGACGCGTACATGGGCTCTCATTGATTGAATGGGTATGTCGCGGACAAGTGCGCCCCCTACAGTGAGTACGCGTCGATGCCATCTGCACCATACATGCCTGTGTTGGGGAGACCTATGGGTCTCCCTCTGTGTCCGAGTCGTAGGGCTGCGGGTGACAGGGGGACCGACGCAGACCCCCAAAGGCAACCACCCGGACGATTTGCGAGCCAGACACTCTGGCTCGCACAGGCTGTCCGACGCATGCATCGTACTGGCTCGGTCGTGAATCGCATCCATTGCACGCCAAGGTTAGCTTACGACCGAGACGTACAAAGCGGTTCGGACCCGGAAACGAGTCGGTCGGTGAATTTCATGTAGCTCGCATCATACTTGCTCGCTCGTACAGCTGTACGAGTCGGGCGGAAAACACGCGTACGGCGCGTAGTTTTTCTGGCCGGATCACGTTCGGGGCCCTTCCAACCCGGATCGGAATCAGCCCCAGAAAACTCTCTGAAATTTGCTTACTAGCCCAGAACCTATGGTCTTAAATAGGGGTTCTATCCCACTCGTATCAGACATGTTAAAGATACAATGTACTATTTCTCCGAAATGGAGCATGAAGTTAGTTTGGACTAGGGCCAGTATCTCAGCTGAAGACCTTGCCACCTGGAGATCAAAAGTCCCTTGAGTTGAGGTTAAGGCCGCCTCCTTTTGTAAAAGTATGGATTTCAGTCTGCTCAGAGAATCAAACTGCATAAGGGGAATATTCAATGAAGGTCAAAGCGGCGCCTTCCTGACTGGTCCTCAACCTGCCAAGACACTGCAACATCTCCCAGCAGCTGCGCACACTCCACTGACTCCCCATCGAAGCTAGAGTCATCTTCAAGATGCTAACCCACGCTCACAAGGCCTTCCACGACACCGGACCAGCATACCTGAATAGCCGACTCAAATTCCACGCACCCCAAAGGACCCTACGAATAGCCCAGCTCTCCTATGCCGTGGTCCCCCGCACCAGACAGACCAGATCTGGAGGCCACTCCTTCTCCTTCTGCACAGTCAGAGCCTGGAACGACCATCCGCTCCACCTCAGACAGATAACATCGCTCCCCATCTTCGCAAGAATCCTCAAAACCTAGCTTTTAGACAGACCCCCTCCTTTATGGACTGGAACCTGCGAACCCCAGTGCCTTCAGACCCTTACGGGTGAGTAGTCGCGCTTAACAAACACCTGATTTGATTTGGTTCGATTTTGATTTGTGGGTTGGTGGAAACAATACTAGCATACAACAAGTAACCCTGGAACTTACTGTGACCCGAAATGCAATGCACAGATGCATCCCGCTACAACCTTGATCATTCAACATCAAATAACACCAGTTTGAGAGTAGTTTAAACACCGGATGTATCACAGCGGCTGGGGATCCTTTCAAATGACAAGATAGGTTTGCAACCGAAGCGTTGCAAGCTCCATGAAGCATAATATCCTGACAAATTAGAGACCCACTTAACAGATTCTCGCAGTCTGACCTGCTGAGAAAAACATCAGTGTCCCCATTCCTGCATCTAAATCTGTAGGTAACTCCCATGATTCATGGATGTATTCCCTACCCAAGGCTTCATGCCTGCCTACCTGGTGGTATTGTAGACAATATTGAAATTGGAATGTTGTCACTGGCAATGTTATATGGCCATGGATTAACCATTCTGTGGAGGGTGACTCAGCCACAGTAAAAGGTAATTTGTCAATTTTTTTAATGTGCAGCATTGTATACTTCACATCTCTCTGTGCCATTGCTGTCTGCCTGGTTGTTAAGTTATGGGCTGAAAACAGAGATGTACTGTTAATATATCTCCAGGGCACATGACCAGAACACAATGAAGGTATTGTCCAGCCTAATAATACAATGGATCATAACTGTGATTGCCCATGTTGTAGGATGGACAGATGCTGTTCCATTACATCTATAGCAGAAGACACAATGGGGCATATCAACAACAACCGGCGATAATTATCTCTAAGCACACTTAGCGCTAGGATAATTATCGCCGGCTAGCGTGAATTTTTATCGCTGAGATAGCGTGCTATTAGCAACGCTTATCTCAATAGCGATAAAAATCCTAGCGCAAACTGGCTAACGTGAGATTATCGCTGGAAACCCAGCAATAATCTCACGTTACCTTGTTGATAGGGACAGACAAACTTAGCCATGATATCCTCCTTCCATAGGATATCATGGCTAAGTCAGAAAAATACCAGACGTAAAAAAGCAGCGTTAACCGCGGTTAGCGCTGCTTTTTTTGTCTCTAACAGGGTTAGCGATATTCTTGATAATAGGAGAAATGTCGCTTAGCGACATTTCTCCTATTATTTTACTCTGGAACGCCCCCTTTGCATCTCATTAGAGATGCAAGGGGAAGCGTAGAGTAAAAGGGTGCTAACATGCAAATTTGCAAGTTAGCACCCTGTTGTTGATAGGGTGCTAGTTTTATCTCTGCTTTTTTGGCTTTTAAAGCCAAAAAAACAGAGATAAAGCCCTTGTTGATATGCCCCAATGTTGCCCAGTGAATAAATCCTGGATGTTAGTGTAGTCATGCCATTGTCGACCACTGCCAAAGCCTTTTCTAGGGTATCCCTGTCAATTTCACGCAACCTCTCCGCAGCTCCCTGTTGAGAGATTTTCCATACTTCATTGTAAGTAGCATAAAAGAAGCATTTATGACGTGGTTTCCAGGAACCTAGCTAAAAATCCCTTAAATCCATGTCATTTGATAGTAGAGACAAGAATTGTTTCACATGGGACAGTGTTGGGGTTCATAGCCACTCTGGGCATATCTTCCCAACAATATAGGATGTCACCACCCCCGGATGTTCTCGTTGTACACATCGTTGGTCAGACCTATGGATATTAAATCCTTCAAAGTTACCCTTGTATCTTGATTGACACCTATTTGTGTCGATAGACCAAACCAACCATCCCTTCCAATTGGGGTCTTCCATGTATAATATTATCAAGTATATTCTCACTACGAAATGTATACTTTTGCCTGCCATCCCTTAAAGTGTGAAAGCAAGAGAATCTGAGGTGGGTTCAAGTCCTTAATCTTTGCTAGTCCAAGACAGGCAATTTGTTGCACTGTATTGTTCAGGAAGATAATTTGCTGTGGTATGAAGCATGCTCTAAATAAAGCCTTAGCTCCCTGAACTTGCCAATCTTTAGCCCTCAGACAGATTTTGTGTCTATAGTGTAACTCCAAAAGTCAAAACATTGTAAAGACAGCTGGGAAATAAAGGAAGCAGAGTATATCTGTTTCATGTTGGTGAGCATATTTTTCTTCGCAGATGTAGGTGCAACTTTGTAATAAAAATGATATTGGGTCTGAAGTGTTAAACCCATAAAAACAAGCAAATGTTTGTAAACTACCTTCTGGTGGTGTTAGACAATGTTCAAATTGATGGTAGGTAAAACATTACGAGGAATACTTGTCTTGTGCAAGATATGATCACTAGAGTGTTGGTAACAAAACATGGTGTCAAAATCTGATGTTTCATCATACAATTCATTTTTTGAAAAAGCAGCACATTGTTCTAAATCAGATAACATGCTATTCACAGTTTCAAAGTCCCAATCATCAGAGAATGTACTGGAGGTGATGATATCATTTAAAGAAATGTTTAATACATGTGGTATTTTCAAACATTCAGTGGGACCAAATACATCAAAGGAAACCCTGTCCCAAATTATTCCTTCAGGAACCGGAAGTACTGTAATGTTCACAAAGGACAGGTCTCTTCTTTCACGATGAGATGATGTATGGCATTTCAGGACCAAGTTCACATGTTGTATTGCGGGGCATTCTTGGAGATAATGTCCATTCAGAAGCAGGAAAAAGACAGTCACTAGGAACAGTAGACCAATTGAAATCCAGAGCTTTAGCCAGGGAGAAACAAAGTAAGTTTTTTTCAGCCAAAGGTAGATGTTATATACTTTTTCTTTGCAGGAAACAGAAGCTGGCAGTGACTAAGGTTCACTCAGATCCAGAGTGAAGGTACAAAAATTGATGAAGTACTCAGACGCTGTTCGATCTATCTTTGGTAGCTCAGCAGGTTTTGTTGAACTGGCAGATGACTCGTTGTGAGCCATATTCACATAGATGTCGGTATTGGGCTAAATTGAAATCTGTGTTAAATTTGTATTTTGTTGTTGTTCAATTTCGACTGGTACGAGTTCCATTCAATTGTTGGCACTTTGTACATTCTAATCTTCAAATGTTATTAGTCTTTCTGTCTGAGCTTCCTGTATAGTAGCGAGAGGAGTTCAGCGACTACCCAGGAGCCCACATGTCCTCCTATTCAGTATCGGCCACATAGTGTGGTTTGAGCAGATTAATGGAGACAAATCTCGTTTCTATTTTGCCAGCAAGAGGCAAAAGAAGTACTTTTCTTGTTCCTTTGACAGCCAGGAGAAGTACAGGCACTCTGTAAGAAGGCCCAAATACTTTTTTGTCCACAATCTTTTCTCTGACCAGATCCCCACTCTTTAGGACCCAGACAGGTCTTGCCCAAACTGCTCTAACTTCCCCAGTGGCAGTGCGTTTTACTTGGACATTGATTTGTAGTGCCCGGAATCCAATGAGTTCCTGTAAAGCAGCCAAACAATCATTGATGTCAAATGCTTTTTCATCCGTCACTGTGCTGCCACCATCGAGTTCGGGTACCCACATTCACATCCGAAACAGGAACTAGTATGGAGTACGGCCTCCCAGGGAGCTTCTTGGCATATTATTAAGTGCCTTCTGGACCCCATATAGGTGACTGACCCAACTGCCACCCAAACCTAATAACCTTGCTGTTAAGGATTGCTTAAAGTCATGGTTTTTCCTTTCCACAATTGTATTTCCCTCGGGATGATATAGAGAGGAGTACAGCAATGCCACATCCAAACTTTCCATGGCTTACTTGTAAGCCTGAGAGCTGAACGCGGGGCCATAGTCAGAATGTAATGTGCAAATTGCATTTGTCCCTATGAAGACTCGCAATTTCTTTATAACAGTTCAGGCGTCAGCAGAGCGCTGAGGCAAAACCCACAGGAATGTAGAGCATTAATCAACCAAGATGTACTTGTTAGCCCCATAAGATTGTAAGGGGTTACAGTGTTCCAAATAGACACATGCAAGAGGTCTGTGGTGTTTATGGTGGATGTGCTGTGGTGGAACCCTTCATCTGCTGACAGATGTTGCACTTAGGAACAAATGCTTTTGTCTGTTTGTTTAGACTTGGCCACCAATAACATTGCTGCTACAATAAAACTGTTGAAGTGATACCTGCGTGTGCTGAGACCAGACCCTCATGTGCAGCTGGTATTAAATCTAATTTGTGATCCATGTTTGGTATTACTCTATCCCCCACTCCTGGATTTTGAGAAAACAGAATATTTTGTGCATCTAACTTGTAGGAGTACCTGAGTGGAAAGCCTTTTGACAACGCTGTGCTGTTTTTGCGTGAAGCGATGACAGCTACCATTATCTGTCTGTCTTCTCTCGTGCGAGAACAAGTGATTGCAGCTACGGCAGCAGTTCTCACCGTCCCCTTGGCAGCTTCATCAGCCAATGAATTCTATTTAATGTGCACACCAACACGTTGATGACTCAGTGTATGAATCACGTGAGCCCGCGGCAAGCCTTTTTTCACCTCTGCCACTTGTTCCCAAAGCAGTTATGTTTTACTGTGTACCCTTTTGAATCTTTGAATCCATTCTGGCCCCAGTAGTGAAGATATTGCTTGTAGGACAGGACACAATAAAATGAATTGCACATAATTAGTGTGGGGAATTATTGATCCATATTTTTTAGTGCCAGTACCAGGGCTTTTAGTTCTGCCAGCTGAGCCGTGCAAACTCCTAGAGACTGGGTCTGCATATTGCTAGAGCAGAATTTGCTGTCTTGCATACAACCCTTTACAATCACACATGCTGCGCTGTATTGCTGTAAACTTCGTATGGCTGGCTGAGCTGAACCATCAGTGTAAAATATATATTCATACTGATCTAGCAGCATTATTTCGTTTGGGAGGGGATATTCTTGTTTGTACTGCAGAAATGCATGTGTTTTTAATGTGAGTCAAATTTGGAGTCTACATCTGTTGTAGTGAGAGAATTAGCCTATTGTATCCATCATGGATGTAGTGCTTTAGCATTAGGAACACTTGCTTTTGTAACAGCCTCAAAGGTTGGTACTGGAGTTACTACAATTATTTGTTTCCCCTGAGCCGACTGACTGACTGACTGACTGAATTATTTTTAGAGCGCTCTTATGCCGAGGCGTCTTGGCGCTGTGAGACGAAGAGATAGAGGTGGCAGAGTTTAGGGCAGCACAAAGAGCCAGGTCTTAAGCTCTTTCCTAAATTTGGCTATGCTCTTTTCAGAGCGTAGTGAGGATGGTAGACTGTTCAAGAGCTTTGGGACTTGATAGGAAAAGGATCTGCCGCCCCAACGGACTCTTTTGATCCTAGGGATGTGAAGTAGATTTTGGGAGCTGGATCTAAGTAGGCGCTCTGGAACATATGGGGAGAGAAGGCTGGAGAGCTGTTTATAGGTCTGTCCAAATAGGGATTTGTGGACTAGGCACAAGGCCTTGAATTGGATTCTTTTCCTAACTGGAAGCCAGTGTAGTTCACTTATTGCTTTTGAGGTGGGGTGTCGTTTAGGAAGATTAAGCAGAATTCTGGCCGCCGCGTTTTGAATGGACTGGAGTCGGTTAAGTTGTTTTTCGTCGGCACCTATGTATAGGGCATTGCAGTAGTCTATCTTAGACATAATCAGAGCACCCACGACTGTTTTCCTCAGGGCGAAGGGGATGTAAGGGAAGAGTTTTCTAAGGACCTTCAGTGTGAAGAAACAGGACGAAGTTACCTGGTTGATTTGGGCTGTGCAAGAGAGGTCCTTGTCCATTATGAAACCAAGGTTTCTGACCTTGTTTGCCGGGGTGGGACATACACCTGCTTCTGGGGGCCACCAGAGATCGCTCCAGACAGAAGGTTTTTGGCCAAACTCAATAACCTCAATTTTTTCGGTGTTGAGTTTGAGGAAGTGAGAGTTCATCCATGCCTTAACGTCTGACAGACAGTTTCTGAAACTGGTGGCAGTGGCTTCTACAGTCTGAGCCATTGAGATCACCAGTTGTGTGTCGTCCGCGTACGAAACTAAATGTAGGCCGTGGGATTTAATCAATGCGGCTAGGGGTGTGACATACAGATTAAAAAGGGTTGGTGACAGAGCCGACCACTGGGGAACTCCGCAGGGTAGGAGGAATTCCTCGGACAGAAGCCCGTCCCAGTGGATTTGGTGAATGCGTGCCTGTAAAAAGGTCTGGAGCAGTTTTAGGGCGGTATGGGAGATGCCCAGCGCTGTTAGTCGATTTAAAAGGACGTCGTGGTTCACGGTGTCAAATGCCGCTGTCAAGTCTAGGAAGATCAGAGCGGCTCTGCCTCCTTTATCCATGGGTTGACGAATGTCATCAGATGCAATGATCAGAGCAGTTTCTGTTGAGTGACAGGCCCTGAAGCCGTGCTGCGTAGGGTCTAATAGGTGGTTGTCCTCAAGGAGCCAGGGCTCTTTCTCTCACTACAGCAGTCTGTACTGCTGTCAGTATTTTTTCAGTTAATGCGAAAAACTTTTCAGCGTTTGTGTACAAATGTGATTTGTATGAAATGGGTACTGTTTCGCCTTCATTGAAGGTGAGATAAGTGTACCTGGATTGACCTGCGATTACACGGATCACCAAATTCATAGTGTTTACATGTGTGTGTAAGTGCTTGGAAGCTATCACATCAGCTTGTAGGGAATGAAGTATTTCTGTGTGTTCCTGTGTCCAATGTTGGACTGAGAAATCAGGTCTAATTAAGTCGTAGAAAGGTTTCACTCTTTCTACGTAATCCCAACTGTTTGGTTTTTCAGAGTCTTTGAGGTTGGAGCAGCGTACACTTTTCTAAAAAGTTTGCTGCAAGGCTTTTCCCTTCATTTGAGAGCTCATATCCCAAAAATAGGACATTGAGATGGGCAATTTTAGATTTTTTTAAGGTAAATTTGTAGTCCTTTGAGGCAAACCCAAAAAATGATGCTGTTCACTCAGGCCAAATGATCCAATAGTTCATCGTCTGTCAGATAAATATCATCTGCATAGGACAAAGCCTCCTCATACATTTTTTAAGTAACTCTGATACTCTTGCTGAGAAACAACCCCGGGCTATTCTTCTACCCTTGGGGAAGTCTACAAAATTGCCTCTGAGATCCTAGGGCTGATAATGCGGTCAAATATCTGCTCACAGGTGCTATATTTTGGCAAAAGAATCCATTTAAGATATCTGGGTGCCGATTCCGATCCTGTAAAACCCGGGTACGAACCGTCATACGGAGCATTTTCTCCGTCCGACTCGTACCCGGGAAAACCACCTTACAAACCCGCAAGTACGATTCGTACAGAAATACCATTTCCGTACGATTCGTACAAAACACCGACCGGCTAAAATATACCCACAATTCCGATCCGGGACACCGCGTACGTGACGTCCGGACGGAGTCAGGCAGCATTTTACGAACCAGCAAGTACGATTCGTGCCTACGTCACTCCGCACGTAGCATTTTTTACGGGAGCCAAAAACTGCTGGGAAATTGAGGACGACGCGAGGAAGGAGCACCTGTACGCGACAGACAGCCATGGACCCCATCCTACGTGTCATCCCGGCCCTCATAGCCTACGACCTGGTGCACAGCAACCGACGCAGACGCCGCAGAAGGTCAGAACAACACCCAGGGGCAAAGGTGGGGGGCAGGGGCAGGAAACATAACCTCCACCCAAGGCAAAATGTATACATGCCCTGTACATACCGTACCTCCAGGGACTGGTCACTCGGGGGGGGCGTGTCCACCAAGGCCTGCGTCCCGCCATAACGGAAGTGGACGTGAACGCATCCCGTCACCACAACAATTGTGGTACGCACCGTACCCACGCCTGAAGAGCGTGGGTACGGGTCGCACCACGCCTACCCCTACGTCACCCCAACAATGGTGGTACGGCCCGTACCCAGGCCTGAAGAGCGTGGGTACGGGTCGCACCACGCGTACCCCTACGTCACCCCAACAATGGTGGTAAGGCCCGTACCCAGGCCTGAAGAGCGTGGGTACGGGTCGCACCACGCGTACCCCTACGTCACCCCAACAATGGTGGTACGGCCCGTACCCAGGCCTGAAGAGCGTGGGTACAGGTCGCACCACGCGTACCCCTACGTCACCCCAACAATGGTGGTACGGCCCGTACCCACGCTCTTCAGGCCTGGGTACGGGCCGTACCACCATTGTTGGGGTGACATAGGGGTACACGTGGTACGACCCGTACCCACGCTCTGTAGGCCTGGGTACGGGCCGTACCCCTACGGCACCCCAACAATGGTGGTACGGCCCGTAGCCAGGCCTTCAGAGCATGTTGTCGTGCTACCATCCACATCAGTGGAAAGAGACATAGGGGTGTGTGCCTATCACTCCCAGCAGTGCCCAGACATATGAGTGGTGGGTGCAGAGGACTCCCAGCAGGGCCCAGACATATGAGGGGTGTGTGCCTATCACTCCCAGCAGTGCCCAGACATATGAGGGGTGGGCGTAGAGGACCCCCAGCAGTGCCCTGACATATGAGGGGTGTGTGCCTATCACTCCCAGCAGTGCCCAGACATATGAGGGGTGGGTGCAGAGGACTCCCAGCAGTGCCCAGACATATGAGGGGTGGGTGCCTATCACTCACAGCAGTGCCCAGACATATGAGGGGTGCGTGCCTATCACTCCCAGCAGTGCCCAGACATATGAGGGGTGGGTGCAGAGGACTCCCAGCAGTGCCCAGACATATGAGGGGTGGGTGCAGAGGACACCCAGCAGTGCCCAGACATATGAGGGGTGGGTGCAGAGGAACCCCAGCAGTGCCGAGACATATGAGGGGTGGGTGCCTATCACTCCCAGCAGTGCCCAGACATATGAGGGGTGGGTGCCTATCACTCACAGCAGTGCCCAGACATATGAGGGGTGTGTGCAGAGGACCCCCAGCAGTGCCCAGACATATGAGGGGTGGGTGCCTATCACTCCCAGCAGTGCCCAGACATATGAGGGGTGGGTGCAGAGGACTCCCAGCAGTGCCCAGACATATGAGGGGTGGGTGCAGAGGACCCCCAGCAGTGCCCAGACATATGAGGGGTGGGTGCCTATCACTCCCAGCAGTGCCCAGACATATGAGGGGTGGGTGCAGAGGACCCCCAGCAGTGCCCAGACATATGAGGGGTGGGTGCCCATCACTCCCAGCAGTGCCCAGACATATGAGGGGTGGGTGCCTATCACTCACAGCAGTGCCCAGACATATGAGGGGTGTGTGCCTATCACTCCCAGCAATGCCCAGACATATGAGGGGTGGGTGCAGAGGACTCCCAGCAGTTCCCAGACATATGAGGGGTGGGTGCCTATCACTCCCAGCAGTGCCCAGACATATGAGGGGTGGGTGCAGAGGACCCCCAGCAGTGCCCAGACATATGAGGGGTGGGTGCCCATCACTCCCAGCAGTGCCCAGACATATGAGGGGTGGGTGCCTATCACTCCCAGCAGTGCCCAGACAAATGAGGGGTGGGTGCAGAGGCCTCCCAGCAGTGGACAGAGACATGGGGGTGTGTACATCATCCTCCCATTAGCAAAACTCCATGGGTGCATGAAGGCATCCACAATGTGCGACTATGTTGATAGTGCCATGAGGCCACCAAGTTCTGTGAGGGAATTAGGTCAGTGGCCTGTTGGTTGACTGATAACTGCCTGCAACTAAACGCAATTTAAACCGAAGTACTGATTGTTGGCAATCAGAGCCACGTATGGGGAGATTGTTGGTGGCCATCCGAGATTGGTCCCCCCCCCCTTCCTGTTACTGAGGTAAAGAATCTTGGCATTTGGCTAGATTCCAAACTTAGTTTTGTCTCCCATACCAAAAAAACTGCCGCCATTTGCTTCTGGATTCTCCGTAGGCTTAGACCTATCCTCAAATTTTTCGATGCTCCAACCAGACAGTTTATTGTACAAGCTACCATTCTGTCTCGGTTGGATTATGCGAGTTCCCTTTTGCTTGGAGCCAATCAGGCCGAACTTTGTAGACTTCAACGAGTTCAAAATGCTGCAGCCAGGGCTCTTGTTGGTCTGCCTAGATTTTGTTCGGCAAAAAAATCTATTTTTAGACTTCATTGGCTCCCTGTCTCCCAGAGGATCAAGTTTAAGTCTCTCTGCCTCTCGTTTAAAATTCTGAAGCATTCTTCCCCCCAGATTCTGGAACATCTTATCTCACCATATGTACCACCAAGGTCCTTAAGATCTTCAGGTTTACATCTGGCTACAGTTCCACGCTTTAAAAGGGTTAGGGCCGGTGGTCGCTCTTTCAGTGTGCTCGCTGCCAAGCTGTGGAACTCACTTCCTGCCCATATTCGCGCCATTGATGAACTTCTGACTTTCAGGAAAGCCGTTAAGACCCTTTTGTTTTCCTTGGGTGCTTAGTTTCGATCTGGCTTTTCTTGTACTGCTTATGTGCCGGTTCCTTGTTTAAGAAGCGCCGGGACGCCCCTTTGCTGGGGCAGCTGTGCGCTATATAAATCTGGTTAACATAACATAACAACACATCACTGACAGCAGTGTCCCACTCCCATGAGGATGGATGTCCTTCCCCCACTGCATGACACACCACATGTGGGTGTGATGACAAATTACACATGCATACCCACCCCTGGCGGTGGCAGCACAATACACACACTGAGATCATGCAACAAGACTGTAACCTCATGTGAAACTCCACTAAACTAAGAGAGCCTAAGGGAACACACACGGTCACCCACATTCCAGGACTGATAGGAATGTACAGGTGCTGGGGCAGCCAACAAGCTGTTGCCTCCCATGGAAGGAAAAGGGTGGAGTACCTACAGATACAATGCCCACAATTGTCAGTCAGGTGCCCAAATACCCTGCAGAACAAGTAACACATGTGTGCTAGGCTGGGAGTACACACATGCATAGTGCGGAAAAGGGACCATGTCCACATTAAGCCATGGCAACATACTCCATACACAAGTACAGTGACTACCAAGGATGGCACAGACGATGCAGGTGGAGACATTGCTGAGCAGGCATGGCCAAAGTTGAAGGGATCCCTCACACAGCAAGGAAATGTAGACACAGGTCAGCACAACAATTGGGAAACACCCTGCAGGGAAGAATTCAGGTGCCACAAAGGAAGGAACACTCCTTGGGACAATGTCACCATACAGTAAGAGCTTACATGACCAAAGATTATTTGCAGAGACCTTGTGATGGCACGCAGATACCAGGGTCCTCCCCATGAGCAGCACACTACAACATTTCCCAGACACCTAACACATTATCACCACCCCAACTCAGGGAGCAGCAGCACCAACAGCAATACCAGAAAAGCATTTGTGTGCAAATGAAAAACAAAATGCTTTATTCAGCATAAAAAAAGAGTGGATTTGAAATGTACACTATATACAAGGCCCATAGGCCAGTCCATATGCGAATTCCGGGGGGGGGGCACATTGGGACGCGTCTCCCCTAGCTTGCCAGCACAGTTCAGAGTTCCTTTCCATCCACAGGGGAGGGGGGACATCATGTGGGGGGGAAGGACCAGGCACCGCAGGGACAGGAGGGGCAAGGGTAGGTGTTGTGGGTGCAGGGATGGACGACTCCACCACAGGGGGTGGGGCAGCGCCAAAGGTGGTGGTTAGGATGGCGCTGCACACGGTTGCAAGGTCTGCCAGCATCTCCCCTGCTCCCGAAGGAACCACAGGCCCCAAGGAGGGGGGGGTCGGAGGGATGGGTTGAAGCGCTACTGGGGGAGGGTGTGGACAGGGGAGGGACTCAACTCCCCTGCCTGGGGACTTCCTCGACCGCTTGCGGGGTGGTGTCACACTGGGGCTGAGGGACAGACTGGCCATGAAGGACTCTTTGTCCGACTGTTGGGACTGCGGACTCCCACTGTGGCTGCGTGGCTGCCGTTTGCCCCCCGACCCAGTGGGTGTGCCTACTTCCCGCTGTGCGTGACTGGAGGTGTGCGCTTGGCCTTCCCTGTTGGTGTGCTGCCTGTGTCTGGTGGGGTGCGTGCATGGGGATGTCTGGGTGTGCTTGGGACAGGCATGGGAGTGGGAAGTGTGGATGGGGCAGGGGTAGGGGGGGACAGAGCGCTGCAGGAGACCCACTGCTGCCGTCAGTGACGAGTCCATGGACCTCAGCAACATCCGTTGGTCAGACATCAGTGATGACATGCCCTCCATGTACGACACCATCTGTGTCAGCAGTCTGGTGTGGCCATGGAAGACATTAAGCAGCGATGTCTGACCAACCTGCAACTGCCGCAGGATGTCCACAGACTCGGCACTGACGGCAGCAGGGGAGACAGGGGCAGGGGGTGCGGTGCCTGGCACGAAGGAGACATGTGGTCGCCTAGCACTGACAGAAGGGACCCGAGCGAGTGGGAGGGCGGTGATGGGAATGGAGGGGGCGGCGAGAGATGTACTGCTGCTTTCAGCTGTGGGAGCAGCCTCCGCCCCCTCTGGGAGCTCAGCCTCGGACCCGTCAGCGTCATAGTCGGTGTTGGGACTGGACAGGTCCTCCGCCTGACTCCCCTCGCCCTCCGTGCCACTTGCTGCGCCAGACTCCCCAGCACTGGTGGCACCGGTGCAGGATCCCTCCTCCACGTCCGTGCCGGTGTCTCCCTCGGTGTCCCCCGACGATGCTGTGGGCAAGGTGAAGAGACAGGAAATAATCAGACACCTGTATACATATGACACATGAGTCCAAACTACATAGGTCACAGTGCATAGCATGAAAAGCATCATGAGTAACATCTACAATACTACGCACATATGTAGACCCTGCACTACACAGTTGGTTGACCCACCATGCCACTTTGAAACAATGGAGAGCATGACACAACAGCAAAGAACTTGATATCGAATTATACAGAGAAGCTAGTGTCTCTGGACAGTCGAGCACAGCATCTGGACCACACACTGTTGCCAAAAATGGATGTGCATGAACCATGTCTTTTAACTTTTGACACATGCTGCAAAGCACAAACGTTAAACCCTGCACAACATGACTGGGTCAATACTTGTTGAGTGTCTGGTGCGACAGAATCAATGATCATGTCTCACACTGTGCATCACAAGCAACACCGGGATAATGGACAGCACCTCAAAGCAGTCACATGCCCCAGGCCACTGACGCAACCTCAGCGGAGTACACAGACACACACAGGCACAGGACAATCACCTGCCATTGGCTACTGCGGGTACAAACATCACTCTGCACATGTGCCACTTGACTGGGGGTGTCACAGGTGTGGGCCTAGCTCAGCACGTCAGACACACAGCACGGCTCCCTGCTCACATCAGATGGGTAGGGCATATGCATCCTCCATGCAGCTGGGGTGCAACACTCCACATAGACACTCACCCACATGACAGGGGAGTTACACACACACCAATGTCCAGGGGCCGTACACATCATTTGGACACTATCACCACAGGTACACTCAACTCACACACATCTGTGGGTACAGTCACCTGTCACACTGGGGGGACCACAGAATCACATCAGGACTATGGAAACAACATTCCCAAGGGGATTAGCCAGGCTGAATGTGGAATGCACCATGCAGTGATTGTCACAGTAGGCACAATGCAAGTGAGGAGTGCAGATATGAACCACATCAGGCTCTGCATGGGAGACATAAGGCATTCCCCCCCTGGGACCCACCATGAACAACATTGCATGTCTGTCACACCTGGACACAATGCCAGAAGTGACAGACACAAAAAACGGGCACAGTCACAGCTAGTGGAGTCAGCACTCACCTGCTCCCCTAGCCTCCCATATAGGCTGGGGTACTGTGGGAGGATGACGTCCAGCAACGCCTCATTCTCCTCCTGGGTGAATGGCTGGGCCCTCTCTACAGACCTGGACATGGTGCCAGAGGAATCACGAGCAGCAGCAGTTGTGTGGAATGAAAGGTTGTGCAGGCAAGTGCTCTCTCATGGGTCCTGGCTGCCTTATATCTCCCTTGCTGGGCTGTTTCATTTACAGGAGTACAGAGTGATTGGTCAATCTCATTTGCATCCTACGTTTCCTCCAATCCCTTTAAACATACCCCAGTGAGGGCCTTTGCATGGTTCAAAATTTGAGCATGATGTCAAGTCAACAACCACTTTGCAACATAGTATATTGTCTCCAACCGACTTTTGCTGGCCACCTGATGCAAAATTTTGAACTGGAAACTCGGTCTCCATGACAACCAGCATGCATTTAGGCCCTTACACTTGTCTCTCATGTGTCCCCTATGTAATTTCACTATCCACACACAGGTACGGTGCGTTCCACACGTACCCCTATGGCACCACTACTCCAGTGATACGGTCCGTACACGCGTGTGTAGGGCCCGTATCACTTTGGTAGTGCTGCCGTAGGCGTACGCCATAGAGATAGGGCTCGTACCCGCATATGTACGTCCCGTATCTCAATGGCGTATGCCTACGGCAACACTACCATAGTGCTACGGGCCCTACACACGCGGGTACGGCCCGTAGCACTATGGTAGTGTTGGCGTAGGCGTACGCCATAGAGATAGGGCTCGTACCCGCGTATGTATGGCCCGTATCTCAATGGCGTACGCCTACGGCAACACTACCATAGTGCTACGGGCCGTACCCGCGCGGGTACGGCCCGTAGCACTATGGTGGTGTTGGCGTAGGCGTACGCCATAGAGATAGGGCTCGTACCCGCGTATGTACGGCCCGTATCTCTATGGCGTACACCTACGGCAACACTACCATAGTGCTACGGGCCGTACCCGTGCGGGTACGGCCCGTAGCACTATGGTAGTGTTGCCGTAGGCGTACACCATAGTGCCACGGGCTGTACATACGCGGGTACCAGCCCTATCTCTATGGCGTACGCCTACGCCAACACTACCATGGGGATGGGACCAGTGTGTACACATACGTGTGGACGGTCCCTGCACACACGCGTACTCCTACCCAAACCCCATATTGTGATGCGACCGTACACACTCCCTCAGAGCGTGTGTACGGTGCGTTTCACAGCTTACAGTGGTGATATGAGGCGCACAGGAAAGGAATGGAGGTGTATGACTCGCACAATGATGGACATCAAGTCATTGTCAGTGCAGTGCATCATGTGTAGGGCCTAGGTGTGTCAGGCAGTGAGCTGGCACATGTCTCCTCATGTTTTAACCCAATAGTTGTGTGATGACCTGTGTACACATGTCATGTGTGATGGGGCACCATGTGGCGCACTTCCCCTTCACACCTTTTACATGTGTGCATGTATTTCAAACTTGTCAAGCACTGTATCACTGGCATGGCACAGTCCCAACACCCGCAAATGTCCCCTGATGCCAGGTACATGGATGATGACACCTGACATCTCACTACCAGCGTGCCACGATGTGACTATGTCATGTATGTGTCATGTGTTCCCATGATCTTGCGGTTGGTGTTCCGTCAACGGCATCTGCTGTAGCTGCATCCAACATGTGTCTGTGTGTAGATGCCCATGTCACACTATTACGCACACCAGGACACATGTGGAATAACACATGACGTGTGTCTGTAGGCATCTAACAGGGACTTGCGAGCTTAGGACATATCTGCATAGTCTCAATGTCTGTGTGATCATATTTGACATGTACCCCTTCATGGCAAGGTGTGTGGTCTGTCCTTTTTCCATGACATGTGACCCGTGCGTCTAGCTTGCCGGCAGCTGTCTGTATGAGATGACATCCTTCAAATGCACATATGTGGATGTATGTCACTCCTGTAATGTGTCTGGCTGATCACTCACACTGGCCCACAGCTACCTTCATGGCATGTCATGTAGACCTTGACAATCCATGTTTGTAGCTGGCTCTTGGTAGGATTATCACCTGGCTGGCATACGTGTGCAGGATGTATTGCACAGACCAGACTCTGTATGTGGCATATGTGTATTAGCTGTTGAATATGGGCTCAGTCAATGACATTGGTGTAGTAATGTACTCAATCTTCGTTATTCCTTCCAATTTTCTGCAGGGCACTGCCTCTCCCCCGACCAATGCCAGACTTGGCTGCTATGAGGGAACGTGACTGCATACGCCGCTACCGATTCCCCCAAGGGTTAATTGTGGACCTGACAAACAGGCTGGCACCACAGCTCCAACCTCGACACAGTTATCCGACTGCACTGACCCCCAAGATGAAGGTGATGTCAGCCCTACATTTCTTTGTCACCGGTACGTTTCAATTGACCATAGCTGATGTGGGTGGCATGTCTCAGACCATGTTCAGCCGTGTCCTGCATGATGTTTTAGAAGCCATGTTGGAGCACCTGGATGAATTAATCCATTTTCCAACTCGTGAGCAGTTGACAGGTATCAAGGGTGAGTTCTATGCCCTGGGAGGGATGCCCCATGTAATTGGGTCCATTGATGGGACACATGTGGCTTTGGTACCACCACAGGCACAGGAGGTAGCCTTCTGTAACCGTAAACATTACCACTCCATTAATGCCCTTGTGGTGTGTCTTGCTAACATGGTGATTTCCCATGTCTGTGCCCGTTTTCCAGGGTCAGCACACGCTGCCTACATCATGAGGCGTAGCAGGGTGCCAGAAATGATGCTGCAGCTGCACAACGAACGAGCATGTCTTGTTGGTGAGTAGACTCTGTTTGTCCAGTATTCAGCGTTATCTTAGTATGTGACGGCATCTCCTGACCCACTTCTTTACATGATGTTTCCATGTAGGGGACTCTGGCTATCCCAACATGCCATGGCTGGTGACGCCTCTCCGCAACCCGAGAACAGCTGCAGATCACCGTTACAACAACGCCCATGGGCAGACTAGGCGAGTGATTGAGAGGACGTTTGGCCTCCTGAAGAGCCTATTCCGGTGCCTCCACAGGACCGGCGGGTCCCTCCCATATGCACCGTTGAAGGTCTGCAAAATCTTCCTCGTGTGCTGCATGCTGCACAACATGGCAATGGAGAAAGCTGTGCCACTCATCCTGGATCCCGATGAGCAGGAACATCCACCCGTGGAGGACGACGGCCTTGGTCATGAGGCAAGTGAGGAGGAGGAGGAGGAGGAGGAGGAGGACATCCGGAGTCAGCTCATACGCAACTTCTTCTCATAATGGTGAGTCCCTGGGTCTGAGTGTGAACGCTTTGAGCCTTGTGTGGCATGTGTTGCAATGTGTGTGTCCAGCTGACTTTATACTAAGTGACTTTGAGGTGTGTGCTGATGTGTCACTCGAGTGCTGATGTAATTCCACACATTTTAGCTGACACACTCAATTGACAACTGGCATGGTGTCAACCTTATTCATGTAGAGTACATGACCATGCATGCGGATGACTATGTTTTTCCTGACTTCTTGTGTGTCTCTCATCCCCAGGTATTTGCGCATGCTGTCTGCTCGTGGCATCGTTGTGCTCCTGCTATTCCTCATGAGTAATGTAACGTGTGCTGAATCAGCGTTACATGCACGGACATGGTGAAAATTCTCCTTTGGGTAAGGATTGCAGCAAGGCTTTTTGGGTGTGGTAGTTGTTTGTAATGTGTGGGCACTGCTCCTGTGCAGGTTATGTTACTATGCATACATGTCGACTCACCATGGGGCACATGGCATGTGGCATGACTCACATGAATTGATAGTCACACTTCGTGACAGTCATCTGTTATGGGATTGTGGTTTGTGATGAAGGCATCAATGTGTGTACAACTTCCCTCTGAAACATACGGGAGGCTACGGGTGGACATATTGCGGGACATCCCCATATGATGCTCAATGATGAATTGCAGCCTCTCTGTGTGCAGCAGGGGATGTTTGGCTCAACCCCTTCACTTGTGTGCCATTTACAGCATCTGTGGTGCAAAGGGGGTGTCCGGTGTAGGTCCCACATGTTAATCCAATCGACCTGTGAGCCTGTTAATGTTGATGCTTTTGCATAGGTGTGAGCATGAGTAATAAAGGTGTTCCTCAGCCTCCAAGGTGCCTCATCTCTGTCAATGTAGGTCTCTTGCCACTATGCATGCGGCATCTCTGGCATGGTTGTCAAGGATTGTGCATATGAGTCTATGTGTAGATTAGCAACCTGCATGCTGTTCTTCCTGTATTTGATTCTCTATTGTGCATGATGTCCATGGCTGTGTATGTGTTTTGGCATGTTAGTGCCCCCCACGGGCCGTCAACACCTTCTGGGGTGTGTTTCCTGTGCACAGCTCGGCCTTCAGTTTCATGATCCGGTGTCAGTCATCTTTGGTGATTGTGCATCCTTTGTCTCTGTGTGTGCCATTTCAAACCGGTAACTCCTTCCTTGACATACACCTGTTGCAGTAGTCCTTTCTGACATCCTAGTCTTTGTGTGGATATTGTGGCATAATTCCCAGGACATGCAGCCTGCTGTTGCAGCCACTGCAGCAAGGGCACATGTAGTTTCCAGATTTGGCAACACACACACATCAAAGGTGCTCCTCCCTTCCTCCCTCAACACATTAATTTGGCTGTCTTCGGCTTGTCTGTGCCACAGTTGCGGCCACGCGGTACCAAAGGCTGGACCGTCTGCACATGCAACGTGCACATTGCACAACCCTCAGGTCCTTGCATGACCCACATCACACTACAGTGTGATGTTGCCGCCACCCTCCAAGCAAGGTCCATCTACACATCTCCCGCCTGCTCTCAGGCATGCACTGAGCACACACACAACACATTTGCATGATGAGTGTGCAACTCCGACTGCCTACACAGCGCTGCCACGCCTTCCAGGACCTGTCACACCCACCAGGTCATGTCCCTCATACTCCCCACCGGATCTGTACCCCTGCAAGGCCATGGGAGTGGGACTCAAGGCTTCTGCATGTAGTATGCTTTCGTCGTGAGGCACATGGCACAGGTATCATCTTTCAGCGTGTCAATCTACAATGTGTCCAGGACCCCCCTATCCACCATCACATGCGCACACGCCCTCATCATCAACTCGTATGCCATTGACAGCTCCTCACCCTCACCAAGGACGCAGACATTTCCAGTTCCAATATTCAAGATTGCATGGGATCCATAGAAGAATGGCAGAACAGCAGCCACCTGAGGCTGGACTTGTACAGGACTGAGGTCAACATCTGAGGATTGTCCCCTTACAGCTGGCTCAACTGCTTGTGTCCCACCCACAGAAGCCCCGCACAGGCACCCAGTGTCCACGCACACATGATGTTGTGCATCATGGATTGCTTGCTCTAATTTGCCATGGTAATCACCAGCATCTGTACCTCACACTGCAACACCCTCAGCATTATGCACATGATCCCCAGATAGATCCACTCCAAGGTAAGACGGACCATCCCCCAGGTCCACGACAACATCCGTGTCAAATACTGCCCTGCCCTCTACAGATCAGCCACATCCAAAATCCAGGGACACTTGTCCACATCCAGGCTGCATCTGCACACCTCAGCGTCAACATCCCGCGCCCCAGCCACATCACCGTCCAGCAGAGATAGCTGCAATGGATCACTGTGTGCTGCAGGATGACCTTCAGACTCCTCACCCACACTCAGGAGGCAGGCCACAACCCTGACCCAAAACCAACCTTGTACCACTGTCATCCGAGACCCCGTAGTGCCATCTCCGTGCATCCAACCTTGACCTGGCCACCATACTTCTGATCCACCGTACTCCTGCATGCAGGACATAGTTCTCCCACCTGGGAATACATACCTGGGACTCCCTCCCCGGGAACCTCCAAATGAGGCATGACCTCTACGCCTTAATGTTACTCTTCCAAATAGGTGTGTCTTCACAGTTTCCCTAGCACCCCCTCAGCAGCTTGAGGCCATCACAGGTGAGTATTGTGCTCCATGTCTGCATTGAATGATACATTGTGACCCATGTGTGTCCTGTACCAGACTTCGTTCCCAGGGGATGGATGTGTGGAGTTAGTTCAACACTCAACACTCAGGCATAGTTTGACATTTACACACACATATGTTGGTGAATAATGCCAAATGACAGCAACATCTCATGACAAAATTAAGTATTTATTTTTGGTGGGGTAAGTCATTTGGTGGATGAAGTAAGGTGCTCTACCGGGTGCATAGAGTCCAAAGTTCACAGGGGGAGATGGCATCCTTGTCAGTTGGAGTCATCAGAGTCCAGACCACAGTGTTCGTCATCATTGGTCAGACTGTGACCAGCAAGTCCATGTGGCAGAGAATATCATTGGGTGAGGTGGTGCTGTTGCGCCAGAGGGCCAGGTGCCATGGGAGATGTGGATGGTCCGCTGACTCTCACGGTCTTTTCCGTGGACGACCCACCTTCCTCCGGGGACCCTCAGATGCAGGCTTTGACGATGTCTGTGATGCTCCGTCAGAGGAATCCTCCTCCTCCTCCCCCCTCCCTGTGGCTGGTGCTGGTCTTCGCCTGGTGTCACAGGGAGGGTTGCCCATGTTGTCGGCAATCCAACGGAGTGAACGGCTCATGTACGTTTGCACCGCCAGGGGCTCAGCCAGTCTTGCCTCGATCCATCCTTGGTGTTGTTGTTGACTGGCATGTTGCTCGGCCTACAGGTTCTTCATCTCGTTGAGGGTCGCCACTACCTGGCTGATGCCCCTGGTGTCACGCCGGTATGTGTCCAGGATGTGGCGCATGTGTGCCATACCGGTTCCATCAGCTGGCTGGTCAGGTTCTCGCCTCCGCCTGCTTCCACTCCCACCACCCCTGCCCACACGAGCCGGGCCTGCCGCTGTGGGCACATCGGGTCTACGGGACCCCTGAGGGATGGCATTAGCTTGGTCGTCTGCCTCCTCCTGGGTTCCCGGAGAACCTTGTCCCTCCTGGTCAGACTGGCTGTGTTCTTCGGTGCGAGCAGGGCTCCTGGGTGTCTCCTGGGATGTGGCAGGAATGGGGGTGGTGGTTGGCACAGATGTACCTGATGCAGGTGCTGCAGGGGCTTGGGCACCAGAGGGGCCAGGTTGGTCGGGGTCATCCATGGAGTGGTGAGAGTCGTCGCTGCCGGTGGGATCATCTTCACGTTTTCCTGGGACTGTGATTGTTCCCCCCCATTGTTGAGGGGAGGTCGATGACGTTGCCCTGTGTGTGAGAGAGAGACAATGTTAATGCTGTTTCATGCCACATCCATGTTTCATACATATTCAAGTAGTCACAGTTCCTCCAGGTGGTTGGATGTGCCTAGCATTCCTCTCAATGTACACTTGGGGATGGGTATGTTGCGGGAGACAGATTGGTATGTGCTCCTGAGTGTTTGCCAGTAGATGTTTTGCTGGGATGCTTATTTGGCTATGGATTGGTCTTGTTGTGTCACATGTCCATTGTGAGAGTGGGTAAATCAGTTGCCTGCCCTGGGGGTGTGTGCTTGTGTGAGGGAGGGGTGTGACCAGGCCTGCTGTTGTGTGTAGTGTGATTTGTCATTGGGTCTCCCAGGTGATGTGTCTGTCCCCTCATGGTGCATTCTGGTATGACAGTGTGTGTGAGTTCCTGTGCTGGGTATGTGAGTAAGTGGAGTTGTTGTTTGAGTGTACAGTGGTCACAGGAGGGCCTTGTGCTGCCTACAGCAGGGCCAAGTGTCAGCTACCTTGTCATTACTTTGCCAGTCCCTGTGCATTGGGCATGGTGCATGGGTATGTACCTAGGCCATATGAGCTGTGGGCATTGGTGTCTGGTTCTGAGTTGCACAATGTGTTGTGTGAGCCCCACCCTCCCAGCATCCCGGACATCCAGTCTTGGGTTTGTGGTTGGTGTGGCCTGGGACATGGCATTGCCTTTATTTGTGAATGGGGCATGGAGACGTTAGTGGCATGAGTGTGGTTTTTAGGGTGTGGTTGTGTGCGGTGAGGGCTTGGGGGTAGGTGAGTGCATTTGTTGTAGTTGGGGTGTGGATGGCATTCCCCCCATGTTACGTGAGTTGTTTGTGTACTCACCAGGCTCTGCGACTCCTTTGACTCCGTGTACTCCCACCGGCGGAAGCGTGGCCATCACCTTCTCCTCCCAGGGATGGTAATGTATGGGTCTGTGGGGCAGCCCGCCTCCAGTGATGTTACTCTGGGCGTATTCCTCGTTCATTTTCCTCTTGACTGCCCTGCGCAGATCGTACCACCTGGCTTGGCATTCATGCCTGGTCCTTCGGATGGGCGCAACAGCATTCACCTTATCGATGATCCTCTGCCACAGGCTGGTTTTTTGGGCTATGCTGGTCTGGCTGACCAATGTTCCAAACAGCTGTGGCTCGACTCTGATGACTTCGTTGACAAGGAGCTCCAGCTCCGCCGTAGTGAACTTTGGATTCTTGTCAGTGGGTATGGTGTGGGATGTGGGTGTGGATGGTTGTGGGTGTGTGGGTGTGAATGTGACGGTGTGTGTGTGAAGGTGAAGAGGGGGTGTTTGTGAAGGAGGTTGTGTGTAGGTGTGTAAGTGAAGGTGTAGTTTAGGTGTGAGTAAGGTGCAGTTGTTTGTCTGTGGTGTCTGTGAGCAGTGGGTCTGTTGCAATGGCTCATGGGTTGTGTGTGTGTCCCTTTTTATTGGTCTAATTTTTGGGTGAGGCTGTGTTTGAAATTGTGGTGGGTGTGTTATAAGAGGTGGTTGTGATTTGGTCCTCTGTTTGGCTGTTTGGATGTGGCAGATCAGTCATAGAGTGGTATTTTGTCATGTTGACGTGTTTTGTGGTGTTGTGCGAGTCAAATTGACCCTCCTTGTGCTGTTTTACTGTGTCCTGGTTCTGTACGAGACTTTTTCGCATAGGTGCGGTCCGTACATACGCGATGCTGGGTGAGGGTGCTGGGGTACGGTGTTGGGGTACGGTGCGTAGAGGTGCGAGCTGTGCTACGGTGTTGGGGTGCGGCGCGTACAGGTGCGGGCTGTGCTACGGTGTTGGGGTGCGGCACGTACAGGTGCTGGCTGTGCTACGGTGTTGGGGTGCGGCGCGTACAGGTGCGGGCTGTGCTACGGTGTTGGGGTACGGTGCGTACAGGTGCAGGGCTGTGCTATGGTGTTGGGGTGCGGCGCGTACAGGTGCGGGCTGTGCTACGGTGTTGGGGTACGATGTGTACAGGTGCGGGGCTGTGCTACGGTGTTGGTGTGCGGCGCGTACAGGTGCGGGCTGTGCTACGGTGTTGGGGTGCAGCGCGTACAGGTGCGGGCTGTGCTATGGTGTTGGGGTATGGCGCGTACAGGTACGGGGCTAGGCTACGGTGTTGGGGTACGGTGGGTACAGGTGAGGGGCTGTGCTACGGTGTTGGGGTGCGGCGCGTACAGGTGCGGGCTGGGCTACGGTATTGGAGTGCGGCGCGTACAGGTGCGGGCTGGGCTACGGTGTTGGGGTATGGTGCGTACAGGTGCGGGGCTGTGCTACGTTGTTGGGGTACGGTGCGGAGGGGGGGTACGGTGCTGACATACAGGGGTACGGTGCTGACATGTGCGGGGTGAGGGGGGCTGTACGACTCATATTCTGGCACAAGTTTACCCGTGTACATGTAGGCTACAGCGTTCGCTCCGTACGGGGCCTTTTACATGCGGTTGTGTATTCGGACGGGCGGTACGGATCGTACTTGCGCGCTCGGACTTCTGTTTTACGATTTGCACGTAAAAATGTCCGGCTCCCTATCGGACACTTTTCCCGACACTATTCAGACGTAAAAATTTACGGCTCCCTCTCGGACCATTTTCCCGACGCAATTTGTATGTATTTTTCACGTACGAATCGTACTTTGCAGTTTGTACGGTACTTGTACGATTCGTACGTAAAAATATACGGATACGAGTCGGACGGTACATTTTTTTAATGGATCGGAATCAGCACCCTAGTGTTGTTTTTTTATTTTTTCTGTACATTGTTATTCATTAATGCATCACTGTGTGCATTTTGTACTGCAAATGTTTTTGTGCTTGTGTTCAAATGTCTGTAGACTAAAACTAGATGATATGAATTATTGGGTTTCATTACGGGAAACACAGAATTATTCATGGAAGAGGTGCAATTCTCTATTATACCTTGATATGCAAGTTGATCTAAAACCTCCATAACTTGTTTTTTCGTGTCATATTTTATAGGGTACTGTCTTTGTAGAGTTGGAGTATTTTTTACTGGGATTTCATGGTGAGGTGACTCAGCTTCCCACCCTACATGATTGCGGTATAATGCAGCAGCTAATGCTACCGCCTACTTCTGCGTGTATGAATGTTTTAGTGAATGAGGTTAGAGAAAGCTGGTAAAATTACTGTTTCTCCCTTTGGGCAGTCCAAAACAAACTCAGGCAGCCAATCTTTCTCCCAAAAGAGACCCTTAAGTTTCCTGGGTATGTCCCCCTCCATATGGAGTCTTAGTTCATATAACTGGTGTGGGACACTTACCCTAGTATCAAGTGTCTCCACCGTGATATTTTCATTCAACACTGCTTTCACCAGACATTCCATCAGGTTCTGGCGAGGTATTGTTACTTCTGCTGTGCTGTCTAGCATCGTCAGAGCCCATTCCCCATTCAGAAGTTGTGTCCTCAGCAGCCTTTTAAGGTCTGCTACTTTCATTCTTTTTAAATTGAGGTTTACTCTTCGGTTTACCTTCTTATTTGATATTATAGTCTGAAGTGCGATAGGTGTCTCTTGGCTTGGCTCGTTCTTCTGATCTGTGTTCTGACCGTCCTTACCTCTCAGAGTTTTCAATGAACCCTGAAAGGAATGAGAGCAATGTGTATCAGTATCCTGATACCTGTCAGGTTTTCTAATGCTATCACAGTTTGTAAGGTTATACCTCCTGTCAGTAGGCTCCTGTTGAGGAGACCCACCCCGTGATTGTGATGAATTTTGCTTATTTTTTGTTGTTTATTATCCCATTTCTTTTTAGAAGGATCTGGTGTTTGCTTAGTATTATCCTTTTCAGAATCATTTACAGGATTTCCCATTACTTGTGGTTTCATAGGTGTAGCTCCCAAGTTATCTCTACCTAATTCAGCGTATGTATATTCAATAATTTTTGGTAAATCCTGCTCTTGTTGTACAGTAGTGCATTCCCTCAGGCGCTGGCATATAGCTACCACTACTGCCTCCCTTTTTAATTTTGCCAACATTATTGAAGATAGCTGGGATAAGTTGCCTATTATTTTCATCCCTAAGTTTAGAGCAGGTTCTGTTCCATACTCATTCTGTATTTGCCTTAAGACTTCCGGTATCACAGCTATTGAAGGGGTGCCATGAGTCCTGGTATACCTGGCAGCGAAGACAGTACCCCAAGGGCTACAATCCTCTGTTGGGGGAGCTATCCCATTGGCAAGCAAATTGTCAGTATTCTGTGTTTTTCTTGTGGGCCTATGTGTGGAAACACTGCCTTTAATTGTGCTACTTTCTATGCAATCCAGAATGGCATTTGCTCACGTTTAGTGGGCATTCTTCCCATAACTGAGTTCAGTGTTTATGGGCTAATTTTAGTTGTGGTCCCTTGTAGTTGACCTGTTGGTGTCAGCCTTGTGGGTTGAAGTGTGAGTGTTCTCATAAGTAACTGTGTCAGATTTCTGTAAAATGTTATCATTTCTTTGTTTAGTGGATGTAAGTCTGCTATTGGTAATGTGTCAACTTCTGGATGCAGTGTGTAAGCAGCCAGACCGGCCAAGTCGCTCCGCCTCCACTGAGCGAACGAAGTCTCACCTTTTCTGTGGTGTGTGGAAGGGCACCTTTAAACCAATTTATATGCTCTTGGTACCTGAGCGGAACTACTGTCCTCGTATGGACAGTATTCTTCTGGTATTTCATCCGGAGTTTATGAATTAAATGTATTTATGCGTGCATCTACAGGTGGGCATTTAACCCATGAATAGAATACCTCTGTCCGGAATGACTCTTGTGCCTCAATCACAAATGTTACGATCCCTCCTAGTGCTGAGAGAATAAAATTGTCTAATTTTCCGGCAAGTGCATTTCGGACATTTTCTGAATGTTTGTAGGTATAAAGCCAAGAATCCCCTTTTAAAGCCAACCACATTACCTGATGTGGAACAGCGAAGGACCCTTCCTTGGTCTTGAGATGGACAACCTGCAAGGGATGTCAGACCACTGCGTGCTGGAGTGTCTGCATGCAGAAACACCAGCATCTTGTGTCAGCATGGAAGTCTTTTTTCTCCTCTGGTTTGCCCTGCACAGATGTAGTGCTTATATACCCAAAAGGTACCCTCAGGGGTTCTACCTAGTAGGTGTACTATGGGCATGTTGGGCAAGGATGACGATTAGTGGTGACCCTTATACAGAGTTATTATGCAGAAGAAGGTAATCCTGCTGTGATACTGAGAATCCTCATGCATAATACATGAGGCTAGTTTTGAAGAAAACCATAGGACAGTCATGTAGCACCTAACTAGGTAAAAGGTCAGCACCAGACCCGTTA